>NC_079136.1:11240067-11854117 GCF_945859705.1 Episyrphus balteatus
ATACAAAGGAAAAAATTTAAAATTTGAGAATTTTAGCCAGGGGGCGTGGCAACTGCCTATTTCCGGTGAATTTTCATCAAATATTATAGAGCATTTCTAACTTTCGTAGAACATTAAAATTTGGTAGAATGGTAGACCTGGGAGTTTATACAAAAGAAAAAATTTGACAATTTTAGACAAGGGTCGTGGTAACCGCCCATTTTCTCTGAGCAATACCTTGCAAAAAGGAGTGAAATCACAACAAAAACATTACTGTTAAAAAAAGAGCCAAGTTCTCCTATGTTGAAGTTATGCTACCACAAAAAGTACTGAAATGTAAAAGTGTTGTGATTAAGTATTAAAGAGAGAGAGAGAGAGAGAGAGAGAGAGAGAGAGAGAGAGATGGAGAGAGAGAGAGAGAAAGAGAAAGAGAAAGAGAAAGAGAAAGAGAAAGAGAAAGAGAAAGAGAAAGAGAAGAGAAAGAGAAAGAGAAAGAGAAAGAGAAAGAGAAAGAGAAAGAGAAAGAGAAAGAGAAAGAGAAAGAGAAAGAGAAAGAGAAAGAGAAAGAGAAAGAGAAAGAGAAAGAGAAAGAGAAAGAGAAAGAGAAAGAGAAAGAGAAAGAGAAAGAGGGAGACAACTTAAACAACTTCTATGACCATTTTAGATTTAAAAGACTACAGGACAGGATCAAATGAGACCAAAGATATCAAGATATGACCACTCTAAAAAAGCATTAATCCTTTTTATGAAATGATGTATGTATACTTCTTCTTTATTATATTGGCTTCCATAATATTAGATACATTTGTATTGTATATAAAAAAAACCCGTTTAGTTTATGTGGAAGTTTAACAATCCAGATTCTTTGAAAAAACTGTTAAAAGATTTAAATAAATACTAAGCCAAACGCTTTTTTGGCGATTACCGATAATCAAATTTAAAGCTCCAAAATATTTCACTGGATTCTACTTATTTAACCATATCAAAAACCATTTTAATAGTCAGGTTAAAGTTTAATATTTACCTAAATGAGCTTTAAATTTGATTGGTAGCCCCCATTGACTTCACTTTAATTTTCTATGCTTGTTTCTTATCTTTTTATGCCCGCTTAATTTGTCGCCTAAATTCGCTAAATTTGACAGCGACTCTACTTTGAGGATTGTCACTTAAGTCAATTGTGGCTTATGTTTACACTAGTCGACTTACGCCGAAAGCTTTCCACACAGCAAAAGTCGACTCGTGAAAAGTGATCATTACAGTATCATTGTTAAAAGATTACTCACTGAAATAATTGAGAATTTGTTTTCGGAAAGGGTTAGCTTAGTAAAGTTTTAATCTTAAATTATTGAGAAAAAAAATGTATTGATGGAACAAGTTCAATAAGTTCATTCTGGCACTTAGATGACAAAATCAAGGCAAAACAAAACGATATCAAAAACCAAAGCTATATTTTTTTTTTTTAATTTTTCCAATATCTCATTGTATGGAATGTAGAAAAATATGAACAAGGTATACATACTCGTATTTTAACTTGAAACATGTACACGGAGAAAAAAAGGGCACCTTGAAGTAAGATGATGCGCACATTAAATTCCTCCACCTTAAAATAAGGTGATATCCGCCTAAAATAAGGTGATTCCACTTAAACTCAATTAAATTTAATGTGAACTTTATCTGATTTTAATGTGAATGTTAATCTTAAGAAAACCGACTATAAATAAAATTTTTTAAATTATAGTCGAACTTTAGCTTAAGTTGCAGTTTATCATGCTTATTTCCAATAGTGAGATAGCACGATGAAGGCATTCGCCTAGTGACCCAACAGTTCGATCCCCAGTGGCTGCCAGTTCTTTTCTTTTATTTGCGCATTCAAGAAATTAATGTGATTTGTCACCTTAATTTAAGGTGGAAGTCATCTTAGCGTAAAACCATGTTTTCATCGTGTACCTATGTAAGTCATTTGAGTTTACCAAATAAATAAAAAAAAACTCTGATGTGTCTTTCTGGAAACAAAAAATACCAACGATAAGATTATAGGTTCAATTGATACGTTACCGGAAAATTACTCTCACTGTTTTATTTTTTAAATAATGACTTTTGTTTCTAAAAAAGATACAAATGTAAGAAACCTACTCATGTATAAAATTCTAAAGACCAAACTTTCACTTTTTTAGGATACAACGGCTATATTCCAGTTTTTTTTTTTCTATTTAATTCATCCTTTTTCTTTTGCGAGGGTGTTTTAGTGCTTGGTTCAAGCATAGCAATTTTAATCAGTAAATGCATTGAATTTGTTTACCCGCCTGATAAGCATCATTCTACCTAAAAACAATAGGTGTTAATAATCCTCGTTAATCCAAATACACACGCCTTCAAGGCAGACACATAATAGAAGCTTTTAAGCTCATACCAGTGTAATGCTGAATGTAATTTACTTCATGTAGAATAGAATAGAATGTATATTGAACTATAAAAGGGTTAAGATTCACGAAGAAGGACCATAGTCAGAGTTTGATTCTTCTATCTAAAGTAAGTGTTTCTGTTAGTGTTTGTAAAACAACTGGTTTTGTCTATCGACGGTGGCGGTGGCAATATTGAAAATTGGGAAAATGAAAAAATATTTTTCGGTTTGTCGAAAAGATATTACTCATTTCGCCATTTCGAAGTTTCTAATATATTTTTAATACTATATGGAAAAACATGCAAAATTTTAATACTAATTGGTTGAATAGCTGACCTAACAGTGCATAATAATTTAATACATGCTGCTTTTGATATTATTTTTCAGTTTCTCAAAAACATCATGCTTCGTTTTTTGATCCTTTCTTTGGTTTCGTTTGCCGTCATCATTAGTTGCATGGGACAGACTTTCCAATATTCCCGCGGTTGGACAAATGGTAAGAGATCATCATCTCATCTTCACGAAGATCCAGCATTAGCTGAAATATTCGAAGCTCCAACAGAGTCAGAAAGGCGGTTAGAAAAGTAAGCTAAATACTCTATTAAAAAAAATATTTTGTTATTTTTAATTTTTTAATCTACATTTATCTAGGTGCATTTTTCAACTTCAACATTTCATGCATAATCCATACTTGATGCGACCATCACCATATGCCACCAACCTATTCACAAGTAGCAACAGCGGTAATATCCGCCATCAACCAAATGAAATGTTTGAAGATTCAGCTTCAGAGCCTGCTGAGTTCTCAACAAAACATAATTAAAGGATTAATTATAAGACTTGCAACAACAACTCTAATCAAGACAACTCCTAGATAAAAAATGCTTTGAAATTTGAGAATCATTATATTCATCATCGAATCATTGTGAATCAATGTGAAGTAAAATTTATTTTATAATTTAAACTTTCAATAGGATTAAAAATCCTTAAAAAAATAAAAAAAAAAATATTTATTTATGGATGTAAATTATGTATAAACATTTTAAAGAGGCTGGACTTAATATAAGAATTTTAGGAATAAAATAAATAATTAGAAAAGAAAAACAAAAGGAATTTCATTTGGTATGATTTAGGAAAAAGGACATCTAGTGAGAGCTCGGTCCAATGTGGAAAACAATTTTCGGAGCATAAACTAAGGGCCATTTGCTGAATCGAGACTTAAATAATTTATGTTGAACATAAACTCTTATTCCCTACTTTTTCCTCTATGTAAACTGTCACCTAAGGATTTATGTAGAACATAAATGTTTAAGTTTCGATTCAGCAAACGGGCCTTAATAACACAGACTTATGTTAGAATTTTTTCCTCGTTTCACATAATTTCACAAGTGAACAAAACAATGAAAAGGTGGTACGCGAGTTAAAGTTGTTAATGGAAGGTGTTGCTTCTAAAACTGATACATAGAAAGATAGAATTGAAGGTCCTTTTTTGTATCGTATTGTCAAGCATAGTTTGACAAATAGTTCCTATTTTACGAAAATAACAAGTTCACATGAAAAATTGAAAATTGAAACAACCGAATCAAAACTAAGCCGTTCTTTGTAAAGTGTAAAATCAACGATTATGGTGTACACATGAAAAAAGTAAAATTAATTATTACTTTATCTCATTCCAAAATTCCTTCCGTTTTTAATTTAGCGTAATACTGCAATCTTCTTTAATTTGAATAGATATTGGAATTGATCATTACGTCGCTCTTTGCAAAAGTGAAATAAGAGAAATTTAAAAAAAAAACTTATTGTTTGGGAAGATCATAACATGAATGAAATTTGGCTTTATTCAATTTGTCATATAAAAATAAATCCAACTTGTCCCCATTTTTCAACATATATTACTATTTTTGCTAGAGTGAAAAAAAGATCAAATGGAGAAAATCAGATTTTTCAAAAAAAATAAAAAATGACCTCTTTTCATTTTGCCTTAGTTCTTAGATTTGTGATATGAAATGTTTCAAATATATTAAAATGTTTCTTATCATTTTAGGCCGAGTCTGTTTACAATGTCTAACTCCAATTTTGTTAACCTTTTTGACTATTGTTTATTATGATGAAAAAAGTACGTATACACCCCAGTGAACCAACACCATATTTTCGTTAAATAAATTTTTTTAAGCAAACTAAAAATGCAGTTTTTATTAAAATCACTTAAAGCATTATGTATTCTTAATTTAATTGAAACCAACCGAGCCATTTTTGAGAAAATTGTAACTATCGAAAATGTTATATGGGAGATGCCCGTTCTGAAGGAGGTAGTAAAAAAATAAAAATACCAGTACTATAAAACTGTAATGAATGTAAACAAAATTTGCGTATTGACCTGTCTCAAGATAAGAACAAAATTTAAAAAAAAGGAGTCGTAAATGACTTAAAAATCATCTTAACAGAATTCGTTTAAACCCTAGCTCCTTGTTCAGATCGACGAAAACGACTTTTTCGAACTTCTTCATCATCGTTTTGTTGGTTAAGATTTAAACATCGAATTTTGTCACACAAAAAGGAAGTAAAACATTGTTCAAGCCATATTCAAACTGCTTATTACTTCAGGGATTGATTGAAAGAAGTTGAACTTTATATTTTTCCTCTAAACATTTATAATTTAAAAATAGTTTTAAGTTGTTTTTGAGTAGCCATTGAGCTTGAATGCTTTCTAAACAAAAAGTGTGTATTTTGTTTATTAATTCATGAAATAATAAAACCTGTAGTTTGTACGAGCCATGAATTTCGAATGTTCACAAATGAATATGTGCAAATATTTGCGTCCATCTGGTACATGAAACTGTATAGAGCGGGCGGCCACTGCAGAAACGCCCGGTCTAGCAGCTTTAATGCGTAAAGTGTACCGCCCATACAAATTGCAAAAGAAAATGCAATTTTCTCAAAAATGAGTCTTAGTAATTTTATTAAACTTACTTAAAGTAGTTTTTAGTTTTTCTCCAAAAATACGGATATAGTAAAATTATGATACATATTTCATTGTTTTTTTTTTTTTTTTTTTGTAAAAAACAACTTTCATTGAGGTCGGCTCTTTCCCATATATTTGTTGAAGAGTTAAACCAACCTTGGTTAAAAAAATAAATAGAGGTAGTTCTCAAAATATAAAAGGATATATATTATTGACCTATAGTTACAATTTTACATTTTTAATGGTAAAGTAATATAAATGTAATATATAGATACTTTGAACTAGAAGAGCAAGTACGTGCGACCCAGTCGTGTTACAAAATGCAAATAATAAAAATACCAAAATAAAATCAAATTTTCTTTTCTTTAATGTGTTACTTTAAACTGAATATAGGCGAACAGCTCCTTTATGCGGAGGCGGTTTGTACTTTGCCAAACTAGTAATTTTAATTAGTAAATGCATTGACTTTCCTTACTCAATTGATAAGAATCGTGTATTTCGTAACCAAAAAACAATAGGTGTTAATAATCCATGTTAATCCTGCCAACACGCCCAAAAGGCTCCCACACATATTTGGTATTTGTAACCTTATTTTCTTCAAGATAAATTGGACTATAAAAGGGTTAAGTTAATTCAAGAAAATTGTAGTCAAAATTTGATTCTTCCATCAAGTACAAGTGTGCTCTAAGTTAAATCTTTTTCTCGTCTGAAGAATATTCTATTGGTAATAAAAATATATTGAGTTGCTTTCATGTGCAAAGTATCTAAAAAAGTTCAAATAATTGTTTACTTGAGTCGAAATCCTGTTTACTAAGCTTAAATTTTGCACCTCGTTTTCACTTAACACTTAAAAAAAATAAGTTTTTCAAGTCAACTTACATGATTTTTGTGAAGATTCTGCGGGTGCAGAATGCAAAATGCAATTAAATAAATAATTCCATAAAAAATATTCTATAAAAATGGATAGTTTACTCTACAGAAAATTATAGCTAAATAGATTGAGCTTCCAAAACTGTTTAAGTTTGACATTCATTGTTCTCTTCCATCAAAATATTGAACCCCTCTTTGAACCTCGTATTACAACCTAACATATATCACAACCATTTTCCTTTAACTTCGCATACAGATGTCACTTCTATTCACTTGTTACATTTTCTACTTTTTCAAATAGATTATCAATACACATCATGCTTCGTTTCGCTGTCTTCTCTTTGGTCTCGTTTGCCATCATCTTCAGCTGCATGGGACAAATGTTCCAATATTCCCGAGGTTGGACAAATGGCAAGAGGTCATCATCTCATCTCCACGCCGATCCAGCAATTGCTGAAATATTCGAAGTTCCATCAGAGTCCGAGAGGAGATTGGAAAAGTAAGTTCAATTTCCTAGAAAAACATTGATGTTCGTCACTTTTAAAATTGTATTCTTAGATGTATTATTCAATTACAACGTTTCATCAATAATCCATACCTAATCCGACCATCATATGCCACCATTGGCAATAGCAACCTTTTCGCCAACGGAAATGGTGGCAGTGGCAACAGCATTCGCCATCAATCAAATGAAATTTTTGAAGATTTGGCAGCTTCAGAGTCTGGTGAGTTCGCTACAAAGCACAATTGAAGGATTAATTGTATAAGTCCTTCCAACAACAACAACCATCAAGACAACATCACAACAACTACCACCACCACCACGACACTGCTTAACCAATCTCCTAAATAATAAATGAATCGCTTATGGACTTGAGAGAACCACCACAAATAATATGCATTTTAGGCTTGTCAATCAATCTAAAATAAAACTTGTATTTAATAATTTATGTTGGCAATTATAGAAAATTTATTTAACTTATTTATGATGTCTTATGAATTTGTACATGATGAAGGATTAAGGGTTTTAAGTTTAAAATGCAATGAAGAACATTAATATTCATTAATAAATCTACAACTCCGCCTAAAAGTTGAAAATTAGATTTTAGGTACTTCGACCTAAAATGTCCCTAAAAATGCATTTTAGTGAATAACTCCGCTAAATGTAATGGTCAGGGGCCTATTGCACCAACCACTTTGCACTTTGCATTTTGCAAAATAATACTTTTCTGCAAAGCAAAAGTGCAAAGTGTTGCACCAAACATTAAAAGTTGCCCCACTTTGAACTTTGCAATTTTTGATGTTTTTTTGCAAAGCAAAAAGTGCGGGCGTTGCACCAACTAAAAATGGAACTTTGCGTAATTTGAAAATTTGCAAAGTAAAGCCGTAAATAGTTTCAACTTCTTTGCGTTGTTTAAAAAGGTTGACTCCTTTTGACGTGTCAAATAGTCACGATTTGTAACTATTTCGAATTCACTTCCATGATCTGAGTTTAGTGTGTTGATCCGTGAATTCAGATGTTTGCGTTTTCAAGAAAATTCAAACATTTTTATTTCTTTTATTTATAGCGGAAAAATTAAATTAAAATTTAATTTTTGAAATTTTATGATGGGAGAAAATTTATTTTGAATAAAAACATGATTTTCAGTTATAATAATGGAATTGGCATTATTCTAAAAAAAATTGGTAGTTTGACAGTTTAACATTATCTATCCTAAATGATTTGTAATAAGAACACAACAAATTCTAAAAATGCCACTTCAACTTGTTTTCACATACTAACCATACTTATTTAATCTTAATAGTTAATTATTCCTAATTTCAAAATGTATTCTTAATTTTACATCACTCACGTAACTATTACTATACTATTTACCTCCAAAAAGTCATTCAAAGCGATTTATTTAAATTATCATTTAATATACCCGAACTTTACACTAGAAATGGCCATCCGCAAATCAAATTTTGTCTTTGCATTTTATTGCAAAACTTTGCAGAATTTTAAATAGAAAGTGCCCAGTTTTTTTGTTTGGTGCAACGAAATCAAAGAATTCTTTGCAAATTGGCAAAACTTTGCACTTTTCAGAAAAGTACTTTGTGCTTTGCAAATTTATGGTTGGTGCAACAAAATTTGCAAAGAAAGAATTTTTGTTTTACTTTTCAAAAAAATAATTTGGTGCAACAGAATTTGCAAAGTTGAAGTGCAAAGTTGCAAAATGCAAAGTGCAAAGTGGTTGGTGCAATAGGGCCCAGGTGGTGCTTATTTTGTGGACTCCAATCAATTCATAAAATAAAAACAAATAAAGTCAAGTGACGCTTTGACTGGAGTATATTGAGATTTCACTAGGTATGTTTTTTTTTTTTAGAAAATCTGAAGTTTTCGATCTTTCCTATGCTTTTTAAGGCAGTTGTGTGATTGCATTAGGTACCTTAAAATGAAAATATCAATTTTTCTTTGGTGCCGGTGTATTTAATCACATTTCAGCAAAATTTCCTAGGGTAAAGGCACTACTATCCGGATAGTTAAGGTACCTACTTTTGAACTTTGACGTCGAATAGTATTATTGCTGTTCAAGCTATAGCAAATATTTTGGTAGTTTCTTAAAGTTTGGCATTTTTGTAATAATGTTAAATTCACATAATTTTTTAATAAAACATTTTAATATTTAAAAATAAAAATAATACAAAAAAATTTGATTTGCACTAGTGTCCGGACGCAAAATTTAGTTTCCGGACATTTATATTTTAGTATCCGGACACGATCATTTTGTGTGAATTTATGATTTTTTTTCGTTTTTATCAAATGATACATCTTTTGTTTTTGAAAAAAAATATGAACATATAATAACTTTAATATAGAAAAAATTTATTAAATAAATTAATTGTTGAAAAAAAAACTGCTTGGTACATAGGTACTTTTAAAGGTTAAAATTGTTTTTAATGAAAGTTAGCAATTAACAAAAAGGACACACTAACAGCTTATATTTTTTCAAAGAATTAATAATTAATTTCAGTTAAAAAAAACCTATGGGTACTTTTTTGATTGGGCACCTACAAAACAAGCGAAAATTAATCCACTTTTCTTAGTAAACTTTTCGTTAAAACAATTATAAATAAGGACTTAGGTACTTTTGCTACCACCATATCCATATATTTCATTATTGCTTCATTTAAAAGTGGTGAAAAATTAAATTTGGAAGTGCTTGGCCTACATCTAATCATGAATTGTTATCTCCCAATCAGATTAATGATGTGAGTTGTGTTCGGTGGCAATGCGTACAAAATAACACTAAACTTTAGTGTTAAATGTGACTTATGTCCATCACAGGATTTTCCACTTTGTCATCAAGCAAGCGTTTGTGTCCGCAGTTTGCAACATAATCAAAAAAGGTTTCGATCCTCATCCAGTAGTAGTCTGATAAATATTTATGTAGCCTAAGGAGGCTAAACAGAGAAAGTAACGAAGGGATAACTTTACTTCTGGTATATTTAACTTTATTTCTGGTAGGTACATTTAACTAATTTCTAGTTTATTTAACTATATTATGATTAAATATAACAGAAGTAAAGTTTTCCCTGGCGTTATGTTTTCTCCGTGATATAATTTTGCTAATCTTTGGGTAGAGACAACAGCTGGTTTCATCGCCATTTAATATCATACTCGAGTCATAAATGGAAATATGTTCCTGGCCAATACTTCTCTCAAAGCTAGAATTGGATTTATATAAATCCTTGTATCCTCTATGGTCTTTGATAATGTTTTTTGAATTCATTCCTTATAAGATAGCAAGTTTAAAAGTACAAACACACTTAAAATTGCATTAAAAACAAGGGTGTCCGGAAACTGAATCTAGTTTTTCAGTATCCGGACACACATATTTTAACTTGGGTAACCCTGTCCGAATACTGAACCATTGAGAGAGAAATGCAATTTTCTTGCATTAAAACCCAAAATATGTTCCAAACTACAATTTAAGAGCCTAAAAAAGCGATTTTTCCTTTTCCCTCATATTTCAGTATCCGGACACTGTGCCCGGGAACTAAAAAAAGTCTTAAATTTTAGTTTTAGTATCCGGACACTAAAAAATATAATTAAAAAAAAAACTTTTTGACTATTTTACTAATAAATTATCAAAATGTATCATATTTACTCAAAAAAACTAACAATTTCCTTTTATAATAAAATAATAAATAAATTATGTGTAAGTGTAAGTGAGTAAGTCAGTCATAGTCGGACAAGCAAAGGTAGATTCACTTTGCTCATAAAGTTAAAAGTGGCGTTAAATGAAAGATAAGTAGTTGCTGAAGATTAAAAAATGTGAATACATATGTGATAATTTATGCGATTAAAAAAAACCACGTGTGAAAGTTCGGTATTAATTTGAAAGTTAAGCACTATTAAATTGAATAATATAAAAAATCATCCTTGGACCACTTTTAGCCGACACTAAAAACAGCTTACAGGGTAAAATAATATGATCAACCATTATTTTCAAATTCAAAAATTCAATTGTACAAAAACGTCTCTTTTGACTTTTCTGTATAAATGATCAAAAATTATAGTAACTTTGCACTACTGTTCTAATCAAAATAGTATACTTCGGATAATTATAAGGAGTTGGCATAAATGTCTATTGCAGATATACTTTTTTGGTTTTAGTACCTACTTAAATTGTTTTGATTTGCTGTGTTCTTTTTACAAAATTTTATTTGGACTCAAAAACTAACGCCTTTTGTAGAAAACAGTTTGGAATATAGAGTTTGTATTATTAGAAGAATCTTCTTCTTCGAAATCATTACAATCGTTTAAAAATGCAAATAACTTTTAATATTAAATCTTAGAAGTTATTTTAAATGAACGTTTAAAAAACAAATAAAAAAGTTTAGTTATACATAAATTCACTTAACTGTTTTCGAAAAATGGATTTTTTTATTCAGATTTATTTTTTCAAAATTTTGTTCTTGAACGTTGGCATTGTTAAAAAAAAAAAAACAGTGTTCATCAAAAGATAGATCTTTAAAATAAATTTTAATTCAAAATCGTAAGAGCTGTTTTTGAAATAAAAAACCTTTTTCGATCCATTTTTTTAGTCTGTATTGCTTCTTAAACATTTAGACAAACAAACTACAAACAGAGTTGCAGAACCCATTTTAAACGAATTATTCTCTACCATCGTAACGTAATTTTAATTGTTTTCTTATATTTGATTTTTTTAACTTGGCAAAACAGTACCCGTAGTGCAAGAAAAACAAAATAATTCTTTAGTAAACATTTAATTTAATAAATCTCTTGGTTTTCTACACAAAATATTCGAATTTTCTATTTCAAAAATCGAATAACATTAAACTGATTGTGTTTTAATAAAAAAAAAAAAACAAGTTAATTCAGAATATGTAATGTTCTATAAACTTAGTTTTCTAATAATATAAGTAAAAACAAAACCTTGTTTTCTTTTTCAGTCTTAATTATTCAATATTCCTTATTTTGATCAATACTCCTAAAAACTGTCTTTGAGCTCATCTCGAAACACTAGGATATTATCTATTCAAATAAAATTAGAAATCTCATTTAAAATAGATATCAAAAATTGTTTAAAATTATATCATGAACCTAACAAAAAATGAACCCTGCTTGTTTTTATTTTATTAAGATATCTGAATGACAGTTAACGGTCTCAGGGTGTTTTATTTATGCACCATTTGACAGGGCATAAAAAAAGAAACATATTACCAACTTTCCTACACACCGGATGAGATCTAAAATCCTCTGGCAATAAATAGAAAACAATTACCCTTTGGTCCTGAACGACAACAATCATCAATTACAGTAAAAACACACGAAGCAAATATAAAATTGCCAACCCTCTAAATCACACATTTATACAACAATTCAATTGTCAAGTGATTTGAAACAGGATACTCGTGTAACCACCACTTTCATTGTTTATCCGTTTTGCTGCTCTTTTGTACACAAGTGTATCTATATGGTGTAGCTCGTGCTCGTGTATATTCTCGAATTCAAAGAGTCGATTCTCACACCCTCTTTTTTGAAAATACCGCCGGATTGCCTTCTCAATTAGCTCATCCGTCGTCGGTGTATAGTACCATCGAGCATCCTCACTACACCCCTCTCTCATCCTCATTCCGAACACCCTTAATCGAGGATTTGCACTCGATGTTTTTATTGTTATCCTTGTAAAACCAAACAAACATTTTGCGCGCCTATTAAATTGAAACAAAACACCATTGGGGTGGTATTGTGTGACTCTGGACTTGTGACTCTGAGAGATGCCTCACTTCTATTCACCCCTCTCACAAAAGCCTCGAATGAGAATAGCAAAACAAGTTAATCTATTACCAATGATTTGAAACAAGGATATTTTGATGTCTTTCACAAGGTCTCATGGGGATTTGTATACAAGGACGAGTAGAAAAAGTGAATAAAAAAAAAACCGACTCAGCAATGAATAAATTTCACACCAGTCCCATATTCCACCGTATAAAAACCCACTGAAATTGACTTCGAACGCCTGCTGTTTTACGTCGGTCTCTTAGCTCTCAGTCGTTCAAAATTTCATTGTCCGAATGTCATTTACTTTTACAATCGAACATTTGTTAGAAGAATCCCCTCGCTTTTAAGGATTCTTGTATATTTTTATGTTTACAATGAAGAAACTTTCGCGTTTTGTTTGGGATTCGTAAAAAAATAAACAAATTCGATTAAAAAAAAAGTCTCCAAAAACTATTTTAGGCTTCAATTTTGGAGAGCAAAAAATTCTAGATGAAATTTGTAGATAGTAAAATTTGTCTACGTTTTATCGTTTATAAAATAAATCGATTTTCCAAACTCTACAAATTATAAACGAGTGGAAAAAAGTCTCCACAAACTATTTTAGGATTAAAATTTGGAGAACAAAAAATTCTAGATCAAATTTGTAGATAGTCAATTTTTTCTACATGTTATCGATTTTCCAAACTCTACAAATTGTAAACGAGTAGAAAAAAGTCTCCACAAACTATTTTAGGATTAAAATTTGGAGAACAAAAAATTCTAGATCAAATTTGTAGATAGTCAAATTTTTCTATACATGTTATCGTTTCTAAAATAAATCGATTTTCCAAACTCTACAAATTGTAAACGAGTGAAAAAAAGTCTCCACAAACTATTTAAGGATTAAAATTTGGAGAATAAAAAATTCTAGATCAAATTTGTAGATAGTAAAATTTGTCTACATATTGTTTTTATAAAAACTCTACAAAAACTCTAGTTTAAAAAAAAAATTAATTTTGATTCAAGATTAAATTGATTTGGAGATTCAATGCCAAATTGATTTATGGGCGAGTTCCTGCGACCAATAAGTCCCTTTTATTTTTAGTTTTTATTCGTCTTATCCTTGGGGGTTTAAATGACTTTCTCACCTTTTTAAATAAATTAGACTTAATTTGGAGAGTAAAAAAAAAACGAAGGCTATTATTCGAAAAGGTGGTCATAGAATATTCAGGACTTTGCCAGATTGATATTTGACTGAAAAAGGACGAAATGGACAAAAAAAAAACAAACAAAAAAAAAAAAAAAAAGAAGAAAAACTGGAACAAATAAAAAAAAGAAAACAAATGAAATACGAATAAAATTAGTTGAGCTTTTCTTTTGAATGTGAAACATTTCATTTTGCCAAGGAAGGTTATTGTTTGAACCTTGGATGAATGCATTGCGTAGGTATAATAAAGGCCAGTTTGGGAATTCTTATTCAGGTTGATGGGCTGAAATTGAGGTACCTAATTTGGCCTTTTTTTTTTCTTTTGAGAATGAAGAATAAAAACAAATCGCTACATCGCTGTGAATGCAAATGAATATGAAATGAATTGAAATACTGAAGGTATAGGTAAGGGTAATTCAATTGGAGATGTTGTTTTTTTATTTTGGGTTGAAAAAAAGGAATCTAAGAAAAATCTCAACAAAAGGCTAGTCAAATCACTTTTTTCTGCTGTTAAATAAATAATTTTAATAAGGCTGTCTTGATTTAGAGCTGGAAATAATGCTTAAGTAGTATTTAAATTGAAGTATGTATTCGAGAAAAAAAAGTGTTGAAAAGGTTAAGATGGTATGAAGATTTCAGAGTGAGTTTTTTTTTTTATAAAAAAAAAGATCAGACGATATTTTCGAAATTTTGTATGCTTCTACATTAATGAATGCATGAGTTAAATTATTTTTAATATTAAATATTAAAGCATAATACGCAACTGAAGCGAAACGAAAAATGTTCAAGTCTCCAAAGCAGTGTTTCAGTCTTTGATTTCCGATTTATCAAAATTTGGCTCTTTAAATTTTGAACTTGGCGATTTAAGGATCCTTTAAAATTAAAACGTTTTACAACCAATTTGTTTTAGGTAAAAGATAATATTTCATTTTTATGTATTACAAATTTAATTTTACACCCGTCAATGAGCATTTAAACCAAATTTATCAGAAAAATGAAGAACAAATAAATTGCAGACTGCAATTAAGCAAAAGTAATGATGCAGATTTGTTCGAAATGATCTCATTATTCATATATATTGACTTAGAATGAAAAAAAAAAATTAAACAAAAAACAAAAGCACATTATAATGTCCTATACCTTTTTGGAAAGCTAAAATATACTCCTTGAATTTGATGTTTATTTGAAGTTGATTGAGCAAATAGTTTTTGAGAAATTTAATTTCAAAGTCAAAATAAAAAAAAAAAAAACTAATTTTTTGTATTTAAGTAAATTTTTTTTAAATTTGAATTACAAGGTACAAGTTTTTTTCAAAATTCTATTTAGTTCTTAGTCAAATCCTTAAAAATAGATGCAAAAACTATTCTAGTTTTTCAAAAATGGAAAAAAAAGATAGGCACTTCTATATTTGTTTTATTTGTTCCTAAGGAAAAATTTGTATAATGGTTATTTAATTTGTAAGTTTTTATCACACTTAGTGTGACTCAGAATCAACCCCAAGAACGTAGTGATATTTTGGCTAATTTTTTGAGGTTTTTTGTTCATTTTTGGTGTTTTTTAAAATGTTTTTTTTTTTTTGCCATTTTTAGAGTTTTGTATTTTTTTTTAATTTTTATATTTGTTTAAGTTATTTTTGTTACGTTCTGAATATTTCAAGACTATTTTTGAAATGTAAGAGTTATAATGTTACGAATAACAGAAAAATATCCCACATTACATAGATTTCAGGACAGCTAAGGTCAGGGGCGTACACTCCCTTGGGGCAAGCGGGGCGTTGCCCCGGGGCCCCCGACCGAAAAAATATTACTTGAAAAATCTTTGCCACCACAAATAATACAAAAATATTATTTGAGGATCCTCAAAAGTGGTTCAAAACAATCAAATGGAAAATTAAATATAAATTCAGGGGCCCCAACATAAATACATCAGGACCCAAAATAAAAACATTACGTTATTGGTGGCATTCCGAATATTACTTCAGAACAAAGGCCCCAATACCCATTATTTTCTTGGCTCCAAAAAAATGATATTATATTTAAGGGGCCTCTAAGCACTTAATTTTGAGGCTCTAAAAATAATTTTTCAGAGGCCCCAAAATAAAAAAAAATATGTGCGATGATGGAAAATAAAATATGTATTTATTACTTCAGAACAGAGGCCCCAAGAACTATAAATTCTTAGCTAAAAAAATTTTATTTTAGGGGTCTCTAAATATTTAATTTTGGGGGCCCCTAGTACAAGTGCTTACTACTTTTATGAGAGACATTTTAAGTAAGTATGGCAAAGTACATTACGAACATATTAAAACATTAAAATAAACCTGAAAATAAATAAGCCATACAAAAAAAAAAACGTATGGCGTATACGTAATTTTTTTTTGTAACTAAGGGGCCCCCAAATATCAAAGGGGCCCCAAAATTTAGTCTTACCCCGGGGCCCCGGCGACTCAACGTACGCCACTGGCTAAGGTCCTCAGGGACCACAAAACCTTTTCTCGATTTTCATCGTGAGAGCCATTTTTCATGAATCCATGTTGACTTTTCCCGTTAGCGTTATAGTGACTTTTTTTAAATTTGATTTGAGGCTAATTTTTTTTTTATTTGAAAAAAAAATTTAAAAAAAGCTAAAAAAAAAATTTGGTGAAAAGATACATTTTTCCTTAAATCTCAAAAAACTAAGATACTTTTAAACATGCGGTTTTTTGTTTTTGACTTAAAATCAATTAGAGCATTGATTTGTGTAAAAAAATTTTACTCTTTAGTAAAAACAATTGAATAAAATAAACTAAAAGAAAAAAAAAACATTTTTTTTTCCAAAATAATAACTTTAAAATTAAATTTTTAAAAAACTATTTGCTCAATCAACTTCAAATAAACATCAAATTCAAGGAGTTTATTCGAGCTTTCCAAAAAGGTATAGGACATTATAATGTACTTTTGTTTTTTGTTGAATTTTTTTCCCCATTCTAAGTCAAATATATATATGTATAATGCCTGTAACTCAAAAAAGGGATCAGGTACGATTTTGATATTTACAAATTTGGAATCCTAAGATCATTTCGAACAAATCTGCATCATTACTTTTGGGGTCCATTTTTATAAAACCTGCCGCGTTTTCAAGACCACCGTGATTAGGTATATGAAAATTTATAAGTTTCTAAAAAAATGTAGGGCGTTTTTTGTTTTTTGACATTTTTGAAAGAGGCTAGTTTTTAGCTACAAGATTATTCAAAATCGTCTCCTAACCTCTAAAAACTTCCTAGAATCTTTAGTTTTGTATTTAAACACATTTTGATACACACGTTTTTTTTAATTAAAAAACGCAAATTTTTCTAAGTCTCCAAAGTAAATAAAACTCTTTTGGAGGAAGAAAATGACCTGTACATAGAGCATATTTGGTTTTAAGAATCTTAAACCGAAAATTGTTTTATTTTAATTTAAATTTACTTCCATGATTGTGGCCATTATTAATTTAGATTAATGATTTGTGTCACATACTATTGCCATAATTGATTGACATTACAAAGAACAAAAGTTCAAATGTTAATCCATTCATTTGATTAATTTTTGCATCTTTAAATTCAAAGAAAACTCATCTCTTTGAAGTTTACTTTATTAAAAATATCCCAAGAGAACGAGCCTATACAAACCATCATCCTTCAATTTCCCTTAATACACAAAATTTTCCTTCAATTGATTTCAAATGGTCAGTTTGATTGATTATCGGACAAAGATGTGGACAGCCAATTGGCTGACCAATCTGCTTATGTCCTTTTAACTTGTTCGAATGTTTGCACCCACATCAATTTCCAAAGAAGGGGACTTAAATGTTTTAGAATAAACACATACCCAAACTCTTATATAGATTCGAATGTCAGGGATAAAGCTTTACCAACTGATTACTTTCAAAATAGCCATTGCAAAACCATCAGCAAGGACATGCGAACAAGCTTAATCCAAAAACAAAATTCTGCTATCGTATTGGTGTATTTCTGTTCTTGTTTCTACATATATCTACCAAAGAATGTCAGGATTATGTCAAGAGGAATTACTTAGGTTGTTGGTTGGGTCAATGTCCATAACAGGGCCTGGAAGTTTTCGAAACAATTTCTTCAATTAAATTTCAACACAAAGTCAGTTTTTTGAAGAATCATCAAATTTCATTTGGAATTGGTTTTTTGATGTTTTCTTGTGTTAGGAAGTAGGTACAAATTCAATCAACTTTGAGGGATGAAAGTCTAAATTGATAGTTTTGTAATGTGTTGAGTTTAATTGCAATATTGAATAAGGGGAAGAGAAATATGAACTTTGATGACACAAAAGCATAAGGGGTGATTGAGATAACATTGAACATGTACACTCTTTGACGTTTTATTCAAAAAGACACTTGACTAGGTTTATGTTTGTTAAGGGAAATAACCGGATTCAGGATATGGCTGGTTGATTCTTGATGAATGCTGTATTTTATAGTTTATCTTATATTTTAATTACTTAACAAAGTGAGAATTGAAAACCCCTTTAAATTGAGCAGGTATTTAAATTTAGAAACAAAAATTAAAACTTCTGTTTTTTTACATACAATATTACTCTCAAAACTAAACCTTTCATAAAACCCGCAAATTTTAGGCATTTTTTCAAATTCTCCTGTCCACTATACCTAGCTTTCTCTATGCTCATGCACCCTTTCATTAACTTTTTTTTACGAATGTAACGAAGAACTGATACATCAGTTTTGCGACTGTCGAATTTTATCGATTATCTGATCGCTCTTTGTCAATCATATTTTCGAGGTTGAAAGATTTTTAAAAATGTTATTGGCTTAGCTCCTTTGTGCTCAGCAAAGTACTTTTTAGTACTTCTGAACTTATTCAAAGACGTTTTTTCTAGAACAAATGCAGTTGAATACAACCAGAAGTACTTAGCAGCATAGCCGTAGCTAGGATTTCATTTCGGAGGGGGGTTAATGGCCGAATATTTGACGGTATCTCTAGTCGGTACAAAGAGTGATAAGTTGTTTGATAGAAATTGCGAACATGAGCGAGCAAGAAAATTTTCTTAAAGAAATAAATTTGAACCATTCTTAGGCTTTACACAAAAAATTAGTACGTACAATTTTATATATAAAAACTTTGAAAAATGGAATTTTTCTCGCACTGAAATTTTTATATTCTATTATATCAATTAAGTTCTAAATTAAATCAGGAATACTCGATACTAAACATTTTAAATAGTTCAAGTAGTTCGGTATGAGCTAAGTACTTCACGTTGTAATTAAGCTATAAACTTAATTTTTTTAATTTTCTAATTTGAAACAATTTTAAATAAAAAGCTAAAAATATAACGAAATGTTTTATATGTTTTACTCTCGTTTACACACTGGATTTAAGCTTAACATAGAACAAAAATGGGTAACAAGCAACTGAAGATATCTCGGACAATAGAAAAGATGTCAGAAAAATTTAAATAGAATTAACGGTAATATTTCAAAAACGAGGTGTGATCGAATATTTCAGTCTTCGGATTCTAGTTCAGCAACCCTTTGAAAAAGGAGGGTAGAGGGTAATCGAATTACTAAAATACACAAACAAAAGATTAAGTGCTGCACATATTTGATTATACTTCTGATTTTCTGAAAAAAAAATTTTTTTGGGGGGGGGGGGTTAAACTCCATAACATCTCCTCTAACTACGGCTATGTTTAGCAGTAGATACTTTAGGCCAAAGAAACACAGCTATTGTTATAATGACTGTTTCTATCGATATTTGTACCAGTGATTAAGTTAATAGTTTTTTAAGAAGTAGAAGTAGCACCTACTTAGAAATTAGCGCTGGTTCGCGTCGTTTTGAGACCATAACTCTTGTTTGTGGAATAGGTAAGTGTAGTTCTGGCCAAACAAACACAAAAACTGCAATCACTGATCGTTTTGGTCATGGGAGACTGTTGGCCTGAACCTACCCTGGCTATATACCTGCATGATCGATAAAGGAGTGTTTTGTGGCAGAAGAAATGCTGAATGTTCTTCCTTACCCAGTACAACAGTAATCCGCATAACTACACTGAGCCAAAAAACAACGTAAAATCAATCGAAACCACTTTGAATCAATGGAAAATCACTACATTTTTATCCTAAAGTGGAAAATGATTGAATCGAAGTAGCACACTTTAAATCTAAGTTGTTCACACATTAAAAAAAATAAAAAAAAGTAAAACTGGCATCCGCTGGGGATCGAACCAGCTATACCTGGGTTGACAAGCTTGTGCTTTACCACTGTGCTATCTCACTTATAAAAATTGATGTGACAAACTGTAAATTAAGCATAGCACGATTTTTAGAAAATTAATGAATATATTTTTCACCATTGATTCAATGTAGAACGGATTAAAAATTACTATGCGTTTTTTCTCTGGGTGTACCTGTAACGCCGAACTCCCTTATAGGTACGTGTTTCCGACTTCCAGCGGACCCAGTGACCAAGTCTTTTGCTCGAAAGGGTACCTGTGAATGTCGCACTTTTGGCATGATTGCTTGATTAAAGATATTGGACACCATAACTCAAGAAGTTTTGAAACTAATAAACTCTAACAAAGACCTTCATTTCAAATACTTTCACTGCATATAACTTGCTTAACTTTTGCGCTAGTTTTTCTATTTACATAAATTGCCTGAATTAATTTTTTAAATCGCTTCTGTTTCATCTGTTTCCATATTTCCTACTTAGTTCATCTTTATTGTATGAAACCTCTGTTATGCATCATAAAATTTCCTGCCTTACCCAAAAAAACAAATACATAAAATTTCTTTCACTCAACATAATTGCCTTTTCAAAGAAAATTCATTCATCTTTAATCATAATAATACGTCGTTTTATCTAAAAACAAAACTTTGTCATTTCAATCATAATAAAAGATGCTTGCTGAAACATTGCGCCAAAGAGAGCGTAACATAAAAACTCATTTCATTAAAACCGCGACAAGAACTGCAGCGCGCTCCCAATTATTGTTACAGGATATATATGAATGTCCCCATTTTGGTGGAAATCCATTAAGTTGATGGGATATTGTCCTTCGATTGATGTTGCACAGTGCGCATTAACAAACACGTGCATGGTTTGTCGTTCATCTCTCGTTCAATCGCTCACCGTAACGAACGAACATTGTCCTTAATTGCATTTTAATGCAATTACAAGTGGCAGGAGCCCAGTTCATAGTATTGCAAAGGCTCTAACAATGATGACAATAACATAACCTGCAAAAAGGACAAAAGGAAAAATGAAGTTTATCTTTTCATTCAACTTCTCATATCCCATTGCTCCCGAGGCGTGTGTTACATGGTCTGTGTCAATGAGACCAAAACTGTATATACATTGCGATTAAACGATAAACTCCGGACGTTTTTAGATTCCCAGTGGTCCCTGTACGCACGGTAGATGAGTGCTCTGCTCATTCCCCTAAGGATCGATTATCTTGTTATGAATTCAAATATCCAGAAGGATCTTCATACACATCTGCGGCGCACGGTGGTAGCGGATGGTGCTAGCCCATGCTGGATGGATTGATGATGTTAAAGTTATGAAGCTGGGAGTGATTCAGCATCAGGGATGTTGCTTTTTGATGCTGATGTCTGGTTTACATGTACAAGTGTTATGAAACGAGGAGCAAACATATTCATTTTCGTGATTAATTTTCGTACAACCCTTCGAGTTTGAGGACACGAATATTTGTGATGGGAGAGTATCTGACTACAAATCAAGTGGTTGATATTTGTAACAAGGATGTAACAAAACAATATGTAGGCATTTTTTTTTTTTGATGGGATGGGAAATGATTTTATGATAAACGTGAATCGACCTTTTTCATTCAATTTGGCAAAAATGTTCGTTCCTACACAACGTTGACACCAACAGTTCACTTGACACCCCGTCAGCAGAGGGAACATGAAATCGAGAATTGAGTGGGTAGTTAAATATGATTTTTTTTTTTTGCTGAGTGTGGGAATGAATTGCAACTATTTGTCAGAAAAAATAGGGAAACGTGTTTTCAATGAACTTAATTTGATTATTTAGAATATTTAATGACATACCCCTCAGATATACAAAATAAAAAGCCCTCATTCAAATTGAAAGGCCTTTTCTATATTTCATACTTGATAGATTTAAAATTGATCAAGTAAAAGCTGGCACTGGTGTTTCGTTGCTTTTTTCTAAATTATAAATTATAAATATAAAGAGTTTTTTTTTTAAACCTATTCTGGGCTGTTCGGAACAAAGAAGGGCATTTTTTGGTGTTTAATGAGGATGTTTGTATTCCTGACCCTGTCTAGAATAGTTCCGAACTGGATGAGCGACAAAGTTACGGGTGTCAAGGTTACGCAAAACTGAAGTTACGAAAAACCGAAGTTATGAAAAACCAGAGTTATGAACACCAAAGCTATGAAACGATGTTTTTGGGCTGGCAGCCATTGAGATGAAGAATATTCGGAAGGAACGTACCAAAAAGCTAGAGCGTATAGGTTGAGTAAAGGCAAGAAAAAAATTCTACAGGACGGGGTTGTCTATTCCCCTCCGTTTAGATGGGAGGGGGGATTTTCTAAAAAATGACTTAATTTGGAAAAAAATTAATTAAAAATCTATGGTTACACCATTAATATCGTGCTGTACTTTTTTTTAAAGCCAAAGACTTGTTCTTGTATATTGTTTTTAAATAAATCTGTTTAATGGAATAGTTTTTGAAAAATTAATTTTCAAAAAAAATATATGGCTTTTTTGAAAAAATGTAGTTTTTGTTTTTTTTTTTTTAATTTATCTAAAACGACAAGACGTTTTTGGATCCAGTTTCAAGTTTTCGTTTAAAAACAAATAAAAACATTAAATTATGTTATTTAAATTAGCACTTAACTATCTAAAATTTTGAAGGAAATAAGTTCGAAATTTATTTTTTCACTTTTTTTTCAAAATTTTGATTTTGAAAACTAATTTTTCAAAAAATTCAATTAAACAGCTATATTTACAAACATATTAAAAGATATAGTTTTTGCCTTTACAAAAACGTACTGTACGTTACTTTTGGTGTAACCGTTGATTTTAAATAATTTTTTTTCCAAATTAAGTTTTGCTTTTTGGTACGTTCCTCCCGAATATACTATATCTCAATGGTTGCCAACTCAAAAACATCGTTTCATAGCTTTGGTGTTCATAGCTCTGGTTTTTCATAACTTCGGTTTAGCGTAACTTTGACGTGCGTAACTCTGTCGCTCATAACTCTGGTATTCAAACCTTCGTCGGTTTCCCGGTCTCACTTACTTAATCTTATCTTAAAAGTAGCAATAATGATAAATATTTTTATGAAAAAAAAACAAAAAATAGGCTAAAATTATAATTTAATTTTATTAAGGAATTTCATAAATATATAAAATATCTATAAAATCTGTTTTTTTATATATTAAACACCGTTTTAAATGAATTTGACTATAAAACGAAGAATATCATGTGATTCCCATTTGATTTATTGTATAAAACAGAATTTAAAAAAATTCAAATTGAAATCGGCTAAGTCGTTGAAGAGAAATTCAAAAAAAAAAAAATCGATTTTATAATACGGTTTTTTTTTTTTACTTTAAAAATTGGGTTTTATTTGCAACAATATCTATACACACGAAAATTTGAATAAAAATATCGTTTTTGAAAAATACAAGATTTTCTCTTTCGGTTATAATGGTTGGGTGCCTACCGCTAGGTTTTCAAAATGGTCCAAAAAAACGCATACCTACGCATTTGTAAGAGGTTTTTGATTTTGTTTGCAAATTGGTAAGCAAATTGGTTGTCCCTGGTCCTATGGTGGAGCCTTAAATTGCCAAGTTTAAAATTTAAAGAGCCAAATTTTGATAAATCGGAAATCTAAATTTTAAGGAGCAAGTGAAATCTTCAATTCGCCACACACATAGCAAAAGTAACGATTTAGGTGGACAAAAATAATTTACATACTAAATTTATTGTCTGAGCCGAGATATAACAAAAAAATGATGTTTTGTTGATATTAACATAACAAAAATGTTTTATTAACTTTAATGTTTAAATTGGGAAAGATCTTCAATTTTTTTTTTTTTTTAATTTTTGAAAATTTTTTTTTTGAAAACTGTTCAATGATTTTTTTTTTAACTTTGATTTTATGGTTGCATTTATATTCCCTCTTTAATGGAATACCTACCAAAATGTTTTTTGAAGAAATTTGGAAAATTTGTGTACATAAAAAAAACTATTTTAAATTAATGTAAATAAAATAGCTGTAAATAAAAAGCAACAGTAACTTTCAAAGTGATCAAAAGTGATAGCTAAAATTTTGTGTGTACCTTCTAAAAGTCTTAAAGAACAATATTATTAAAATTAAAAAAATCATGTGTGCAATTCACACGTGGTAGAAGTGAAACCTTAAGAAATCATTTTTCTTGCAAAAAAAAAATAGAAAAAATCTACCTATTTTTATTCTATCACCTTCAGATCCATGTTTTTTATATGACAACCTATATAAATTTTATATCATCTGAAAGCTTATTGTCTAAGCTCAAAATATATATATATCGATTAGGTCTATGAGACATCTACAAACAGAGCTAGAATTTTTTAAACTCGATGAAATTTCATCCAAAAAGCAAAAAAAAACATTTATTTTTATGTTCTCATGCTATTACCTAAATCAATTTTTTTGTTTGACAACCTCTGAAAAGTTTTATACCATGTGAAAGCTTAGTGTTTCACCTAGTATAATGATGCATAAATCTTATTTCAAAGATGTCTACAAGAGAAGTTAGAATTTTTTAAAGTCAACCATGTCGAATTTCCAGACTGAGATTACGGTACTTACTACACTGGTAGCTGGTCATCGCCAACAGATCTCCACAGGTGTTTTGAGGTATTTTTAAATTTAAGATTGTGTAACTTGTAGAGCACGTAACGTTATGTGTGATATATCAAATAAAAGGTTATGTTATCAGCATGCGTATTAAAGTTAAATCAAATTTGTATGTGCACTAGATCAAAAGATATAACGTGTGTTGGAAAAGAACATCTTTTTACCGTTATCTCCGAATTTTGAATATGAAATTAATTGAAATTTTGTACAGTTATAATTTATTTAATTACCTATTTACAGTACAAATTTCATTCATCTATCTATTAAAACAAAGTTATAACAAGTTGAAGTCGTGTCGCGTTTTCGTTTCATCTTGTTTCAAATCACTACGATACTAAAGAAGTTTTCACTTCAAAAAGGAAACTCCCTGGACCTTTTTTTTTGTTGCGTGTTGCCTATGAAAGTCTTTTTTTCTAATTAATTTGATGGATCTTATTTAATGCATTATACCTAATTATTTAATTATATTTATAAATATTACCAAAACCCTGAGAATTTACTTGTAAGAGGCCGTTCTTATATACAGGGTGTCCCAAAAGTAATGGATCAAACGGAATATGCTGATTGGCCTACTTAAGGGCTCTCAGAATTTGGTAACTTGTATTTTGTATTTTTGCTCTGAAAAACAATGTTTTGTTGAATTCAAATTGTAATAGTTTGGAAACTTTGGAAACTTTTATACATTTTTGAAAACTACAAAAAACTTTTTAAAATAATAAACCATTCTCAAACCGTATAATTTTTTTTTCAGGTGTTGCTCTCAAATAAAAGTTATAAATTATTGATTTTTTATAAAACTTGAAACTGTTAGTTAATTTGCAGCGAAACGTTAAAAAACAAAAATCAATAATGGGCTCAGGAAGCAAAATACTGTTGCAAAGTAGGGATTTTTCGAAATTTCACAAGAATTCCATTGAATCAAAAACCGTAAGGATTTGGGATGAACAAGTTACCAAATTCTGAGAGCCCTTAAGTAGGCCAATCAGCGTATTTCGTTTGATTCATTACTTTTGGGACACCCTGTATAAAATTCATAAAGTTATACTTTAAGTAAACAGTGATAAAAACACGATCGCCACAAAAAATATACGAATCAGTTATCAGTCTAATTGAGTAGTGTATTGCGTTTTTTTCAATTGTGAAAAAAAGTAAAAATTTATTTGAAATAAAGGACTCAGAAGACCAAAGCTCTTTATTAACGGAACTATTTCAACTAAAAATGAAGTATATATTCTTAAAATATCCAATCAAAATGCAACAACATACAACAACATTAAACACATAACCTGTCTATTACTCATAAAACAAGTAGAAAAAATTGTCAATTTTCCTGAAAGTAAAGCAATTATCTCGCTTCAAAATATTTTATTCTAATTAATAAATAAAAAGCAACACAAAAGAGTCTCAATTATAAAAAAAAAAACTCTATCCAAATATACTATACATAGACAAAACAAGTCGAGTATATTGCAGGTAATTGAGCGCAGTAAAACAATTTGGCTCAATCTGTCAAGTCAAATCGTTTTGACAGACATTCACTTGCGTGAAGATTCAAATCAGGTCTAATGGCCACGGCCAGCAGCAGCGATGAGGGACAACATCAACTATTATGCTTTTCAAAACATTATGAGAGGCAGGTTAGATATGTACTACCTCCGGTATACACATGCAAACCCATTAAACAATTTCCATTGTTCCGCGAGAAGCTCGAACAGTGAAAGAGTTCCACGCCACAGTAAACAATCGAGTGACAAATGAATATGAGAGCCATTTTGAAATTAAAATTGCTTTTGCCAGCCTGTTTCCGTTCAATTAACTGTCAGACGATAATTTGTAAAACTGTCATTTGAAAATTTGACAGCTTTTGTTAAAAATAATACCAAAACGATGAGGAAAAGGTAGGTACCTAATATGCCATAGCAATAAATTTAAAAATATAAATTGTTAGCAATTTTTGTATAAACCCATTTTCTCTTCTACTTATTTCTGTGGGTTGCGTGTTATCTTTTAAGTCGATTAACTTGTCAATGAACTTTTAAGCCCCAGTTCACAATACCATTAATAGAACAACACTGTTGGTGAAATAACGAATCAAAAAGTTGAATTATGTTCCAATTGAGTGCGAAATCAGGTTGAACATGGTCAAGAGCTGTGGGGTGAATTTTAAAATCACTCACCATCCCTCTATTTGATACCTTTTCACCTTTTGTCTGCTAGGGCATACGTTTCAAATTAAATATTTAACCTTCTTTGAAATAGAAGCAATTGTGAATGATGTGAATTGAACTTAAAATTGATTGTGAATGTGAGTGGCATTTTAAAAAGCCAATCAACTTTTAGTTAGAAAATTACTCTCTGTCATTTTTATACACATGATTGGATTCAATTCTAACAACTTCCTGAATTTAATCTCTTCACAATAGATTGCATCATTTTCATTATAAAAAACCTGCAGAAAAATTAAAACTGCCGCCAAAAACAAAGGTTTGCTGCTGAAATAGTAGCCCTAAAGCGACACATCTTAATCCGCACCGGCCGGCCTCTTATTAGAAGAGACATTTCGCATGAAACGATATATTCCTTCTGTCTTTAATAATTTAATTGGATTGGTGGCGTCTCATCTTGTCCGGTGGTCAATTTTTGGACGAACATCATCGCAGGAGGCGCTACCAGGACGACACGCATTCGGTAGCTGTTTCCGATATACCTGAAAGCCATTTGTTTGGTCTCAAGTAGATGATGGTGTTATTATCGGCAAGATAAAGACCAAATATTCTCGTGTTCGGAAAAGGTGACCTGAAGGTTTTTATTTTTGTTTTTAATAGAGTGGAAGTAGCAAATTTTATTGGGTCGCACTAATTTAACTTCCTTTTGAATGATAGGATAACAAACGTTAATATAGGAAGAAGATAAGACACAATATTATTCTGAGTGACAATAATATTGTAATGTTTTATTTCGGGTTCACAATAAAACTTATTTAATTTCCACTTATATTTCCGTTCAAATAAGAACACACTTTATTTCAACTCAATTTACTTTTATTATTCGCTCAAACAAACACACTTTTAAATCACTTTATTTACTAATAACAATTCGCAACGCTTTATTTCACTTTGTACTGTACTCTTTCACTTTCAAGATTAAACTGTCCGGTCGGTGTCTACGCTGCCCTTTTATACCGGAATTTCGAGATTCGAGAATGTCTTCGAAGGTTCTCGTCTTTGCTTCTCGAAACTTCCTTTCCAGGAGGGGGCGCTTCATACTTCCAGTCTAGTGGGATATTTTGGGATGTGTTCAGAGGGTAGGTAATTTCTTAATTATTAAAGGTGAGTTCACATTTCTACCTTTGGTGTAGTAGGTAGTGTGTTCAGACATTTATCTTAAACAGAAGTTCTGAAATTCGTTACAATATTATATCAATTTTTTTTTCCGGAAATGTCGCTTAGAATATTTAGACCAATTTGTCGGAAACATTGAAAGAGAAATTTGTTAAAAGAATGGAGATGTGTTGAATTAAAAAAAAAATCAATAGTGAGCTATGAATGGTTTTTTAGGAATTTTTGAAAGTTTGACAAAATCAGAAAACTATATAGTCTAAGAGCCGGCGGCATATTTTGGCAGTTTTGGTATAACCCAAATTCGAGTGTGTACATATCTAGATATGCACCACAGTATGTCAACAGAAAAAGTCTGGCAGTGATCTTTTTCAGCTTACCCTTGCCAGACGCAACCAAAGTGCAGTAAAAAATCAACTTTTGTCGTTTTGGTATAACCGAGTAAATGATACACCAAAAAATCATAAAAATCCCCTGATTTCAAAACTGTGGGTACCAGAAGTTTTCAGCTTTCCCCCCGCCAGACCGCTTTAAAGCATTTTGAAGTGAATTTTTTTAATAAAAAACCTAATAGCTTTTTTTCTGTTGGGTATAACCGTATGATGGTAACAAATTAAAATTCTATGTCTATTCCTGGTTTAGAAAATATAAGTTTAAGCCAGTTTCTTTTTCAGCCTTCCCTCTGCCAGGCGCCCTAAAAGGTATCTCAATAGTACGGGAAAGTTAGATTTTGTTATATGGGGGTCTGGGAAAAAATCCGAAATGCATTTTGACTTCAGGGCTCGAAAGAGCATAAAGACACGAGTCTAAAACCACATTTTGTACAACCGCACCAAGAGTCATTTTGTTTGTCCCTATACAAAAAATTGCAATTTTTTTGAAGTTTTTTGACTAAAGATCGAAAACGGCCAAATGACTTTTTGACTAGTGAAATTGCACAAGGCATTCGATTTTTTCTGCCCTGTTCGATTTCACTAGTCAAAGAGTTGTTTTTTATAGGAATCAAAATATATTTTTCTAATGGTTTTTTTGTGCGCTAAGCTCGAATCCGAAGTCAAAAAAATTCTATCACATCACGTTTTTGAGATATTACCATGCAAAACATCACAAAAATAGTGTTTTGGACGTTCAAAATTCAATATCTCAAAATCTTTTCACGTTAGAGCAATTCTAATGCTTGGTTCAAATTAAGACGGCCAAAGGACATTAGAAAAGTATAATTTAGTTTCTATGGAAAATTATTTCTCGCCAATATTTCTATCATTTACTGAAAAATCGATCTTAAAAATCGTTTTTTTGTGCTTTTTAATTTTTCTCAATATTTTCTAAAAGAAAGTACAGTTTTTCCACACAATCGTAAATAATAGGTTTCAATCTCAATAATAACTTTCTTGTTTGAAAAATAGGCTATTTTTTCAAATTTAATTCGTCAAAAATCCAAAAATTAATTTTTTGCTCAAAATAAAAATTTAAATAGATAGAAAATATAACAAAGTAATTTTTGAATTAATTTTGTTCAAATCCAACCATTTTTGTAAAAGATAAAAATAAAACATAAAAAAATTGTATTTTTGCATTTTTTTCAATATTTTGAGGTTATTTAAAAAAATGGTTTGATTAAAAGTTGTTAACACTTTTACGATCTAAAAATTTTGCTTTTTATTTTTTTTTGGATAGGAGGTCTACTTTTGACAGAAATTGTAAAAAAAACACGATTTTTGACACCCACACCACTTTTTCGCCCACCCACCCCCTTTCCCCCAATTTGTTTGTGGGAAATTTATTTTTCCCCTTTCATACACCATTTATCCTAAATTTTCCAACCACCCATATGCTGCTAATAATTTTTTTATTTTCAAAAATTATTTTTACTGGTCTATATAGTCTATTTAATAGACCCGAGCTCCAGAGCAAAAAAAAAACAAATTCGTTCAAGACTTTTTATTAGCGATTATGATTCCTTGGCATACAAGAATACTCCAGCCAAAAGTGCTACTAAATCCATTGGTGCATTTCTGAGAAAACGTCAACACTGGTCGGTTTTCAGTTTTTTTGATTTAACTCGAAAATCAAGCCTGACTTTGAAATGGTTCAAAGACACTTTTTATAGCAAATTAAATTTTCTGTCAAGTTAAGATGGTTAAAAAATTTTTAAAATTATTTTTGACTAATATTCTAACCTAAAATCAAAGAAAAAAAAGTTAAAAAATTGACAATTTTATTTTTTTTTACTAAATCAAGGGGCATTTTGTGTATGTAGCCGGGACGTCCAAACTTTGTACTAATGAAATAAAGTAGAGGTAAAATCCTTTGATAATATGCAATTTTTAATTTTTTTGGTCAAGAAACAACTTAAATGTACCTATTCAAAAATTAGCACTTTTTCTAAATTTTTGACTTTTTTAGTTAAAAGCAAGTTTTTAAAACTCGATAAAATCGTATAAATTGGTAACTTTTAGACTTTTAAAGTAAACATACTTCGAGGGATTGATTTAATATAAACTAAATACGACAAACAAAAAAATTTATTTGCATCCTTATGGCTTTTTGTGCAATTTTTTGTATGTGCATTTTTATAAATTCGGGTCGAATGGATGGAAGGAGAGCCATTAGCTTTGGTCTATTGCATAGAAGAACATTTAATACCAACTCTTTTACTGTTTTCAATGGCCTGAAAAACAATTCTTGTAAAATCCGCGACCAACGAAAAGTTTCTCTTGAAAAACAAAAAAAAAAAATACTCTAATGAGTTTGAAACAAAATAGCTCAGGCAAATTAGCAAATCAAATTGCACTTTTCGCGGGACAAATTTTTTTCATGGAACGTGTTTAGGTGAATGTCCTTATCGTAAAAGTGAATTTTTTGGGATGATAAGATATCGGGAACAGCCGCCATCTTGGAAAAGAGGTCGGTGCCGTTTTTATTTTATAACTCCATTTTTACTCATTTAAACCAAAAATGTCCGAGGATAAACTTATTATCAATTAAATTATCTAAAAAATGGTATACAAATGAATTCCGTGAGTTAGTTAAATTCAATTTTATAGTCGGTCAAAGTCCGGGTTCTTCTCGCAAGGTTAAGACAATATGACATTTTTTCAAATATCTGAAGAACTTTCGATTTGTTTGGGATTTTCTTAAAGAATGAATTATAGCACTTTTAATTATCTATGAAATGAACCCTTTATTGTTTTTGTAACCATCACATTGTAGAAGCAACAAACGTCGAAGTCATGATATACGATTTTTAAACTGAACATACGAGTATTTGGGATTTCAATAGTTCAAATAAACAATCAAAAATTAAACACAATAGTCTCGAAAACCTAACGGCTTACACACCTCATATCTTGAGTTATACTTATCGTAATGCTGAGATTGAGGTGTTCATGTTTAGGAAAAATGACAGGGCATCAGTTCTTATATTTAGAATTTTAAATAGTGTCACTTTAGCTTATTCACATTAATTGGAAAATTCACTTCATTTAAAACCTCGAAAACCATATAAAGGTTAACATTAAAGATTTCAAACTTTGAATTCAATATTTAGACGAATATAGTTAAAAAACTGTTTACTTATATTTTGGTTATACCTCCACTTCAAAAATTTGCTCGGTCTAATAGAAGAAAACTTGATATTTTCTCACTTTTGACTGGTAGAATGTGAACTTCGACGTTAGATAACTTATACATTATGTTGGTTACAGTAACGATAAAGGGCTCATTTCATAGATAATTAAAAGTGCTATATTTCATTCTTTTAGAAAATCCCAAACAAATCAAAAGTTCTTCAGATATTTTAAAAAATGTCATATTGTCTTAACCTTGAGAGAAGAACCCGGACTTTGACCGACTATAAAATTGAATTTAACTAACTCACGGAATTCATTTGTATACCATTTTTTAGATAATTTAATTGATAATAAGTTTATCCTCGGACATTTTTGGTTTAAATGAGTAAAAATGGAGTTATAAAATAAAAACGGCACCGACCTCTTTTCCAAGATGGCGGCTGTTCCCGATATCTTATCATCCCAAAAAATTCACTTTTACGATAAGGACATTTACCTAAACACGTTCCATGAAAAAAATTTGTCCCGAGAAAAGTGCAATTTGATTTGCTAATTTGCCTGAGCTATTTTGTTTCAAACTCATTAGAGTATTTTTTTTTGTTTTTCAAGAGAAACTTTTCGTTGGTCGCGGATTTTACAAGAATTGTTTTTCAGGCCATTGAAAACAGTAAAAGAGTTGGTATTAAATGTTCTTCTATGCAATAGACCAAAGCTAATGGCTCTCCGTCCATCCATTCGCCCCGAATTTATAAAAATGCACATACAAAAAATTGCACAAAAAGCCATAAGGATGCAAATAAATTTTTTTGTTTGTCATATTTAGTTTATATTAAATCAATCCCTCGAAGTATGTTTACTTTAAAAGTCTAAAAGTTACCAATTAATACGATTTTATCAAGTTTTAAAAACTTGCTTTTAACTAAAAAAGTCAAAAATTTAGAAAAAGTGCTAATTTTTTAATAGGTACATTTAAGTTGTTTCTTGACAAAAAAAATTAAAAATTGCATATTATCAAAGGATTTTACCTCTACTTTATTTCATTAGTACAAAGTTTGGACGTCCCGGCTACATACACAAAATGCCCCTTGATTTAGTAAAAAAAAATAAAATTGTCAATTTTTTAACTTTTTTTTCTTTGATTTTAGGTTAGAATATTAGTCAAAAATAATTTTAAAAATTTTTTAACCATCTTAACTTGACAGAAAATTTAATTTGCTATAAAAAGTGTCTTTGAACCATTTCAAAGTCAGGCTTGATTTTCGAGTTAAATAAAAAAAACTGAAAACCGACCAGTGTTGCCGTTTTCTCAGAAATGCACCAATGGATTTAGTAGCACTTTTGGCTGGAGTATTCTTGTATGCCAAGGAATCATAATCGCCAATAAAAACTCTTGAACGAATTTGTTCCATCCAAAAGGGTCTATTCAATAGACTATATAGGGCTTTTAGGTGAAATTAATATTCGTATGCCAAAAATTTTATTTCTAAAATAATTTTTCGCTCTTTACAGAATAAATATTTGACTTTTAGATGCTATAAAAAAAGATGTTTTGTAAAATACGTTTAACCCTTTCGCGCCCAAACTATGAATATCAATAGTAATCCTCTGTAGGCACACCTCTTGAACTGTTTTTTGTGATAAACACAGGGTTTCGAATTTGGTTTATACCTTTTCATGTCACTAGAACTTTTTTCGGTCCCAATATTTTATAGAGAATCATAAATGAAATTGATGTAGAATTTACCGAGAAATCCGAATATTTTATTCACAGTTCTAAAAAAAAAATAAATTTTCACCCTTATAAAGAGACTTTTTTGTGACCACTTTTTTGAAAAATCGTAATTTTTTTTGTCCTGCCAAATTCGCAACCGTGTGCCAACAGAGGGTTAAAATTTTTGTTTACAGTATTATCGTGTCAAACACATTACAACTAAGAAATATGAATACCAAAAAAATTCAATGTCCCGTTTTCGAAAATTTGATTTTTCAAAACAAAATTTCAAAATTTTCTTAAAAATCCAAAAATTATTTTTTTCGAAATTTTATTTTTGGCTTATATTTAAATTATATAAATGCTTCTTCACAAAAAGTTTCGTTGAAATCGAATAAGCAGTTTCAGAGATAATCAGATTAAAAAAAAAAACGGTTCTATGGCAGGTACCGTTAATAATGATTTTCAAAAAAAATAATTTTTTCATTAGAAGATAGACCCTGTTTCAAAACTGAATTTTTTAAACAAAATCGCTGGAGCGGTTTTTGAGCAATTTCAACTTTACTAAAATCGGTATATAACAAGTACCGTTATTTTTGGTCAAAAAAAAATTAATTCCAAAAATCCCTCTGGAGAGTCTTAAAAAAATGCTGCATACCAAGTCTGAAGTCAATCGGTCCATATGTTTAGGCTGTAGATCCTTATACAGACAGACAGACAGACAGACGAACTTCCGGGACCCACTTTTTTGGCATTCTCAACCATCGTAATTTCATGAAAAAATATTATCTCAATTTTTTTTTTGTACGAATGCATAACTTGATATAATTATAGTACCTATATATATCGCAAGTAAAAATTAAAAGTATAATATTTGACTAACTTTTTGTACTAATCCAGTAACTAGACATTATTATCTTTCAATTAAGCCAACAAAACCTAAAGCGCCTATATTATTAAATTTGACATACAAGGCTCTAAAATTCAAAGCAATTTATACTTAAAGAGGAATTAATGGTGATCCAGTCGTGCATTTCCTTTTCTTTTGCAAATAAAACAAATTTGTTTCAGTTTTTCAAAAAATTTTCACAATTTTTTTTTTTTATTTAGTCCTTATAATTATCTATTTATTACTAACAATTTTGTATTTCTGCAGCCACGTGCTACATGCATATCTGACAGATTGTTTAATACATTTATTTTAAACTCTCTTTGTCTTAAAAAAAAAAAATATTTTTTGATGGAAAATTATTCTATGGTCAGCTGCAAGTTTTCATAAAAAATGATTGAGTCAAAAAGGAACAATATTATATTTACCCACAAGCTACAATACTAGTTTCCTTAAATAAGCTTACAACCGATAACAATATTTCTAACTTAAAATATTCCCCGCTGCAGGCACCAGATTATTATTATTCCCTTAAAAAAACTTTACCACAAATCTTAACGAATCTCATAAAAACTCCTTAACACCTGTCTTCAACAAAGTATATACAAAAAAATATCCTTTATCTCCATTAAATATAAAACAATAAAAAATAAATAAAAAGAAAACAATTCCATTTTGTATCCGGCCACCTCCAATTGCATCCCAATTAACCGCAATTTGTCTTATTACCACTTAAAACCTAATTCCTAAAATGATCATTGTGTGTTTCTCTTCCGATTATTATATCCTTCAAATAATTTGATAAGATCTTTGCCGCCAACTGATTGTGCCGCAAAAAAAATAATAATAAACAAACAAAGCCACTAGGAAATTGTCGTGCAGCCGAAAAAATTCTCTATAGTTCAGGAAATAATGTTTCATAATAATGAATGATCTTTAATAGAATGGTTCTTGGTGATTACAAAATGCTTCCATAAAAAGTGATTAATTTTTTTTATTATGTCAGAGTCTTATTATAGGTTCAAATCACAAAGACAGAGAGTGAGAAGTTTACAAAAATTTAAAGCTTACTCAGAACTGCAAAGTGAAAACTGTCTTAAAATTTATATTTTTATTACTTAGAAGAAGAAAAAAGTCACTTCAAATGCTCCATGACCTTAATTTTACATATACCTATACCAATTTTAAGGAACACCACGATTATATTTAAAAAACAATTTTACTAAAAGATTGATTAAAGACTGATGAATTTTTTTAATTTTCTTGAACCTTACCTTCCAGACTATTTGGGACCATGGACTCACCTACCATGAGAAATAAGGTGCCGGTGGCTGCCATTAGTGCCACTCTTCTTTTCCACTCGATTTGTAAAAGATACTCCACCTCAGAGAGGATAATCTTTTCATGTTGTTTTTTTTTTTTTTTTTTTTTTTGTTCTGATCAACTTGGATGCAAGGTGTAGGAGGCCGGCTAATGTGACACGGACGCGCACGGCCCAAACAGCGGCGGCGGCGCTATATGTAATGACGTCAACCTGCCTACCTACCGCATTAAATCTTTTATATCATCTTAGTTCTGTGCCCGAAGTATATCTTTCGTTCTTTCAATTCTCCTCATCTGTGTGGCTGAATGAGTCATTTGAAAGTGGATTGCCTCGCGAAGAGAATGGAGTAGAGGTAAGTAATATAGAAGGATCGAGGACAACTTAAAAAATGATGATATCAAAATTGATCCTAATTGATGGGACCTTTTTATTATTTGTTGTTTTAAAAAGCCGCAGCCGCACCAAACCTGAGCCACACAAGATACAAACTGATGTTCATTGCTTTTTATATAAAAAAATAATGCAATAGGTTTAATGTGGAAGTTGTACCTACTGTCATCACATTTGGTAAGATTGGTTGGTTAATTTTTGTTTCTATTTGTAGACTGTCATTTGTTTAGTAAAAAAAGGGAAGAGAGCTATAATTACAGTGCTTAGTTTCCTGTTTGTTTGTTTATTTTATTCAAGAATTTAAGAAACAGTAGGTAAGTATGATAGAAGGTTTTATTATTTTTAAGGGTTGGTTCTTAATCGATTAAGGGAAGTAATTTTATTTTAATGAACAGACAAACACCATGTGTGTTGCTTTTATTATTTAGAGAAGGAGGCATAGTTTTATATGTAATAAAATACTTTTTACATTGTAAAAGTTGAAGTTTGCAAAAAAAAAAACGCTTCTTATTTCTTGAATATTACACGGTGTAACAATTTCACGTTTTGTAGAGCTAGTCGCACTGACTACGAAACGGTATTTAAAAAGTCCCTAACACCCCCAAAATCTGGATTTAGGGGCAAAAAACGGTTTTTTTTACCTTCACCCATTGAAAAAAATCTAGCTTCGTCAAATTTGTACCCATTTTCGATTTTACAGTTTCTGATAGGAGATAAATATACCTTTTCAACAATGTATAAAACATGTAACTCGGTTAAACAACCTAGAATTTATATGGTGTCAAAGTTCAAAAATTCCATTTTTTTTCGTCATTTACCCAAATTCGACATCATATAAAAGTATATATTTTCAAAACAACATGCTGTTTTAAAAATATATTCTAAAATAATATTTATTTCCAAATCAAACGAGGTATTTTTTATGAAAATCAGTTTAAAATTGGCTTAGAAACAAAAATTTACGATTTCAACCCAGATACAGAAATTCGAACTTTTAGGTATAGAACAAAAATGTTGTTTTGGCACGTAGTAAGATAACTTGGGGGCCAGAATTAAATAATTTTTGTAGAAGAGTTCAATACAAACATTTTTTTCTTTGGGAGGGAGGTCTATCTTAACCCGTTTAGGTGGGAGGGGCAGTTTTCTAAAAAAAAAATTATCAAAATAGAAAAAAATTAATAAAAAACAACGGCAACACTTACAGTAATAAATGATGCTATTTCCGAAAGGCAAAATTGAACATTTAATTCTAATTTTTAAATCAATATATTATAACCAATAGTTTTTGAAATAATCGATTTCAAAGTTAAAAATAGGCGAAAAAATTTGTTTTAAACTAATTTTATACTATTTTTGTCCAGACTGTGAATTTTAATAAAAAAAAAATTAATCACACACAAAACTGCCTCAATTAATTTCTTATCGAACAGTGAAAACTATATGTTTCTATGTCTTCTAGTTTTCGAGAAAATTGAAAAATTATTTTATCAGATTTTTCTTTTTTCAAAATATTTTTTGTTTTTATTTGTTTTTATTTTTCAATTTTCTCGAAAACTAACTCCAGATTTTGGGGGTGTTAGGGACTTTTTAAATACAGTTTCGTAATCAGTGCGACTAGCTCTACAAAACGTGATAGGTCTCCGCCCGCGTATATTTTAAAACCTCATTTTTGTAACACCGTGTTATTACTAATTTGTTGATATCTTAGCGCCCCTTATAGTATAGCTCACCTAAACCCAAATAAAAAAAATTTTAATAAATTGAGTTTTGTGGTGAGACTCATGCATTTTCTGAAAAATTTCTTTAAAACATATTCTGAGGAAAAATTGCAAAAATTATGGATTAAGAATACATTGCGTTTCTTTTGTATTTTTGGGCTCTTTTTCCTTCTGTTCAGTAAAATTGAACATGAGTTAAAAAGTAGTTGATCCGGTTTGAGTTTTTGTTTCAAATTTAATGATGAATTTAAAATTTATTTCCAGTGGTAGCCATGTAAATACGAATATTAAATTTCTATGTCACTAATGTCACATTCTTCTTTAAAAATTAAATTATTATTAACTAAATATAGCTATAACACATTTAAACAAAAGAGCTGATCAGCGAACTTTATTTTTTAATACTTTTTATTCTGCACTTAAAAATATTAATTTAGTGAAGGTATTACAAAAGTATGAGAGAAAGGTCCTATAATTAAAAAGAACTATATTAGAAAATAATAGAATTGATCATTATGTAGGCCAAGTTTTATAGAAAAGTTTTTTTTTTTTGTGAGAAGTACATAAAAAAATATTGATTTAAAATATCAAATGATGCTCACAAAAGTTTAACTGAAAAGAGAAGAAAATCCATAGTTTAAATAGTTTCGGGAACAATATTTAGTTTTAATAGTTGTTTTTTATTTATTTTTTTTTAACTTATGAACATCATTTACAACAGAGCTTTGCAATAGTATATTTTCTTTAAACCTGTAAACCTTAATATCATTTGTATTTTTTGTCATCAGTAAATTAATTTGTACCCAAGGCTTGTCGTCGTTCTGTAACTACCTCCTAACTGGTGTCAGAGGAGTTACTCCAATGGTAAGGGGTCCTTCAATAGCATTTAATAACTCCAAGGATGAGATATTGGCTTTAGCCTTGAATGTGTCAAAGAAGGTCATACAAGGTGTTCATTTAGTAGTTCTGACTATAGCCGGAAAATTTTCCACTCAAACCTAGATCGCTTAGATCGTGTTCATCTCATACGAAACGTAGATAACGATTGTCGTTGCGGTTTTTTTTTTTTTTTTTTTATTAAAGTGACATATTTTGGTCTTTCACGTACGATTCATATTTTTCAACAGGTTTTTTAAGTAGACATTCCTTGTCTTGGAAAGTGCAGCGCCTGAAAAAAAAATTCCTTGTCTTTCCAAATTAAAAAAAGAATCAACAACCGCTGACGCAAGTTTTCGTGGACGTGGGTACTCAACAATTTTCAAAATCCAAAAAACTTATTTTTTTTTAATGTACTGGTGCTTTTCAAAACCACGCAATTGCTTCATTCCTTGTACAAGTGGGATTTAATTTCACATTCAGAGAGTACAAAAACAAACATTTTGTTCGGAATCAGATTTCTACCTTGCATCGGGACGAAGCCCACTTTACTAAAGTGCATTTTGTTTCCAGAAGTAAGAACTTTAGACCCTCAGTGGAATTAGTACCCGGAAACATTTTCCTAGCATCATTCAGTTTCACTTTACAGGTAGTAGGTCCCTACTTTAAGTAAATTTACGAAGAAATTTTGGTACATTCAATATAAGGCGTGTTTTTTCTACAACTCAGTAGCTACTCATTTTTGAAGTTATACTTCTTATGGGAGGGTGGGTATGAAAATTTACTTTTTGACAAGAATGTCAAAGGGATTATGACGCGATCATCCTGGGTAGCAGGGCTGTCGTTTCACCTTTAGAGTAGGCAGTACTTTAGTATTTAAAAATGCAGTACGCCGCAGTACAGCAAACATAAAACATACAACACGTTGCAAGTTACATGTTTCATGTGGCAAGTTTCATGTGGCAAGTTGTATGTGGCAAGTTGCGTGTGGCAAGTTGCATGTGGCAAGTTGCATGTGGCAAGTTGTATGTGGCAAGTTGCGTGTGGCAAGTTACATGTGGCAAGTTACATGTGGCAAGTTGCCAGGGTTGCAAAAAGCTAACATTTCAGCTCAGCTCAAATTTGAGCTAGCTCACTATTGAGCTAGGTACCATGGCTGAAAGTGAGCGCCCCCAACTTCCAACGCCTATATCTCGGAATTTTGAAGAAAATGAAAAAAAATTTTTGTATGCCAAAAGGTAGCGGGGACTCTAACCTACATTTGGGTACAACTCTCATCCCTGTAGGTCCACGCGTTCTCAAACCGGGTAAAAAAAAAAATAGGCACGATTCTGAAAAAAAGGCATAATGTGGCGGTTTAACATGGAAGGCGATTTTTTAAAAATCTGACAATGTGCAAAGCGTAGGCCCATGACACAAGCTATCATTTGGCATCGCTCCCAAAAATTGCTCTCAAGCGGCTTAGCTTCCAGGAGCCTTCTAAGATTCGGGGATTTTTCGAAAACAAATTTTACCCCAACTTTCAAACGCGATTTTCTCGGAATTTAAAAAAAAATCGAAAAACCGGATTATACCACTATCGGGTAGCTGAGGATATAAGCTTTCATATGGCACCACTCCCCTGTCTCTAGATCAAAGCGTTCAGCTCCCAGAAGTTTTTTCGCGCCCCCAACTTCCAACGCCTATATCGCGGAATTTTGAAGAAAATGAAAATTAAATTTTTGATGCCAAAAGGTAGCGGGGACTCTAACCTACATTTGGGTACAACTCCCATCCCTGTAGGTCCACGCGTTCTCAAACCGGGAGAACTTAAAAGTAAAAAAAAAATAGGCACGATTCTGAAAAAAAAGGCATGATGTAGCGGTTTAACATGGAAGGCGATTTTTTAAAAATCTGACAATGTGCAAAGCGTAGGCCCATGACACAAGCTATCATTTGGCATCAATCCCAAAAATTGCTCCCAAGCGGTTTAGCTTCCAGGAGCGTTCAAAGATTCGGGGATTTTTCGAAAAAAAAATTTACCCCAACTTTCAAAAGCGATTTTCTCGGAATTTTGAAAAAAGTCGAAAAACCGGATTGTACCGGAATTTTTTTTTATGATAAAAAAAGAAATATTTTACTAAAAAAATAGAAATATATTTACTATTAAAAAAACCAAGAAAAAAGATCACGAAAAATTATCTGTTTTATTTATAAAAATATCCATGTGTTAAAATAATTCCATTAATAACTAGAACCAAACATCTTAAGCTATGGTGTTTTATAAAAGTTTAAAATATCTTCATATTTCATTATACTTTCCAAATAAAAATCAATGTATCCTCTCACCCATCACAGCTCAGCTCACTTTACCTTTGCTCACCCAACAGCTCAGCTCAGCTCACCGACAGCTCAGCTCACCCAACAGCTCAGCTCAACCATCAGCTCAGCTCACTTTCAGCTCAGCTCAAATGTGCTGAGCTATGGTACAAAGCTCAAAAGTGAGCTAGCTCAAAATTTGAGCTGAGCTTTGAGCTGAGCTGTGAGCTGAGCTCAGCTAACTTTTGAGTTTTGTAGCAACCCTGCAAGTTCCATATTGCTACTACTAGTGCTGAAGCACACACAATTCTCATAAAATTACCTTATCGCACATTTTATGCGCAATTCATTTACTTTCGTTAACCATATACCGTACGTTCTGAACAGCACAACATGAGTAAATTTCACAGAATAAATTGAAAACTACATGGACGCAAGGAGGATGAAAGAATTAATTTATTGTTCACTTGATAAAAATGTAAAAAAACTAAGTGTGGATTAATTACTTAATAATAGAAATTAAAAATATCAAATGATATTCATTTACATACATATACTGAATGAGAAGTATAACTTCAGTCGCGTGTACATGTGTACACACACTCTTTTTTTTTATTTTATTCGAAAAACAATAAAAACAAATACTTACTTGTGTAATTTTTATTATTGTTTTGCGAATAAAATCAAAAATGAGTAGCAACTGAGTAATAGAAAAAACACGCCTATACATTTTTTTTTGGGATTAAAAAAAAAAAAATTAATTAAAATTTATTTTTATTGTGTAAATGAACTGGGGAAAGGCAAAGTTCGTGAAAGTCAAGCTACATAATGTATGCATATCAGTTCATACTTTGTAGCTTCGAAACGCAATCAAGTATTACTTTTAACGTGGTGATTCTAATTTTGAAATTGGAATAAATATGTATGGTCTCATTAATTTCGAAATAAAAAAAAAACTCTTTATGTACCTAAGCGTTTAAAAAGTTATTCAATATGTAAAATTTTCCAACGTAGAATCAGAGGTAACCATTTTACAATAAAAATGCAATTAAGTTCAAATGAATATTTTCTTTTTTATTCAATTTTTTTTTTATGATTGCTTATATCAATAATTCTGTATAACTTATAATTATCTATATTTAATATTATCATACAAGAATTTATGTTTTAATTCTTTTATATAAGAAAATTCAAACTTAAAATGAAAACACATATAAACCATTATATATAAAAATTTAATCAAAAGAACAAAATCACATTTAAACAAAATTATTATAATTAATTTTAATTAGTTAATATTTTTACATTTATAGTAAGTTTTTATTTTATGTTTTATATAAGCTTATTTAAGCTTTTCAATTATTATTTTTAACATTGTCTAAAACTATTTTATATAAGGTAAGTGTTATGATTGTTTGAGATTTTTTATTATATAGCTAATGAAGTTTTGATTATATTTACACACGATAAGCGCTACTTAATTGTTTTATTTAATTTTATTATTATTTTTTTTTTTTTTTATTTTACTACAAATTTTTAAAAATTTAATTCTAAAGACGTTTTTTTTTTTGTCATAATGATACTTTTTTTTGTTTTAAAAATAATAATTATGGTTTTTAATAAATATTTACAAAACAGCGGAATATCTTAAGTTTTCCATATCACAAAATAGGGTGTGTTGATTTTGCTTTGTTTTTTTAAATTTTTTAAAATTTTATTTTCTATAAAGGAAAAACCTTCAATACTATTAGCATCCGGCAGGATGTTGCTCAGCCCAAGGCTGAAGACCATGCAGAGCAGCCAATGGTGCACCATTAACCGTTTGTGAGGGATGCGATTGAATGGGGGCTGGAGGTGGTGGAAAACCTTTACTAATGGCTTCAGCTTGTAATGACATCATTAAACGATTTGCTGCTTGTCGTTCAGCTTCTCGTTCTTCTGCTGTTTGCCTTCTGAAATTAAACAAAAAACAAATATTAATTTTAATTGAAATTCGTTTAAAATATAATAATTAAAACTATAAAAAACTACCGAAAAATCGATATTAAATGCCTCAAAGCCAATCGGACTGTAAAGATTGTAGATATACACAAAAATATAATAACAGTATCATGTTGGTATCCATTAACAATAACAGTTATACGATGGATATGACAACATCTAATTAGAGTTACTGAAATCAGTTATTATTAATAAATCAAGTTTCAACAAAATACCTTCCCAAAGGACTTGCTCATATTCATATGAGTTAGGAGTTTGTGTGTGTGTGTTTATGTGGATCAAGGATAGGTGAGCTATCATCAACCATGTCATCCCCTAAATGATATTGTGGTGATGATAGGGTTTTATGTTATTCAAAGTTTCGCCTATCCCCTTGACAATTTTGCATGATGAGTTGAGTGGTGATGAAAATATCCTGCAGCAAGGTAGTGAAGGATACTCCTCTTCCGTCATTCCCCTTTAAGGGTTAATCGATTGAATATTATTATAGTTTGAGTTCCACCCGCTTATTAAAGGCGCAGTCGCTGTTCGATTGTGAGTCCTCCCATAAAATTTATTTCAAATGTAGATTGTGGTGGAAGTACTTTTTTTCCCCCTTGAATGAGTAAAGTGAGAGAGAGAAGGACATATACAAGGATAGCAGATGAATAAGTTGATATAATCTCCCCCATTTCAGAGACCCCCCTCGATTTAAATGGCCGACATATAACAATGGATCCGCACCATGACTCTGTGTGTATTTTAATCATTCATGTAGGGAAGTTGGGGTTTTTTTTTTGATACTATAGTAGGTAGCTGACGAACATAGGTAAATATAAAGTTCCACCTCATACACACGTAATTGATACTCGTCAGTTTGATTAATAATTCATTGTGTGTTTTGGGTAAAATTAGACGATGAAAATGTAATTTAACTAAAATATATAATCATTTTGAGGAAATTAATATCGCATTTAGTTTTGTTGATTGGATTTAAATGGGAAATCATTTAACCAGATATCCAAGGGATGAGATAACAAATTTGTTTTTATTTCTGTTGATTTGGTTAGTAACGTAGGAAGGTTTTGTTATTATATTGATTTATAAATAATTTATTGTGATTAACATTGTATGCAAATAGTGACCATCATTATTATTAAATAAATTGTTGGATTTTTTTTTAAATGAAAAACAAATTGAGTGTGTCTTAATGATTGGGTTATTATGGATACATGTATCTAATACGTGGTTTTGTATATTGTAACAAGTTATACAAAAAAAAAAAAAGAAATCGTGTGGTTTTTAATCATATTCATGATGGTTTAGCTACCTAATTGATAGAAGTGAAAATTAAAAATTTGTTACAATGTATGAATGGAAAAGTTTTTTAGGAATACATTGTAACAGCAAGCAAAATTTCTCATTACATATGTGATTATTGAAAATATTGTTCCGTTGGGGCTTATCTTTACCTACCATTAATTTAAAGTGGGTATACCTAATATTTTTTGACGTGATAACGTCTTATAAATCGATGAACCATGGCAGCCACCACAAAAAAAGTGACGCCATTTTCTCCCGTTCCACTCTCGCACTTTCGCAGTGCGGCTAAAATTTCAATTCAATATTAAAAATAAACTATTATAGATACAAAAATCTTCTATAGCTTATTTGAAAGATAATAACTTAAACCTTAATCCAAACGAAGGATTTTTAAAAATTCCGTCATTTAATAGGGTAATCAGGGGTAAAACGGAAAGATGAAATTTGAGCTAAAATTTAAACGCGAAGTCGCAGAGAGTTGATATTTTTTTGTTATAGATAGATTAGACTAATTTAAGAATAACTGCATTTAAGAAAAAATTCAAAAAAATTTTGAAACTAAGCTATAACGTTTTGTACACGTGTTAGGGCTATGACAAAATGATGAAGGAAAAAAAATTAAGCGTCTAATACGAATTTTTTTTTAACACTCTGCTTTTCGAAATATGAATTTTTGAAAAACACCTTGTTTTTTAGGGGTATTTTTGGATAGTTTTTGATTTTTAGCTTTTTTTTTGGAGCGTTCAAAAAATCTCAAACTTATAATAGGACATGTAGGTTCGTTCGTAGGAATCGTTTAGTGAGTTTTGACTGAATAACGGAAGAAACAAGTTTTTAAAAAACACGTTTTTTGACCGTTTTTAACCGATTTTCATCGTTTTTCTTTTTATTTTTTTTTCTTTAATAGATACAGGAATAAAGTGTATGGAGTAATGATAGACCATGACCACGACTATATGTGTGCGAATTTCAATCATTTTCGTAAACACAATTTTGAGATAACGGTAAAATAAAATTTTAGAATTCAACAGGTTATAACTTTTGACCAAGTGCAGATAGAGCAGATGAGCATCCTGATACAATTACCTTTCTTTTGGTGTATCATACATAACGGTAGACTAACTACAAGCTGTTAATGTCAATGTTAATTCCAGAAACTTGCGAAAAACCTCAAAACACCAGTGGAGATCTGTTGCCCCCCGAAGAGCCACCATCAGTGTGGGAAGTACCGTAATCTCAGTCTGGAAATTCGACATGGTTGACTTTAAAAAATTCTAACTTCTCTTGTAGGCGTCTTTGAAATGAGATAGATACGTAATATGAAAGGTGAAATAATAAGCTTTGACATGGTATAAATTTTTTTATAGATTTTCAAACAAAAAAATTGATTCCATTGCGTGAGAACATAAAAATAAATGTTTTTTTTTTTGCTTTTTTTAATGAAATTTGATCGAGTTCAAAAAATTCTAGCTCTTTTTGTAGATGTCTCATAGACGTGATCGATATATATATTGAGCTAAGACAATAAGCTTTTAGATAGTATAAAATTTTTTATAGGGTGTTAGGGAAAAAATTGAATTAATGACGTGAGAATATAAAAATTCATGTTTTTTTGCTTTTTTTGATGAAAATGGTTGTTTTCAATAAATTATTTTATACTTTTTGCTCATTGTAAAAATTTAAAAATGGTTTTATTCTTGAGAAGAAATACTTGGCTTTTAAATTGCATAATTTTTTTTGTAAGCTTTTAAAATAAAAAATTAATATAATGAGAAAATAAAAAAGGTTTTTTTTTTAGCTTTTTCTTGTAAATTATGATTGTTTGAAATAAGTAAACTCTTCAATTGACTCATTTTAAACAAAAGCACACAACCTGTTTTCTGACGACGTTATCACGTAAAATCAACGTCCGTAAACCGGCTTTACAGACAACCTCGTTTTTATAATTCGAGATATCCTAAGTCTAAGCTTTTAAAGAAGGTTAAAAGTAGAAGTAATCAAAAACCTAAGCAAAAATGAGTGATGTGCAATCTGACAGAAAGTGAATATCTTTCAAAATTCCCACTTAGTTTCAAGAAACAAGATTGCTTCTTCAACGAAATAAACTGTATAAAAAGCGTCAAAATTTCCTCAAAGTTAAAATGGAATGGCGGATATATTAACCGTTAAGTAGTTAATAATTTCAATATGGCCTATATTAGGGTGCTTCAACACTTACTCTCTAAAATGTTAATGATTGGCAAGAAAAATTATATTCACTGAAATTATAGAAAATTTTGTTTTTTTAACTGAATCTTAGAGTAGTTTCCCATAATATTTCTTTATAGAATTTATTAGCTCAAACCTAAAAAAAGTCCGTAAATTTTGCTGTTATTCGCAAACCAAGCAGTGGACACAGTTCTTTCACTCCTAAAAACATACCTTAAAGATTTTTTCGGTACAATTATTTGCCCCCAAATCGTTTTTTTTTGTCTTCTTTGACTAAATGGACAACTTATTTATTTTAAAGGTAAATTTATTTATTTTAAAGATGATATATTTCAGTTTTCAGTACCTACTAGTTCCTACTTCTTTTTCTATCACAAATTTTTTTATGGATTTATTTGTTCTTTTTTTTATTGATAAATAAAACACTGTACGTTGTCTCATACTTTTAAAGAGTTTTTGCTGAATTCCAAAGATTGATATAAAATGATATAATCGCGAAGCGTGTTAAAAACGGCACTTAAAATGAAAATAAAAAACGTTTACAAAGGGACACCAGAAACCTGTTAAGAAATTTTTTCCAATTTTTTCTCCCAAATAGAAACCAATCCTTTTTAAATAACCATAATTGCGTCTTTTGTATGTGACTGAAGAATATGAGAACTTATCTAATAGTTTTCGGTTAACAGCCTTCTGGGAGGGAATTTCGTCTGCTATGCAGAAACGATAAAATTGTAGGTGGTCTAAACCGTTTGGTTATGTCGTGCTATATAACTAAATTAAAAAGAAGCTGAAACAACCTAACATCCTCTTCACTCTTACTCTGCTAATCTTTTATGTCAGGACAATTAGGTGGCAATCAGTATGTTCTTTAAGTGCGTTGTCTTAAGTCAACATAATTAATAACAGGCTGGTGACATCGTTATGCAAGATAATAACACTTATTTTGTTAGATAAACGTTAAAAAGATTTTTCTTTTTTATTTAATATTCAAAAAGATTTTAACATAATACATATAAACTATTCTATAGCTATATTAATATTGCTCTTAAATATTTTTCTCTTTAATAAATAAAAATGATAAGAAAAACTGCAACTAACGTACTCATTCGTTTATTTATTTTTATTGTTTTCTTATATGGTCACCATAAAAATGGCCGACGGAACTTTTTTTGTGTCGCCATCATAATCATAAAATAATAAAATGAACCTACCTACAAAACATTGTCATTTTATTTTAATTATACCAAGCTCATTATCTACCTACTCGTGTAGGAAAGTCATCAAATTGAGTGAGCATATGAATAGAATATGACAAGCATGCTCTAGTCACTATAATAGTCAGTCATATCATTATGCAAGCACGCAAGGCATCTAATTATATTCAACGATGATGGCTACAACAACTTTATACATAGCGTATATAATGATCAGCCAACCAATAAGACGACAACTGGCTTGGGTACAGTTATTACACAGCTGATGTTTTCCCCCGTAAATAAATTGAAAGGAAATATATAAATTAATAAAAAAAAAAAAAATAAATCATCATGATTCCGTGAGTATATCTCAAATGCAATCAACAAATTATTCACACTTGCAGATCGCTTAGTAAATGATAATATTTTTATATTCACGATAAAAAAGAAAAAAGAAAGACCTGAATTTATGAAAATTAAATGCAATTTGTAAATTTTAATTTGTAAAAAATTTGTTGTTTTGATTAGTATGATTATGATGACTGCGCATTGAGATTCGCGATAGTAAAACTAGTTGCGTGTTGGGAATCTAATAAACACAAATGCATGTCACATGATATAATATTATTAACTAGTTTTAGATCAGATAAGATTATAAATAGAATTAATTCAATTTGTTTTTTTTAATTAGTTATAGAAATGGATAAGAATTATAATTTTGTATTACAAGCAGAATAATTTAAACCCAAGAATTGAATTTTCATTTAACTGAATTATTTTTAAGAAATAGCATGTTACCCTTTTTTTATAGGCTTGGTTTTACTTTACTTTTATTTAATTTTATAAAAAATTCCCATAAATAAATTGGCTTATGTAAATATTTTCACTTTTGCATTGCTAAAGTTTGAAGCTCAGCTCTTTTGTTTTTAAATTAAAGAACGCAAAGATTCTTTTTATTCTGGTTTAAATATTTTTAAAATCAACCCAGATTAAAAGTAAAAGGTACAAAAGACAAGAAAAGATTAAAATATTGAAATTGGCAACCTACTTTAAACTAAGTTCGACCTTTTAATAACGATCTTCAACGAAAAAAAAAAAAACATTAAATTAAAAAACATGTACCTAACAAATCAATAAATACCAACAAATCAAAGTCTGCATTAATTACACATTAATTATTATTGACAGATCGATAAGATCGCGATTGAAAAAAAAAAACACTGAATTATTTATGAACTCACATCCAGATGGCAGTTCGTATATACAATACACACATTCAATCTGTCATGTTGTTAAAGTCCAACTTACAAGAGTATCTTAATAATTAATTACATTACCTATACGAAATACGAGAAACAATAAAACACATTCTTTTTTTTGTTCATTCACTCCACCGAGTATAAGGACATTTAATTAATTTGTTTCATTTCATGTTATTCGTCAAGTTGAGTTTTTATATTCCTAATCCAAGTGGGGTAATCTGTCTTAAAAGCAAAAACGAGATGAAGAAACAAAAAAGCAAATACAAGAAAATAAAATAATCATCAACTTTTCTATTTCACTGATACAAACACAGAAAATACAACAAGAGAAGAATTATTTGTATGTATGTTTGTGTAGCAAAAAACGTTGCACGTCTTTATACCGCAAAACGTTGCCACATTCACCTGTCTATCTGTTATCCTTTTATACTAACTTGATTGCTGGAGCATGTTTTATTTTTTATGGCTAAAAGGTTGGGTGTGGGTATGATGGAATAGCACACGGAAGTATGCAATAGCTATTGTTATATTTTTTTCTGTCTTCTTCACATCGCCATTTTCATTGGATTTTTATATCCGGAACGAGAATGAAAGAACAACAGCCGGAAGTAATTGGATTAAGTGATGTACGTATACAAAAACAAAGACGGGTCGATAAAAATATAATATGAAAAAAATATACAACTTTCCACTTGCTAAACACAAACCGGATCAGATACCTACATAAAAAATAAAAAAGCTTGTTTCATCCCCTAAAAATGATTATTATAATCAGATATTAAAATATTAAAAGCCGACATAAATTTACCCAAACAAAAAGTATTATATAAACGACAACGATGCCTCTGGTGGCGGCAGCAAAGCAAATATTGTAATTAAAATCTTACCCCTATTAAGTGAGGGTGCTGTAATTAGCACTTAAGACATTACAATTTGCCAAGAAAGTATGGTCATTCACATTAAAATGTAAGTGGGTTCGTTTTTAAGACATTTTTGTGGATTGGTGGCGACAATAAATCTTGGGAGGGATTTTCTCTGTTTTGTCTCACAAACAGAACTTGGGGATTAAGATTGTAATAAATTTAAGTGTGATGAACGATTTCTAAGGCGTTAACAGTTTTTATATACAGCAGATAATTTGACTCTTGTAGTTGGCAAATAGTTCGGTTTGTTTTATATTGTAGTAAAATTTTGTTTTATAGCTATTCTTAGTTTGCAAATTGATCCATTGTTTTAGTTCGGCTTTGTTCCATTTTTACCTACAAAGTGTTTGTTCACCAAAAATTTAAGAAGATGAAGACATAGACAGTTACCACGGGGTTGTATTCTATTTTTTGTACCGATTCTATAAGAAATGATGGGAGCCGATCTCCATTCAGCTATAAAAAAAATTTTGTTTTAACACGATAACGTTGTTAGATGCAGCTTTAACACAGATTTTCATACCTTCCATTTTGTAACCTTTTGATATTTGTAAATATGAAATTATGTTTCATTATACATCAAATGAGGCGGACTAATAAAATTTGTTTCTAAAGTTCGAAGCTCAGCTCTTTTGTTTAAGTTTTGCATGGTTTTTTGTAAAGATGACTTCCATATTAAATTAAGGGGAAATCCAATAAACTTAAGATAAAAATCTTCTTATAACATAAAAATAAGAAAATTTTCATCTTAAATTAAATGGATTTCCGCTTAATTTAAAGACGGCAAAAAAAAATGCAGAAATTCACTTAATTTTAGGTAGCTTTTTTCTCCGCATATTTTCATGTTTCTTAAAAACCCTTTCAACGTCTAAACAAGTTTCAACTGATATAATTAATTTTTTTTTTCTCAACAAGGAACTTGAGATTTTTAAGATTTGTAAAAATATTTAAAATTCAAAAAAATTCAGACCTTACGTGATGAAATGGCAAACTACAATATATACAAAATATTGTGACACTGATTAATCTGCAAAAGTTAATTACCTACAACTCCCATTGAACCCTTTACAAATACATTTCAACAAAGTTAAATCAAAAAATCATTAGACCGCATTTCAATCCCCAAAAAACAACCAAAGATTTTATCTTCATATCCTAATTGCTCATAGAAAATTTTCTTAATTAATTTCTTTTCCCAAAAATTAAGTATTAACCCTTGCAAAAATGATAAACTACTTTTCCATATGCAATTACTCTTAAAAAAACTTTTATACAGACCCTCAATTTATTTGTAAACTTAACTTCATAATAATTCTATATATCTTTACTTATACAGTTACTTAAGATATCCCATATATACTAGTCAAAAAGCTATATAAGTTTATCCAAGATGTTGAAAACCAAACAAAAGCAATTTATCAAAGTGCAATGGCTAATGCCACAACATTTTACAACGTCCTAATCAATTAGCTCGAAGATTTATTTTCTTCTCTATGAAAAACATTACTTTTTGGACAAAATCCCCAAGATACTTTTTGTTTTGTGTATACCTACGAAAAGTATCTTTTTATCCCCTCGACCGTAACCAATTTACAAAATAAAAGATAACAGCTTAATTCAAAATTTAGAAGTGTGTTTTGTTTCATTCATAAATATATACAAAAGTACGGTACATATAGGTGTATTATTTGTATGAGGGCGGTAGTTGGGTTTTCATTTCATTATCTTTTGGCAAAAACGCTCTTTGCCTCTGAGAAAATAATTTATTAACTTTTCAGCACCGAAATTGATAAACGTTTGTTTTTATACACACATCTGTGAATCTTATAAGACTCTCACAGACCACAACATAAAGATAAATTTAATGAACGACGAAGGAAGGTGCGAATCAAAATGGAATAAATTAAAACACGTGTTAAATAATGTGTGAGTGTTATACACACACTATAGAGCTCACTATTTTTAACTGTGCTGTGATGGAGCTTAGGTTTTGGTTGTAATTTATCGTTTTCAAAGTTGGAAAAATGGTATCAAAATGCCTTACATCTTAATAGGTAAGCATAAAAATCTATAAATGTTTTGGACGATATTTACAGGTACACATTTACAGTAGAAGTTCTGGTTTTGGATATCCTCAGTTTTATTCAGAAAAAATTGAAGAATGAGGTTAGAAAATGCGAAATAAAAAAAACAAATACCGAATTTGTAAATTTGTGAAATGCATATAATTTTTAATTTGTCAGTGCTTTAGGCAAATAAAAAAAAAAAAATGTGCAATTCTCCGTTTATTAGAGATTCTACTGTAAATATTTTTGTTTTACCTCAATAATCTTTAATAGTTGTCTTTGAATTTTAGAAAAATAAATTAAGTTTCGTTTTTCGTAAATTGATTGTTATTATGCCTATCAAAAAACATGAAAACTTGTTCATAAGTTTATTTTTAAATAGAACTTATCATGACAATCTATTGGGAAGGTCTTAAAATGAAAATCAAAAAAACTTATTTAACTGAGACGATTTAGTAGACACACTTTCTGTTCGCTTAACATCATCATTGTCAATTAAATTAATATGGCTAGACGTTTTAGTATTTTATTATTGTAGATTGAAAAATAAACGATCTTAAAATAAATGGATCGAGTTATTTAAATAGGAAAGTGTTTAAGTTTTATATGTTTACGTATACTTGAAATGTTTAAGTAAAAATGGGAGAAAATGCCAAAAATGGAATCTGTCTTAATTTTACATTTATGATGCTTATAAATTTAAGTAAATTATATCACAACAAAAACATTACTGTTAAAAAAAGAGCCAAGTTATCCTATGTTGAAATAATAAGGAAGTATTTATGTTGAAATTATGCTGGCACAAAAAGTATTGAGATATAAAAGTGTACCAAGTTCTAAAGCTTGGGTTCTAATTCGTATCAATAAAATTTTGATTGCTTACTTGACAATTTTTGTTTAAAATACCGATTTTTAAAGTTATTTCAAAAATTTGCCACGTAAACAATCAAAATTTTATTGATACGAATTTGAACCCAAGCTTTAGAACTTGGTACACTTTTATATCTCAATACTTTTTGTGCCAGCATAATTTCAACATAGGATAACTTGGCTCTTTTTTTAACAGTAATGTTTTTGTTGTGATTTCACTACTTTTTGCAAGGTATGGCTGCAGAATTGAAAATCTCTACCTATATTTGCTGAAAATTCAGTGAAAATGGGCGGTTGCCACGCCCCCTGGCTGAAATTCTCAAACTTTAATTTTTTTCCTTTGTATAAACTACCATCTCTACCATTCTACCAAATTTCAAGATTCTACGATAATCAGAAGTGCTCTATAATAATTGATGAAAATTCGGCGAAAATGGGCGGTTACCACGCCCCTCAGTCGTGCCATTCTTCGTTTTTGGCGACAAAATTCATTTGCACGGCCATTTCTGGACGAAAAGTCATGAAATTTGGTGCACTGAATGATTATAGTATGGAGAATACGAAAAGGCTGCCAACTTTTTTTTATTCAAAATGGCGGCTCCAAAATGGCGGAAAGAATGAGCGTTAAAATAGAATTTTCATTTTCAAAACAGTATATAAGCAAGAAATTGGGCTAAAATCATGTCAAAAAGAAGTTAGATTTAAGATTTAAGACTCATAGATTAATATTCATTACAAAAAAATCAAAAAATTTGAAAACAAAGTCCAAAAAATGCCAATTTAGTAAAACACACTTTAAGACCTCTAATTACGCTATTTCATGCATTTTTTTTTAATTTATCACAATTTTGAGATCTCTTCTATTTATGTTTTATAAGAAAATTGAAAATATTGGGGTTATATGGTTGCCAACTATGTTTTTAAGTAAATATAAGAAAACATGATATAATGAAAAGTTTCAATGTCCAATAAAACTGAGAATTTATTTTTTCCGTAAACCAAAATATGCTTTTCTAATAGATTTTAGCATTTTAAATTCAAATCCGGAGTCAAAAAAAATCTATGACGTCACGTTTCGAAGATATAAATTAATTTTGATCTGCTTATATCTCAAAAACGTGACGTCATAGATTTTTTTTTACTCCGGATTTGAATTTAAAATGCTAAAATCTATTAGAAAAGCATATTTTGGTTTACGGAAAAAATAAATTCTCAGTTTTATTGAACATTGAAACTTTTCATTATATCATGTTTTCTTATATTTACTTAAAAACATAGTTGGCAACCATATAACCCCAATATTTTCAATTTTCTTATAAAACATAAATAGAAGAGATCTCAAAATTGTGATAAATTAAAAAAAAATGCATGAAATAGCGTAATTAGAGGTCTTAAAGTGTGTTTTACTAAATTGGCATTTTTTGGACTTTGTTTTCAAATTTTTTGATTTTTTTGTAATGAATATTAATCTATGAGTCTTAAATCTTAAATCTAACTTCTTTTTGACATGATTTTAGCCCAATTTCTTGCTTATATACTGTTTTGAAAATGAAAATTCTATTTTAACGCTCATTCTTTCCGCCATTTTGGAGCCGCCATTTTGAATAAAAAAAAGTTGGCAGCCTTTTCGTATTCTCCATACTATAATCATTCAGTGTACCAAATTTCATGACTTTTCATCCAGAAATGGCAGTGCAAATGAATTTTGTCGCCAAAAACGAAAAATGGCACCACTGTGCGCCCCCTGAATTGAAAATCTCAAATTTTCGATTTTTTCCTTTGTATACACCACAAGTCCTATCACCATGTAAAATTTCAAGTTTCTACGATAGCGGGAAGGTCTCCATAATTTTGATGATCTGTCAGGGAGTCAGTGAGCCAGTTACGGTTTTCGCGATTTTTGAAGTCCTTTATCTCAGAAACTACTCATTGTAAGAAGCTGAAAGTATTAGGTATATCTTCTAAATTACATAATGACAGTCATCTCTAAAAATATTCTTTTGAATGCAGTTATCATGTATGTTCATATCAAACACCACTAATATTGAACAAATACATAAACATAAGAATGTCATTTTGTTTATATTAATGGTCTTAACTTTGAGTGTTTTGGATGATTCCCAACAGGGAAAATTGAAATTTGTTTTTTTTTTTTTGTGACAGTCCTTACCTTTTGTAACCTAAATGTTAATATTAATAAGACATTTCAAAAAATTATTTTTGTATGTATTATGAAAACATTTATTTTTTTACAATTTTCCAAAAACGGACTGTTTTTGAAATTTTGCATACCAAATTATTTATGATCCTGAACTTTGCGGACAATTTGTCTGCTGAGGTTTGGACAGCCACCAAAGTCGCAAAACTCGTCTGATTTTGAAAAATTAAACGGCATTCGCTTCGTTAAATAAAAATCTAGGGGCGATATTATTTAGTTTTTTTTATTTGTCTTAACAAAAAAGTTATGGCCAAAAAACACCAAAAAATTAATTTAAAAATGTTTGGACTTTCGTCAACACTATAATAATGGACACATTTTCATAAAATGAAAGCCATTCGCTTTGTTAGATAAAAATCTAGGGGCGATATTTTTTAGTTTTTTTTATTTGTCTTAACAAAAAAGTTATGGCCAAAAAAATCTAGGGGCGATATTTTTTAGTTTTTTTTTATTTGTCTTAACAAAAAAGTTTTTTGGCCATAACTTTTTTGTTAAGACAAAAAAAAAAAAAACTAAAAAATATCGCCCCTAGATTTTTATCTAACGAAGCGAATGGAGTTTATTTTATGGGTCCATTATTACAGTGGTGACGAAAGTCCAAAAATGTTTAAATTAATTTTTTGGTGTTCTTTGTGTCTTTTTGCCTATAACTTTTTTGTTAAGACAAATAAAAAAAAACTAAAAAAAATCGAACCTAGATTTTTATTTAACGAAGCGAATGTCGTTTAATTTTTCAAAATCAGACGAGTTTTGCGACTTTGGTGGCTGTCCAAACCTCAGCAGACAAATTGTCCGCAAAGTTCAGGATCATAATTATTTTTTTTTTTAATTTTTATTTATTATCTTATATATTTTTATATATAAAAATGGCTCCAAAAATGTTTGAAGTTTTTTCTCTAAGAAATTTCTTGCTATACCTGCAAAGAGTTAAATTGCAAAACATAAAAAAAAATGTATAATGTTAAAATCAAGTTTTATATTATTTTTTAAAAGAAGTTTTGATTTTTATATTCTAAGCAACTTTTTTCATAAGAGCAACTGAGGTTCTTAGTGGAAACTGAAAATGGAGTTTCAGCTTATAATTAGCGATTATTGAAAGTATAAAACAACAAAATATGAGTTAGTTTAAAAAAATTAGAATTCTTACTTACAAAATTTATTTCGAAAACTTAAGTGAAAATGGTAAGTTGAAAATATTAATTGAATGAAAGAGAGCACAATTTCTTAAATGTGTACACAAATACTTTACAAAAACAAAAGCTTTCGAATCGTGCAAAAATCTAAAAATATATATTAATTACTAAAAGATTCTATATCGACAGGAAATTCAATCTTTTTAAAAAAAATAACTTTACTTAAATTTTTAAATTAGGCTTGCTTTCAAAGCTATAGCATTCGAATGCTGTTTAATACATATAACAATATTTTTAGATTGCTGAAGTTATTGGAAAAACATCCCTGAAAGTCTCTACAAATAGTTACCATTTGGGATTTGATCACTTTTTGGAAAAAACTGTAAAAATATAGCATTTTTTATGTGTTTCAAACACCCTGTTGATTGTTTTTTTTTTTAATCAAATTCAACTTGAATTAGACAATATGGTTATTTTAAATGTTTTATTTTAGTTCTTTTTATACACCAACATGTTATTTAATTGAAAATTCAGACGAATTCCGGGCTATGGTGGCGTATGCGTAACATTTTTTTTTTCTATTTAGACAACAATTAGAGTATAAAAAATAATTTTCTTAAAAACAATCGTTTTTGGAAACTAAAAAAAATTGACTCATTTGGTAGAAAATTGCTTATTGCTTATCGGAAAAAATAGCTTTAAAAATTTGATATAATAGATAAAAGTATTTTTTTTTTTATTAAATCAGTAAATTTTTTTTAAGCATAACACAAAAGATATTCTTATAAAAACAAAACAAAAAATATACCAAAGTTCCAAATTTTTCACTCTTCGATTCAATGTGCAGAAGGTACAATGTGTGATGAGGTACCTACAATGTGTGATGAGGTAGGTAGTTTTAATCTGCAAAACGCGTTTTGTATCAAAGTAGGTCTACTCAATGTTTAAAGTAGAGTTTTTCGACCCATTTTACAAATTAACGAAAAACAAAACATGATATAGTTTAAAATATCAAAATATCTCGATAGTAATATCAATTTGATTAAAAATTTCAACTTTAAGCATATCGCAACTCAAAAAATTCGATTTTTCAGGAGAAGTAAAATAAGAATTTGCTCTCTAGCTACAATTTTTTTTTGAGTTGTCCCACTATCCATCTCAATTTACAAAAATTGTAACAAAAAGCTATTGGAAATGAAAATCGCTTTAAATTGTTAAGGTGAAGAGGTTTATTTTGTTCTTCAATCACTTAAATTTTGAACTTTTCTTATAATTTTTGAATTTTAATTGAGAACATTTATAAATCGTAATAACATCAGTAAGGTAAAAATGCAAGCGTCGGTTGCCTCCAGATCCTTTTTTGGAATTATTTTCCGTATTCATTGTATTAATATCAACAATAATAGATTGTAAAGTAAATAACTTTATTATTATAAAAGAAATTATCATTTCTCTTATGGGATAGGTTTTATTACATATTATGAACAACTTATCAATGTTAACATGAAAAAATAGTCATACGAACAAAAAAGGTACCTATTAATGAGCATTAGGTACCTATAACTCTATTTCCAAAAAACAAATGACTTAAAAAAAAAAATAATTATTAAATGATTGCACATTGACAAAGCACAAATGTACCTAATTATCCCTATTTATTAAATTACCCTAAACACGCAATCATTCTAACACGAATAACTTACCACGAGAAAGAATTAACAAAAAAAAAAACTATTTTAATTTGTCATGTGTACTTAAAACTTCTACAACCTGTCGTGTATAAATGCAAATAGTTTTTTCTTCAAACTAAACTATCAACCTATTAACTAAATCACTTTTTTATTTTGATATGTTTTTTTGTTGTTGTTGTTATAATCGACTACGACTATGTGGGTTCAAACGAAATGTAATTTTCGCCTTATCAGCAATCAAATTAAATGACATCCGTAGAACTACAATTCCACTGCCATATCAGGTTGGCAGCCATATTTAAATCATTTTTTTTCTGTGAACTACTAAAAAAAAACACCCCCGCAATTTGTAGTTGAGTAAACATAGAAAATGAAACTCATTGTACAAATGAGGAAATCATGTCAAAACGCCATTTTTATTCAAAATGAACTTTTATATTATAGAGAATAGAAATGGAACGCGACTATTAGTAAAATAACTCCCTCTATTTGTCAAAAAAAAAAAAAAAAAAAAAAAACAAAAAACCTGGTATCTTAAAGACTAACAAGTTGACATGTTTGGAGAGAATTAAATTGCTCAGCTTATAATCCGTCCACGAGTAGAATGATTAAACTTTCATGCGTTCTGCAGTTTTTTAAGGGTTGATAAATATTTAATAAAGGTTTTTATTTAGCCAACCCTTACATTAAACAAAAAAAAAAAAAAAAACTTTATTCCAAAAATTCAGAGAAAAGTATATGTATAACAAAGGCAAACAAAAACTGATGGCATCCGCATTTGCTATTTGTGTGTTGACAAAATAACACAAGCTTTGCTTTATCCAACACATCTTCACAATATAACCAGGTAAAAACTGGATACAGTTTATTTTTTTTTTTTTTTGTCTTTTGTTCAACCCCTATAACGATAATCTACTCCCATTATCTTCTTATAAATATTAAATGACATTTTAAAATGCCGAGGACAAAAAGTTACATTTTTATGTTTTTATATATTTTTGAGTCATTCAAACACCGCTGCCGCTACCGCGTCCACAAAGGGGGTGGTCGTATGTCCTCCTGCTATACCAACCAACTACCCCATCTACCAAAAACCACTTTGCTAAACAAGCGACACACAGAAAAACAAATTCAAGTTACGGTATAAACACGTATCTGTACCGTCAAAGAAAATGTAAAATGTTTTGTTGAAAGTTGAAATGGCGAAATGGTGGCGGTGGTTGCTGTGAGGATATAATTTTTATAAAACTTTAAATTGCTTCTATACAGACGTCACAAACACTTGGTTTTTTAAAAGTATTTTGACTTGACTTTTGGGGGTAAGAATTGTCTAGAAATGATAGGATTTGTCTTGAGAAAAAGTCGAGCAAATCAATCTTGACAAAGGTTTAGTATATTCAAAAGGGTACATATTTCCATTCCTGAGCTTAAGTCTTAGATAATTTAGACCCTTCGTTAGAATTTAATAAATATAATTTGAACTCACCTCCATTTTGTTCTTCGATTTTGAAACCACGTTTTCACTTGTGCATCTGTCATTTTAAGACCTCGCGCCAGTGCAGCTCGTTCCGCCGAAGCAAGATATTTTTGTTTGTGAAATCTTTTCTCCAATTCGGCAACTTGAATGCGGGTAAATGATGTTCTTGGCTTTTTTCGCTTTGGTGGCGTTCGATTTTGGTATGGGTGACCAATTCGACGGGCAATGGGAAACGCAGCTGAAATTCAAATAAAAATAGATATTTTCAACTTTTTTTTTTTAGTATAAGGTCAACAATAAGGTCAAAGTTTTGAAATGAGTTACTAAACCAAAGAATAAAATCCTCAATAAAATTAAATAAGTTGTAGTATTGAAAAAAAACTATTTTTTTCTCAGAACAAATTCACAAATCAAAAACAAATATTTTAGACAATCAAGTCATATAACTCTGGGAAAAACTGTCGAACTGCTAAGTTTGAGTTTACGAGTATCTTTTATCTTTCCTAAACGGTTTTTTCACATCACGCAGTTCTATGTAAAACGTTTCAGTTCTTGCAATTGCTGGAAAACGTGGGGAAGCTATTCACAAGTCCTGTGGTTCGTTGCATATAAAAGATTTAGTAAACCGAATAAGAAAAAAGCAACTTAGAGAAAGAAACCGTTTTCACCGATAACCTAGATAAAAAAAACTGGGATCAAAATATGGTAACAAATATTTCATTTATGGCATAAACAAAGCATTTATGCACTACCTACGTATACGCAAATAATTTAAGTAAAAGGATTTTTTTTTTTTTTTAAAGTCTCTAAAAATCAAAGTAACGCTCATGAACTCTATTGCAAGGGTCTTTTTTTTTTTTAGGGAATCGAAAATTTGGGTTTATTGCAAAAAGCCAACTTAAAAAATAAAAACAAAAATGTTTACAGTTATTAACGGTACCTACCATAGAACGGATTTTTGATTTATGAATTTCTCGTAAACGGTATAGATGATTTCAAACAAAATTTTTATACAGTAACGTCAAAGTAATCGTTAGTTTAAAAAAATAAAAAAAACACATATTTTTGGATTTTTTAAAAATATTTCATAATATTGTTTTGAAAAATCAATTTTTTGAAAACAAGTTGATGAATCTTATCGAAATTTCGTTGTAATGTGTTGAATAATATTTTCTGTAAAATGGCATACCAACTTTTTTTTGAAAAATGTTTTTTTATATGTAAAAAATTATTTTTTTTTTTTGAACGGCTCTAACGATTTTCAATCCTTTTTTTACTAAAAAATTCCTTTTTATACCAGAAATCAAATGGCATACTTGGTTTTGGGTAAAAGATGATTTAAAATGATGTTTAATTAATTATAAAAACAGATTTTATATATTTTTTTACATTATCAGAAATATGCTTTAATGAAATCTAATTATAATTTTAACTAGTTTTTGTCCATAAAATGCTTTAAAATAAGAGCTACCTTTATCATAGCAGCACGTACGTTCGACCCCAGTCGTGCATTATATTATTTTATTTACTTAGAGAATTTTTAGTATGCGCATTTTAAATTCAACAATTTTCAAAACAAGGAACACCACAGACGATTTTAGACAAATAACTCGTTTATTTCTTGATTTTTTTTTTTTTTTTTTGCATTCTTGACACTAGATAATGTATGAAAATTTCGGACGCTCATTGGGTTATTATTATTAGTAACTGTGCTGAAAATCAGAGTAACCACATTCGACCCATGGTCTTCTTCTACAGAATGGACAAGGTTACTGGGTTATAATGAAACTGAAACTTTATACATTTTTATGGTTTTATAACGTACCCTAAGACAAATGTAAGTATTAACTGAATTATACGTACAGATATAAGCTTTTTCAAAGTATTTATAAAATAGTTTAAATGAATACAAAAGAACACAACAAAAAAAAGATATTCCTTTTTCATTAATAATTAAGTTTGCTGCTCAGCTCTTTCGTTTCTAATATCGACTGGCTTGTTTTTGCATTTATCTTCGGAAAGCAAAATGGAAATATTTGATTTATTTAATAAAATTGAGTTTATAGTGATTTATATACCCGTGCTAAAACGTAGGCGGAGCAGCCTTATTATCAATAGATATAATAATGTAGTACAAATAGACTTCATCTTCAAATGTCGACTTTTAATTTATTTTTCCTTGAACATATACGAGTATTTTAACTATTTTTTTTTTAAAACAATAATACAACATTTTATATAACATTAAGTCTTTAAGACAAAAATAATGACCACTCCATTTTAGAGAAAAATCCATTAAATATCCATGACAGCAGCCTCAGGGGATTTTTTGTGTTTTATTTATTACATGTAACGAGACTTGAGTGCCATGCACAAAATTCGCTAATCTATTTCACTTTCTTCCAAAGGCCACATTCAACCTCTATAGAATATAATATGGACTGGAAACATATCGGATCAGGTACCGAGGGTCAAAAGCAAACATACAAATTAATTGCCAGTGTCAACTTGGCAAATGAAAACTGTCTCAATATAAGCAAGCGTGCGCCACATTTCGTTGTGTGTCATACAAATAAGGTCTTAGCGTTTCATATAGCATCTCCCTGAGGCGCCAATAATTGTACTTCTCCCAGGCTATTAAGATAAAAACTCGCGGACTGTGAGGTTCCTTTTTAAAAACAGTCTGTATGTAAATACTCTGGTATACAGATGTGGTGAGACTGAGACTTGGTCGTCGCGACCAAAACCAATGCCAATGCGACGAAAAAGCCGACCGAGGCTATAGACTGTGTCTCCAAAACAATTTCACCGTCGTCTTGGTCGTCGTCGTCGTGGTCGTTGTCGTCGATGTCCTGAGAGAAAACTCTTATCTCAAAAAATAACTTTTAAAAGGTCTGTCACATTCCATCTTTAGTGAATGAATCTCCTGTCCCCGAGGGCATAATATATAAGTATATCTACCTCGTTGCTGATGGTTAAAGGACCAAAAGAGAGAAATCCTTTATTTTTCCATATCACGATATATTGGAATTTCTTCTACCTAACTTTTTAGCCCAAAGGGATTTCCTCTCTATACACTTTGCTTTGAATTTCTTCCTGTTTAGACAAGTTTATTGTGAGTCATTTTGGTTTGCTGCGGCAATAAAGTGTGTCGCGTGTGATATTGCTTTTATGTTGATTTAGGTTAAACACTTTGTTTTTGGGACTAATTGATTTTTATTTTTCCCAATCAACATTCGACCTTTTGGGAAACCGTGATACACGTCTTTAAGATGGAAGTGTTGAATTGGATTTGAACAGGTTTATTTTTATTTTAGGTATACATTTTTTTTGGGAATGATAGGTCAATTGGGAAACAGGTATTTATGGTATGCGTAGTTATGTAAAAGTGAAGTGAATTTTCATTGATAACTGCAACAGGAAGTAGTTTTAACAATAGCGGAAGATAAGTCTAAGTGGATATGGATTTTTGAAATCTATTTATAAAGTGGAACTAATTGAACGGAAAAAGCTATTTTAGGTAGCGATAATGACCTAGTTGCGAAAGTACCTTCAAATAGTTAACAAATATTTTTGTTTTTCACTTTATAATTGAATAGACCAATATAGTTTATTTAAATTGAATTTATTTGGAAATAAGAAATCTTTTGATTAGTAGAAAACAATGGATGATTCCACTTAAATAGAGCAACAATCCGTAGAACATTTTCTTCATGATAAGAAGAAAATCAGGCTGACGATAATCATAAACAAAAGAGTTGAGCAACGAACTTGATAAATATTGACAAATTCATTAAATCCAAAAATTGTTGAGGATAATTTTGACGTTTACCGCAATTGGGTTTGAGGAAATATCAGTCACTTGAGCGTCGATAGCTCTACCTTAAATAAATATAAATTGTATCTCCTTGTGGGATTTTAAATGACAAATTCGTTTATCTTTTTTACCTAAGCTTGTTATTCTTATACTTTTCCATGAAAGTGATAACGCTGGTAATCTTTAAATTCTTTTTAATTTTTTAATATTTCTGCCAATTGCGTTGTTAAGTAATAAAACCTCACAAGACATATGAAATTGTACTGACATAAAATAAAATATTCATATAAATAAGTACCATGTACAAATTTTTATTGAAAAATGTCCTCATAAAATTTTTTTTTCTGTTCGTGACTTCAATAAATTTCTCAAGTCCCTCTGAGACCTTAAAAACATATTATACTTAAGACTGTATTCAAAGTTAGTGCATATCATAGATTTTATGTAATAATTTAACCAATAAATCTAAGCCCCAAATAAAATATCCATATACCGACATTTAAATAAAGTACCATTTTTAAATATGCATGTTTTTGGAATGCCTGCCCCCCCAAGACTTTTTATATTAACCCTTTTAAGAAGTTGGAATACCTTAACCCTTTTTAGAGAAAGGAACCGTTCATAAATATCTTGCCACACGTTTATCATAATCTTTTCCTCAATAACACTTTCAATAAAAATCTATTTGCGGGACTACAATTTTCCATTTTTTTTTTTTTAACTTTAACCAAAATAAAATTCACATAAGGATATTGATATCCTCAGAGCAGGGTGGTGAATCCACATCCTTTCCATGTCTTGCTCACATGTGAGACAAGCCTATCGTTTAGATATAGGATATTATTACTAACCCCCTAAGTATTTTATTAATATTTACCACTTGACGGAGATTCACAAGAGTGTTTGTTTCTATTTTCCATGCATGTTTGTGATGGGGATGATACGATACTCCATAATATCCTCCCTCAAAATATTTTGTAGATTCGAAAGTCAATAAAATAAAAAAATATACCTTTTTTTCTCCTGAGGGATGGATACGTGAAATATGGATTTTTATTTCTCATGTGAAAAATTTTCAAATATACCTTTACCTATAGAATGGGGATACATAATGCAAGTCACAAGTAACATAGAGTCTGGGATATCTTTTCCAAGTAAAAAAAAAAAGGAAAAACCTTTTAAATTTGCAAGTCTTGATTTAGACAAATTGAAAACAGAATATAAAATGATATTCCGACACGTTATTTTTATAGCTTACTTGTGGTTGTGAATATTAGCATTAAGTATTATTTTCTTGGTTTTTTTTTTAATCCTCATACGGGGATAAAATAGAGGATATGGAGAAGTCATATCACTTAAGAAACATTAAAAGTTTATAGCATTCAGTCTTGGTTTAATGTTGGCCATGATATTGATGATATGTGTATATTTTAATATGTAAAAAAAAAGAAAAGAATATTGAAACCATCAGCAGTGAACTTTTAAGACTTGTTAATGTAGATTTAAAATTATTATTAGCATTCATTAAAGAAAAGTGAGATTTGATTGAGTTTTAATAAGTCGTGTGTATTTAGATTGCAAATGCAAATGGGTATTTCTAATCAATTTGCTTTTAGTTTAAAACTACTTCGTAGCAAACTTTTATAAAAAATAAAGACATTCGAGTTTTAGTAGCTTAATTGTGTGATTTTGATATTCGTTCAATAACTTAAAGTCGTAAAGATTCATAATTATATACTTACACTTTACGTTTTGCCTTTTTCCATAAAATTATATTGCACTGCAATTTTACAATAATATTTTATTTGGATATCATAGGGTGTGTCAACGTGCTCAACTATGCAATTTTGATATGTAATAGCTCTTAAAATTTGCATTGGTTATCAAAAGTAAATCCTGCGTTTACATTTTCGCCTGATGTCTGTTCTTAAAAAAACCATAGAAAAAAGTTCTATAGCAACTAGTTTATAAAATATAAGCTTTTTTGCGTTCAGTGTATTTTTTATTTCATATCTTACTTTTTTCATGCAAAACAACCAGGAATTTGTGAATTTTATCAATTTCTTTTTTTTTTTATAATTTTTTATATTAATCAAATAAAAAAATAAAAATTTTCCTAGCAGTTTAAAAAATTATTTTTCGATGCAAAATTTAAAAAAAAAATGTATGAAAACTTTAATAGATTGTGTTAGTCGATAGGAACGTATGTAGGTGACCAACTTTTTTAAAAATATGCGCATCTGAAGGGAATTTCAAAATGGTATCTAATAGTAATATCGTATTTAATTAGTAATTAGGAAGTTATTGGTTATAGTACAGGTAAAATAGTACATAAAATCAAGAAATAAAAAAAAAAAATTGTTACACTCATGAAATTTGGCAAAAAGTTTGCTTTTGGGATAAGAACAAAGTACAGAAAAAAGTCTATAAAAAAAAGTTGGGTGGAAGGGTGTTTTTTCGCGGACAAGAGGGAGGAGCTGAAGGTCAAAAATATACTGAAAAAAATTGTTTGTTGAATATCATCATATGACACATGTTTTCAAGGTATTTTTTTGATGCTGAATCTAATGACATAAAAATAAAGTCAATACGATTGCTCTAAGAAAAGTTATTTCCGATTAAAAACCAGGGTGCTTGTTTTTTGACCTCAACAGGTAAAATATAACCAAAACCCATGTGAAAAACATGTTACACTGACAAAATTTGGGATAAAGGTTTAAGGTAAAACAGGGACAAATGATTCATAATGTTTATATAAATATTTTGGGTAAAAGGGTGTTTTTTTGATAGGTTAAGTTGTGTGTGAGAAAGGTATCATAACAGCTAAATTATATTTTATTAATTTTTAAAACTTGGTGAAATAGTTTTGGTTGGTATAAGAATTAAGAATCTATAAAAAGTAAAAAATTATTTTGAGTGAAAGGGTGTTTTTTTTTTTCAAGAAATGATGAAATTCGGAATTAGTACCACAAAAACTGGGAAAAAATTGTTACACCAATGAAAATTGGTAAAAATGTTTCATTTATAACAGAAAGCAAGAACTCAAAAAGTCTATTACAAATATTTTAGGTTAAAGGGTGTTTTTTTTTGGGAAATAGGGAAAAATCCGCGATAAGTATGATAAAATCAAAGATCTCAGCAATTTTACGACTTCATGAAAGGTCGTTGCGAAGCGGTAATTCAAAATAACGGGTCATAACTACCTTTTCTCTAATAAAATACCGTTAAATTGAACTTTTTTCGCCCTTGTTTTATTTAAATTTAATAGAAAAAGAAAATCACTGCTACTATTTTGCTCGCTTAGTTTGAGGCTTATTTTGTCTTTGGATTATTTTTAAGCTTAATAGAAATAAATTAAATTCCATTTGTACTAAAATTTAAATTTTAATTTAAAAAACTTAAGGAGTTTTACTTGAAAAAATTTCCAAATCAAAGTTCTTTTAATGTTTAATGCTTTAATTAAAATATATTTCAAATCGCTGCTTTTTTTTGCTCGCCATTTTAGGTGGCCAACATTTTTAAAGATATGCGCATCTGAGTGGGAATTTCAAAATGGTAATATGTAGTAATATCGTATTTAGAGTAATTAACAAGTTATTGGTTAACAATATTAAAAAAAAAAAACGTTTTAATTTTATAAATTAATTATACTGTATTATCTTAGGTATTTTATAATATCTGAAATAAAAAAAAATGAATTCCATCGGTGTTTTCCTTATTAAGTCATATTTTAAAATCATAAAATATATAGTAGTATAAATCAAATCGAAAATCTTAAAAATTAACGGAATCAACTACAAAATCATGATATATTCTTTCTAAAGCCAAAAACTCCTTTTCAATTTTGTGTGTTTAAATCAAGTTCATCAAGCAGGATCGTGTAGTCGAAAAAAAAACTCAAAAACTAAACTTTGAAAAAAAATTTATCAAAAATATTCATGCCAACTTTCAAGAAAATGCGTCCATTCATTGGGGCCAATAATGCTCTATGATGGGTCGTTATTTACACATACACATAAAGAAACTTAAATTTTTCATGAAAAGTTAGAGTTATTTTATTCCTACATAGGACGCTTTAAATCACTTCGTTTAAACAAAAGAGCTGAGCAGCAAACTTTATTTATTTTTATTTTTTTAAATTATTTTTATTTCTCTTAAGAAACGTTAATTTTTTTTTTAATATCGATTATGTTTGCATAAGGTTGTTTAAAAAATTTTAAACCATTACCTAGGTATTTCTAAGTATAAGTTCTTTGTTACAAAGTAAAAGTCTTGGCAATTATTGAGAAAATCGACAAAAATCTTGCGGTCTAATTTAGATTCTCTAGACTATGCTGCTAATCAGTTTTTGCACCATGAGGTTTGGGACATGAGGGCTGAATAGCGATGATTTGCTAAACGGCTTAGATGTTTATTAATTTTTCATGAAGCTAGTACATATTTATAATTTCACATCCATAAAATCATTAAAGCTTCTTAATTAGCAACGTTTTTATTTTCAACTCAACTAAAAGAATTATCAATTTAAAGCTACTTGTGTTTTCATCTCAAATTACTTACACTGAAAATTCTATTCATCGCTGAGCAAAAATTATATCTTCAACATCAATTTATCAAAAACCTTAAAGACTATAAAAATTTCAAGTTGATGTCTTATAAAAAGCATGTTCATGGTTTCATGCGATCAAAGAAAGTCATAAAACCTTTTATTAAAAAGCCGCTCTTCGATGAGGCATTTTTATGATCAAATTTTAAATTAAAAGCCACCACCATCACAATCATTGGATTTTTATAGTGGAGATGTCCAAGTCAGGTTCTATGCAGAGTATAATCACCAAAAAGAGGCGCCACCTTATCAACATCAACACTAAAACTCGGCAGCATAAAAAGGCCGAACATAAAAGTGAAACCAAGTGACACATATCGGGCGGCAATATCGCCGCTGCTGCTGTCTGACTATTTGCAGTTAACTAAAAGCCTCTTAAGAAAGCGGAAAGCCTGGCCGCGGATGATAAGGGCCCTTTTTGCATATACTCGTCTTCAATCTCTATACTAACAACAACTATAAACGGATACGACAACGATGACGACGATCAACGACGACGGGGACGCATTGGACGACATCAGGCAGTTAACAATCAATAAATTAAAAGCAACACGGCAGGCAGGTAATTCGTCTTCCTCCTCTTTTCAGCCAGTCTTCTTCAATAACAGAAGCCGATAAGGGCTAAAGCGTCACAAGTGTTCACCGCCGCCGCTTTCGGTTCATCCTCAGAGTGCACCCGCTAATCAAATTCAAACGGAACCATTCCGCTGATGATGCAGACCGGACCGAACTGGACCGCCCAGCGAGTAATTAATTCTTTTTGCTGAAATTAAAAAGTCATGTTAACCACCTAATTAAAATGCCTTAAGTATCGGCATTGCCTTGGCGGGCCGTAAACTGCAAACTGCTGGCAGAATATGGCCACCGGAAGGCTAAAGGACTACGCCGGCAATACGCGCGGTATGTTACTGGTTCGGTGGTCGTCGGTCGTCGCCGATGTCCAGGTGAGATGTGATGCTGATCGCACTTCCTGCAGCCCTTTTCGTTTGCATATGCGTGCGAGTTGTTGCCTTTTTAAGTGAATTCCCCGAGGGATAAACAGGCTCCATCAGAGCGCTGACTCTATACAAACACCAATACAACGATAGCCAATGAATAACAAGTGAAGCTCATAATGTAAACAAATTAGTAGAAGCATCCTCTTCGGGGTGGTGAACATGGCCAACAATTTGAAAGGCGAACACGTTTTTTTACTTTGCCGATGCCTGGTTCTGATGTTCTGGCCACCGTTGCTGCCGTTACCGGCAGCCGCCTCTGGCTGGAAATGAATCGAACCGAATTGAACCAGGCCGGGCGGAGACATACTACGATATTAAAAGGTGATTACGAGAAGTGGGGCTGCTGAGTGCCACTGTGCTACTGGAATTTTGCATCATGCAAGAGGACTTTTCTTCTTCGTCTTTTCGATTCTGATGATGATGATGGCCAGGCCAAATGCACAAACAACCAAATTAACGACAAGCCAACAACTGAGAGGAACGATAGTTTTGTACAATCCGGCAATCGACAGCCAGTGGCGGATTTAAATCTTTGCCATTTAATATTCTGGACCACATCATCTTTGGTGATTGTTGGGTTGTTGTTTTGGGCTCGCCAGGGGTTGTACGTTTCTATCCGCTTAAGAGTTTTCTCTGATCGTCCTTATTAGTGTGAACAGTAGCGGTTCGGGTGTTATGTCTTTCTTTTGATTTTTTTTGTTTGTTGCTGCATGTCCCGATCCTAATCAATGTATTGGCGAGATCAGGTAATGATCGGTTGTTTGCGCTCTAAAATGCGATAGGCTCGGGTTACGGTTAAAATAAAAGGCATCCACCACTGTCCAGTTCATATAGTGGATTGGAATGCGGTACATAAATGGATTGGAAATTGAGTTGGTTTTTTAGATACATTTTTCTTGAGTGTTGGAATTTAAATTGTTTTTTTTTTTTTTTTTTCAATCCATTCTTTCTGTGCATGCAGAAGGGAGAAGTTTGAGGTGGTTTTATTTATTTGTTTGTTTGTTTTGATTTTTTTAAATTGAAGATAATTAATGGAAAATTAAATCAAACGATCTTGTTCGAGATGAGCGTTGAAAGCTGAAATTGCTTTTTATATCGTAAAGAGTTTGAATTATCTTTTCTGGTTTGAAGTTATAGAGAAGTATACATTTAATGAGTCTAGATAATGAATGAAAAATATGTGTTCAGAGAAAAAAGGAAAGGATTGTACACATTAAAAAGAGAAAAAATATTAGTGTGTTGGTGAATCTACATATTCTTATAAATAATGAATTTTGATGGTAGATTTTATATCAAGCTAAAGATATAATTTTAATGTTTTGCTGATATTCAATTTATGTTGAAGAAACGAACACAATTTGATTATTTTCAGAAAATTAGCACCTTTACTTGTAATAGCTACAGCAATTTTTTTGGTTTGATTCCAATGCCAAGGCTAACAAAGTTCTTTTTCAAGTTAACATTAATCATTGCATACATTATAAAACTATATAGGATTATTTCCTTAGTGCCGTTTTTGAGTGGGTTTAGCTGGAAACGATGCGAGTTTGTCAAGATAGTGTATTTCAAAATGTCTCAGGCACCAATCTTTTCTTATAATATTATTAATCAAATAATTAGCTGTGAAATACAAAATGTGTAACTTTTGTTATCCAGATCATGAATAGCATTTTTAAGATACCACAAGAAAAATTGTGCATATTTTTGTTATTGTTAATAAGGAAAATTAAATTTGTACTTGCTCTTATTAAAAAAGATTCTAAAAATGCGAGAACTTTTCATGTCGAATTTGTTAAAGATTAATTTTTTTTAACCAAAAGCATGTTTATTTTTTTTAATTTGGCTTAGTTTTTATGTAATACTTTTTAATTTCATAAAAACAAACTCATTTTTTAGAATTTTCAGCACCTTTTTTTGAGAAAAATAAGTTTTAAATTAAGTTTAGTAAGTTTAGCTGTCGTTAACCGTTAATAGGTGTGTTTTTTATTACCACCGGGCTTAAGTGGACACAAAAAAAATGCCTCGGGGCTTAGCGAGAAAAATTGGCAGCACTGCATATTAAATGTTCCGAAATCAGCTGACACAAACAAAATATAAAGTTGTTATATTGTTCGCTTTTGGGTTTTCTTGTGTGTTTTTGAAAAAAAAAGTTTAACCAACTATTAAATAAATATTTAAAACAATAATTAGTTTTGATGTTTTAAACAAATTCTAAACAAGTTGATTTGGTAGCACAGATTTAAATCTGTTGAAAAAGTTAAGCCCAGAGAATTCTCTGGGCTAAACAACTAAGCCCAAGGGGCTAAAGTGTTGTTGTATTAAATTAAACTGTGTTTTTTTGTCCAGTTAAGATTAAATTTAAATTAAATTTCAATTTCTTCCTTGAAGAAAAAACTAAAAGACAAAAACTAGTCAAAAGTGTTGTAGTTATTTTACTTTAAGTCCGTCAACAAACTCCGTTAGTTGAAAGATCAGTGTATAAGCATAGCCGTAGCTAGGATTTCATTTCGGGGGGGGTTAGCTCAGACCAAACAAAATTTTTTTTTAGAAATCACAATACTTTGTATCAACTATATGTAACTGCAGTCAATTCTAAATCCCGCTAAATCAAATAGTCATTTTTAGGAGAGGAATTCGTAGTTAAAAGTTTAAAAAAGCCCTGCTTACGGTAAACGAATTTAAAAATGGCCGAATATTCAGCGGCATCTCTAGTTTTGTAGGTACAAAGAGTGATAAGTTGGTTGATATAAATTGCGAGCGTTAGCGAGAGTTATAAATGTCTACTTCGAAACGGCTTATTTATGAGTTTAAAGTTACAAAATAAGTATTTAATTTATTTTATTTTTTTCAAATTTTAATTTTATTTTTACAAAATTTTAAATTGAGTCTATTCTCAACTAATTGATATTTGTTAATTAATTTTCATAGACATTTTTAAAAAAGTATACTAATATAAAATTAAGTTTAAAACATAATTATAGGAACAAAGTTAAGTTTAACATATTTATTATATTGGCTTTAAATAATCCCAGTCTTGTTCTGTGGATATGTACATTTGTACATATGTAACTCCTCCCTTGCGAGTATGAACTTAATGAATAAATGAATAAAGTTCATAATATTATTTCATAAAAGCAGCTTCTTCGTTGATGATATGTTATTATATAAAAGTTGATTAGCAGAGTTTGTCAAAATGAACACATTTATCGGTATAAGGGATAAGGATTGGATTTTTATTCAAATTCAATAAAGTTTGAAGTTCATAAAAAGTTTTAAAAATAAGAGAGAAAAAAAAATTAAACTTTTAAATCAAGAGCATAATCTGTTAATCAAAAATGAATGATCATAATTGTTTGTTGCAATGGAGACGGATCGCCGCGATATGAAACTAAAATAATTTGAGAGATATTTTTGTTGTTGTTTTATTAGTATTTATTTGAACAAGCTGAAACTTTTCTTTTTGGTTTCTTTCTTATTTTTTGTTTATGGACTTTGCGTTTATTTGAAGTTATTGTTATTTTATGGTTCTTAACAACCTTATGCTCATTAAATCTAGGAGCCAATTTGTTCCTTCTATCATCTAACTCGTATATTGTCTCGTTTTCTACAAAATCTGGTGGATCAGTTCGATTTTCATTTCGTTTTTCAATATTCTTTTGTTTGTTTTTTAAGCTAAGACCATGAATAAGTTTCGTCAATTTTTTATAGTCTTCTACATGCTGATCTAAGTATTCCTGCTCTGTTTTGGCATTTTCTTTCGTATATAAAGGGTTTCTTTTACTTATATGACCGTTGAGTAATTCAAAAGGTGTCAATTTTGTAGCAGAGTGTACACTGTTGTTATATGTAATTACTGCCTCGTCAATAATTTCACCAATTGCTTTGTTGTTGTTTTGTGATTTGATAATTCTGATAATTTCGGTTAAGGTAGAGTGAAATCTTTCTAAAGGAGAATTACCATTAGAGCTTTTGGCGGATATTGTATGATGGTTAATCATATGAATATCCAAAAACTCTTTGAAGGTAGAAGAGATGAACTCACTGCCATTATCTGAGACCAACAATTTGGGTATACCATGATGAGAAAAGAAGTGTTTCAACGATTTTATAATGTTAATACTGTTTCGAGCCGAAATTAAATAAACACATGCAAATTTACTAAATTTATCTATAATGGTGAAGAAGTTTTTTTTACAAACTGAGTAGATATCAACGTGAACAATTTCTAATGGCATAGATGGTGTTTGAATTACTTCGAATTTTAAAGGTTCTCTTTTGCGGTCATATTTCTGTTTTTGACATATTTCACAACTGTTTATTGTGGAAGTTATTGTGTGTTTCATATTAGGAAAATAATATTTTCTTTTCAAATGATTAAAGGTCTCAATTATACCTCTATGATTCGAACATTTGTGATAGTCCCTTATAATATTTTCTTGTGTGTCTTTTTCAGTAACATCTTCTAGAAAAATGTTACATCTAACTAATTTTAAATGTTTGTTACTGCTAAAATAACTTGAATAGACAGATTGTACGGTTTTAAATGTGGTATCATCAGTAAGTATGGCTGATACTCTTTTTGTACTAAGAAAATCTTTAAAAATATTAACGATGACATTTTCGTCATTTATTTTGCTATGTTCGATTATAATTCTTTTCTTTCTTTTAAATAAAATGGTTAATTTTGGGTTTATTTTGGTCCTTTTCTCATTATATTTTAAAATTATTTGATTAGAAAACTCATTTAGAGGGCGCTCCGATATAGGTATCCCGTCGTTCAAGTTCTCTTGTGCAGAATGTAAAGTAGATATTTTGTCTTGTTCATCATAATTGTTTTGAACAGATATTAATTCCAAATTTTCAATATTGTTCCCTTGGTTAATATTTATTTCTTTTCTTGATAGAGCGTCAGCATTAGAGTTTTGTTTTCCTTTCTGTTCTGGGACAACGAACATTTTCGAAATCAAATTGGGTTTAAAACTTAATGGAATTTTTACCTTTTCTGTTTCTAAGAATGAATTTTTTAAATCTATTTTCATAGCAAGTTTTTTCATTATATCGGTTCCAATGAGCCCATCGAAATAATTGTGGAACTTAAAAAGCAAAAAATTTAGAGTTTCATCTGTTTTAAATTCCAATAAGTTCTGTACATTTATTTGTTTATTTACTTGTACTTTATCAAAGATAGTTTTGATTTGTAACGGTTTAATGCACTTTATTTTTTCATTTTCGATAACTTCTGGATTAATAAAGGATTTGTTACTTCCTGTATCTATTAAAAATTTTAATTGTTTTTTGTATAAACTCTTAATAATTATGTAAGGTAGAAGGTTTGTATTATGATTGTTTAAATCTAAATACCCAACTGATTGTCCGAGGTTTTCATAGTTTTCTTCAACTTGACTTTCAATATTAAAAGTTTGTCCATTCCTATTAGTTCTTCTACTTGTAGTTCCACTATATGTGTCCATTGGCTCTGGAGGTGTACTTCTGCTTAAATTAGATTGACGGCTTTGAATAGAACTACTATTTTTAGGTCTAAAGTTATTGATCTGTCTGGAGTTATTTTCTTGTCTAAATCTTTGGTCTTGTCTATTATCTGAATTTTGTCTTGAATAATCTGGAATGTTTTCTTGCCTATAGTTTGTATTTTGTCTGAAATTATTTTGTGAAAGGTCATTGTTATGGTTTTCTCTTGTTATGTTTTGACTAGATTGGTATTGATTGTATGGTTGTTGGAATCTTTGAGTGTAAGTATTAGTATTTGCAAAAAAGGTTCGTCTGTTTTGAAATCTGGGTGTTTGTGGAATCTGTGACCTATATTGAGAGTTTTGGAAATAATAGTAATTTTCTTCATGTTGACAAAAGTTAAAGGCATCAATTAGTTTTGTGGGTCGCATTGACCTAACAGTTGAACCTAAAGGCTCTCTTAGACCGGACAAAAAGATGTTAAGACCCATTTCTTGATAAAGGTTTTGCTTTGCTTCGACAACACTCAAATTTGTTTCATGAACCTTTATGTGATTGATCATCGCAAAAAGTGTTTCAATTACCCTTGAATAATAGGTTTCTACCGATGATTGATTCTGTCGGAGCTGGTGCAAATCCCTTATCAAGCTAGTTTCGTTTCTTTTATCCGCGTAATGAATAAGCAAATTATTTTTAATATCTTCCCAAATCACATCAGTTCCATACATATTAAGAGCTTCGTTAGCTGGGCCAACAACCTTATTTCGTATGGCTCTTAAAACAACTTTTTTATATGCAGGATTTGAATTCAATTGAGGCATAAGTTCTAAAATTTCCTCTACATTACTGATGAAGTCAAACAATAACCGTTTATTTCCATCAAAAGTTGGAACATCTTTAATTGCATCCGGAATTCGGAGGGAATTAAAGATATCAACTGCTGTATTGGAAAACATGATCGACTTTGAATCTTGATTCGTTTGTGATTCAACAGATTTGCTCAATGAAAGATTATATTGCAAGACTTTTTTATTTAATGTTAGATCTCTTTTAATCCAACTAGGACAAAAAAGGCGACTTCTAACTTTATTTTTTTGAGATTTTGATTTTGGGATAGGTGGCATAGAAAAACCGATAAAAATGCACAAAATTGACTTACCCACTAATCTTCTTTTTCGTAATTTATATTTTCCTTCTTGGTGTTGCTTCCAGTTAAAATGTTCCAGTTATAAATGTTTAGTTTCCTTTCTCTCTTTTTTCTATTTTTGTTTTATTTTATGGTTTCTTTTTTTTTTCTTTTCTATCTATTTGGTCACGGTGCTTATTTTGTTTTATATCTTCCCTTTTTTTTATTTTCGGGTCCACGGAGCTTAAGGTTTGAAAACCACCACTTCAATATTCCGTTGAGGTGTGCTCCAACTTGTATCCAGTCCTTGTTTAGCTACTTAAGGATTTTCGCTAGTAGGTCTTCTGGATGCAATATTCCCAGTCCGACTGCGCCAGTTATAAATGTCTACTTCGAAACGGCTTATTTATGAGTTTAAAGTTACAAAATAAGTATTTAATTTATTTTATTTTTTTCAAATTTTAATTTTATTTTTACAAAATTTTAAATTGAGTCTATTCTCAACTAATTGATATTTGTTAATTAATTTTCATAGACATTTTTAAAAAAGTATACTAATATAAAATTAAGTTTAAAACATAATTATAGGAACAAAGTTAAGTTTAACATATTTATTATATTGGCTTTAAATAATCCCAGTCTTGTTCTGTGGATATGTACATTTGTACATATGTAACTCGAGCAAGAACATTTTTTTTAAGAAACAAATTTTAACCATTCTAAGGCTTTATAAAAAAAATTATTTCGTACAATTTAATAAATAAAACATTGAAAAATGGACTTTTTCTTGCACTGAAATTTTGTAGCAGAAAATTGACAGGTACATTCTATCTATTGAGTTCTAAATGATATTAGCAATACTTAAAAACCAAAATTTTAAATAATCCAAGTTGTTTGACATGAGCTAATTACACTGGTCAACAAGGTTTTTGTTACAGAAACCAGGGTATACTTTTCTATAGGCTGAGCTCGAATCCGAAGTCAGAAAAATTCTATCACATCACATTTTGGAGATATTCGAAAATGCCGATTTTTTTAGCGTTTACTTATTTTTTTTTTAAATTAAATTTGTAACAGTTTCTAAAAGAATTGTGTAAAAATTTGAAAGCGATTGGTACAGAACTTTTCGATATTTGCTATTAAAAGCAAATAAATATGAGATGCCCCAAACACTTTGATTTCAAGTTATGATTTCTCGAGGAAGAAAATAGATATTTAAAAGATTTAAACGGATTTAGAGAGACAAAACTTAATTCTTTTAGAAACTGTTACAAATTCAATTTAAAAAAAAAAAATAAGTAAACACTAAAAAATAACCCTTAAAACTGGTAAAAAGCGGCATTTTCGATTTTCTAACGGGAAAATCTCAAAAACGTGATGTGATCGAATTTTTCTGACTTCGGTTTCGAGCTCAGCACACAAAAAACCTATAGAAGAGTATACCCTGGTTTCTGTAACAAAAAAGAAGTTTAATTTTGTTGACAAGTGTTATACTTCACTTTGAAATTTAATAATAAACTGAAATTGTTTAATTTTATAATTTGAAACAAAAGAATAACGAAATGTTGTAAATACAGTGCTTTGCAAAAGTATAATCGCACCATATAAAAATGCTATTTATATAAAACCGAGTATTGCAGCGACACCCTACTATTTTTTTATTAAAGGGGATCAAAAAACAAGAATATTGAGAAGAACAAAATGTCCCGTTACTTTCTCTTATAATTTTTAGAAATTTTTCTTCCATTGCAAAAGTATAATCGCATTTTTTTTATTTTGAGTATGGCCAACAAGGTTTTTGTTACAGAAACCAAGATATACTTTTCTAAAGGTTTTTTATGTGCTAAGCTCGAATCCGAACTCAGAATAATTCTATCACATCGCTTTTTTGAGATATTCCCGTTAGAAAATCGAAAATCCCGCTTTTTACCAGTTTTCGAGGTTATTTCCTAGCGTTGGTAGGTACTACAGTCTCTGAATAAATCGATACATTTATTTTCGCTTATATACTGGATTTAAGGTTAACATAGAACAAAAGTGGGTAATAAGCAACTGAAGATATCTCGGACAGTAGAAAAGATGTCTGAAAGATTTAAATAGATTAAAGGGTAATATTTCAAAAACGAGATGTGATCGAATAAGTCCGTCTTTGGATTCGAGTCTTGGCACCAAAAACCCTGCATAAGTACTTGTGGTATTTAAAGGGTTCTTAAAAGAGCATTTTAAGGTGTTAACATAGTGCTTAAGGAAATGGTCAAAGAGATAAAAACTCTTTGTAATGGACCAAACAATTTTTGTTTTCCTTTATACAAACTTCATCGACAGCTTCTGCAACGATGCAAAATTGGTAGTGATTTTAAGGGAGATTTTCATATAGGTAATCAAATCACTAGAATACAAAAACAAATCATTTAGTGCTGCACATATTAGACTTGTATATGTTTATAATATACGTTTCTTTTGATTTTCTGAAAAAAAATTTCGGGGGGGGGGGGTTAAACACCCAACCCCCCCCCCCTAAATACGGCTATGTGTATAAGGGACATAAGGATGATTGCATTTAAAAAAAAAAAACGAACTACATGCTACTAAAATGTTTTGTTCTGCTTTATACCAGAAATAAAAATACACATAACATTGATTAACTTTTAAATCCCAAAAAAAAAGGTCATGTCAGAAAATAATGTGTGTCACTAAAATCGATATCCTTTAAATAATTTTTAAAATAAAAGAGCTGACAACCGAACTTTTTTTTTGGTAAATTTCATACATATTGACTTTTTTCTCACAAAACGACCAAGGCCGGTTACATATAATGAAGCTAGTAAAATGTTGATAAACACTGTGCTTTTTATTATTGACCATCAGCATTCTACTCCTACAAAACTTTCAGTTACGTATGAACATGGACATGTCATTGTTGATTTTGAATATCAGTGAATCTTAAATTAAAAAATTTTTTAAATCTCGATAGAATCAAAAACTACGAAAACATTTTTTTAGGTATGGTTTTAATCTCCAAAAAAATATGCCATTTCCATTTTTTTTTTTTTTTAATAACAAATTATTTTATTTTTTTTTAAATTTATGAAAATTTGATGATAAATTAGTAATCAATCAAAGAAACCAAAATTATCAATTTCAAGCATTTAACTGATGAGCCCTATGTCGGTCGTACTTGAGCAAAACGCATATTAGAGTGGAAGTCATTTGAACTTGAGAAATCCATTAATCCACATACTTTTCCTTTTCAAAAAACGGATTTTTCAAAAAAAGTTTGTAATAATTTTTTAAAATTTTTTAAAATTTAAATTGTAATAATTTTTATAAATTCCAAAATTAATATTCTTGAAAATTTTTACTGATTTTCAAATTAAAAGTTATATACAAAAATTTTCTTTGAAATTGGTTCAGTCGTTGACGAGAAATTCAGATACCAAGAAGACAGACATCATTTAAAATCCAAGCAATTAATCAAAGAACGACAACAAACAAAAAAAAAAAAAAAAAACAACAACTCACCAGCCAAACGATCTTTAACAGCTTGATGCGCTAACGCAGCATGATGCAATGGCGGCAGGGCCCATGTCAATGGTGATCTTTGTGGTGGAACTCGCAGCACATGACCAGATGAGTACAAATGTGGATATGAATAGAGAGCAGTAGCAGCACTTCCATACGGCGATGAAGCAATACTGGTGGCTAATTTATATGCAGCCATTGCTTCACTGTCGATTTGATTGAGATCCTTATCGGGACTTTTATTGTTATTTTCGTAGGGATTTGATAGCAGGCGGGATATGCTAAATGGCAGGTTCTCACTGGAGGATGATCTTGTTTGTTCTGATTGAAGGGATTCACTATAAAAGAAAATAAGAAAAAAGAAAGTAAGCAATAAATCAAAAATTTACATAAATTAACTACCAAAGAACATGAGTTTTTTGATAAAAATCAACGAGGCGTTAAGTAGTTGAGTTGTTAAGTCTATAAAAAATGATGAATAGCTTTTCAGAACGATTATACAAAAAAAAAAAAAATAGGTATAACATGTAACAAGATGAGAAAACAAGAAATCACTGAGCGGAAAGAAGTTTTAATGACCTGGGAGCTTCGACTTATAATAGGCAACGACAACAAAACACACAACAATAAATTACCAATAACAATTTTTACAGTTTGAAATTGTGTTTTTTGTTTGCTGGTAGGAATAATTAAAATTAAATAAATTGTAGCATTTTTTTTGGTTTAATGTTAATGACATTAAAAAATTTAATTAATTAAAAATTAAATTCTAGAATGTCCTTTGTGTTACCAAACCAGCCTTTTGGTTCATATGAGGTTGTTGACATACTAAAGCCCGATCACAACATTTCGCAATATTTAATTCCCAAAAAGCATATACAAATACCTTATCCAAAAAGAACATGTGCTATAAATCGATTTGTTTTAAAATAATTTTTAAAACAAAAGAGCTGATCAGCAAACTTTCTTATTTTTTAATTTTCATAAATTGACCAAAAACCCAATAAAAATTGATTTTATTTTATAAAAAATGTCAATGATAAAGTACTTTAAGTGGTTATAAGTACATATTTGCTTTTTAAATTTACCATTAAACGCCCCCACATGGAAGAGCTTAGTTGAATTTATTTGCTTTAAGCTCATGAATCGTTTAAGTAAAACTCGTTTAAATACGTTTTAAAGTTAATCTTTCACATCATAAATCTCAAGTCTTTATTTTGTTAATTAAACATTTTAAACATTTTTGTGAAAAGCTATTAAATACGCCAGCCATATTAAGTTATCAAATAAATTAATCTGACAGAACAAGTAACAAATGATATTAGTCATAAATTCCTTTGATTGCATTTTTGTTGAAATTAAAATACCATAAATATTTTTGTAAACAAGTTTCAACGATTTTATTAAGATTAATGAAATAATGCACTTTTTTACAAAAAGTCAATCTGATTATAAGTTAATTATCTGGGATTCTTTTTTTTTTTTTTGTTAAATTAAAATAAATATCTTCACACTTCTGTTTGAATGGGATGAATTGATTCAAATCACTCAAGCGTGTATATAATTTACAAAAACACAAAAAATAAGAGTACCTTATAACATTTTAAATGTGTCTGTTCCAGCTTAATGTGTATCTAAACAAAATGGAATTTTAATTAAGAGCATCTCATAAATAAAAGCCAATAAAGCCTCACCTCAATTGGTTATCGTGTTGTCTGAAGCTTTTTTTTTGTTTGTTATTTATTTTGATTTTTTTCTTTGTGCTTTTAGCAATCAATTAAAATGCAAATGACCTACTATAGCATTGGCATTGCTTATTTGATCATTCAAAGATTTGTTTGAATCTAATTTTTTTTTAAAGAATTGAAACAATAATATCGATTTGTTTTTTGTTGTTTATTTTTTTTTTGATTATAAATGACTTTTTGTTTAAAAGTTGAAAGCTTTAAATGATAATAATTAATTGAGGGATCAATTTTAAAATTGAAAAGCTACCTATTGATTATAATCATTATTTGAGAATAATATTGAAAGTGAACCGAACAGGAATGTTCATATTTTTTTTTAATAGAAACTCATTAATCATTTGCTATCTATGAACATATATTACCTTTTTATTTTTTATTTTTAACCAACAAAGACGAATGAAATCTATAGAAATACTTTTAAAAAATTCTGTGCTTATAAATTTTGTTATAATTAATTGTTCATAATAATTGGAGCGTATAATTTTTCGGATTTTTAAAAAACAGTGGGTGCATTTTTTTAGAACGAAAATTAGCAATGCTCTCTATATGATATTGAAAACTTATTTTCACTATAAACATGTTTACAAACAAGCGCACATAGGGGTCTTTGCCAGTTTTACGCGGACAAAATTATTTTGCCGGTTTTACTTCATCGACAAGGTAAAAACTTGTATTTAGTACTTGAATTACGTATTTTAACTGCGGATTTCAATTAAAACATTTTTCTTAAAAAAACAATTTTTGATTAAACAAAAAAGTGTCAAGAATGGACCCAAATGGTCTATTTAAACGCTTATAAATGGAGTTTTATTAATGGTGTCGACAAGATAAAGGTCTTAAAATTTAGAAAAAATTATAAGGAATCAGGTTCTGTAATTCAAAAAGTTGAATCTTAAAAAAACAACTAAATATGGATGCATGAAAAAAAGGTAGGCATTTTAAAAAGCCTAAAACGTTTAAAAGGAGCAAATGTGTCGAAGTTGCACTTAGTTGCAATTTTTTTTTGCAGATTCAATTAAATACGAGCTTAACCTTTAGAAAACATTAAATTTTATGACACAATAATGTGTATAATAGAATAGTATAACTTTTCACAGAAAGAAAACTATTTTTACGTTTAATTTATATTAAGATTCAACTAATCACTTTTTTATTTATAAAGTAATATAAAATTTAGATACAGCATCTAGTAGACAGTTTCGTATCTCTATATCAATATTCCATAAAAACATTTTTCTATAGCCACTTAAAAAAAAAGTACTTACATAAGCACTGTCGCTAAAAAAAAAATTTTTTCTTTGTGCTGAAAACTTTGAACTCTAGACCACTGCTGTTAATCATCTGGAGTGATAAATAATTTTAAAACTATAAGAAAATGCTAAGCAAGTTATCTACTTTTAGTAGGATGTTAATTTTATACGTTTGGATCAGTTTAAAATTTTGTCTTTTGTCCGCCTAAATCGATTAAATACCCCTATGTGAAGCGTTTAAATTATTAATTTTTTTAATATATTTTTTTATTATTTTTTTAATGAGAATTAAAAAAAAAAAAACAGATTGCATCTCTAAAAATTGAACAACTTTTTTTTAAGGACGGCACTTATAATAATTACAAAATGGTGCCACTCTAAGAACTGGTGCACCATTATAATAGTATCAAACTTCTAGATTATATCAATCTAATTTGACAAGTTGGGGGCGTACACACCATTGAGATAAGCGGGACGGTGCCCCGGGGCCCCCGAAATGACAGGGGCCCGGCTGTAGACAGGGCAGAAAGTTCGTTAAGTAACAAAGCAAAAAGATAAGATATGTATTTGACATGAATCACTTCGAACACATGCATGTAATGCATAATGAATTGGAAATTAGCCATATAATGTTTTATTCAAAAAAAAAGAAAAGAAATTACCTCAGGGCCCCAAAAAAATAAATTACATTTTGGCTTAGGGCCTCAGAAAATGTTATTTGAATAATCTTAGCGACCAACAAATAATACATCAGGGGCCCTAAAAAAAGTATGGTGAACACGTACTTTTTTATTTGTTCTTGTTTTCTATTTCAAAGGGCCCCAAAATTTAGTCTTGCCCCGAAGCCCCGGGAGCTCAACAGTTGCCGCTTTTCTAATAGATTAACTTTTCTTTCGATTTATTGGTTGGCAATATCTAAGCAACACATTTCGATATTGTTTTTTTTTATCAATTTCAATTGATTTTGACAAAAAGAAATGTCACCAATAATTTGTTGAGCTTACTTGAGCAAGAAAATTAATTGATAAAACAGGTTTCTCAACATTTGAAATGCAGAGGTTTTATCTTTTTTTAAAAAAATAAGCTAATCCTAATCATTGGAAAAAGGATTGACGATGCTAAGCTTAGATTTTTAAATAATAGATCCAGTGATAAGTCTCAATTACCGACATATTTTAACAGAACATAATTTGCGAAAGTCTTTTCCTCGCTATCTCCTTTATGACGATCAAAGATCCAATCACTGAGGCTGAGCTCCATCAGTAATATTAACGCTACTATAAATTATAGAGGTTAACTTGGTCTAAAAGAATTAAATTAAGACGTGAAAACTTTAAATTCAATGAACTTCTTAGTATTACTATCTTAAATTGGGTTGAAAATGGGAAAACTTACTAGAGAGAATCGAGAATGGGAAAAAATTCATGCAGCTCAATGAAAAATGGCTTAGAAATAATAATTAATCATTAACAATAAATGTGTTAAATCTTGCAAGTGAGGCATAATCCGTCTATACGAGGAACGGGCAAAGGTAGGCCATCTTAAAGTTCTGAGGAATGCAGCCAGCGAACGAAAAATTTTTCCCAATTTAGCAACATAGTACAGAAGAGAGCTTAGTTAACCTGTTAATATGACTGTTTGTTGATCGAATGAGAAAAATCTCAAACTACGACTAGATTTAGAGTTGTTTGGATCTTCTGCATTCTATTATTAACTGTTTCCGTGTCCGTCAAAGCCTGATTTACATTTGCGTGAAATAGCTTTTGTCAGTTGTTGAAATCAACCTTAATCGCCTATAAACAAAATATCTTAAGGCATGTGTGATATCAACAAATAAATCTGGCATCTAAACAACTTACTAGCAAAGGGCCAGGATTAATTTCCCATTTTAAATGGCGACTATAAAAATATAATAATAGTTTGAATAAATTGGGTCTAAGTCACATATTTGTTTTAAGCTTACAATGTATTAATGAAAACAAAAATACGCTGAAGAATTGTTTGAAAGGTCAGAAAAATTATGGTTAAGTCCCAAAAGAAAAAGTTTGCTGCTCAAATCTTTTGTTCGTATGAACAACGCCTGTATGAGGCGTTTACTGTTGGTTTATCCATGTCCTTTTTAGTTTACAACATTACATTAACATTTAATAAAATAAGTCATAACATGTTTCACCAGGTTGACCTCTAAAAAGCGTCGGCAAGCTTCCAGGTTTTGAATTTTGTTATTTCTGGATCAAACTGCGACAGCAACTAAAAATTTAACATATCTTCTTACTTCGCAGTAGTGAGCGCCTTAATATAGCTTAAGGCTATAATCCAACATCAAAAAAATCATCTTTTATAAAATACTGTTTGTTTATTCTGCACTTCTAACGACTGCTATTGATAATTCCGTCGAGTGGTGGAAAGAAATGCTACAAGCACATCAATTAAATTGAATTTTATACAGCTGTCATATAACCTATTGATTTACATTAGAGGAGATGTTACAGGAGTATGAGGTAGGTAAAGTGAGGTGATAAAAATAAGTAAAGTTGTGAAAAATTATGTACAGTTCGAGATCATAAATGTCTTCAACATTAACAACATTAAAAATTTAACCATCTAATTTTTTTAACAAAATATGGTCCGGAAGAAATGAGTTGATTTTTATAGTTATCTAAATTTTTTGTGGTTCAGTGAATTAATTAATAAAAGAAGATCTTATCGATGATTTATTAAAAAAAATATATGGAATTGGCTCATCTGCAAAGCAAAATTTATGCAATTAATACATCTGCAAAAAGATTGTTGTAAATAAAAACTTACCGAAATGGTGTCATAGGAAAATGTTAATTATAAAGAAATATAAGACCGTCGGCTATTAAAGATCTGGATTTAAAGTATAAATTCTTTCCTATAACAGAATAACAATTGAAAATAATATACATAGTTAAATTTTTAAATCGCTTTTAGCACTTTGTTCTACGTTTTTTCGATACCTACAAACTTGGAAACTTTTGCATTTACAAAAGAAATTTCAAAAACTTATGTCAGCTGGCTTATGGAGAATAAATGTGGGTGCAGCTGTCAAATATTTATCTACGGTTTAGTCAAATGTGAAGTTTTTCCGATATTTTCATAACAGGTAGGTATTCCTTTACAATACCTATGCCAAAGAAACGCTCCTAAATATTAATTTTAGATAGCTTAAATTGTAATTCAATATTTGACACATCTACAAAATTGTATTTTTATACTTTACCAACGTAACTTATTTAATACTTTTTTTTAAAATAAGATTTTGCGTTTTTAGGTAACTTGGTTCAGCATGAACGATATCATTTCGGGGTTTCTTAAATTGTTTCATACACTCAGTTTTAATACCTCTTAAAAAACTATTCCACTACGTAAGTAGTATTATTATGTTTATGTTAAACAAACCTTAAAGGAGTTTCTGATTCATCATAACAACTGCCATCCAAATCGATATCCGATCCCGTTCCGCAGGACATTCTTGAATCTGAATCGACATCCACATGAATCTCCCGCTCGACATCATGATCATCATCTTCGTGACCGGACATTGTGTTGATTGTTTTTTTTTCAAAGTCTAATTTTATATTAAATCTCGTTTTTATAATTCACACCTTGATTGATTAATTAAACGTCACTTTAATATCTTGACATAAATCAGGTCAATAAAGGTACTGAATCAGTATGTGTGTTTATCAATCACCAACAACATCCGCTAAAAATCGCCAAAGATTTTCAATTAAACTAAATACACCACTCACAATATCCACAAGATACAATTCTTTGACAGTTCGAATTGTCACATCAAAAGTTACCGACAATGAACTCGAATTAAATGCAAACATTCGCATAAATTTGCATTGCACTTAGGTATTTCCTATATTTTGTGTGACACACTTAATCGAGACAGACAAAATAACTAATCCACACACAGATTGACAGATTGTTGTGTCAAATATGCGACGGTAAGTTCACTAATTGACAATCTCCATTATAATAGAACTGCACGAAATTACACAAACGAACATAACTTAGTACTGTTCGCTTTGGTTGATATGGTTCTCACACAAATCGTCCCGATTAGTCAGCAGTGTACACATCTATCTTGACAGTTCCGTTCAAAAAACCAGAAATATCTGAGGCCAAAAAAAAAAGGAAGAAGATTCGAATTTCCGATACGATACCGACCGCGATCAAACAACTCGACAAATTGACGTGTCAGCGTTAACTAAACATTCGCCGGGTAAAATTAGCAGACAGCCTATACACCAGCAGCAGCATGCAACATGCGTGTTTGTTGTTCTTGAATTGAAATCGAAACAGGTTTTTCCGCTTTCCTCTACCATTTTACCACCGTTTTACTGTTTCTCACCCTCTTGGCTATAATATGCAGGTTAATATCTGTCTAGGCCACTCCTACTTTCCTTCTCTTGCAGACATGTTGTCTCACTCTAATGTGTGGAAATTGATGTGGAAACAAGTTTAATGGTTACCTGACGAAACTTGGCACTGAATCTTAATTCCATCGTATGACAGATGCCAAGTTAGGCGGAGCTTGTGCGTTTGGACTGGCGCAATGGCTTCACAATGACAGCCGAATTGCAGGTTGTTGGCCGCCACTATACCGCTGCTGCCGGTGGCGCCGGAAGGGAAATCGAACAGCAGACATTGGATCTCTGAGGCTCAGAGCATAGCTCAGCTGTGGAACGTGGAAAAAGTGCAAATGTGTTGAATTAATTGGAATCCTCATTGTCAGTTATAAGCAATGAAAAGAGGGTGGGGTCACGTCATTTTGTTTGGTGGTTGCTTTTACTTCACAGTCGTGGTTGTAGCTTGTTGATGGTGGCGTTCACTTAAGTTGTTGTTGTTTTTTTTTGCCTGATTTTCTTTTTTTTTTCTTCTATTTTTATATTCCATTTGAGTCGCCCCTGCAGCACACAGTCTTCAATGAACCTTTGGCAGCCGTTTCGTTAGTTGTTATATGCCTTCTTTTGTTGTGTGTTTTTTTTTTTTTTTATTATTTTCTTCTTTAATATTGCTACTTCTTGCTTTGTCTGTCTCATGCGTGAAGTGGGGTCTATTTTGTATTGCTGTCCCATTAGCCATTATGAATTGGAACAAATACGTTTTTCTGTAAATTGTAATTGTTATACGATTTTGTAATATGGAAATGGAAAGGTAGATATATGTTCGCCTTCGCCAGCAGCTGAAATAAAATTGAGTTAAATGGTTATCTGATTTTGGTGACACTCTTCAATTGAATTGGGCTTTAAGGAAGGGAATGGGATTGTAAATTAATCAGGATGTATAGGTATAAATTGATTTGTAATTTCAACCGAGGAAGGAAAAGGTACCTAGTTAGATAGGTTTGCATTTAGGGGTTGAATATGATAAGAAGAATTTAGATCTACTATAAATGTATGAATGAATGGTATAGAATGTGTTATCCGAGAAAGTAAAGCGTTCGATTTTAAGTGATATTTGACGTTAAGTAATTGGTTGACTTAAAATTGATAAAAGTAGATTTTAACAGCTTAAGAATTTTTGTTCGAGTGGCTTAGACATTTACTAAATAGATCTATTTCAAAGCTTTCTACTTTAAATGCAAAGTAGCAGAGTTGTGATAAAACCTACTACAAAAAATATGAACTTATAAGTGATCGGTTTGTGCTGAACAAACATTTTCATGGCAAATGATCTTTTTTCAAGTTCGAAGTTCAGCTCTTTCGTTTCAGATCACTTTATCTGTATAAATGCTTTTTGGTTTAAAGTATATTTGTTTTAATGACCAAGATGCATAAATAAGTTGTAAGAAGACTCACTTGGCTATTATTGAACATTTTATAATAAGAGGATGTAAACGATTTCCATTTGTAAAGACTTTAAATTTTTAGTCTCAATTATCACATAAAACTCAAAAGAATTCTGAATTTTCTAAAATTTTTAAAGCTAAATAAAAGCCGGTTGACATTAATAGCGGACTAAAAGAGAATCGAGTTAGTGTAACGCTGTTTTAATCAAATATAAAAACGACAGCAAAATTTAAATGCTGATATTGAAGTATAAATGATAGTTTGCAACCTGTTTCGCATTGTGAGGTATCCGCCATTTTGAAAAACCCGAATTTTCCAATGCACTGGGAACAATAGATTTATTAAACATTAAAATATTAAAACAAAAAACCGAAAGACACCAACAGTTTTATACAAATGAGTCATTATGTTTCGCCTTGATAGGTAGATATATTTATTTCAGTGAAAAAATACAAATCAAAATCCACTTTGTGAAAGAAAAAAATAAAACAATCACCTTATTTATCGGTTTAAAATATATTCTATGTCAAAAATCAATCAACAAAATTAATCGAATCAAGTATGTATCTGAATAATTATAAAATTCTCATAACTATTACCTTTGTGTAGTGTTTTCCAACCAAAATATTTAACTTTCCTTAAGTACCTGACAAGGGTAGGTTTTACGCAATGAGAAATAGAAAATGCGATAAAATAAATAAATGTTCCAATATGTTCAGGAAATTCAATTTCCGATCAATATGTGTGCGGATTGGGGCACATACGCATATGTACATAAAAACTTGGTTGTAAGGATTCAATTCTATATGACGCTTGCAAAAAATTTAAAAAATGACAATGATGTATATCTTTGCTATAGATTCAGGTGAGTGTTTATCAGTTTTCTTCCTTAAAAAAATCCTTTAGTTTTTAAATAATCGCTATTTAACTATTTTGATAACATTGCATTATTATAAAAATAAAAAGTCCGCCCGGATCATGGTCTGTCTTATTAGAAGCAAATATAATAAAATACGATGTGTAATGTATATATGGTTAATTGGTAAATAAGGAATTTTGGATTTTTGTATAAAGTAATTTAACTTTAATGTAAACTCCTCTATAAATTCATTGACCGACAATGAAATTGTTATTTTCAATCTTAAACAATTTTATTTCAAATTTCGTTACTTCAAATCTAAAAGTCATTTAACAAAAGTTTGGAATAGGGGAGAGTGGGGCTAAAAGTAACAGGGGTAAGAATTAACAGGTACAAAACGGTGTTCTATTAAGAAACGCGTGAAAGAGAAAAATGTTAATTTTTCCCATATCTTCCGGCACATTTTCTTTAGTTGAATATTTGACGGCAGGTTTGAGAAATTATACTATTATAGTATTCTTTTGTTACATGAGTTTGTGTTTTGGCTCAAATTGCGTGTATATGTTAAGTCTATATCAGTTTCGCTTTTTTTTTAAATTGATTTTGTGTGAAAAAAAGATGAAAATTCCTCTTAATTCATTCGACTTTTTTTTTACTTTTTACAAGTGAATTGTGATTTTTCGTTTATTTTATTTTTATTTATTTTTCATTACAACAAGGCTGTTTGTTATCAACTAGTGCAAAATAATTTTTTGAATAAGTACCTGAGATCAAACCTTGCTCTTTGCCCAACTTTCAGGGAAGAAAGATCTTATTCAACGTTCAACTTAACGATTTTTTGGGACGTACCCCTCTTTTTTCTTACCTACTGAAAAATCGTTTAACTAATATAACCAATAGCTCTGGATATGAATGCTTGTAATTGAATTTGTATTTATTTTAGATTTGCAAACACATTTTAAAGCACCACTTGAATTTATAAACCTTACCTACACTGAACCAAATCCTTACGTAAATACAACGAAAAAATTCGTTGAGCCAACGAAAATTTAATTAATTTTCCGCCGATGAAAAATTTAATTGGCTCAACGAAATGGCTTTCATACGTTAATGAAGAACTTCATCAACTAACGAAAACTTTCGTATTTTAATGCAATTTTTCCTAAAAATTTTTGATCGAGAATTAATGAATTTTTACATCACTTTACGAATTTTTTTCATCAATTAACGTAAAATTTAATTAAAAAAACGAAGTTTTTCGTAAATTTTATGAATATTTTAATTAAATTACGAAAAAATATTCGTTAGCTAACGAAACTTTTCGTTGTATTCATTATTTTTTTATTAGATTATTTTTACATTCTTTTCGTAGAATTACGAATTTTTTCGTTAACCTACGAATTTTTTCATTCATTTTTCTTTTTATAAATATTTAATTGGACCTGTTAAATCATTGATTTAATAGTCCAAACAAAAATTTGGCATTTATCCCGGTGGAACTCACTTGGACTCATCAGTTGACTGACTTATCGTGAGACACCTTGTCAATGCGCAAATATTGTTTATACTCAGCCCAACTTACATAGATTTTTAAACAAAAACATAATGTGAACTATATCTAGCAAGATTCAATTTTTAATCATTAAAACAGAAATGCACCCAAGGCTACGTTTTTTTTTTGTAAGGCAACGATTTTTTTTCGTTAACTGATGTATTTTTTCATAAGCCGATGTAATATTTCATTAGTATATGAAGAATTTTCATAAGCTTATGAAGATTTTCGTTAGTTAATGTTGAATTTCATAAGTTAATGAATTTTTTCGTTACTTAATTAAAACTTTGATAAAGTAAGGAAAAAATTCTCATTTTTATTCTTTAAAATGAGTATGAAATTTTTCGTTTAGTGATGAATCTTTTCATTAAGTTGGATTTTTTGGCACTAGGTAGGGAGAAAAAGTGTATGAAACGTTTTCATTAATTGATGAAGGTTTTCATATTACGAAAAATTACATATTTTCGTTGGGCCAACGAAAATGTAGTGTATGAAAGGATTTTCGTAATTTTACGAAATTTATTATTTTCAGTGTATAACCAATTTATGAATTCAAATAACTTTAATTTAAGACTTCTGTCAAACCTTCTCCGGAAATCTTGGATTTGCTCCACTTTTTTTCAAATTTGCACCAAAATTTCATGACTTAGGTTCGTTTTTATTATTACCGATGAAAAATAAATAAATATTAACATATAATGGTATTTTTTCTCTTATTTTTAGTTCAACCTACCCGGTATGTGTTACACTTTTCCCCGTATACGGGGTAATTTGAAACAACACGAATTTTTTTTTTTTGAAAGCTTTATTTTTCAACATTACCCTTAGATTTTGCTCTCTCCCCTACTATTTTTCTTCTTTTTTTCTTTTATTGGGGATGGGGTTGGACTAATACAGGATTTAATAAACCTTTCTTTTGAAATTTAAATTAAAAAAAAAAAAAAAATTAATTTACGAAAAATTTTTGAAATTTTTTTTTTTTATTTTTGCAAACTACTACAACTTTCTTAAGATGTGGTTAATCATTACTAAAAATTTCAGTTTTTGTTTACTTGAATAAGGGTGAGGTCAACCCGGCGAACCCCACAAGCGGATCACTAGTGTGAAGCAGTAACGTGGGATAGTTATGATCCCCTCGACATCGAGATCATAACAGCGCCGAGAAAAAGGAAGAAGAAGTTTACTTGAATAAGGGTTCAAAGTATCAACGTACAGTAACCTGTACTTAAAATGGTTCCAAACATGATTATGTACCGTTTAAAAGCACTTCTTAGTAAACAATAAGCAATCACTAGCCAGGGTCGGATTTAAAGCTGTGGGGGCCCCGGGGCTGCAAACAAGTGGGGGCCCCCTCTCAGTTAACATATTTCCAAAATAAAATTAAAATTATTTTTAATAGTATTAAATTTATAGGGAATAGAAGATATATACCATAAAATGTGGTATGATTTTGTGACTCAAAGGTGGTTTTGTACGAGCCATGTTTTTTTACCTTCAATTCCGTTTTACCAATAATTTAACTTAAACATGGAATTTCTTTAAATGTGGAATTGTGCCAGTATGCTTTTCCAATCATTTCTTTGGGAACAGAATAAATATAAAAAGTCGAAATTCAAAATAGTTTAATAGTTTAAAAAAATCTTTTTCCTTTACTTTTTATGAGCTTATCTTTAAGAAAGCCGCAAATTCATTGGGTTAGGTACTTTGGGCAAATTCAATTGCTTATTTTTTACTACAAAGAGTCTCAATCAAAATATTTATATCCATTTAATATTGAAGGAGACAAGGTATTTCGTAATATTTAACTCTTCAAATTTAAATTTTACTGACTCAGTAAGAAACTTGTTGCAAAAAAAAGTCTATCAGCGGCTTAGAAATAACGTAGTAATAAAAAATACTATTCTCTTCATTCCTTTTTGTGTTTCTTTTTAGTTTAAATAAAATTAAATTTATTCACTTGAAAACTTTGGATATTATATGCCATACCTTATTCTTTAGGAGAGATTAATTACAAATCTCATTTTGACTGGATATATTACATATTTCGAAGAACTTTGTGACAAAGTTCGGAGGCTTCCAGTTAAAAACGGGAATTTCTGAAATATATTAATAGTTTTTTGAATTGCTAATACTTTCGGGAATTTCTGAAATATATTAATAGTTTTTTGAATTGCTAATACTTTCGAAAAAAAAACTCTCATGCTAAGTTTTTTTCTTTAGGTATGTACATTGAGGTGAGCTGATATTTGAGAAGATTTGAAATTTTTGTATTGGAAATACCTACATATAATTTTCGTAATCTGAAATTTATACTATTTGCTTTTTTTGAAATCTTGGTTTTCCGTATTGATTGAAAATAACAATATTGTAGAGAAAATTTGTTTTTAATTCGCAACTAAAATGTTGCTTATTATAAAAGTGTACCACATCATCTGATTGATGAGCCTAACTGTTCTTCCTAAGCGAAACGCATTATTTTGAACCAATAAAATAGAATTTATTTCAAACAAAACAAAAAATTACATTACATTACATATTAAACTAGTCTGAAGATAAATCTCCGGACTAGAAACACTGCAGCTTCGGAATCTAGGTCCATTTTGCTGATACAACACAAGACATTAATACAACACAGAAAGACAAAGAGAGAAAGAACGAGAGAAGAACATACAACACTGAACTACGTGGCACAGAGGAGGAGACATAGTTGAAAATTGTCTCATGTTATCGCACAGGTGGCTTCAGTTAAGCTGACGATTTAGAAAAAACTTCTGAAAAAAAAAAAAAAAAAAAAAACAAAAAATTATTTTTTTGCATCATTCTTTTTTGGTGGTACGAACGAATTTTACTTTTTTTCTCATAGCTTCACATTAAACAAATTTTTATGAAAAAATTAAAACTTTGAGCAACCCAATCATACATTTTATTTTTTATGACGACAATAGCTGCATTCCTTTGGGAACTTGGTACTTAAACTACTTTTTCAATAGGTATAGCAAAAGTAGTTCAAAGTAGTTTTAAGTACTAAGCAGTAGATAAATGTTCCCAAAGGAATGCAGCTAATGATGCAGGTTCTTTGTTTTTTTTTTTTTTATGGGGGCCCCTATTTTGTGGGGGCCCAGGGCTGTAGCCCCAGTTGCCCCGCCCTAAATCCGGCCCTGTCACTAGCCTTACGGAAACATCGTTATTTGTTGTTTTTCAAATTTGTTTCTTTAATTTATGTTAGCTTATGTTATTTAATGTTATTTTATGTTATGTTAAAACCTATAATGATTTGTCATTCTAAGGCAAAATAATAAAAAAATAAAAATCCAAAATTTGAGAGCAAAACACTTTTCCAGATATTCCTTATTTTGCCTTTATTTACCGTATACATATTTTGGTGAAATTAACAGTAATTTTGAATTAATTTGCAAAATATTTCAATTTCCTGCTGTTACAAACAAATATATAAAATTATTTTCAAAAATATTTAAATATCAAAATATTTCACAGCTTCATTGCATTGGCCTTGATTCAAAAATTACAATAACTACCAAAATTTGTATACTGTTTAAGTGTTAATGTTAACAAATTTTGCAAAATTGGATGAAGAAATATTTTGAAGCTTATGCAAATTTGGTTGATATTTAAAAAAAAATATGAAAAAAGTACGAGGTATTTTAACCTAAATTGAAACCTGCCAGATATTACTGGCTATTAAATAAAGTGCTCATAACATTAATAGAATTTCTTTGAAGAGAGTTGAGAAAATTTACAAATTCTGCATTGGGTTAAATTCAATTGTAATCTTTTTTTCATCTACTCATTTATTGTCAAGTTCGATGGTCAGCTCTTTTGTTTTAAATTATTAAGGAAAGTATATAATGGAATAAAATAATCCTTTTCAACTGCTTTTAATTTTTGAAAAAGATGACATTTGATATACAAAATATATATGATTTCAGGCTTATTTTTTCAACAACATTGCTTAAAACAAACTGTAAGACAATTATTATATTTAATGGGTGCTCACGCCCATCACATTATTTTATTACCTATTATGTTCTATAATGCTTCATTTGGCTAACAATGATGGCTAATTGATTACAATCATTTCAAACGTTTTCTATTTCTAAGTTTTTGATTAAAATACCGAGATTACATTTAAATGGAATTTTTAATTTAATTTAAAGACCATCTGTAAACTTTTTTTATTCACAAAAAAAAAAAAAACAAATTTCTATTAATCATTTATTATATTTCATTAAAGAAATAAAGGTACTTTCGTGATAAAAATAGGTAATATAAGTTAAATTTCCAAAACGCAAAAATTATGTTTAAGCTTTCTTTAAATAACGGTTCCACAGCAAGAAGCGTCGTATTCTTCAATTTTAATTCCTCACATTGCCAGTATAATTGATGACGCTTTCTCGTCGACTTAATTTATTTCAATCTCCCTGCTTCTATAGAATGAATGTACTTGCCGGAGTAGGTACACCTTTAGAGTGGCTGAGTTGAAATGTCTTTTTGCAAGGTTCACACGCATCCAACAACATCACAACTTTACAAAACAATTTAACATTCTTTTTTTTCTCATTTCAATTAAAATTGTTTTTTTCGAAGTTGTCTCAAGTTGGGTCGAGCCATGCAGAGAAAAGAAAAAAAAACAAAAAATATTAAATTAATGTAATCCACTCGCAGTGCATTATAAGAACATCACAATGAATCTGAGGCCATTAAAGTGAAATAACAATCTGGAATCTATGTGTGCGCATGCTATGAGTTCCGCCCCCTAAAGCGCGGTTCGCTGGCATCTGTGATGGGCAATCCATGGAGACCCAAGTTCTCTTTTTATACTATGCTGCTATACGTATAGCTAGCTTCACGATTATTTTCCTTGAAACAAAACGGAAAAACATCAACTGCGTCAAGGAACTTGTTTCACAACTCCCAAAGCAGTTTTGTTGGCTGGTCCAATCCACTTGGTCATGTTGCAAAATGGCTGACTATATGCAGCCTACACGGTGCACCGTGCACCATCAGGTTGTATATGAAAAGTTTGTAGTCTTACTTTTTTTGTATTTATACAATAAATGTGCTGTAAGTTACCTTCGAAGCCAAGTTATAGAATAGAAACGGCAAGAGAGGTTAGTTAAGAAAAAATTCAGCAAAACTTATAAAATAAATTACATGAAGTAGGAACTATGGAGATTCAAAGACAACAATTAGTAAAGAAAAAAAAAAAAAAACATTCCAGGATTTTAAGTCTAATTTGAACTCAAGTAGGTACCTATCTAACCTTTTACAATTAAGTCAGTAAGCATACATTGCGTACAATTTTAAATGAAGAACTTTAACATTTAAATAATGAACGTAATATACGTAAAATACAATTAGGACATCAATTTATACATTCTTACATTGGTTATCATAACTTATTCAAGGTCAAAGTTCAACCTACCTTTTATACGGGCGACTCTTGGGCGTTTAACCTTCAATATGGAATTTACAATGCTGGGTCAATATCTTATAAAAGAAAGTTGAATAGATAGAATAGGACTGAAGAGATTTTTTTTGATATTAAATACCTACTATGCATTAAATAAATAAATAACTCCATCACTAAATTCACATAAATTTCGAAAACCAGAATTTTTGGTTTAAGGTAAGAAAGTGACAATTCAATTAAATTTTAAGAAATATCTAATGAGAATTTATCGAAAAGTAGAGTTCCTTTTGCAAGTGCATTTAAATGCAACATTCAAGTTTCTTTTCGATTCTGAGCTGATATTCCATAAATATCTGATCCATATCGTCGCCCCAGAGTTGTTTTGTCGTAAACGCCAAAATGCACTTTTTTAAACTGGATATGTAGTAATATGTTTTAGAACGTTCTCTTTTCATTTCTGTTATCAGATTTATCCTATCGTTTACCGTTACTGAGATAATTAGTATGCATTTTGTTGTATATCCACAAAATGAGCATCGGATTAGGTTTGGTTTTTCGTAAGCGCCAACTTTTGGCGTTTACGACAAAAATTCTAAGTATTTTCATCTTTTTTTTCTTCAGTGCTGGTTTGCCGTACGTCGTACAAAACAGATACGGTAGGAAAATTCGAACGAAATTTTAAAATGTCTATGTTAGGTTTATGTCCCAAAGAGAATATAAACTAGAAAAGTAGTTATTGAAAATAAGGACTTCATGTTCTATAAGGACAAAGAATTTAAAAACTATGGGCTGAATTAAGCTCTGCGCTATGTGAGGTTATGCTCTATTCATAAGAAATTAAGAAAAAAGTGCATTTCAGAGACATCTCAAATGTTGTATTTAATTTTGTCATGGTTCTTGTTGTTTGTTCCTGCCGCTATAGATACTAGACCTCATCCTCGGTCGCAAGTACCGATCTGACACAATATGGAAGTGGGTGTGCCCTATAAATATGTACACTTGTTGATCTTCTATCGAAATAAAGGCGTTTGGAACCATATAGCAAGCTTTCCTATAATAGACTCGCACTATTGCAGGGCTAGTACAAGCAGGAAGTAATTTGAAAGCCACTTAAATATAAGTAAATAAAATATAGGGCTTTACAAGGAATCTTCATATAATCCCGTCAAACAACATAATTTACTGACGGGAATTCAATTACAATTTTAGCTTGTCGTTTTATAAGCCAAAAAAGGATCAGTGCGTCTGCTGTTAGATTTTCAAAGCGAACACATCCCCAAGTATTTATCAAATGAGTGAGTTCAACAATTACAAAATTGAAAAGGCATCGATGAAGGCAGAGAGAGAAAAGAAAATTAAATGTATATAATATGACAGCAACACTTTGTTTACCAGGAAAGCCAAAAACCACTTATTGTGCAATTTGGAACGAGTTACACAGCGGTCGTAGTGATGACGATATTGCTAGTTCCATTCCCTAGTTCCGACAACCCTTTCATTAAGACTTTGACTCTTTGGAGTGATTCCTGTGTCCCCCAGAACAAAAACAAAGTGATGTCTACTGCTTTGATTTCTTTTTTGCAATATAAAACGTCTCTAAAAACAATAACAAAAACATTTTCGGAACCTGGATCCTGGACATTCCTTGATTCAAGAAAAAGACTGCGTCCATAGCTCCATCGACAAGTACCTTCGGCACTGAGAAGTATTTAGTCAGCTTTCTCTTGTGACATCTCAAAAATAATATGAATTTTAAAAACGTTAAATTAAAATTTATTTAAATGCTGGCTAGAGACTTCAAAGCATTCTCTGCTAAAGCTGGTCAGTTAAACTTCTCTTCCATTCCATTCAGTAAAATTAAATTTATCAAATATGTTACAGAAGTGGAATATAAAAGCGCATCAATATTTAAAAGATACAAAAAGCCTACCATAGCAACTCCTGTAAATTTGTTCAGCCAATGTCTTCAAATTACTAAAAAATCTAACTCGATAACTAAGGATAAGAATAATGATATTAAAAGCCTTTTCAATGAAAAGTTTTCATATTTATGCCTAAATCAGACCAAGAATATTATGAAGCATTATTCAAATCAAAAAATTAGAATAAATTCTTAAATTTGATATTTATTTAATTTTGCTTTTATTTATGATCATATATTTAATTATTAATTTAACCAAACTTTGTTTATTTTTTTTTTTCATGTTCATGAAGAAGATATCGCACAAAATATTCTATTAAAAATTGAAAAAAATCTATCGGACAGTTTTTTTTTTTATAGAAGCTCAAACCTTAAAATGCGATTTCTCAAAATTCCAAAATTGGCGTTTACGACAAAACAATTCTCGCGCGACGATATGTTATTGATATACTTAATCATTGGTTTTGCTAGATAAGGCTTTATATTTTGTGAAGTGTATAATTGTTTAGTGCAGAAAAGACTTCGGTAATATTACATTGCCCACGACTGTTTGTATGTAGAATTTCAACCAATTGAGGAGTTGAATTTCTAAGTATAGTTAGAAAGGTTAAAAGTTAAACAAACCTTCAAGTTAAGCTTCGAATAATGGTTTTAATGTTTATCAATTCATTCCTTATATATTTTTGATTTTTTTGATTTCAAAACAACTTTTCTCAAATCGGTTTTTTTTTCTGACCAACACGCAATATATTTTTGAAACTATCGTTTAATTTTTGAAATAAGAACACTATGATTAACAGTATCGAAGGCCTTGGAAATATTAAGCAATCCCAAGAATGATACTTCAAGAACAGCTTTGATTTGCTCTAAAATCGGATTGGTTTGCACATAAGATATTGTAATTTTTTATAAAATAAGTGATCTTTTGGGTTTTAGTTACATTTTACTTAAGTTTACCTGCTTTGATGGAGAATTCCGAAAAAGTGGGTCCCGCAATTCCGTCCGTGCGTCTGTGCGTCTGTGCGGTTGTGCGTCCATCTGTGCACATTTCCACAGCCTAAACGGGTGGATGGATTTTCTTCAAATTTGGTACATATGATTTTTATGGAATTCTGAAAGTTGGTTTTTTTTTTGTTTTTTTTTTTTTATCTCGTTTAGTACGTATACCTCCCATACAAAAAAATACGATATTACGAATTTTTCGAAAACGGCTCTAACGATTTTGATTAAACTTTGTATACGTAATATTTAAAGCAGTGGCAATAAAACTGCATTTTTATTTTTTCTCAAAAAAGTCAAATAACAAACAAAAATTTTTTTCATTTAACAAAATTTTGCCCTAAATGTCGGCTCTTCCCCAATATCAATTTTTTTTTAAATTTAGATCCAGCTTTTAAAATCTACAAGTAGACTAACATAAAAGTGCACGACCCCAGTCGTGCATTTTTTTTCTTGGGTGCTAGATTTGAAAAATATGATTTTTTTTGAAAAAAAAAACACCTTTTTCTTAGCGTTTCTATGTAGTGGTTTTTTGCTTTTAGGAATTTTTCGAAGCATAAAAAAAAAAACTCCAACTCAAAGGCATTTTACTGATAAAGTGAAAAGTATGAAAAAAGTACTATTTGAGTGAAAAACAATTTTGTTTGCCCCAATTTTGCTGACCACTTTTAACCTTTAGATAGATAGATAATTAAAATTTATAGGCGACATACATAGATAATGGGAAGGACTATATTTGTACAAAATTTAATCATTTTTATATTCAGGATTTAAAAAAGGCATTATTAAACTTTTTAGAGAACCTACACGGAAAAAAAAATTCACTTTAAAATAAGATGATGCGCACATTAAATTTTACCACTTTAAAATAAGGTGATATCCGCTTAAAATAAGGTGATTCCACTTAAACTCAGTTAAATTTAATGTGAACTTAATCTTATTTTAATGTGAATGCTCATCTTAAAAATACCGACAAAAAATAAAAATTTTAAAATTATAGTCACACTTTAGCTTTACTTGCAGGTTGCAGTTTATCATACTTATTTCCAACAGTGAGATAGCGCGATGGTAAGGAGTTGCCTAGTAACCCAACAGTTGTAGGTTCGATCCCCGGTAGCTGACATTTTTTTTTTTTTAATTTGCGCATTAAAGAAGTTAATGTGACTTGTCACCTTAATTTAAAGTGAAAGTCATTTAAGCAAAAAACCAACGATCCGCATAATTCTATGTGTTCTGTTTTCTCCGTGAATATAGAAAAAAAGCCTAGTTTTTTTGGAGTAACAAAAGTTCAAAAATTGGCAATAATAGGGAACCCGATTTTGATAATATTTTTTTCCAAACGTCGGTAATTAAAAATACTTTAAGGTCTAAAGATTCAAAATTTCCGGTGTTGCCGTTTTGATTTTTTTAATTTAATTGAAGATTTTTGAGAACAGTTTTTGAAAAAAAAAATTATTGACAAAATTTTAAATTTTTTAAACTGTTATATTACGAATTTATTTTTTAAAATTTTTTAGGCCACATTTATTATGATTTGAAATTATAAAAGGAAATGTCAATATGTATTACAGTTAATGAAAAAAATTAAAAAATATTTCATTTTCGAAGAACTTTTTTTAATAGAAGTTTTTTAAAGTTCAACATTTAAATATAAAGTTATTTTTATTTATTTAATAGCCCTTATTATTGAAAGTTAAATAGCAAAAGATTAAAGTTCTTATTTGCCAAAATCTTTGAGAAAATCAATGCAAAAATTCAGTTTTTATCAAATAAACCTATTGTGATATATATTACAATTTCTGCTTAGGAAGTCAACTAATGAAGATGATATTTGTGGCCAAAATTTTTTTTTAAATAAATTCATATTTTATTAGAAAAAATTTGGAAAAAAGTCATTTTAAATTTTTTTAATAACATTTTTTTTTAATTCTGAGTTTGTGAGTGTTGCCGTTGTTTTCAAAATATTTTTTTTGTGTGTTGAAGTCAGATTGTGAGAAAATTGCATTTATCGCTTAAACGATGGATGATTGTTTCTTACTAACTTATATTTTTTTTTCCTTAAATTACCTAAAGAATCTTTTGCTATCATTTGTTTTATGAAATTTAAGCAAAAAAAAAAAATGGTTTTTTTTTCAAAAAAAATTAATTTGAATTTTAAGAAGCAATACGGCAACATCGGCAATTTTTAATGTATAGACTTTAAAGTATTTTTAATAACCTAGGTTTGAAAAAAATAATCGTCAAAATCAGAGCTGTTCGGCCGGGTTTCTTAATAATTTGCTTTAGTTACTCTACTATTTAAGAAGGTTTACATCAAAATAATTAAAATTATTTTTCGTTTTTTTTTTTGTTGATTATTTGCTAACAAAATGTTCCCTTTTTCTACAAAACTTAAAGATATAATAAAGTCTTAATATTTAGCTTAAATAATATTCTATGAGATGGTTTATTTAATCCGCAGCAAATTTTGTGAGTAGAAGTTAACCAAAATGTGATGAGTATGCAGTTTTATAACGAGTTCTTATCTGTACAAAAATGTTCTAGTCATCTCTCAATTTAAAGCTGCATATTTAGTAAATACATTGACATTTAAATTGTTTCACATATTGACAGCTTGTCGAAATAAGACAAAGTCACTTAATCGAAACCTGGAACCAATACTTAAATTTTCAAAACATCAATGCAACACAAAATTTATATCTTTTATTTAAAATGATTTTTTTTTTGCGTTTAAAAGCGGTTTTAATAATAAATTTTCACTTTTTCTATTAAAAAAAAAAATAAAATTAATTTTAAGTAGTCTACCTTTATATAGAGTTAAAGCCAATAAAAAATTTTGACTTATAGTACAGGAAAGATAGACTTTTTCGTGGAACGAAATACAGGACGGCTGATTTTTTCAAATCTGAAAGATGGGTATTAGAAAAGCTTAAGTCCTGGTTTTCGGGACCCCAACCCCCTGGCGAAATCCGCCATTTTGAAAAACGCGAATTGGTCTATATCTACAAAACTATTGGCTTGACCGAATAAGTTACTTAACCAAAGTTGTAGGTAATATAAATATCTTTTCTTGTGCATTCACAGTTTTCCTGCGAGGACAATACTTTTAAGGTTATGTATTTTTATTTTTTATTTTTTTTTCGGTTTTTTCAATTTTTCTCATTCTATATGATAGTTATATAATTTTTTATCATCGTAAAAGTTGTAGAGCATCAAATTTCCATTAATTTGGTATACTTTTGGAGATTATATGACTTTTCAAACCAAAGATACCGAACTTTAAAGAGTAATCCTTCTCAATATCTTCAAACAATATACTAATATGTTTTTGCATAAGGTATGAAAAGAAGGCGTAATCGTGTACGGTTTGTAAACACAAGAAAAATATGATATGGGTGGGAGTGTGTTTCCCATTAATAAGGTGGGTAGGGCAATTTCCTCTATACCTATATTAATTTAATATTAAAAAAATAAAAAATAATGGTAAAACTTAAAATATTGTGGTATAAATATTTTGTTATAAGTCAAACATCCAACTTTTATTTATCCAAAAAAATTATGTAACTATCATAGAGACTGAGAAAAATTAAAAAAAACGAATATTTAAAAAATAAAACGACATAACCTCAAAATTGTTGTCATCGCAGAAAAACAGTGAGTGCACAAGAAAATATATTTATATTACCTACAACTTTGGTTAAGTAACTTATTCGGTCAAGCCAATAGTTTGGTAGATATTGACCAATTCCCGTTTTTTCAAAATGGCTGATTTCGCCAGGGGGTTGGTGTCCCGAAAACCAGGACTTAAGCTTTTCTAATACCCTTCTTTCAGATTTGAAAAAGTCAGCCTTCCTATATTTCGTTCCACAAAATGCCTGTTTTTTTTACTAACTTTCCCGTACTAAAACTATAGTTTTAAGATCAATAACTTTCGACTCATACATCGCATGACTTTCAAAAATATACCAAATTATTGGAAATTTGATGGTCTGTAACTTTTACGCTTTAAAAAATTATGTAACTATTACCGGGAATGATAAAAACTTAAAAAAAAAAAAAAATGAAAAAAAAATTAAAATTAATGTAAAACATTGTCTTGTGATGTCACCGCTTGTTGTGTTTTAACTTAATTAACCGCATGTTCATGTTGAATTTATGTTGTTTTTGTTTTAACTTTCCTTTTTTTAGCAACATAAAAAAAGAACATCATCAAACAGTAGCTAAACCGAAACACAAAACACACATGTTGTCCATCAAAAAAAGGATGATGATGATCTCTTGTCCAGATGGATCACCTTTTTGGTATCTTTCCCTTTGTTTGCTTTGTAGTTAAATATCGATTTGTCATTATATCTGCCATCATTAAAGTTCCCTCCGTTGTTAACTCTCATCATCGATAACCACCAGAATTTGGAACAACATCAACTGTAATATTGAAGTGATGATTTGGTGTGTTAACAGTAGCCTCCTGGTCTTTGTGTATCGGCTTGGCATCTTTTGCGGTTTTTTAATGATCAGCTATAGGATCAGGCAACAACTTAGATTTTTTTTTATCACTTCCTCCCATTTTCGGAATTGGAAATCAATGTTGCTGATTTTTTTTTTTAAGATTCGATTTCCGGATATCAAAATTTGTTGATTTGGAATTGATTGATGTGAATGGAGTCGGGAAATATCCTACTTTTTTTGTACAAAAATCCACCTAATCTACTTCTCTCTTTGAAATAATCAAAACAATTAACTCGATTGCTTCGTTATCCAACAAAAAAAGACTACTTATTTGTCCAATTCTTCCCCTTATTCTTATTTGAAATACCTTTCTAATGTTTGTAAATGTGCGATTTATTGTCCTAAATTGCCACAACCATAAATATACCCCTCCACCTCAACTTAACAACTTCCAACCCTATTCAAATGATATTAAAAGCTTTCTAATGCTTACTGGTAATGATAGTTTTTCGGAATATTAAATCCAATCCTCTCCACTCGGAACGATACCACAATCAAATTAACAAAACAAATTTATTTCCTAAGTGAAGCCATCGTCTATTCATTAATTACTTCTCAGACACATTCCCAAAAAAAAATCCAAGCTCCCAATTTAGAAAATCACTATTACACAAATCCAAGCCACAGAGAAATAGAAATCAGAGAGATCCTCTGTAACTTCTTTCTCGTCACCACCCCGTCTATGATTTTAAGATTTTCTAACATCTCTCACCCACCCACACATAGAAAATGATACTCGAAAGTCGTAAGCCAATATCCTAAAGGAATCACATTAATAAATTATTCACTGTAATTTATCGCATCCGAAATTGGATCGCATTAAATGGCAATTGCCATATTTCGATGGGAGGCCAACCCCATCAAACCCCCATCCCTTGGGTCCACGCCAAAGTGTCACAACCCCCTCAGTCGTTGTGAACGGCCGCGAACCCAGAGTCGGCCTAAGCACCTGAAATAAAGGAAAACGATATGTTGCTTCAATCGCATATACCAACAGAGTCGCCATGATGTTTAAATATTAACATTTTTCTGGGATGTTATTCTTCAGAGGCAACTGGTTGGCATTCTGGGCACATATCTTGGAGAGAAGTAGTGCCCCAAGTAATGACTTGGTCGGTCTTCGTCGTCGTGGGTCGTGGGTGGTGGAGTGGATGATGATGATCACGGTTGGTATATTTGTGTGCAAAGATGATTCTGCCGCCACCTCGGATATAAGCTCTTATACAAGCCTTAAAGATGCAAAAAGATGTCTCTTCTCTTATGCCCATGGATTGAAAGTCTTATGTAGGCTTATACCCATATAGAGCCAGAGTGGAACGAGATGATGATATGGCTGAAGAAGAAGTGTTTTGTACAAGAAGTATATTTTGAGCACCAGCACCATGAATGGGGACTCTCCATATTGCAATGGAGATGGGAGAGATGAAATAAAAATGAATCTTCAATTGTGTTTTGTTTCGTTGTTGAAGTGTTTCATGTGGCTGGAATGGAGTAGCAAATAAAGGCAACAAATGGAAGACTCCTTGTTGGGTCGTTTGTTCCTCATACAATTCTCATCCTCCTTGCACCAAGAGTTTGTTGTAACCAACTTGATGCTTTAGAGATGTATAAGTCCCACAAAAATACCCATAACAGAGTGATGGCTTATGGGAGATGAGGATAGAAGAAACAGAAACTCGGAATCAGCTTCTAAATAAGTAAACGAGAGCTCATCTTGCATTCATATGAAGTACCAATTGAACCTGAGTGTGATGCGGTGGGGTATGGTTTGCGGGAACAATAAAATCGGTGGAATCCAATTAGTTGGAGAGGAGGCATAAAGCACGTTTTGGTTACTTTTTTTTTTTTTGTTGCCCTTTTTTCTTTGTTTCGAATTGTTGGAATGTCGAACGAAAGAATAATCGCATTAAAAAGCTGGTATACATTAAGAACAGAAGCCAGTTTTATTTTTATATTCTGAAAATGAATAAAAGAAATATTAAATTAAATTACCATTTAAATGATGAAATATTTTATAAAAACAAATTTGAAATCATTAAAAATATTTTTTTAAGAAAGTAGCAGGTAATGGTGGTTCTAAAGTTTTGATAAATCGAAATTAAAAGAGAAACACAATTTAAAACAAACACTTTAAAAAGCGCACACACTACCTATACGACGTCCCTAATTTTGGCGGACACTTTGTGGCGGAATCAAAAAAAAATTTATCTCATTAATTGTTAGTAGCTAATTATATTCTAATTTTCAAAAAAATATTAATTTTCCTACTTTCGTCCTCTAACTTTAGTCTTATTTTAGCAGAATTTTGAATAACAAAAAAAACCAAGTTTATGTAATTGAAAAGCATTTAAAAAGACTTATTTTAGCGGAAAATTCCATAATTCAAAAACTATTCGAACTACAAATTTTTGGTTTGCGCAACAAATTAGCCACAATTAATGAGATACATTTTTTTTGATTCCGCCACAAAGTGTCCGCCAAAGTAAGGTACGTCCACTGCACTTTATAGGCTATTTTTGAAATTCCTTTTGTTGTCAACGCCTGGCCTGAAAAAAAGCAGTGAAACTAACAATATGGTGTCGAATTTTTGTATGCATTTTCATGATTTCTTGAAAAAGCAATTTCAAACTTAAAGTTTTTTACTTTAAGATCAAAACACCATACATTTTTGAAAGTTATGTGTATTGCACAATCAGAATGAAAACCGTTATTTTGGATCGTCTATTGATCTGAAAAAAATTAACAATTTCTGACTTAACTGCTACATAAACCAGAAAATACGTTAATTTTGTTCCAAATTCTTATATAAGACCTTGATTTGACCGCTTTTAAAATTGGGTGAATAAAAAAATACTTTTGGTCTTTTTTTATAAATCAAAACCTCAATTTAAAAAATCTGTTATTTTTCAGTACATCCACAAAAATACAACCAAAGTCAACCGTTTTTTTTGTTTTATTCGATTTAACTTTAGAAACAAATTAAAGGTTCATATTTTTTACTTAGATGATCTTTGTTTAAAAATTTTTTTTTTACATTTGATGTAAGTTACCTACTTTTATTAAAAAACTGTTTGTTTTGCTAATATTTTCACTGTGAATAAATTATTATTGAGTTCATTTTCTATTCAAATGAATAGCTTAAAAAAATGTATAAAACAAGTTAATAAAGAACGAACCTAAAAATCGTAAAAAAGTGGATTTAAAATTTTGCTATTCAAGTTTTTTTCTAAGCATATTTTTACCTAATGAAGTAATAAATTGCAAACTTTTAATTCTCGAGATAATTCTAACTGAAAATTTTGATCATACCTATGTATAAACCATTATAGATAACTCATAAACATTTTATTCTTGCGTCTTTCTATTTGTATTTATCAAGGTCTACTGATCGAACGGCCAAGTCGATTTTATTATTAAGCTTACCATAGACCAAAGTCTGGAAGTACATTCTTGCGTGAGATTTTGTTGCTCACATGGTTTTTGAGTTATTAAATTTTCGGCTAAAAGAAATTGGAAGTATGCGGACAAAATCACAAATGATTAAAAACAATAAGTTTGGTTGGTATTTCAATTTGTAGCTTTAAACATGCTTTTGAACTTTATTAGCGTTAACAGTCAACAATTTTTTTTTTCAAATTCCGCTTAAATAAGACTGAAGTTAGTGGAGGAAAATAAGAAAATTAATATTTATTATATGTCCAAAATTGTAGCTATTAATTTTTTTTTTTGTCAGTAATTGTATAGTTTTTATTAACAATTTTTTTTGTAAAAATCCCAATTTTTGTAGCTCAACCACTTTATTTTAAAAAGGTTTTATTTTCAAGGTTTTGTTTATAAAAGTTTAAGAGCGGAATTCATAGTCGTCACTCAAGTTGAGAAATATCTTAAGCATTCGCCCCAGCGAATTTTTATTCATAGTCATCACTGGAGTCGTAATTTTTCTCAACTGAACGATGCTTTTTTACTTGAGGAAACGCTTAAGTTTTTTTTATCAGTCAGTTGACATTAAAACGCAAATAATGTCATTGCGAGCGTTTGTTTTTTGTATTTAACAATTAAAATTTGTAATAATTTTATAATAATATAAATGAATTGCGAATATTTGTTTATGTTGTACGAGTGGGACGACGAATTCGATGGCGAATTATTAAAAAAAATGTTTTTTAATGACAGTTAATTCAAATCTGTCCAATTTTCGAGTTTGAGAGATTTAATTTAAAAATGACCAATCGGAGCTACGACAAATTTTGTTCTGAACAGCTTCAATATCTAGAAAAAAAAATTTTAAATCCAACTTAAAAAAAAAAAAAAATTGACCTTTAATTTATAAGCTTTTGTCTTATTTTAGCGAATTAGAAAAATAATCGAGCTATAGAGATTCATCTCAGTCTAGGTTACTTCGAATTTCTGCAAACAATTTTTGACTTTGACATTTATTGGACATTTTGACACTTCTTTCTTTAATCTTCATTATTTCTGCAAATATTAACGCGTTAAGAGTCATTTTTAAAATCAAAAAAAAAAAAAAAATGTTCTATTAAAACCTAATGTCATTCTGACGTATACATATTTTTCATCTTTCTTTTGTATGAATTTGAAAAAAAAAAAATCAAAAAAGATATTAATATACATAGCTAAATACACCCACAAACATCGTGCAAAGTTTCATGTCATTCTACCTAGAATTTAAGGGACATTTTTTTTTTTTTACTTTTCAAGCACTTTATTCATAATCATTATAAAAATTTTAGATTGTTTTTAGTGTGAAACAATGAATTAAAATTTTATTTCACCCTCAAAATCTGGCTGGACTTAGGAGCAAAAACTTTTTTTTTAACCTTAGGGCATTGCAAGAATTCTAGCGTCGTCAATTTAACACTGATTTTAGTGATGTGATTTTTCATATTCAACGATGTAAAACTCGTGGTTTTGATAAAAACCTAGATTTCATAAGATCAAGAATTAAAACAATATTGTTTTTTTCTACATTTTTGTTAGATAGATTTTAGTCATTTACTTAGAACTTTTTTACTAAAGCTATGATTACACGGTCAACGAAATCGGTCAACGCGTTGACTCTCTGACGTAAAAATGACGTCACAATCTGTCCCAAGAGTGTCACGTTGTGTGATCGTCAACGAAAACTGTTGTCATTGCGTTGACGGGTACGATGACACTCGCGTTGACACACATTTTTGGGTCAACGCATTGACTATTTTCGATGACCGTGTAATCTCTCTATCAATGCCATTGGGACGCGTTGACAAGATTTTAGGACTGGGTGTCATACCAATGACCCTGTCCCAGCGTTGACGCGTCAGAATTTAATACCGTGTCATCGTTTTAGAATGACATTGTTTTTTGTATAGAAATATGATGAAAGTTGGATTGGGAAAATTTTTTGTACGACGATTATTTGAATGGTGTACCGTTTTGGAGGGACGGGGGTTCTCATTTCACCTTTTTGTTTTTTTTTTTTTACAAAAAAACTTTTTGGTATGGCCATGGCATCCATGTTGGATGCAAAAATTTTTTTTTTGACAAAAAAACAAAAACCATTTGTATATTCTAAGCTACATTTTATGACCATAACCATTAACATTGGGTGCGGCGGCGTTCCTATGCTATAAGCGTTTGAAGGTGGCCATGTTAATTTTTTTTTCGATTTTTAAAAATTAAAAGTCGAAACTTTTTTATTTTTTTTTTCTTATTTTTCGAAACAAGTTTAGTAATTTTAAATTTGTATTCGTTCAACAATCTTATCAGAATTCATTTAAGACTTTTATCTTAAAAGTGCATTGCGTATATCTCGAAGTTTTTACATTTCAATGCAACCATGTCAAACAAATTTTCGTTTAATATTTCTATGCAAGCTTTTTTCAAATCTTATTTTCTCCGCTTTTTTTTACAAAATATTTTTGAAAATTTAAATTTTTGTTTTGTGTCAAACAGTGTGATCAACATAGTTTTGCGAGCCAACGCGTTGACACTGCTAAGTAAAAGTCACGTTGACACACCTGCGCGTCAACGTAATTTAGGACAATATTGACGCAATAGTGTCAATCGTGTGATAGTCAATGTGTAAGCATTGACATTGTGAACGTTGACGGTGAGATGACAGAGAGAATATGGATTTTTTCTTGACGTCAGAGAGTCAACGCGTTGACCGTGTAATCATAGCTTAACTATTTCCAATTTCAACCAAGTACATTGTACATTTTATGAAAACCAATTGATAAAAGACTGAGAAAAAAATGTCAAACAATATGGAAGTATATGCCTGAAATTTATGTCATTACAAATGTAAAAAAAAACAGTATATTTTTTAAATTCTTGGTCTCATGAATTCTAGGTTCTGAAACAAAAACTCAATGCATTATAACAAAGAAATTTATTTATTTGCTACGATTTTGATTTAAACAAAATTTCTTCGTAAGATACTGGAGAAAAATACCCTATAAACCGTTAGCCGTTTTTTTTTTGCTTACAATTTAGAATGTCATAATTTTATGAAACAATATGGCAACTCAGAACATGTATAAAATTCCCCGATTTGAATTCTGTATAGATACCTACTTATCGCAGTTAATAAAAATTTAATAAACCAAACAAAGACATACTCATAATACCTAACTCACGCGATTCAAAATCTCCAATTAAATTTCTATGAGGTTAGCCAATTTTGTGAACTTCGCTATATGCCACCCTTAAAAAACCCATTTCAAAAGCAATTCACAGGCTTCAAATGGCATCACCCTTGAATATTTTATGTATCCCCACACACATATGACCAGACCAAAGAGCTATCTCTAACATTTCAAATGTTCAAAACTGAATTCAAGGGATGGGGTGTGGAAAACGATTTGAATTGTTTTCACCATCAGCAACAACGTGGAATAATAACAAAAAGCATAACATCGTTTTGTGGCTATAAGTACCAACAATATTCGCTCACAACCCCATCATCCCCCGAATATTAAAACCCATCAGATCCCCGGTATCCATACCTATTACCAAAGAGATCATAAAAATCAGTATAACTGCGCGTTTGCCGCGCGAAAAAACAAATGAATCCCTGAAATTTGCTGAAATTGTTGTGCAAATGGGGTGGAAGTGATACCAAATGGTGATATTGGAGCAATGGTGAAGTGAATCTGAATAAATTATTATAAAAGTGTTTTTGTAATTTGATTATTGTGCAAGACCAACACCCCGTTTCCTGTTACAATAACAATGGTGGGGCGCTTGTAGAAGAAAATTTATTACACTTGACCTCGGGTCGGGTTCGACTGGCAAAGTGGCAACTTTCCATTCCTTCTCATTCATATCGCCATTATGCCAATATTATTCTAATGGAGAGAGGGTGACTCAATTATATTTGTTACTATAAAACCAGAAATACAGATAACAATAATAATAATAGCTTGTAGCTGTAAAACGCAATCGAAAAAGGTTACACTTCGCACAGAAATATAATTATTATTTGTGCAGAAGTGAATTAAAGTGGTAATTCAATGCGCGATTGGGATCTTATTAGTTTATCGATTGTGTGCAGATTGACATTGTTATTTATTTTATATTCTCTCAAGGAAAAGATAAAATAATCGTTTTGCGTAAGCACGAGTGTAATTTAGTTATTCTTGTGATGGAAGAAACAATTGAAGGTAAATTGATTTGCCTTGAATATCAATATTATGGTAAATGTGGATTGTTCTTTATGAAGAAATCAATATTCATATCATAAATGCATGCCATTTATTTAAGTCAAGCAATTATACTGAGTATGTTATTGAAAATTATGTAATTAGCTCTTTAATGGGTAGATAAGGGTATACAATTTTACCAATAACAGTCCTGTTATTACCGAAAATTAGGATTGGAGGCATACAAAGTTATTCTTAATCTTTAATGTAAAAAAAAAAAAAATCAGAATATAACTCAAAAAAGAAGCTTATACGAACGCGGAAACGCAGAAATATACCTAAAAACTCATCTAAAAAAACGCCTTAAAATGTATTTTTTAATACAACTTATACAACGAGCTATATAAAATCATATGTCGGTGGCGTTTTTAAGAGCATCGAAAGGGAAGCGGCAAAATGGGTTTAACGGTCTTCTTCCATTTATTCGGCGCTGTTATGATCTCGATATCGCGAAGATCATAACTCTTCCACGTATCTGCTCGTGGATTATCATTTTTATGATTTAAAAAATTAGATTCACAGACACGATTCATAGATATGCGTCCTACACATAAATCAAAAGCAACCGCAACTCTACAACAACAGCCCCAATCAAGCTTCTATAAAGTTCAATGCAAGCAATTTTCTGTATTGTATTAGACCTTAGACTTTCACAAAAATTCTGAAAGTATAAAAATCGTTCCTTTGAACCTAGACACCTATTCTAACAAGCAAATTCTACTAAATAATTCTTCTTTTATGACGCGACAACGCTTGTCATGATTTTTATTCTGTTTCTTTCTCACGAGTGCCCCCAATAACACCCACCCATACATCAAGTGCTCATTTTAGAATTCCTTTGAGATCGAGATCTCCTTTAAAATAAGGTTAGCTGTTGTTAAGTAACATAATAAACATCCTTCAAAACTGCTCATTTAAACGCCCCTTGTTGTCAAGAATAATGAGTTAGGCTTTGGTGCGCGCATTTGCTGAAGAAAGCAGCATCCTTTATCATATTGGCATAAGCTCTACATTCTCCTGGTAATGTTAATTGGTCTCATTTCGTCTTAAGATACTAATATCACTGGTTTGCAAAATTTAACTTTTTTTTTCTCCTTCAAATAATTTTTTGATATTATGAAAGATTAGACTTTCCTGAATCTAAATCTGGTTTCAGAAAAATTCTATCGGTTACCGTTTTTTTAAAAATGATTTTTGAAAAATGTGAGTAGTTTCTAAAAAATCACCCTTTTATATTCATTTGAACTTGTATTTGTCGCATTGAGCTCAAATTTGGAGGACTTATTCTTCATAATATGACCTATCGATTGACACCAAATAATGTTCTTTTACATTCATGTTTACTCATTTTTAAAAATACTGATTGACAAAAAAAAGCAGACATTTCGAAATCCTTCACTTTTTAGTGAACAAAAGCATCTTAATTAAGGAAAATGTAAAATATCAATGCCCATTTGATTTAAAAAGTCAAATATGTAAAGAAAACCAAAATAAAATACATTAAACAAAATTTTTACGTGTTTTGTAATTTTGTATACTATTTTTCTATTTAGAAACATCTTATTTGTAATAAGCCATTTGATAAACTGCATTGTAAAGCTTCAGATTTGTTTCTCCTAGAAACAATGGTACACTTTTCTTATAGTTTTTGATGTGCTGAGTTAGAATCCGAAGTCAAAAAATTCTATCACGTCAGGATTTTAAGATATTCGCATTAAAGTAAAATCAAGTTTTTAATATCAGCATACAAAAATACTTTAGAAAAGTATAGTTTTATATAAAGGAGGATTTCCTTGCAGACCAGTGTATTTAACAATATTAATAGCCTCCTTTCGAGACGCGGGTTTCATAGCCGTATCTAGTTGGGGGTTTTGGGGGTTTAACCCCCCCCCCCCGAAATTTTTTTTCAGAAAATCAAAAGATATATTATTAACAAGAACAAGTCTAATGGTAGGTAGGTAGAGATGGCGGTCAAGGCAAACCATGTTTGATTGACCCAAATAGCGCCGGATGCGCCGTTTTGATACCAAAACTTATGAAACCTGTGAGTGATAATTGGATTTATTTGAAATACATTTTTAATTGGTTTTAAAAAAGGGAAAAACAAGTGTTAGGCAGTCCTAAATCCACTTTGTTGCATTTAGGAACGAGATCAAGTCTTTGATCTTTGATTCTGAGATGTTATCTATGACATTAAAGAATTCGCTCCCCAGAGAGAGTGCTCTATTCCTAGCAAGGGCGGGACATTGACATAGGAAATGGTAGACCGTTTCTTTTTCTTGCTGGTCCAAGCAGCTGCGACAGTAGGTATTGTGCGGTATACCCAACTTTGCTGCATGTTCCCCTATCGGCCAATGTCCTGTGCACACCGCAACGATTCTGCTAATATCTTTTCTGGGTCTAGAGATTAGGTCATATGTTTTGGATTTATTATAGGTGGGCCAGATTTTTCTGGATATGACGCAGCTAGTCAAGTTGTGCCACCTATTGTTAGCTTTTGTTAGGAATTTTAAGAAGATATCGCCCTTCATGACTCCTATGGGAATGCTAACTATTTCCGCTAGTGACTCATGAAGGGCTGATCCTTGCCTGGCCAGTTCATCCGCCTTTTCATTGCCTTCAAAACCACTGTGACCTGGGATCCAGATGAGAGTGATTGTGAGGCTTTCACTCAGCAATGAGAGTTCCTCTCTGCACTGCTGAACCAATTTGGAGGATGTCGTGACCGAAGCAATTGCTTTTATAGCTGCCTGACTATCTGTTAGTATAGCTATATTTTGGTTTTGATTTGGATATACTCTAAGTAATTTGCAAGCTTCTTTAATTGCCAGTAATTCCGCTTGGAATACACTGGCAAAGTTTGGTAGTCGAAAGGATTTTGAGATATTGAGGGATTCATAGTAGACACCCGAACCGACCCCACAGTCCATTTTTGAGCCATCAGTGAAAATGCAGGTGTCGAAGCCTCTCGACACAATACCCTCTTCCCAGTCTGATCTCGACGGGAAGCTGACCTTGAAATTCATTACAGTATTCAGAATAGGGGTGCAGTAGTCCGTGGGTGTCAGAAGCATATCCGATGGTATTAAATTTGTTGTGTCACTGTGACCAAAAGATTTTGCCTTCCAACTACCTGTTTCTTTTAGCCTTAAAACGCTACAAGAGACCTGGTATTTGATATGAAGGTCTATGGGTAAGAGGTGCAAGAGAACGTTTAGAGCCTCCGTGGGGCACGACCGGAGGGCTCCAGTTGTCCCTACGCTTGCTGTTCTCTGGATTTTCTTAAGTTTGTTGATATTATAAGCTTTACTGAGTGCAGGCCACCAAACAATGGCGCCGTAGGTAAGAATGGGTCGTACAACCGCTGTATAAGTCCATAGAATCATTTTTGATTTAAGACCCCATTTTTTCCCAAAGGTTTTACTGCAGGCATAGAAAGCAATGCTCGCCTTTCTAACCCGCTCTTCTATATTAAGCTTCCAGCTCAGTTTAGTGTCCAAAATTACACCTAAATATTTGGCGCTAGAAGAAAGTGATAAGATTTGGCCGTTGAGCTGAGGTAGAGGGAAGACAGGGATTTTGGTTTTAGTTGTAAAAAGCATCAGTTCCGTCTTACTTTGATTAACTCCTAGGCCACAGCTTGTAGCCCAGTTGCTAACTTTTCTCAAAGCCGTGTCAGTCATTTCACTGATCACAGGTAAAAACTTTCCTGATACAAGTACAACCAGATCATCCGCATATGCCACTGCCTTCACTCCACTTCTCTCAAGCTTCACGAGGATATTGTTCATGACAAGGAGCCATAAAAGTGGGGAAAGAACGCCACAAGTCTAATACGTGTGGCACTAAATGGTTTGTTTTTGTATTTTAGTGATTTGATTAACTATCTGAAAATCTGCTTTAAAGTCTCTACCAATTTTGTATCGTTAATGAAGCTGTCGATGAAGTTTTTATAAGGGAAAACAAAAAAATTTTGGTCCATTAAAACGTTTGGTAAGGGATTTTCCAAAAAATGAGTTTTTGCCTCTGTGCCCATTTTCTTAAGCACCATGTTAACACCTTAAAATGCTCTTTTAAGAACCCTTTAAATACCACAAGTATTTATGCATGGTTTTTGGTGCCGAGAATAAAGTATACTTTTTCAAAGGGTTTCGGTGTGCCAAACTCGAATCCAAAGAAATATCACCGTTATGGCTAGGCGCACACATGCGATTTTAGTCGCGCGATTATTCAGTCACAAAAATGAATCACAAGGATTTCAATGCCTGTGAACACTAGGGTGGTCCTTAGGGGAAAAAAATTGGGGACGCTCCCTAGAATGGTTCTAAATCAGGAAAAAAATGCCCTAATTTTTTCAAATTTTTATTCCTGACCCCTACTGACCCTATTTGATTAAGAAGTTTATATCTATAAATGATCAAACATCCGCAATTTACCCACTACTGGACACTGAATATCGCTCCTGCTACAGTAACTTCTTATCAAAATATTGCCAGGAAGGGTGAGAGATAAAAATATGAAAAAAAAATGGTGATTTGGAACCGATCTAGGGGGCGTCGCACTCAATTTTCTCAAAAGAGTAAAATAAGGACCACCCTTGTTAACACACATACTTCCCGCGATTAAAAATTTGAACAGTCATTGAAATTCTTGTCATCGAATTTGCTACTGAATAATCGGGCGATCAAAATCGCATGTGTGCGCCTAGCCTAAATCTTTCCGACATCTTTTCATCACTCCGCAAAAAAAAAAATTCAAATTTTACCGGTATTCCAACCTAGGCCAGTAGGAGTAAGAGGCATCGTCCTTGTTCTCTAGACTAATATGACTTTTCAAAATACGAAAACTTATATCAATATAAGCTCTTTGAAATGTATAATAATACATAATTATTAATTTTCTTATGAAGATTTAAAAAAATTATTAGTTAAGACTCAACTCGAAAATACATGATAGTTGAAGCGCAAACCTGTAGTTCATCTATCTTCCGGTACTCTTATAGTCGCATGAGTAATCTGGGGTGTCACTTCTATTTGTAATTATTCAATGATTCAAGTTATGTTTTAAATAAAATTTGTTCTTCTCTCTTTAATAAAATATACAAGTTTACCTCATTAGTAGGTGCATACTATTTTTAAATATTTTTTGAAACAAAAAAACCCCAACATTGGACATAGAACAATTCCTATACAAGTACGTTTTTTCCTTAAATAAAAAGTGGACTTAGAACAAAATATGATGGGACTTCCCTGTTTTTATTGTTCTATGTCCCATTAAATTATATTATGTGCGGAATGAAATTTTCTCGACAAAAACGGTTTTTAAATCCGGAAAGAGCACCCTCAAATTAGTAAAACTGCATCATTAACTCATTTTCGGATTTAGAACAATTTTGCTATACGCCGGAGATACATATGTGGACCTTGTACCAGTGCTAAACCAGAACATTACCAGTGATTTCAGAACATAAAAGTTGTTGCACCACGGATTAAATATTTGTACAACTGGCCCTAAAATTTTTGTTTTTAAATATTGCCAATTTAATTTAGAACTCAATAGATAGAATGTACCTAAAAATTTTCCGCTACAAAATTTCAGTGCGAAAATTTTTTCAATGTTTTATATATAAAATTGTACGAAATAATATTTTGTATAGGTAAAGCCAATGGTAAAAGTTTGTTTCTTCAAAAAAGAAACTATGAATTCCTCTCCTAAAAAATACTTTAAAATGAAATTGGCAAGTTTTTCGCTTCGACAAAGTTCTAATGACCATTTGCTTTAGCTACGGCTATGGCGGGTTTTCTTCTTCAAAGCTTTGACCATTCATCTTTTTTATCAAATTTCTAATCTGCTAAATTACTTTTCTAGTCCCTGGAATCCGTAAAGCTCTGGTCGTATTATTTCCAATCAGTCCAGAATCTATCACTAATGGCTGGTGGGTGTTGTTTCCCATATTAACAACCATTCCTGTACCGCTCGAAATTTTTAGATATATATCACGAAAGATTTTCACAAGTTTTTGATAGTAGGATGCTCTGATTTTTAAATGTTTGCTTGTTTCTTCGATGCTGGTTATCTCCAGTCGCCTAACTAAGTATGTACTTGCAAGCACGTTTTAAGAAAATGTAATGTGTGTCTTAAATGCTGTCTACAAGTGGTTTATTTTTAAGTCACATTTTACCAAAGACCAGATTCGCTAATGGTATATTCCGGATCATTAAGGACATATTCTACATCAATTACTAGTTACAAACTGTAGTTGCTCAGCTATACTCAAGACTGACTCGTAATGCCAAAGGTTTCCAAATTCATGTTCCACAAAATGTAATGTAATTTCATCAATTTATCATTTTTCCAAAAGTCATTATTAATAAATATCTTCAACCACCAAAGCGTGGGCATGTCAGTCTACCAGCCACTCATCAATACAATACTTATACTCTCCACCAATCACTTGATCATTTCAAAGACCGAAAAGAATGTCAATAAAATTGATACTCCAACTCTGTCACGGATGCCAACGAAGATCACGTCCTACAATTTAATTCCCATTGAGATGGAAAATTAATCTATTAACACTAAAAGCCTATGTAGGGTCCATCATCATCATCATCATCATCATCCAGCGTGGATGCCAAAGCGCCACACAACTCATGTTCGATGACAAGAGGTCAGTGACAAACGAAGGGGTTTCATTAATTTTGTTTCCCCTTTATATTCTTTTGCCTTCTTATCAAGGAATTTATGTGTTTTCATTTTTCAAATATGAAATCCAATCGAACTTCTCGTCGTCGTCTGTCGTCTGTCGCTGTCACCCGTCGCGCCATTGTGTCGATATTTTAATATGTGTCAACATGCTGCCCACATTTAGTCGCCGACTTGTCACCAAATGCGACACTGGCCATAATACAGAATATAACACAAAAACTTTGCAGATAAATTTCAAAGAACTCGCTTGGGCAGTCCAATTTGGCAGATTCTTATAAAAATGTTGGTACTCGGACGGACTTGGGACGAGTGTGGTTCTTGTGATTGTTTTGTTGGGTCTTTTGGTGCCTTTGGTCTGTCATCAGAAGTCAACAAATGGTTTCGGAATCCATGTACCGCATGTCTCCGAGCGGGATCCCCGAGGTTTATAATGTCTTATCTCGATTGAGCGTCATTAACATTTCGAAATGATGCACTTTGTATCTTAAAAGGTTTTCAGTTCTGGGTGTATTATTAGGTTTTGTATGTTGTTCGTGTGTCGCGGTCTGGGGCGCGCGGTTATGACATGATGGCAGTTTACACAAATAGCCGTGTAAATGTCTGGCCCCTTTACGTTTTTATTTATGACAGCTTTTTTGTGCGTGGCATGTTTTTTTTGTTGAAATTTTAGCACAACTTGTGTTTTTTTTGCTGATAACCAATTTGCTGCGATTTGTTAAGTTTTATTGACAATGTTGTGGATTTGTAAAAAAAATGATCTGGAAAAGCGAATGTGCTGAATGATGCGGTGAAAATTTATTTTATTCAGCAAATTGGTAGGGTTTCTATTAAAATTTAGAAAAAAAAATAACCAATTGTCAGTTGATTGACTTTGAACCATAAAAGCAGGGGAAAACCAGAGAAATGTTTTTTCTGGTTTTGAAACAAAATTTGTTCACATTCAAAAACTCCGTAAATCAAAATTTTCTGGAGCTGAGACATTCCTATGCTGCCTAACACTTTCATTTAAAAAGATAAGACTATCCACAAATTCTTCAGTCCATATTGATAAAGAGCGAGTCAGTCATATTCAATAAACGCACTGTGCCTCAAGTCCTTTAATACTGATCTGGTACACTTTTCAATGTGTCTATAACCTTGAAGAGTTACACAAGCATTGTCCCAAAATTTCGAGTGACTATTACACAATAGGTACTTGTTTACCAAAATACATGTTTGTTAAACAAAAAATAAATGCTTAAGAAAAATGTTACACATACGCCATAGTGACCTTTTAAATTTGTATAAACTTCAAATTGATATAAACTGTGTAGTCGCTGTAAAAAAAAATCCAAACTAATTGGACTTTTGTTCGTTTTTCTGTGCATTGATATATTAAATAATGGCTGTGCTTTCATGAACAAAAGTCGTTTCAGTAACAGAACTTCAAATTTGACTTCAAATTTGATTTTATTAAAACTGACAAGTTTATGCGGTGGAATATCAAATTGATAGCCTTTGAATGTAGAACTAATACCTTCTTAGAAGAAAGATATTTTCAATTGTCAAAAAATAGCGCAGTAACTAAAAAGAAAATTTTTGTCGAAACAGTTTCATTCAATTTTTTTTTAATGTCGATAAAAAAGCGGTTTTGCCGAGTAAATTTGTTCCTTCTGCTTAAACGGTAGAAAATTCTCCCTAACTCCAATAAGTGTCTCTTTTCGTTTAATTAATGAATTTTTTATCTAAATTTGGAGTATTTTTAATTTCCGATGCAAGCAATGACATTAGAAAATATTTTGAGCCATTTTTTGACCTTTAGTTACTTTTCTATTACAATAAAACATATCTTTTTAGTTTGTTCATCCTTATCATACTCTCGAAATAATTTTTTATAAATGAAAGACTAATGCAAAATGCTTAACCTTTAATAATAATTTCAACTTTTTAACAGTTGGAAAATTTCTGCTCAATTGTTTTACGACTCGTAATTTTAGTCTGACCAATACTCTTCTTTCTGACCAATTGTCATTTCAAATCCATAATTACGGCACGGCATTGTTTTCACTCTTTTCACAATTCATCGAGTTTGAAAAAGGAAAATCAGCATGTTTAACTTTTGCTCTCGTTGAATTTTTAAGACTTAAGCGTCACCGTATAAAAGCCTATTAACTTTAGTATTACTACACTTGACGCACCCAACGTACCAAGTAGCCCAGTAAAAATAGATTTTGGCAAGGAAAAAGTCGGTGAGGTGGTTTACAATCTTTGAAAAGCTCTGAAGTTTTCTCCATCCGCTAGGGTCAAAGGTCATACATTTTTTACTGAAATAACATATGAAGAGTCCAGAAGAAAAACGGTACATTACAACTTTAAGTGAAAAATTAACTAATGAGTTTAATCGAAATCGTTAGAGCCATTTTCGAAAAGGTTGCAATACCTCGAAAACTTTATATGGGAGATTCATATACCTTCGCCTAAAAAGATATATTGAAAAAATAAAAAAAAAAATGTTTGTCTTGGAAATGACGCAAAAATCATCTGTACCAAAATTCAACAAAATCCATCATTTAGCCCCTAGCTCGGAGTACAAATGTACTCAGGCACGAAAAGATGGACGGAAAACCACTTTTTTTAACTTCTTCTTCATCGAAAAAAGGGCACTTTAAATTCTTTTCAATTCAATTTAGGGCCAATTTTTCAACAGTCAGTTAAACAGTCAGTTAGTACTTATTCTCCTGATAGAGAAAAAATCATTTTTTCAACAGGCAGATATAGCTTATTCCTATGAATAAAACTATCTGCCTCTTTCGGAGACGAATAAAAATTCTAAGGAATAATATCAATAAAAATACTGTGTCAATTGTCAAAGCTGCTTTGAAATAATTTTGACAAAGAATACAGAGGAACACAAGAAAACAAAAACAATTATAAATAAAAAAGACGTTTAGTTTTGAATATTATTGAATTTGACAATTTTTTTTTTGTTATTTTGTAGAATAAATTATTTTTGAATGAAAAATTCAATGTTGTTATCCGATTGTTTATGAGCCTAATAAATTTATTCGTCGAACAGTTAACTGACTGTTTATTAGAAGATGGAAAAATCGGCTCTTAATGTGAATTTTCATCTTACAAAATCGACAAAAAATGAAAAATTATTGTCAGACTTCAATAGGCTGATATTAGGTAGGGTTGCCATGCGTCCGGGTTTTCCCGGACATGTACTCTTTTTTGGCTGTGTGGGGGACGTCCGGGATAGTTTCTATCAATTGTCCGGGATTGTACTCTTTTGAAGCCTTTAAAAATCTCACTTTTTGTATGCTACTCTTAATTCATTCCATATTCAAAAAACGAATCGAGTTCATTAAAAGCGAGGCGTTTTTATTTTGCTCTATTATCTGCTCAATTATTTTTTGTGTTCTGTTCCAATATAATCAAAACTCAAAAATGTGTGTATGAGGTACTGGTTAGTGAATCCTCTGACCAACAAAAATTTATTTTAATAATTTATTTAAATTTTATTAATTATTACAGTAGGTACCTTATTGTAAGACTCAAGGTGCAAAATTTTAAACGATTGCTAAGTCAAAAAGACCATTTCTTAACTTAAATAGTAACTAACTAAAAATTCTATTAGCATTTAACTAAGGGCCAATTTTTCAATAGTCAGTTAAACAGTCATTTAGTACTTATTCCTAAGGATAGAGAAAAAATCAATTTTTCAACAAGCAGATATAGCTTATTCCTTAGAATAAAACTATCTGCTTCTTTCAGAGACGAATAAAAATTATTCTAAGGAATAATCTCAACAAAAATATTGTGTCAGTTGTCAAAGCTGTTTTGAAAGAATTTTGAAAAAAATACAGTGGAACACAAGAAAACAAAAACAATCATGAATAAAAATGACGTTTAATTTTAAATATTTTTGAATTTCACAATTTTTTTTTTTTGTTATTCTGTAGAATAAATTATTCTTGATTGAAAAATTCAATGTTTTTATCTGATAGTTTATGAGCCTAATAACTTTATTCGTCGAACAGTTAACTGACTGTTTATTAGAAGATTGAAAAATTGGCTCTAAATCGTTTAAAATTTTGAGCAATTGGATTTTAATGGAATTTAAAATCTTTTTTTTACTGTAACTTCATTCCAACTTTTGTAATATTAGCTAAAATTTTCACTTTTATTTTTTTTTTTTTGTGAAAAAAATAAGAAAAAATGCTACGGGAACAAGGGTTAAAAATGTGATTTTTAGTTAAATTTAGAAAAGATTGTTCCGCTTTTTTTTTGTTTTTATAAAACTATGCATTCCTTTTGTCCTAGTTTTGTACTCTTTTTTGTGTCCTTATTTGTCCGGGAAAGTCCGGGATTTTACATCTCGATTACTAGTTTCGTCAAAATATATCTGGCAACCCTAATATTAGGCACTTGCTAGTGACACAACAGTTGTAGGTTCAATCGTTAGGTGGCTGCCAGTTTTTTTTTTTTTAAATTGAAATGTTTCCACATAAAAATAAGATGATTTTCGGAACAGACAAAAAAAACAGGTTTTTGAATGTTGAGTGAGGTTCAAAACAACTTAAAACTGATTTTGGAAAACTATCAAATGTGTTTTTTGTTTTCTGTTCTGGCGTTTCTCATGAGACGTTTCTGTTCTGATCTGTTCTATTCTATATGTTTTGTCATTGAAAAAAAGCTTATTAAACATGCCCTCAATTCAATCAGTTGTTTTTAGCATAAGAGCGCCACTTCATACGACACAGACGTGGTTTTTATATTAATTTTTTTTTTTTTAACTTTTAACTTCACTCCATAAGCATGTATGTAAGTGTCATCGTGCACTTAATTCGCATCCATCCACGCATCTATCCGTTCATCATCCATACCAACCAGCAGAAGATATATCTCGATAGCTTTTGCTTTTGTTGTTGGAAACACGGAACACCACTAAGAACATGGTCACGAATTCGACTTAAACTCTTCCGATTTCGATTGTAGGCAGCAATTAATCAGTCTCCGCACTTCGACTCAAGGCGACCCTCTTCGTGGGTCATCAATCAGGTGGACAAGAATAAAAGTTAATCTGAATGTGGTGGTCCTCTGTCTCTCTGTCCCCTCGACTAAAGCTGGCGACGACAAATTGCTCTCACTAATTTGGAACTTTGTCCCTCCTAACCGCACTCACTGTTTTGCCTGTTGTGGAATTTTAAGTGGACCGCACCAGGCTGGCTGCAGTACGATGTCAGAGCAAATTTCAGAGCAAGCGAGGTGTCCCTTTAAAAATGAAAACAAAGCCATCACTTATGGCAATCGTCGTCGTTGCTGTTGTGTGTGATATGTTTGCCAAAAAAAGGGGGAATCGTTAGAGTGTGGACTGCGAATCCTTCGATCCAAGGATCATGCGTGGGAGGCGATATACATAGTGAGAGTTGTATGCTGGAAGTCTCTACTCGAGATAAGACTCGAATCCTCTCGCCAAAGTGTGAATTAAATTTAAATGTCATTTATCGCGGTGGTAATTAATGCTGTGGTGGCATTGCATTCGGCTGGGGTGTTAACTTGGGCAGGTTAAAGGGGGAAAACTTGCATGAGTGTCTCGCAGAACGCGTCCTATATAGACTGGTTCCAGGTTAGTAATTTATGAATTTCATTAACGACGCACAGTTGAGTGGGGCGTTTTGTGTCATATATGTGACGATTTGTAAAGTGTTTAGTCGCTGGGCTTTGTTAAGCCTTGATGCCCGTCTTACCAGTGGCTCATTCGATATGTATGAATAAAGAGGGGGAATAACAACACATAGCCTGTTTCATAATGATGACAGTGTTTAATAGAGACCCCGGTTGTCTATCGTTGAAAAAATGAATTTACTGTGAGCAAGATATTGCTCGTGATTGTAAATTAAGAAATGCAAAAAAGTTATACTGATGTCGTGTGGGTTGATGAGAGGAAATGCAACTTGGATGTGGAAGTTAAGACGTTTAACAAATATTGTTGGAAGTATTATTGAAATGGCCAACATTAATTGTGTGGTCTTAATGACAGTTGCATGAAGTTGTAAGTAATGAGATATGAGGAGATGGAGTCTTAAATATAGCTTTAGAAGAAGGCAATTACTGGAAACTAGTTTTTTGTTTATTAAAATCACTAATAAATAAGTGATTCATTGATGGAATTTAATTTTGTAAAAGAATGGTTAACAGTGAGTGGTTCACAAAAATAATGATATCGATTTTATATTTGCTATTTTCAATATTTGAACAACAAAAAAAAAAAATCAATAACAGGGCATTGATTTTTTTGTTTAATTTTTGGTATTAGGTGTTAATTAAATATAATTAGCACTTAATTTAAAAATTATTTAATAAAAATCAATTTCTTAACAATTCGCTGGCTGAGAATTATAGGGTTGTATGTCAACTCACCTTAGTTTTGTGAAAATCGATCTCAAAGTTTTTTAAGGCTGGTTTTTGGATAAAATAGTTACATAGCAGTAAAGTATTGATGCAATCTTATAAAGGACCCTAAAAAAATCTTAAGACCATGAAAAAAACATTAATTTCACCACAAAAAAGGATTCTATGAGCATTTTTAAAAAATGACATAGAACCTTTTTATGAAAAAATTTGTAAAAAAAATTTGAAAAAGGTTCTATGTTCAACATAGAACCTTATAGTTATAAAGAGCTTACATGTAATAAATGCATTTTATATGAAAAAAGTGACTTCATCGTGAAATAGGCTTTAATTTAATTTTATTCAAGTTTTGCACAAAACAGTCAAAATCTATTTTAAATAACAGAACAAATACCACAAATCACGTTGTTGCATTTATAGAAAACAACAATTCCTACTTTTGTTGAATTAGGTACATACACAGAAAAAAGACATGCTAAAAATATTTAGAATTTGTATTAACTCAATCGGATTTTTGCATGTTTTTTTGCCAGAAAGACAGTCGTCTTAAAACAATCATCTACGGTACAAAATGTATGCCAAAAAAAATTTAAAGTTTGTTTAATCTTTTTATTTTAATAAGTACATAAAATTAATGAAAAATCATTTCAATTTTAGCAGGTATCTACATTTTAATTTTCTTAAGAAGAAAATTTTTATTAAAATGAAGTTCACTTTGATTTTAAAAACGTTTAAACAAATTTTACTTATTTTTATTAGAAATCTTCAAGTTAAAAAAAAAGTTTTATTCGATGAAACTATTAATAGAAATAAACTAATATAATTGTAAAGATGAATAACGAAGAGTTCACTTCGGTTAATACTCAATTTTCCAAATACCACTAAAAATTAGTTAATTTTTTGTTTTTTTGGGTACTAAGGTGACTTCTTTTATTTAAGGTTAAGGAATCTAAGTGTTTCTTTAACTTTTGGTTTATTAATACGAACTATGAAATTCCCAACCTCGATTATGAAAAAAAAGGATTTCAAAAAATCACTTCCAATTCTTGGCACACAAAAAACATTATTTTAATTTAATTATGATGTAAGAATATCTAGGTTATGAATTATTGCAAAAGTTAAGGTTGGATAGTACAAATTTTTTGGTTTTAAGAGTACAGGACGAGATACAAAAATTCTTTGCTGTTAAGCAAAAGCCCGTCCGCTAACTTGATAGTCGATAGTTGATAGTCAAAAACGACGATATGGAGCAAAATCGTCGTTTTTGACTGTCATTTATTGACTATCAAGTTAGCCGACTCCATCCCTGTTGTTCAATACCAGCAAAAACATCAAAAGATCTTTTATTTTTACTTTAGTTAGAAAAAAGATCATTTCCATAAGATTTCATTTTGAAAAATTTGCGTAAAAAAGTTCTATGAAACTAACTTAAATCAATTTATTTTTTTGTTTGAAAAAATCAGTAAAAAGGTTCTATGTTGCAATTTGAATAACATAGAACCTTATTATATCAATACATGTATGTGAAATCATGAAAGTTGTATGTCTTTTTTACCTGTGCCGTCGCCATTAATTTTTTTCTAATTTTTTTTTTAATTTTATCTAAAAGCCGTTGAAATTACGAAAATTTTGGTGTATAAAACTCATTTTTTGTATTTTGTATGAAATACGCCCTTATAATTCTCAGCCAGCGAATTGTAATGGTTCTGAGTTTTTTACTTGCGAGAGAATGTCAAAAAAGTGGGTCCGTCAATTCTGTCTGTCTATGTGTACCTCGAGCTACTGCCTTAACTAATGCAGCGATTTTCTTCAAACTTGGTAGTTAACAGTTTTGTGTGATTCTCTAGAGGACAAATTGAATTTTTTTTTCAGGAAAAGTAAATTTTTTTCAAAAATCTCTCCAATGATTTTGATTAAAATTTTTGTATGTAAAAGCTTCCTTTGATACGGAAAAAAAATGTACTGTTATTACGGTAGGTACCAGCCTTAAAAGAATATTTAAAATTTTTTTTTTTTTTTGATAAAAAAATTTTTTGAAAACAGGTTGATGAATTTTATCGAAATTTCGTTTTTATGTGTTGAATAATATTTTCTTAGAAATGGCATACCAACTGTTTTGTTATAAAATTTGTATGCATAAAAAAATATTTTTTTTTTAAACGGCTCTAACGATTTTCGAAATTTTTTTCTAAACATTTTTATGCAACTAAAAGATCGTTTAAATTAATTAATTACACTATTTATGAAATTCTTTAAAAATATCAAATTTTTAATTTCAAATTTTAAATTTTCCCTAATTTTGTTCAGGAAAAAGCAATTAGAGCAATTACGTGCTACCCCAGTCGTGTATTTTATTTTACTAAAAATGCATCTAAGTTAAAAAATTTAATTTTTGAGAGCTCAATTAAAAAAAAATTGTTTTTTTTCATGGAAATTTAAAATTTACAGTGAGACACATCAGCCGTGCATATAATTTTATTGTTGTATTTATTGCCCACAATAACGATGAAAAATACTTTTTAAATCCTAAGCGTATAATCGACCAAATATTCAAACCTACTAACTGCCAGAAAAACATTAAATTGATTTCATAAACTGATTCGGTGGGCTGAAAAAAAATGTGCTAAAAATAACGTATAGACTTAGTTAAAACCTATACGTAGTTCGCGTTGCTATAATCAACGAAGTCGCCTCGGTTAAATGAATTTATTTAAAATTACTATTTTAGAAGGTAATTTTAACCCACGAACTTGATTCTATTGATCAAGGAACTTTGTTAAAATTTGGATTTTAGTACAATTTAAACAAGATAGTGGGTAAAATTAATCAATTTTAAATAACCGAGTCGACTCGTGTAATTTTAACCCAGGTTAGCTTGCAAATTCCCCCCTGTTAATTTTACACGTTGTTCTTAACCGATAATTTTTGTGTGTGTATTATTTTGGATTTATTCATAATCTTAGAAATATTTAAGGTACTTTTCCAAGAAGGCAATTATAAACTTTCAATCATTTTTTTTGTTGTTTATCTCTTTTTGTAGTCTACTGATCTTTGTTCACAAAAAAAGTTATAAAATAATAAATGGTTTCTTTTAATTCAATATAATAAAATCCATTCAGTCGGTAATAAAGATTCCATCCGTCAAAGCATTCAGTTTTTGCTTCAGAATTTGTCTTTTAAAAGTTTTGAGTCACTGATTGCACTCTTTAGAAAACAAACTTTAGCAATATATCTAAATGATATCTTAGAGAAAATTGTGCAATTCCAATTTGTTAAACATTTTAAAGTCATAAATCCCAACTGGTAACTCTCAGTTGACACCTCTGTCCACCCACACACAACAGTCTGTTTTGGGGCCATGTCACCATAACCCAAAGTCAATCCATTATGCAGAAAGAGAGACTTACAAAAAGCCTTTTAACCGACTAAAAAAGTACTCAAAATAACATTCGGTTCTTGATTAGATTAACTGTGTGGTGGCTTTTAAAATTCACTTAACGAATATACTCACACTCACAGAGCAATATGGTTGCGTTTTTATATTCGAAGAATCAACGCAAGGCCGCAGAATTAATATTTCGCCAGCGCAAAAAAATACTCCACTCGGTCGTTAATCGACAGGCTAATTAATTTAAAGATGTCCCTGTCTCGACCATCAGGATGACTATGTTTTTATTTCCAGATCTTTCTGATGGGTCTTTAGTTTTGTGACGAGGTAATTAAACGGTCTCGATGGTTTTTCTTTATTTGAATTTTATACATTGGAATGGGTTTAAGTGGTGCAGTCAGTTTAACTGAATGTCGTTAACACCTTTTATTCTTCAACCAGATCTAGCGCTGTGGTCAAAAGAAACAAAAAAGAATAAAGCAAACCGATCGACAACCTTTGTGCGCGTAATCAATGGATTTAAATTGATTAGTTCACATGCTACGTCTGAGAGACATCATCGTCACACTGGTGGCGACTGTCACCGCCAAGGGAAAGCTTTTAAAATTCCTTGTCGCATCCTTTCACAAAATATAAATGTATCTTTTTTCGGGATTCCCAAAAAACCACACTCAAATTGAAAAGATATAAAAACAATTTTGATGACTCATCACTTCTTTTTCTTAATTTCTCATAAAATTCAAAACAGGTACATTTATTTAAACAGACCTTCTCTAACAAGTCATTCAAACGAGATGAAACGTTTCCGTATTGAAGAATTTTAATTTATAGCTTCGATAAAAATGACAAGTTTACCTAATTTAAACGATTGAGGTTTATTTTTTTGTTACTTTTATTTAAAAGATACATAAGCACACTCTTTTAATTTTAAGGCATTTAATTGTCTATAATTAAGCGTGTTAGAGCTCGATTTAATTTCTCGATCTGCGATTTGTATTTTATTATGATCGTTAAAAATGATCTAAGTGACATGCGAATTATATCGATTACTGCTAGATTCATAAATGAAATTGGCATATCAGATTAAATAGATAAAATGTAAATATTTTGTGTTATACCTATTGACTTAGTTTGGTTTGAAACCAGAGTTGTGACAGCCTCGAGGAAAGTTATTAAACGTTTGAGCAAATTAAATCAAAGAAGATTAGGTTATTTTTTGTTTCAAATACATATTTAAAAGTCAATGGAAATTATTTAATTTGGAAGCGACTATTAGTTATTCATTTTAGTTATGACTATAAAACTAATGGTATGACATTTGTGAAACTGACTGTTTAGCGCCAAATTAATTTGACGGTAGTTCTGCAACATGCCCATCGAAAGTTCTTCTAGCGTTTTCTTTACTAAGACTTGATTTCATCATAAAAAAGCACAATGTAATAAAATTAAAGAATGCAGACTGAATCAGAAATAATTGAAGAATTGACACATTAAAGCAATCTTTTTTAGCAAATGAATCAGGTACAAACATTAGAAAACAAAAGAGCTGAACAACGAACTTGAATATTAAAAATCCACATGCACAATGTACATACATTGTACATCATATTGTATTTTATATGTCTTTTAATTTTATAAACATCATTGAAATGAAATTTGAAATCCCGAATTTGTATGCAAGTATTCGTTTAAAGTCAAATTTGGGGATAAGGTGGATAAACCTTGGAATGAATGCTAATGGACTAAAATTGAAATATTGTAAATATCTTTGTTTATACATTCTATTATTGACGTAAAAAATCTAGAAAAATTTAGAATTAAGTGCAAGTTGTGTTTTGAAAAAAAAAAAAGTTCTAATAGTAGAGTAACTAAAGCTCAAAAATTGGCAATATTAGGGAACCCGGCCGAACAGCTTAGATTTTGATGATTTTATTTTTTTCAAATGTCGGCAATTAAAAATACTTTAAAGTCTGTAGTTTAAAAATTGCAGGTGTTGCCGTTTTGATTTTTTTAAATTTAATTGAAGATTTTTGTGAACAAAAATTTTTTTTTTCAAAATTTTTTCTTAAATTTCATAAATTAATTGATGCCAAAAGATTGTCATGGGAATGCAAGGAAAAAAAATATATGGGAGTGAGGGACAATCTTCCATCGTTCAAGCGATAGATGCAATTTTCTTATTAATTGACTTCGAATACAAAAAAAATATTTGAACACAACGGCAACACCTACAATATTTAAATATACATTTTTAAAAAGCTAGAAGCTTAGTCACATTTGTAAAATTCAAATAAAGTTAATTGAATGAAGGGCTTTTGAAAGAATGGTAATTGAACTCAGATTTTTTTTTTTCAGATTTTTGAAAAAAAAAAAAATAATTGACAAAATTTTAACATGTCGTTTTTAAAACTTTTTCGTAATATAAAAGGCATTTATTTTTCAAATTTTTTAGGCCACATTTATTATGACTTGAAATTATAAAAGGAAATGTCAATATGTATTACAGTTTATGAAATAAATTAAAAAGTATTTCATTTTCGAAGAACTTTTTTTAATAGAAGTTTTGAAAAAAAATTTAACTTATTTTTTTTTTTTAAGGTTAACATTTAAATATAAAATTATTTTTATTTATTTAATAGCCCTTATTGTTGAAAGATAATAGCAAAAGTTAAAAGTTCTTATTTGCTAAAATCTTTGAGAAAATCAATTATTTCAATGCAAAAATTCAGTTTTTATCAAAAAAAACATTCAAATTGAAGTAATTTTTAATTTTTTTTTTTTTCAAAAGTGTGATATATATTACCTTTTTTGCTTCGGAATTCAACTGGTAATACTTATGGGCAAAAATATTTTTAAAATAAATTCATATTTTATTAGAAAAAGTTTGGAAAAAAGTCATTTTAAATTTTTTTAAAAACATTTTTTATTTTAATTTTGAGTTTGAGGACCGTTTTTCAAAAACTCTTAATTACATTTTTAAAAATGTATTTTAAAATTGTAGGTGTTGCCGTTGTTTTCAAAATATTTTTGTTCTGTTTGAAGTCAGATTGTGAGAAAATTGCATTTATCGTTTAAACGATGGAAGATTGTCCCTTACTCCCTTATATATTTTTTCCTAAAATTACCTAGAGAATCTTTTGCTATCATTTGTTTTATGAAATTTAAGCAAAAAACATTTAATTTTAATTTTAAAAAACAATACGGCAACATCGGCAATTTTTAATCTATAGTCCATAAAGTATTTTTAATTACATACGTTTAAAATAAAATCGTCAAAATCAGAGCTGTTAGCACAAAAAAAAAACACAAAAAAAGGATGTTTATTACAACTTCTAAATTATATTAAAATCTCTCATCATCAACCCTTCATGTTTTAAATAAAAAACTTAAAAAATATGAATTTCAATCCAAGATTCTGAATCACCCCGAAAACTATTTTTTTTTTTAATTCATGGCTGTATGAATGAATATCACAACATGTTCAAAAGTTGTGAATTTTGAAACGAAAATGAAAATCTTTTTTTTTTAACGCGTCCCGTCCAACAATAAAAAAAAAATTAAAACTCTTTGTTATACCTACAAGAAATCAAATGGTTAACTTCGTTTGGAGATTAAAACAATTAAAAAAGATGTTTTCGCTATGTTTATAGCAACTTTTAATATTTGTTGAACATTTCGTTTTTTTTGGGAAATAGGGAAAAATCCGCGATAAGTCCGATAAAATCAATGGTATAAATGGTACCCTTACGAAATTCATTAAATATGTTCTCTTTCCCATGGGAATTACGAATAATGTAAGTCTATAAATTTATTTTTTATGTGAAAGGGTGTTTTTTTAGAAGTAAAGAAAATATGGGTATATTTGAAAAATTGTGTATTAGAGTAATATTAGTGGTACCCTATTGAAATTTAGCAATTATGTTACTTTTAAGATAAGAAACAAGAATATAAAGTGTCTATAAAAATATCATGGTTATTAGGGTGTTTTTTTGAGTGAAAACAAAAATGATGGGTCACCCTAATGAAATTTGGTAAAAACATTGATTTTGGGATACAAAGCAAGAATAAAGAGTTTTCATAAAAAAAAAATTTGGTGAAAGGGTGTTTTTTTCGAAGAGACAGTAAAATCTGAAATTGGTCCCAAATTGGTCATGAGTGGAACAATTTTTTTTTTAATTTATTGATTTATGTACTATTTTACCTGTACTAAAAGGTTCTCAAAAATCTAAGAAAATTGATGTTTTGTCACCCTTACGTTTTTGCACAAGTGTTTAATATGTAATTCTTAACTTGTACTAAAAATTATTTAGGTTAATTAAAGGAAGCTCAAAATCGACATTAACTTGTCAAGTTTAATAAAAAATCACTTTGATTTTATCAAAATTTTCTATAAAATAAATTACATCTGAGATGAGAAGTAATAAATAAATATGCTAAAATTTAAAAACTTACATTTTTCGTTTTGCAGCATTATTTCCGTATTTTCAAAACCGTTATGAAAAAGCATCATCTCTAAATTTGATTTGATTGTAAAAGTCCTATTAGCAACGGTAATTGCGCTCATTATAATAAATATCCCAATAACCTATCATTGTTCCGCCGACATTTTGAAATATCATTTTATATACATATCCGTCTGATTTTTTTAAAATTGTTGCCCCTTCTTTAAATCTTCACACACACACATTACCCTTCTCTCTTTCTATGGATTTCCATTTTTATTTGCAATAAAATACCATGACCTGAAATAAATAAAACAGAAAAGCCAGAAATGGTAGATATTATAATCATAATTTTAGCTAACACAATGCCGAAGACGAAGAGTTAAAAAAAAATAAAAAATAATTTTTATAAATAAAAAAAATACAAAAAAAAGAAAAGCGATGAAATAAATTGAAAAACTCTTAAGCCTCCAATTGAATTGGATTGTATTGGATTGGATTGGATTGGATCTTCATCAACATCATATCAGCGCAGCCTCGCAAAAGCAAATCATCATCAACTTTTATATCATTCGCATCATGAAGTTGTCAGACGTGCGATCGTACAATGGCGCAGCACGTCCAATGTCGGCCGTGCATCAAAACTATTGCATCAATCGATCACGCATTAGCCCCCTTCATCATCGCCATCGCCAGTCTCGACAGTCTGTCAATTTAATGAAAACCGATTTCGCAAATTGAATTGGCCAACAATGGGGTTTTTACGGGCGGGAAAGGACAGAGAGAGGAAGACGAGATCCGATTAAAGCTATCCATCCAGAAATCCTATTAAGTCGACCATTGCGAACGATTGGATTGAAATTGAGTATATTCAAAAAGCTGGCATTTGTTGGACATGACTTGTGGCTGCAGGAGAACTGCATTGTGTCTTAAAGGGCCGTACACATCATTTAGGAGCCGAGGTTGATTGGCCACCACAACATCAGCGCAATAAATCGTTCCACCGCTTAATAGACCTAAAAGTATCTTGTATCTTTTTTGTTGTGTATCTATCTATCTTAACCAAGACTCTTAACCAAGATGGAGAGCGGGGCTTCGAGCACAATGCGATTTCGAATGATGATGGTGGAAGCAAATGATGATGCAATTGTTGGTCTGGCCAGGCCAGGCCTGACCGAATAAGGCCAGCAATCACGTTTCATATTGTTATTACGACCAAGCAAACGATTTCCGATGGATTTAGCTTTTTATATTTTATTATTTTTATTTTTTTGTTTTATTTCTTTTGCAGATTTTTTTTTTGTATCTCCGATTTGAGTTTCCGTAAACGATTGTGTTTTTGTTAAATTGTTCGACAGATATCATAGTTTAAGATTAAAGATACTTTCATCGAAGTTTTGAGCAACTGCGCGGCTAATCGGTGCAATTACAATCGTGATGAGCGATTAATGTGATGAGATGAGAATGTGAAACCAATTTGCGAATATGGACACAGGAACAAAAAAAAATAAAAAATAAAAATAAGTTGAAAGAGATATGAGTTGAATTGGATATAGATGGATGATGAGGTTTATATTGACCACTTTGTTGCCAATCATCTTACCAGTTTCAGATAGTTGTTGGTTGATACTTTTGGTTTTGATAAATATGTGGAAAGTTGGTTTGTGTTTTTTTTTCACAGTAGCAACATGTAAATGCAATGGTTATTATAGAAGATAAAGCAGTACATTGAGGTCGATTTATGTAGAATTGCAGAATTAATTACATTTTATAGGCTTTTGCGGCGAAGATTTTTTGTATTGATGTCAAAAATCAGAATATAATGTATGTAAGTAAGCATTTCGGACTCATGTTTTTTGAATAAAACAATTTAAAATAGAATTTATTTTCAACTTTTATGATTCGAAAATCAATTCAATTCAACACAATACAATACAATACAATACAATACAATTCAATTCAATTCAATTCAATTCAATTCAATTCAATTCAATTCAATTCAATTCAATTCAATTCAATTCAATTCAATTCAATTCAATTCAATTCAATTCAATTCAATTCAATTCAATTCAATTCAATTCAATTCAATTCAATTCAATTCAATTCAATTCAATTCAATTCAATTCAATTCAATTCAATTCAATTCAATTCAATTCAATTCAATTCAATTCAATTCAATTCAATTCAATTCAATTCAATTCAATTCAATTCAATTCAATTCAATTCAATTCAATTCAATTCAATTCAATTCAATTCAATTCAATTCAATTCAATTCAATTCAATTCAATTCAATTCAATTCAATTCAATTCAATTCAATTCAATTCAATTCAATTCAATTCAATTCAATTCAATTCAATTCAATTCAATTCAATTCAATTCAATTCAATTCAATTCAATTCAATTCAATTCAATTCAATTCAATTCAATTCAATTCAATTCAATTCAATTCAATTATTTAATTTTATTTTTTGTTATTATTTAATCTTATTACATTATATATTATTTAATTTCATTTTATTTAATTTTTTTGTTATTATTTAATTTTAATATTATTATGTATTTAATTTTTTTTTATTTTTATTTTTCTTTTTTTTTTCTTTTTTATATTCCATCGACCTGGCACCACTTGTTTAAGTCTTGACATAAACCATTTGTGTTTTTTCTTAGAAATAAACCAATCCAGTGTCGAATTTTTTGTTGTTCCTTTTTTCTAAACAATGACAGTAGCACAGACACCACCCAACGGAAGTTGATTTTACTCCCTCTAGTTTTTCGTAAGAAAACCTTATTTTGTAATGTTTCTTGCATTCAATAAGCGAAACACTGAATTTTGGTTTTTGGATAAATTAAACTGTGAACTAGAAACTAACAATAGATGTCGCTTAATACGCTTAAGAGAAATAAATTATTTGTTTTGTACTAGATTTATAAATAAATGTACATTTTCTGATGTAACAGTCTGCTAGTAAAATGGTAACATTAAGATAACAGAAATGTTGTGTAAAGCGGAAGTAGATTGTATTCATATTACGTGATGGAAGCAATCCAAACAAACGGATACAGTGGGCACACGAAATACCTACAATCGCATCAAATTTATCTTTTGAATAAAAAAACAAAAGAAAAAAACACTGTGACCAAATTACAACTGAGAACAGAGGCTTTAATGAAATTAAAATGAAAATGAGAAATGACATCAATTAGACAATTTTTTCTATTTTCATAATTTGTTCATGTAAAACCATCACATTAGACACGGATCGATTAAACTTGAATAAAAGAGGGTGAGGATGGGGAGAGAAACATCGGCTAAACTCCATTTAACTTCATTTAGTCTAATTGCTGTGGTGTGGTAGAAATGGAATTATTATTTTTATCTTGTTGTGACGATGAACGACAACGACGACCGGCATCCGTTCGAAGCCATTTTGTAATTTGCACTACCGCACAATTCAGCCCGCTTGGCAATTAGTGACAACTAATGAAGTGAGATAAATCTGAGAGTTCTGTCTATGTCGTTTTTGGGTGAAAAGATCGCGACAGCATTTCGAGGAATTGTCTTTCTGAGTTTCTGTTTGAGATGCTTCAAGATTGTTTGGATTTGTGATAAATGAATAAATTTGTCACATCGCCTCCATCATTTTTAACCGAAAAGAAGGCTTGTTCATTTATTCGAAAATAGGTTGTGTGGCTGTTGAAACTAATTATAATTATTCTGGTTCAGTTTTTTAAAGATTTAATTGGGTTCACTGAGTTTAAGTTGGCGTAAGTTGGTGATGCGTGATGGTTTTGAAAGTGCGTAGGTATCTTTCATCGTAATTGTTTGTCGTTTAATTAGCAGGTGTAATTCCTTGTGTCTATATGTTTACTTACCCGAACCTAATTAAAGAGAGGCACAATGTGAGAACAATTTGTTTGTTTGTAAAATGAAATCAAGAACATGCATCTTTTCTCTATAAAGTCTTTGAAGCGAAAGTTAGGTAGTTCCCCAGCAGATTGGAAAATGCAAAATAAAGAAAATCGTCTCCAAAGTTAGCTCCTAGGTAATAATTTATTCAGTCACCTATTAAATTTAATTAAAATGCTAGCGCATATAATGACTTTAATAAGACAGAACTTTTATCGTTGATGATGAACAACGTTCAGTAAAAAAAATAGTAAAATTAAATCAAAATCTCATATAGTTAGTATGATGTGGTTTTAATTAAATTTAAAATTATCTCTTTTACTTTTACAAAGAATAAGAGAAGAAGACGCGATAAAATATGTATGCAAAATTTATATTTGACGATGGATGGTTGGGTGGCGGCGGCATTGTGAGCTACGACTAAATGGATAATTAAAATATACATATAAAAGTCTTAGCACGCATCCGAGCGCATTATAATCAAATGCATTTTGTTCAGCGTCGTGTGAAAAGATGATGCGTGTGATCTTAAAGAAAATAGACAGACACGCAGTGCGTCCGATGGTAATTTCTTGTAGCGAAAATAAACAAAAGTGATGGTCTGAAAAATTATGTAGACGCGATGTGATATAGAAACTTTTGCTTTTATTTTGCACTTGAACTCTAAACAATAGAGTTGTGACAAATACTAAAAGCAACTATAGTGTAATTAGGAGAAAAAAATGTATTTAAAATTATAAAGAAGAATGGCTTTAATTTTGTTTACATTTGTTTAAAAACTGAATCTTAGTTTATGGTGGTAAACAGTTTTACATTTTTCTTGGTGTCAATCAGCCCTATTGTGGGTTTTAAATTGACAATTTTCCACCAGGAATATTTTTGTTCTTTCGGAGTTATAAAAGCTGTTGCAAGTTTCATCCGAAGGGAATTAACATTTTCCACTAATTTTTTTGTAATTTTTTTTTTATCAAAATTTTCATTTTGAAAATTAATTTTCCAAAAACTACTTCATAAAACAGCTTTAAACGAGAAAATAGATGAGGTTTGTGGATTTACAAAAAGGAACATCACGTTATAGTTGGTGTAACAGCTGATTTGTAATATATTTTTTTTCCAAATTAAGTAAATTTTTTTAGAAAATTGCCCGTCCTGTCTATAGTCTATACGAATGGCACATTCTTCCTGGTTCACCCTCTATTTACAAGAAAATCATTAAAATCTATTGATAAACAATATTCATAACATTTTTTTTTATTTTTGTAGAAAACCTGCTAAATCCAATATTTTATTGCATCACTAACTAAAGAAAACCTGCTAACTCACAAAATTGATAAAAATATACGAAACTACAAATCTTTTTGAATCTGCTTTCACATAGAAATGAAGGGAACTACTCAACACAAAAAATGGTATTTTAGATTTTTCTTTTAAATTGACAAGAACCATTTTGAGAAGTTTTTTCTTTCTCCTATAAAATTTACTTTAATGGATTTAGCAGGTTTACACTCTAGGCCGACTATATTTTATGACGAAATTAAAAAAAAAATTTTTTTTTCAATAATTTGTTTTGCAAAATTCTGAGTTGGAGCACCATTTTATCAAAAAACACTTCATTCAATTTACTTAATTTTTATTTTACAAATATGAATAAGCTTCTAGCTTTTTAAAAATGTGTATTTAAATATTGTAAGAGTTGCCATTGTGTTCATATATTTTTTTTTTGTTTGAAATTTGTGAGAAAAATGCAAACGATGAAATATTGCTCCTCACTTCCATAAATTTGTTTTTTCTTAAATTACCTAGACAATCTTTTGGTATCATTTAATTTATGAAATTTAAGCAAAATTTTTAAAAACAAAAATTTTTTTTCGTTCAGAAAAATCTTCACTTATCTAAATTAAAAAAAAAAAAACAATACGGCAACAGCGGCAATTTTTAACATATAGTGGTTAAAATAGTTTTAATTACCCATGTTTTAAAAAAGATCATCAAAATCAGAGCTGTTACAACCCGGCGCGGTAAAACAAAAAATAAAACATTCAACATCATGAGATATGTTTAATCAAAAAGTATAACCACCGAGTTACTTTACACAAGGTTTTTTGACGTGATAACGTCTTATAAATCGATGAACCATGGCAGCCACCACAAAAAAGTGACGCTATTTTCTAACGTTACACTCTCGCACTTTCGCAGTGCCCACAAAAATTTCAATTCAAAATAAAAAATAAACTATTAGAGATGCAAAAATCTTCTATAGCTTATTTGAAAGATAATAACCTAAAGCTTAATCCAAATGAAGGATTTTTAAAAATTCCGCCATTTAATAGGGTAAACAGGGGTAAAACGTAAAGATGAAATTTGGGCTAAAATCTAAACGCAAAATCGTAGAGAATTGATTTTTTGCTATTGATAGATGAGATTGATTTAAAAATAACTGCATTTAAGAAAAAATTCTAAAAAAATTGATACTAAGCTATAACATTTTATTTGAACGTTGTACACGTGTTGGGGCTATGACAAAATGATGATTTTGGGTAAAGGAAATTTTTTTTTGACAATTCTAAAGGTACCAGGTTTAAGATGAGGGAAAAAAAATTAGGTGTCTTATACGGATTTTTTTCCAACACTCTGCGTTTCGAAATATGAATTTTTGAAAAAAACACCTTGTTTTTTGTGGTATTTTTGGGTAGTTTTTGATTTTTAGTTTTTTTTTATTGAGCATTCAAAAAATCTCAAACTTATAGAACATGTAGGTTTTGGCCTTATGCATTTGTACATGTGTGAAAAATTGGAATCGTTTAGTGAGTTTTGACTGAATAACGGAATTAACAAGTTTTTAATACACACGTTTTTTGACCGTTTTTAACCGATTTTCATAGTTTTTTATTTTTATCTTTTTTTCTTTAATATATACAGGAATAAAGTATATAAAGTAAAGATAGACAATGACTACGACTATATGTGTACGAAGTTTCAATCATTTTTGTAAACATAATTTTGAGATAACGGTAAAAAAAAAATTTTAGAATTCAACAGGTAATAACTTCTGACCAAGAGCAGATAGAAATTTTATTAAATTTTTATGAGCATCCTGATACAATTACCTTTCATTTGGTATATCACATATAACGGTAGATTACAAGCTACACAATGTTAAATCAAGAAACTTGCGAAAAACCTCAAAACACCAGTGGAGATCTGTCCCCCACCAGTGTGGGAAGTACCGTAATCTCAGCCTGGAAATTCGACATGGTTGACTTTAAAAAATTTAATTTCTCCTGTAGGCATCTTTAAAATGAGATTGATACGTCATATGAAAGGTGAAATAATAAGCTTTCACATGGTATATATTTTTTATATGATTGTCAAACAAAAACATTGATTCCATAGCCTGAGAACATAAAAATAAATAAATGTTTTTTTTTGCTTTTTTTAATGAAATGAAATTTGATCGAGTTCAAAAAATCTTTTTGTAGATGTCTAATAGACCTGATCGATATATATGTATATTTTGAGCTAAGACAATATGCTTTTAGATGGTAAAAAATTTTTTATAGCTTGTTAGGGAAAAAATTGAATTAATGACATGAGAAGATAAAAATTAATGTTTTTTTTTGCTTTTTTTGATGAAAATGATTGTTTTCAATAAATTATACTTTTTGCGCATTGTAAAAATTTAAAAATGGTTTTATTCTTAGGAAGAAATACTTGGCTTTTAAATTGCATAATTTTTTTTTTGTAAGCTTTTAAAATAAAAAAATTAATATAATGAGAAAATAAAAAAGGTATTTTTTTTTTAGCTTTTTCTTGAAAATTATGATTGTTTGAAATAAGTAAACGCTCCAATTGACTCATTTTAAACAAAAGCACACAACCTGTTTTCTGACGACGTTATCACGTAAAATCATCGTCCGTAAACCGGCTTAACAGACAACCTCTTTTTTTACGACAAACGAGTGCTGTAAAATTTTCAAAACAAAAAAAAAAAAAAAGTTCAATTAAACAAAACTTCTGCTTTTATCGGTTGCTGTATTTAAATTTTGTATATGAAAAAACACACTTTTAGGTTTGTAGGTATATCAACACCGACATAATTTTTCGTAGAACGGACACAAACGCTGTTTTTTTCAATTCCTTAAAAATTAATAATTGGAAATGGTTTAGATCAAAAAGCGTAGATAGAGCGCATTTTTGTTGCGTGTAATTTTATAAAATTTGAACAAAGCGCTGGACGCTTTTTGATCTAAGCCTAAGCCATTTCCTATAAGTCAATTAAATTATTTTATAGTTTTTAGTTCGTGAAAAAAGCGTATTTTTAGTTTTTTTTTTTTAAACTATATATATTGTTATTATTTCGTAAGCTAAATTGTGGCATATAAGTCCTGAAGGTCCGCACATACAACTCGGGTGAAATTCTTTGACAAATGTTAGGTCAGCAGAAAGATCTGCAACTTGCCTTAATTTTGAAAATAGTGAAAATAATGGTATTAAAAGCAGAAAATCTCAGCACACATAAAATCTTCAGAAAAATATAGTTTTTTGTTTTTACAAAATAAGTATCTACCATTTTGCAACATTTTGTTTTGTCAAAATTAAACGCAAGAAAAAACTATATATTAAGAATACTTAAATTAAAATGCTATTTCGTATAATGATGTTCATTTTATTCATAAACTATAGAAAGTTGAAAGAAAAATGTTGCAATTAGTGAAAATATGTGCTTTGCCAAAATCTTATCAAAAAATCTCGTTGCACTTGCATAATTATATGAAGCTAAGTATATCACTGGTTTCGATAAATTAATGACAATAAAAATAGCTCGTGTCAGATCTCATAGATCTCATGCAACATTGTTATTTTTTTCTGAGTCACCATCATTGTCTATCAAGATTTACAATTTATCGAAATGAACAGGGCTGTAGCCAAATTTATGAACAGGAGGAATTGATTTCCCCAAGAAAATTCAATTTGGTTTTTGAGTTAAGGTAAAACTATAATGTTTAAAATAGCTCCCAAGTGGGTTCTGCAAAATGTATAGTATTCAAGATATTAGAATAATAAGGCCAAAATGACGAAAGGTTTCTTTATATACAGTAGGGTGTCCGTTATTTCCCAAAGTGATGTTTTCGGGGGTGACACCCCTCAGATCGAAAGTTTAGGGCCTAAATACGGGGAATGTTTGAGACTATGTGCACAAAGTGCCCAACATATAAAATAATACCCTATGAATTCTAAACCTAAACCTTATTTTTAATTACACTCAATTTAATTGGAAACAAGAGAGTAATTTACTCCGAAAACGAACTGTAACTTGTTTTGATCTTTAATTTTGCTTTGTGCTCTTTTTTCGCTTTGGTAAATTCTATTGTAATTTGTTAAGATCTCCCCTTTTCATTTTGGACCATCACGGAGATCACACACATTTTATAAGTATCATACATTACAACATTTAATTAAACAATTATATTGAAACTTACACAAACATTTTTTTACTGTCTATTTCTACATAAAATACAAACTACCTAAACAAATCAAACATTTAAAATACAATCCATGATTTATTAATGAACATTTTCTGGTCCTTCGAGATAATCGGATTAAAATTGAATTTAGGAAGTGATTGTGAACATTTTAATGCTAAAAATTAAATCAATTGTACCTACAATTTACTGTTAGCTGAATACGTATGAATTTCATGAATATCATATAAATTTTTGTGGTTTTATTATCACTGCATGTGCATGAGAACATACACCCAAACATTTTTTGATACAAAATTTTTGCAAAATCAAACGGTAAAATACCACTGATATTCGATTGGTAATCTATGGCATGATTAATCCAATGCATGTGTTTTTTTTTTTTCTTGCATGAACTCTTTACAAACTTTTTATGAACATTTTGATTTGATGATCGGTTATTAATTATAAAAAGCAAATTTATTTCTTTTTGAATTTTTTTACAAAAAATTGCATTACATAGACTATAAAAATGAACATAGTTAAAGTGAGATGTGGCCATGCCAAGGCGGGAATAACTAGGGCATTATCATTCGCATTGACAATCGATGATTCCACATCAATCGATTTGTTGGAAATTCATATGACTCGGCTTACGGACGCCTGGTCTAATTTCACAACTCACCAGGATAGCTTGTATGAATTTTGCGATGACGAAGCGTTTGTAGATCCAGAGGAAGAGTTTGCCGAGTACGAAGATAAGTACTGTCAGGCTTATGCTTTAATACAAAATTCAATTCGCAATCTCTCAAAGTCTAGTTCTATAACAGATCAATCGTTAGGTGATACATTAGCGTCTCAGCAAGCTTCAATTCTAAAAAAATTAGATGCAAATCAAGTTAACCCCAAAACTGTCAAATTGCCAGAGTGTAAAATTCCTACATTTTATGGTGATTACAAAGACTGGCCTGGTTTCAGGGATCTTTTTACTGGAACAATTGATCGTAACACTTCGATTACTGCAACTCAAAAGTTTCAGTATCTAAAATCTTTTTTGGGTGGAGATGCAGCAAACCTAATTAAACATATTTCATGTTCCGAGAATAATTATTTAGAAGCGTGGGATAAACTTGAGGCGCGGTTCGACAAGAAACATTTAATTATTCAATCGTTCATACAATCGTTTATTTCGTTGCAATCGTGTAGTTCTAACAACGTGCAGTCTCTTCGAAAACTGACAGATGGGGCTGACGAGACCATACGAGGTTTAAAGGCACTTGGTTCTGAGTCGAGAGATCCTTGGCTTATTTTTATTTTGCTACAAAAAGTAGACCACGAAACAAAACAGGCATGGGCAGAAGAAATCGGTTCAAACGATGAATGTACTATTAGCAAATTTCTTGAATTTTTGGAAAACCGCTGTAGCTGCCTTGAATCATGCTATACGTTACCTGTAACTCGTTCTTCTAAAACAACCAACAAGGCTCAAAGTAGTGTTCGAACACACTTGGTGGAAACCAAAATAGGGTGTCCCAAATGTCAAGAAGACCATCTTCTTCCTTCTTGTAAGGCATTTATGGGCTTATCGGTGGATGCACGCCGTAAATTCGTTAAGGAAAAGTCTTTATGCTTTAACTGTCTTCGATCAGGTCATCCTTCCAACAAATGTCATTCTAACTTTCGATGTAAGATGTGCTCTACTCGTCATCACACTCTAGTACATCCTATACAAAACGCAAACACTTTACATTCAAATACAAGTTCTAATCAGGATCAAAAGCAATCTCCTGCTTCTTCGTCACCACGACAGGATATTGTTGATCCCATTGTAAATAACCACTCTCTTGAAGCCAATCATCATACAAGTACTATTCTTCCTACTGCTGTAGTAAGAACTCGTGATAAGCAAGGAGTTTATCAAAATATTCGTGTACTTCTTGATACAGGATCCCAAGTTTCCTTCGTGACTGAACAATGTGTTCAACGACTAGGGCTCTCTCGGAAACGAATACGTATTCCTATTTTGGGAGTCGCATCTACTTCGGCAGGTGTTACTAACGGTTTGGTAAACCTGACTTTACATTCCACACATGATTCAAATAATATTGACATCGATTGTTACGTCATTACAAAGTTGACATCGTTGCTTCCATCAACTGAAATAACAAATATCGATTTCACTAAAATATTTTCCATGAACCTAGCAGATCCAGCCTTCAATATTCCTGGCCCAATAGACATTTTGATTGGATCAGATAAAGTGTTTAGCATTATTAACGGACCATCTGAAGCAATAGTTACAGGGGGTCCTAAATCAATTCCAACTATATTCGGCTGGGTGATAGCTGGAAGCTATCAGCAGCAAGATTCACGAGATAAGGCAGTAAGGTCATTTTGCACTCGATTAGACTACTCGCAACATGTCGACTTGGAACGCTTTTTTCGACTAGAAGAGGTTAATTATGAACCATTTCTATCGGTTGAAGAGCAACAAGCTGAAGAGCATTTTGCTTCAACACACAGACGTCATGAAGATGGAAAATACATGGTTGAGTTACCATTTAAAAATAATGTTATTCTTAATGAAGAAGGTTCACTTCGGTTGGCATTAAATCGACTATTTTCTATCGAACGCAGATTCTTATCTGATCCAAATCTGAAAACATCGTATTCAAAATTTATAGAAGAATATATATCGCTTGGTCATATGGAAGAAATTCCACCAAATGAACTACAAAAATCAACGCCACATTATTATTTGCCACATCACCCAGTTATAAAAGAAGATAGCACCACAACCAAGGTGCGCGTGGTGTTTGATGGTTCTGCTAAACTGAATCACAGCGGCACCTCGTCTTTGAATGAATCACTTCTCGTTGGCCCCACAATTCAGCGGGACATATTTTCTATCTGCCTAAGATCTCGTCGTCATTCATATACAATTACAGGGGACATCGAAAAGATGTACCGCCAAATCTGGATTTCCCCTAAGCACACAAATTTTCAGCGGATTATTTGGCGTGACAATCCTGAAGACCCTATTAAACATTTTAAGCTTTTGACGGTAACGTATGGTACTTCAGCTGCTCCTTTTTTGGCAGTACGAACTCTCAAACAACTCGCATTAGACGTCGCTGAAAGTAACCCACGCGTTAGTTCGATTATTTTAAACGATTTTTACGTTGATGATATAATAACCGGTGCTGACTGTGTTGACGAATTGATTTCTCTTCAAAAAGAACTGGTAGATGTGCTCCATAGCGCCGGTTTCAACCTTCGCAAATGGACCACAAACTGCTGGCCTCTTCTACTATCACTACCAGAAGATCAACGACAGATGTCGCCAATTGAATTCGAAGATTCTAATATGGTTAAGGTGCTTGGGTTGCAGTGGTGTCCATCAAAGGATTCTTTCACGTACAAGGTCAAATTTCCTAACAAACTAAACTGTACAAAACGCGGAATACTTTCAGATGCTTCAAGAATTTTTGACCCACTTGGATTTGTTGCACCGGTTATAATCGCAATCAAGATATTCTTTCAAGACCTTTGGCGAGAAAAGTTGGGCTGGGACGACCAGGTTCCGGAGGAAATGGCACTTCGTTGGACTACCATTCGAGATCAGCTTCATCTCATCGAGTCTATTTCTGTCCCTAGAATCATATGGACCAACAAAATAAATTGTGAACTACATGCTTTTTGCGATGCTTCTTTGGATGCCTATGGAGCTGTAGTGTATTGCCGTAGTATAAGCCTAAGTGGAGGTATTTCTGTGTCTTTGGTGGCCGCCAAGACCAGGGTCGCACCCATTAAAATTCTTTCTCTTCCTAGGCTCGAGCTATGTGGAGCTTTGCTACTAACACACCTAATTAATAAAATAAAACTATCTTTACAGGCTGATGATCTAAGAGTATTTGCGTGGACAGATTCCGCAATCGTTTTGCATTGGTTATCTGCAACCCCCAAAAAATGGTCTGTTTTCATAGGCAATCGAACATCAGAAATTTTATCGTCAATTTCTCGAAAAGCATGGAATCATGTAAGGTCTGAATGTAATCCAGCTGACGTTGCATCCCGTGGAATCTCACCACAAACCTTAACGTCCTTTAGCATGTGGTGGAATGGACCAGCTTGGCTCAGCAAAGAATCTAGTGAATGGCCATTATCACAGTATGGTATACAAGATATATGTGCAGATCAATTAGAGGAACGTAAATCAAATAATGTTCAGGTATTTGTGTCCAATATAAAATATAAAATTCGAGATAAAATACTACAGGAAATCATCGCAAAGTCATCTAATTGGATAAAATCGGTGCGCGTACTAGCCTACATATTTCGTTTTATAAGAAACTATCTCCATTTACCAAAAGCTAATGATTGTAATTATCTAACTACAGAAGAAATCGCGGAATCAAAAACTCGTTTAATTAAATGTGCTCAGAACTCAACTTTTTCGTCTGAAATTGAAATTCTTAACAATTTTAAAGAGCTGCCGTCGCGTAGTAAGCTTATATCCCTGTCTCCGTTCCTCGATCAAAATAATGTGCTTCGCGTTGGTGGTCGCCTTTCTTACTCGGACTTATCTTTCAATGAAAAGCATCCTATAATCTTATGCAAATCGCATCGAGTAACAAAATTAATCGTTGAATACACTCACACTCATTATCTCCATGCCGGTGTATCTCTAGTGTTTACAATACTTAAACAAAACTATCACATCATTGGGTGCAGAAACTTGTTGCGAAAAACAATACACGATTGTGTTAAATGCTTTAGGCAGCGCAAGACATCATCTACTCAATTCATGAGTGATCTTCCAGTTGAGCAGGTACGATTTTCGCGTCCCTTTAGCAAAGTTGGTTGTGACTATGCAGGCCCTATAACTTTGCGTTTAGCTCATGGAAATCCCAAGTTTATAAAGGCATACATAGCTATTTTTGTATGTTTCGTTACTAGAGGTATACATATTGAACTTGTCGGAGATCTTTCTTCAAACGCGTTTCTCTTGGCTTTAGATCGGTTCGTGTCACGTCGCGGAAAGCCTTCAGAGATATGGAGTGATAACGCAACAAACTTCCATGGCGCAAAAAGAATCCTTGGAGAGCTTTACAATCTTCTCCTCAGTGAACAACGCCATAATATAATCATCGACCATCTCTCTAAAGACCATATAACCTGGAAATTTATACCACCTTCCGCACCTCATTTTGGTGGATTGTGGGAGGCTGGTGTAAAGTCTGTTAAAAACCACCTTAAACGTGTAATCGGAGAAAATAGACTAACATATGAAGAAATGTATACTCTGCTTGCTAAAATCGAGTGCCTCCTTAATTCTCGCCCTATGTGGCAAACTTCAGACTACGAACCCACAGCCTTGTCTCCCTCCCACTTTATGATAGGAGAATCGTACTCTGCAATCCCTCAACCAGATCTTATTCATTTAAATATTTCAAAGCAAACTAACTGGTATCTTTTACAGACATTGATGCAAGGGTTTTGGAAGCGGTGGCACCAAGAATATCTGACGTCTCTACAAAATCGACCCAAGTGGAAGAAGTTCCAACCCAACTTACAAATAGATGACATTGTTTTGCTCAAGGAACCTAACTTGCCCCCGTCTAAATGGATTCTTGGCCGCATAATCAACACACATCCGGGTGAAGACGACAGATGCAGAGTTGTTACCGTGCGAACACAATTTGGCAATTATACACGCCCTATAGTAAAAATAGCTCCTTTGCCAAAAACTGAAAGACCGGAGTCTTCCAGGGGGGGCTGAATGTTTGAGACTATGTGCACAAAGTGCCCAACATATAAAATAATACCCTATGAATTCTAAACCTAAACCTTATTTTTAATTACACTCAATTTAATTGGAAACAAGAGAGTAATTTACTCCGAAAACGAACTGTAACTTGTTTTGATCTTTAATTTTGCTTTGTGCTCTTTTTTCGCTTTGGTAAATTCTATTGTAATTTGTTAAGATCTCCCCTTTTCATTTTGGACCATCACGGAGATCACACACATTTTATAAGTATCATACATTACAACATTTAATTAAACAATTATATTGAAACTTACACAAACATTTTTTTACTGTCTATTTCTACATAAAATACAAACTACCTAAACAAATCAAACATTTAAAATACAATCCATGATTTATTATTGAACAGGGAATTTAGCAAAAATAAATTTTTTGGAGGTCATTAACCCGTGCCTCTAAAGTCATACTTTCCCCATACAAATTTGTATGGGAAATTTTTAACTCATACATAAAATTTTTTTTCTCTCGAGTTAAATCATCTATTTTTAAAATGTTTGTTAATTCTGGTTGGAAAATAGTTCCTTTAAAAGATTACATTCAAAATTTCCCGTTAAAAAATTATTTTATATTTTATTTCGGTTTTTGAAATTATTAGCTGTATTCGTCGTTTTTGCTTTCACCTATCACATAATTTTAAATGCAGTTTTATTGGTTTTTAATTCTTTTCAAATATTGCATTCAAAAATTTGTGTATAAATCAAAAATTTTAATTTTTTTAAATTTCTATTTGAAATTTTTGCCGTTTTTATAGTAAATAAATATTATTAAATACTTCACCCTTTCTTGTTTGCAACTTTTTTGATGTCATTTTTTAGGTGAATAATTTTTAACAAAATTCAATAAAAATATTGTAAACATATCTTTTGTAGTTCGAGAAAAATAAATTTAAACGTATAAAAACGGCAAAAATTTAAAAAAATTAAATTTTTTGATTTATACACAAATTTTTGAATGCAATATTTGAAAAGAATTAAAAACCAATAAAACTGCATTTAAAATTATGTGATAGGTGAAAGCAAAAACTACGAAAACAGCAAATAATTTCAAAAACCGAAGTAAAATATTAAAAAAATTTTTAACGGGAAATTTTTAATGTAATCTTTTAAAGGAACTATTTTCCAACCAGAATGAACAAACATTTCAAAAATAGATGATTTAACTCGAGAGAAAAAAAATTTTATGTATGAGTTAAAAATTTCCCATACAAATTTGTATGGGGAAAATATGACTTTAGAGGCACGGGTTAATGACTTCCAAAAAAAATTTTTTTGCTAATTTTCCCTTATTTAGGCCCTAAACTTTCGATCTGGGGGGTGTCTCCCCCGAAAACATCACTTTGGGAAATAACGGACACCCTAATATACAGTCACCTATTTTAATCATTGAAGTACTACACGAATGTTCTAAATTTTAAGATTTTTCTCCGTCATCATAATATTTTTTTGAAGTTGATCAAAGCTCTGTTTTGGCAAATTTTAAAGGTTCAAGACAGGAAACAAAGTCCTGCCTTTTGTTAAACAAAAGTTCCTCTAACTTTTTGTACTATACAAATTTTATCGCCTTCCATACTTTTTTTTCTGTTTACGTCACTGGTATCATTGAACTGAGTTGCTGAAAACGATTGTTATCTTGTGACTCGCAATGCAACAATTTAACAATCGCTATCTCTCAATTACAGGGACTTTTTCAGCAAATGAATCCTCCGAGCAATGAAATAGATTTTTTTTGTTGTGTGCATTGTCGAATGTGTAATGACAAAATGACAAACCGACGAACAAAATAAAAATAAATAAAAATATCAAAATCAAAATGCAAATTCCTGTGCTGCGGCATGATTGTCGTCTAATTACAGGGACATGGCCCCAATGCTTAGCGTCCATATAAAACACGTCAAATGCAAGCGACGCTAATGGGCCTGTTACCACGAGTTCTCTGCCCGATACAATGCATCTAGATACTCTACTCGAACTCATATAATACGAGTTTGGTACTGCTCGTGCTCCGCATTTAAATATATCGAGCTGGCAAATCAGTGTGTTTTTTTTTGTTGTTCTTGGGGTTTGTAATTTGAATTTGAAATGCCAATTGTTTTTGTGTCTGGTTTGGCTGTCATACCAATTACCCACTCGGCAATCAGCGTGTCGGTGCCGTCTACTTTGTACTTAAATGTTAATCCTTTCGTTTTATTTGCTTTTGTCGGTGCGGTTTGTTGGTCTCTCAGTTTTTTCTGTTTCAGTTTCTGTTTCGTATGTAAGTTACCTATACTATTTGCTCTGTTTAATGGCGGAAAAAAAGCAAATTGCTGAGTGGTTTGTTGTTTGTATGCGCTGTTTTTTTGCGGTGTGGCCCTTTTACTTGATGGTGATGGGCCTGGGGGAGTTTTATTTTATATTTTTTTGTATTTTTATATTATTCCTTAGAGGAAATTGTCTGCCATTTTGGCATGCCAATTGGCAGTTGGAATTCAGTTTTGTATCGCTTATTGCTTTGTTGGTTTTGTAACTTGTTTTTTTGTTCTTCTATCGTTTTAAGGTTTATTGTAAAATAGTGAAAGAATAATGGAAAACAATAATGGGTTCAAGTTTGTTTGTATAATAAGGTCTATTGGAGTTTTTATTCATTTGCCGATGACATGCGATATATCGTTGATTTCTTCGTACAAAGTCAATCACATTAGTCAATCAAATTATTGGTGTGGATAGACATGAGTATCTTGATAGGTAACTAATAGCAATATACTTGTTTGATTTATCGATTTAACATTTTATAATAACCAATGGACAATGAAAAAAGAAAGCGTTTTATTTTTTTTTGTAACTTGCAGAGAAGGTCAATGGTCTTAAAATACTAATAAGTCTTTTTGTGAAAATTTTTCAGTCATCACTTTTACAATAAATTTCAAATATTGGTAGGTACAAGTTTGAAGAATAAGAGTAGGTAAATGGGCGGAAAATTTTGACCTCTTTATAAAACTGTGAGAGTTGTTTGTTTTTTTTTTTTTGTTTAAAACACAAAAAAAAAAAAATAATTTAAAGGTAAATATTTCTTTTTGTTAAACAGAATCCTGAGTTGTAAGAACAGAATAAATCCACTTTTTACGAAATTGATTTTGTGATGGACACATCTTCTTAGTTAAAAAAAAATATAATTATTTTGGATGTCAAAATTACAGGGGTTGACAAATCTTATAAGTTTGAAGAACAGAATAAATCCAGGATTTTAGGCTATTGATTATGTCTTATAGACAGGAACTAAAACGTTCATGGGGTTTAATAAATGGGTTATAAAAGAAGATAAAACCGCTGAGTGCTATTAAATGAGAGGGTGGAAATTGAAGATAGGGGTGCAAACGCCCCCTTTATTTCAATACATATACCCTACATATCTCGTAAGCAAAGCATAATTTTGATATATCATGTTTTTAAAACTTTTGAATATTAACAAATTTACTATCGGAAAAATGTTTAAAAAAATTGCCAAAACAAAATTTCCATATCAAAACAATCCAAACACAAAGATTCATAAAAATTATTTGGTATACCTACAAGAAATTATAATTACTTCATTTGGAGGTCCTAACCTAGAGAATTTCAATTTTTTTTAATTAAATTTAAATTAGGCAATCTTTTACATGAACAAAATTACAGCTTTCTTAGCAACTATTTACATAAAAATGACACAGCCGTCCATTTTTGTTTAACTTGCATATTTTAAGAATGACAAATTTCTATAAAATTTTTAAAATTGTTAACTTCCATAAAAGGGCTTTATTCTGTTTGGCACGTCTTAACGGAAATCTAGAAAATTCTTATTCAAAACAAAAAGGTTAAAGAAGGAACAAGAGTTCCCGAGGTGAGTCAATCTCAATTGATAAAAACAATTTTGTGCGTCTCTACTGAAAATATGGTGAATCGAGCTCATTTTTGAAAATTAAATTTACCTGCACTTTATTATTAATTTCTTATGATTTATTTATTTTTCATACATCTGCATCATCTAACTTTGATGTTGAAATCACCCTTTAACTTAACTTTTGCTTGATGAACCGATAATAATTCCATCAATTATCTTAGATTCCACCTGCATGAAAAGGATTTTAATTTTTTTCTAATTCCAAATTCTCAATCAAATCGTAATCCTTCTCCTTCTTAAGTCCTCCAAATCAATAAACCTACACCTGTTAAATAAATGATCCTCTCGATATTCGAAATGATACTTTTTTGATTCACAATACAAATCTACAATTCGAATTGATTAAACTGTTTGCCAACAACCAGCATGTGTGTTTCCATTCCCAAAGACTACGTCCAAATGGATTTCCAGATGTAAAAGCGCGGTTCACTTCTGTGATCCTTTCACATAAAAATCGAATGAAAGCCATTAATCGCTCCACATCCATCAATCTGACCAATTGCCAATGCCGTCTTTACCATAAGGGCACACGGGGCACGTGCCCAGGGCCCCCATTCTCAAGGGGGCCCCGAAGGAACGAAAATTTCTCTCACTCATTTATTCTCAAAACATTTTTGTCGGGCAAATTATGTGGCGTTGTATGCGGACAAAATTTTAAATCCAAATGACCAAACCCAAATTCAATTTTCAAAAAAACAAGAAAAATATCTTTTTTTTTCCACTGTAGGTAAGATTATTTATTAATAAAAACAATGATTTCTCTTCCATTATCTTTATCCTTAAATAATAATTTCGTTTGAAGTTTGCAAAATTGTCAAATTTGTAGTATGTGTTAAAATCAGTGTAAAAATATGTGTAGATTCGTATTAAAAGACGAAAATAGAATCAATTCGTCGGCAAAAGAACATCAATACTTTTGACGTTGGAAAACGTTTAAGAAAAACTATTGCCGGCTCGTCGACAGTACATCAATGTTTTGGTTCAATGGAAAACGCCATGGTACAATGGTTGGCACCCCCACATTTTTTTTTAATTTGAATTGCGAATTGCTCTCGTATTTAAAGATTGACACATAAAATTAATTAAAAAGGTAACTTTAAAAAAAAAATCATTTTTTTTTTAATCCAAAAATAATTTTTTTTTAAGTTATCTTAATTTTAATATCAGTTTAAACCTTTTTATGTAAAAATTTTCATTAAAATCGGTTGTGTCGTTTACGTTAAGAAACCGGTTCTATGGCAAGTAGGTAGGTACCGTCAAAAAAAAAAACAATTGTACTAATTTTACTTTCCCAAAGGCCCCCAAATTGTTGTGTGCCCAAGGGCCTCAGGATAGTTAAAGACGGCCCTGCCAATTGCACTTGCCCCAGTCATTCGGGCCGACACTTGATTAGGCGGGTCGCATACTCCCATATTAGTAGTTGATGCGACCAAACCAAAAAGAGCAACCGACTGCTGCTGATGGTGGCGTCATCTAGGAGGTCTCTTCTGCGTCCAATTACTTGAAGTGCCCTTTAATTAGTCCTTACACCTTTGATGGACTGAAGTTTGGTATATATTGATGCGCCCTGGCCCCGAATGGCGCGGCCCATTGATCTTCGGTGGAAGATGAATTCGTAGAGTAAATATTATTTGATCCAGACGCGCCTCATCGTCCGTCTGTTTCTGTTGTTCTGTGTGTATATTAACGGACGGCAACCCATCAGCGGAACGTGCAATCATCCTGGGCCGGGACTGGGATGGCGTTCGCCTTCGGTTTGGGACTATAACAATTTTTTGGTATACGCTCCTCGAAGGCTTGAATGGTTTGAATGGTTTGAATGGGGCACTTGGGCACACACAAAAACAAATGAGCTGTTGGGGTAATTGCATATAATTTTCTCTTTTCGGATCCGTTCGGAGCTTCCAATTTGGTAGGTATATTTTGTGTATCTTTTGTGGAGTGTGTTTATTTGTTCGACTGACTGCGACTGTGGGACAGGGCCATGTCCAATTGTCCGATTCTTTTGTTGAATTTGATTGCTTGATTCGAAGAGTTTTCGATGTTTGATGATGAAAGTCTGTCGTTGGCAGGTGACCATGCTGACTCTGAGCTGAGATATAGGGGAAGAAAGAATTTATAGGTAGAAAGGTTTTAAAGGAATGTGGAATGAAATACATTGTATTGCTCACATTCTCATAATTACAAGACAAGAGGTGTTCTCTTAATGTCGTTCTATATAAGATCTTGAATTCTTGTGGTCTTTTGGTCTATAATTAGGTAACAGTTTTATTTTGTAAATTGTATCATAAATTATTCTCCGTTTGTTTTTAAGGTGGACATTTACACTTTGTATGTAAATATTTTGATAATTTATGATCTTACTTTTTAAATGTTGGTGTGTTATTTAAATGGAAAGATATACTTATTTATCTATTTACCAACACCTCTTTGAAATAAGAGACCCTAAAAAAGACAAATATTATTTTTATAAGCAGTATTTTTAATGAAAATTTTATAGACCAGACAACCTAACCACAATAGGGAAATATGAATGAAGAATGAAAGATGGCGCTGAAACTTTTTTAACAAAAATAAAAAAATAGTTTGATCTCAGCAATATTTTTTGTTGCCAAAAAAAAAATTTGACAAATTATATTGGAATCCCAAAAATCAAAAGTCCAAAAAAATGATTTTTTTTTTTTGAAAAATGAGATTTTGATATATATTTAACTCATAATCAAGGTTTTGTGGAGACATTAAAAAAAAAATTGGCAGTAACCAGGGATCGACCCTTCAACTCTTGGGTTAATGGGCGGACGAGTGCTTTACTTTGTACTAGGTATAAACTGCAACCTAAGCTGAATTTATCATACAAATTTGAAAATTTGTTTAATTTGTTACAACTATAAAAAGATGATGATTTCAACATTAATTTAAATGATTTCCATATTTTTAAGAAAATATTTTACTATTAAGACGTATCGTGCACATAAAATTAAGACGGAACCTTTTCATTTTGAGTCGGTTTTATTAAGATGAAAATTCCTTTTTAAATAAAATGAAGTACACTTTAAATTTAAGAGGATTCCACTTGTTTTACGCGGATTTAGAGGGTTGGAATTAAAGTGGGCATCATTTTATTTTAAAGAGGCCTCCGTGTATGCATTAGGGTACGGCAACGTACTGAGCTACACGGTTAAAAATTCTGTCGTAGTTTTGTATATAACCTTTGCAATTAGGACTTATTCAGAACAAAAATCATTAGTTTTTAATAATGCAATTTTATTACATAGTTTATTAATAATTTTTTTATTAATTTTAAATACAAAAAATTATTAGTTTCAAATAAAAAACATTAAAATTTAATCAAAAGTATTGAAATATAAGAAAATTTTAATTAAAAACTAATTCCTTTGCACCTAAATTATAACTTTATCTGGTTAAGAATTGAAATTAAATGCTAGTTTTCTTTTTTTTTTACAAGAGAATCAAGTTTTAATCAAACTTTATTAAAAACGTAAACGAAATGGATTTAGGATTATCGCTACCTGGAAAAGTAACTTTTAAAAAATATTTTGGTTCAGAAAAATGCATTTGGCAACCTTTTTTTGATAAAAAAAATAAGAAAATCTGAATTTGCACTATTTTGGAGGCACTTTGTGTGTTTTTTTTTTAGTAAAATGTATGCATTACTAACAAAATTTTATGAGCAATAAAATTTCACTTCACATGGTTTGTGGAAAAAAAAATAAAAGAGACTAGCTCACCCGACGGACTTCGTTCCGCATTTTTTAGTATTTATTTCCAATTTTTGGCTTTGTAATGTGTTAACCTTTTCCAATACAAAAGAATCGGGCCACAACTTGATATATGCAGCACAAACATAAAATTGTATGAAGTATTAAAAAAGCAAACCGTTTGTTTGACAGCTATTATAATTTTAATTGGAATGTGTACGAAGTTTCATTAATTATTAAGGTATAACAACACAAATCTTCATGGGAAAGCAAAATGGTGCTATGTCCTTAAAAGATCCTATTGAGTTAGAATAGTTTTGCTTTCCCAGGCGATATGTATGTTGTATGCATGCCACTGTTTTTTTCTGTTGTTGTCAAGGGTTTTTTGCGTCAAATAGTTTTTAAAAACAAAATCTTATGTGCCTCGAAATCCTTTCAATCACTTGCAATCGCTACTAAAATTTGATATTTTTTGGCTATTTAGGAAATTCAAAAAGTAGCGATCTTTCTTTGTAAATTAAAAAAAAAAACCGACATAAAATGAAAAGATTCCGTCTTAATTCTATACATACGTCTAAATATTTAAACATTTTCTTAAAAAGATTAAATCATTTTAAATTAATGCGGAAATTGTATTAATAAATTGGTAGTTGAAACAACTTAAACAAATTTTAAGTTTCAGTTTATCATACCAATTTTCAACTGTGAGATAGCTTAGTGGTAAACAATTTTATTTGAGGAAATAACATTTTAAAAAGTTAAATCATGTTTGTTTTGTTAGCCTTGAATATAAGCTCTTTGAACCCCAAATATTGAATTTGCTCATAACTTGACAGCAGCGCCATGTAACAGGTCCAACTATAAAACAAAACCTGGGGTCAAATTACGGCATACGTTCGTTAACGAATGGTTGCTATGTGTCCCTATCGTTTTCTTATAATTAAATAGAGACAGAAATAGTCAAAACATTATCATATGATCGTAATCGTGTGCCGTAATTCGGCCCCTGTTATCAAACGCAAAAAATTTCATAAAAGTCTATACAGCCGTCGGACTCCAAATATGTAATTTAACTATAACTTAACAACAGCGTCGAGTCTTTCGAACTCCAAATATCGAATATTTGCCTATAATTTGACAATAGCGCCACCTACCGCATACAATTATAATTTACAAAACATGGATGGACCTTCACACAAACGAACTTTCACAAAAATCTGTCAAGTCTTTTGGACTCCAAATATGAAATTTGTCTCTACATACTTCGGCAACAGCGCCACCTACCGGGTCCAATTTATGAAACAAAACATGTTTCGAATGAATTTTATCAGACACAAAAAATTTCACAAAAATCTGTCCAGTCGTTCGTTCAAAATATGCAATTTTCCTAAAACTTGATAACAGTCCCAACTTGGGTCCAATAATGAAACAAAACTTGTCCCGAGTGAACCTTGTCATAACACAAAATTTAACAAAAATCTGTCCAGTTATTCGACCCCAAATTTGGAATTTGCCTATAACTTGACAGCAGAGCCACCTACCGGGTTCAATTATAAAATAAAACCTGTTTCGGATGGACCCTTTCACATACATTTCACACAAAATTTCAGAAGAATCTGTCTAGTCGTAAGGTCACAAACAAACGCACAGGAGAAATATATATAATAGATACAAACCATAACTCTGATTGATGGTGTCATCATACACACACACTTTTCTGGTTTCACGATATGTGGATTTAATGTCACAAGACGAATAATTATTTGTTTCACTCAAATGAGGCTTTTTTAATTATTTTGAAAGCTTTACAAATTAAGCTTAGTTAAAATTTTTAAAAAGCGAGAGTGTTTTTTTATTCGTACAAATTGACAGCTATGTAAAGATGCGAGAAAAGGTATTATTTTTTTTTGATACAAACCATCTACATATTAATACCTTTCAAACAAAAAAAAAATTAACAAAATCGGACCAGCCAAACTCGAGTTTATCGGCCACACACACTAAATGAACTCTTTTTTATATATAAGATAACAATATCACCATGATGAGTTATCACTTTCAGAGATGTTTTGTTTCATTTTAAAGAAGTAAGAAAGAAAATATTTAAAATAATAAAAAGAAAGAAATATCATTATTAAAAACTGAAGCTTTAAATTCACGAAAACGGTCCTTGACATACAAAAAAAAATTTAAGTTTTTTTATTTGACTTAAAAATGTAATTATAATCAAAGTATTGGGCGGCAACATCTAAAACTCTACAAATACTTAAAATTCGATTAGTATTCGGCTCTGGCGCTGGAGACCTTGGTTCAATTCCAATTGATACCAGTTTTTTTATTTTTAATAAAATAAAGTTAATATACGATATAAAAGTAAATATTGAACAAAAATTAAAACCAAAATTTCCAAAAATTACAATGACCTGTTTTCGAAAATTGTATGTTTCAAAAAAAAAAAAAAAAATAATAATAAAGTTTTTTTCACAAATCCAACTTAAGAATGAGGCTGATGCTCTGGGACATTTTTGTATGAAAAACCATTGCTTTACCAAGATAGATAGAGTTACCGTTATTTGCGAACAATTCAATTACAATTTGAGTAAGGTACCTATATTCCACTGAAGTTTTTCCACTAATTTTTACTTTTTCTCATAAAAAGTGAAATTCAACCAAACGACCAAAATTTAGCTAAAAGTACCTCCCTCTTTTAGCTTACAAAGAACAACGCTTCTAGCATAACCAAGTGCCTTCTCACTTAAAAACAAAATTCTTTTAAATTTCCGTTATTCAAGTCTGAATGAAAATGCAAACCATCTTCATCTAATGTGAACTAACGATTTTATATTTATCAAAAGATCTTTTCTTTGATATTGTCAAAAATCTTTGTTTTTGTTTCAATCTTATCTTTCACTTAAACAGTAGCCTAATTCCAGTAAAAAATCTTTTTTGATTTTCAAATTAAAAGCAATAAAACTTGCTCTTATCAAATAGAATTTAAATTAATCGATTTAATCAAAACCAAGACATTATCTTCGAAGATTTTCAATTTGAATAAAGAAAATGTTTATAAAAGTAAAACCTACACTACAACGTTATAAAAATCAAAGAAGACAGAATTAATATTTGTTAAAGAATTAATTTTAAAATCAATGAAAATGTGTTAAAAGCGTCAAATTATCGAAATATCTAACCAGTAGGAGTTTCTTACATCTATTTTGTTTTTTTGAAGTTATACTTCTTATGGGAGGGTGGGTATGAAAATTTACTTTTTGACAAGAATGTCAAAGGGATTATGACGCGATCACCCTGGGTAACAGGGCTGTCGTTTCACCTTTAGAGTAGGCAGTACTTTAGTATTTAAAAATGCAGTACGCCGTAGTACGGCAAACATAAAACACACAACACGTTGCAAGTTACATGTTTCATGTGGCAAGTTGCATGTGGCAAGTCGTATGTGGCAAGTTGCATGTGGCAAGTTGTATGTGGCAAGTTGTGTGTGGCAAGTTGCATGTGGCAAGTTGCGTGTGGCAAGTTGCATGTGGTAATTTCCATGTGGCAAGTTGCCAGGGTTGCAAAAAGCTCACATTTCAGCTCAGCTCACAGCTCAGCTCAAATTTGAGCTAGGTACCATAGCTAAGCTCATTTGAGCTGAGCTGAAAGTGAGCTGAGCTGAAAGTGAGCGCCCCAACTTCCAACGCCTATATCTCGGAATTTTGAAAAAAATGAAAAAAATTTTTTTGATGCCAAAAGGTAGCGAGGACTCTAACCTACATTTGGGTACAACTCCCATCCCTGTAGGTGCACGCGTTTTCAAACCGGGTGAACTTAAAGGTAAAAAAAAAGTTAAGCCCGATTCTGAAAAAATAGGTATGATGTGGCGGTTTAACATGGAAGATGATTTTTTAAAAATCTGAGAATGTGCAAAGCGTAGGCCCATGACACAAGCTATCATTGGGCATCACTCCCAAAAATTGCTCTCAAGCGGTTTAGCTTCCAGGAGCGTTCAAAGATTCGGGGATTTTTCGAAAAAAAATTTTACCCCAACTTTCAAAGGCGATTTTCTCGGAATTTTGAAAAAAATCGAAAAACCGGATTATACCACTATCGGCTAGCTGAGAATATAAGCTTTCATATGGCACCACTCCCCTGTCTCTAGATCAAAGCGTTCCAACGCCTATATCGCGGAATTTTGAAGAAAATGAAAATAAAATTTTTGATGCCAAAAGATAGCGGGGACTCTAACCTACATTTGGGTACAACTCCCATTCCTGTAGGTCCACGCGTTCTCAAACCGGGAGAACTTAAAAGTAAAAAAAAAAATAGGCACGATTCTGAAAAAATAGGCATGATGTGGCGGTTTAACATGGAAGATGATTTTTTAAAAATCTGAGAATGTGCAAAGCGTAGGCCCATGACACAAGCTATCATTGGGCATCACTCCCAAAAATTGCTCTCAAGCGGTTTAGCTTCCAGGAGCGTTCAAAGATTCGGGGATTTTTCGAAAAAAAATTTTACCCCAACTTTCCAACGCGATTTTCTCGGAATTTTGAAAAAAATCGAAAAACCGGATTATACCACTATCGGCTAGCTGAGAATATAAGCTTTCATATGGCACCACTCCCCTGTCTCTAGATCAAAGCGTTCCAACGCCTATATCGCGGAATTTTGAAGAAAATGAAAATAAAATTTTTGATGCCAAAAGATAGCGGGGACTCTAACCTACATTTGGGTACAACTCCCATTCCTGTAGGTCCACGCGTTCTCAAACCGGGAGAACTTAAAAGTAAAAAAAAAAATAGGCACGATTCTGAAAAAATAGGCATGATGTGGCGGTTTAACATGGAAGGCGATTTTTTAAAAATCTGACAATGTGCAAAGCGTAGGCCCATGACACAAGCTATCATTTGGCATCACTCCCAAAAATAGCTCTCAAGCGGTTTAGCTTCCAGGAGCGTTCAAAGATTCGGGGATTTTTCGAAAAAAAATTTTACCCCAACTTTCCAACGCGATTTTCTCGGAATTTTGAAAAAAATCGAAAAACCGGATTATACCACTATCGGCTAGCTGAGAATATAAGCTTTCATATGGCACCACTCCCCTGTCTCTAGATCAAAGCGTTCCAACGCCTATATCGCGGAATTTTGAAGAAAATGAAAATAAAATTTTTGATGCCAAAAGATAGCGGGGACTCTAACCTACATTTGGGTACAACTCCCATTCCTGTAGGTCCACGCGTTCTCAAACCGGGAGAACTTAAAAGTAAAAAAAAAAATAGGCACGATTCTGAAAAAATAGGCATGATGTGGCGGTTTAACATGGAAGGCGATTTTTTAAAAATCTGACAATGTGCAAAGCGTAGGCCCATGACACAAGCTATCATTTGGCATCACTCCCAAAAATTGCTCTAAAGCGGTTTAGCTTCCAGGAGCGTTTAAAGATTCGGGAATTTTTCGAAAAAAAAAATTTACCCCAACTTTCAAAACCGATTTTCTATTCTCGGAATTTTGAAAAAAGTCGAAAAACCGGATTCTACCGGAATTTTTTTTTTTATGATAAAAAAAGAAATATTTTACTAAAAAAATAGAAATATATTTACTATCAAAAACACCAAGAGAAAAGATCACGAAAAATTATCTGTCTTATTTATAAAAATATCTATGTGTTAAAATAATTCCATTAATAACTAGAACCAAACATCTTAAGCTATGGTGTTTTATAAAAGTTTAAAATATCTTCATATTTCATTATACTTTCCAAATAAAAATCAATGTATCATCTCACCCATCACAGCTCAGCTCAGCTCACTTTACCTTAGCTCACCCAACAGCTCAGCTCAAATGAGTTAACCATATATAGTACGTTCTGAACCGCACAACATGAGTAAAGTTCACAGATTAAATTGAAAACTACATGGACGCAAGGAGGATGAAAGAATTAATTTATTGTTCACTTGATAAAAATGTAAAAAACGAAGTGTGGATTAATTAATTTAATAATAGAAATTAAAAATATCAAATGAAATTCATTTATATATGTATACTGAATGAGAAGTATAACTTCAGTCGAGTGTACATGTGTACACACACTCTTTTTTTTTAAGGTTAAGTGTATCGAACGATAAAGAATCTAACTAATATGAGAAAGCCGTATCCGTTTGTTTGTCATCCCACAAATCGATAACTCAGTGCATTTAATTAGTAAAATTCTCGCTTTCAAGTTTGCCGCTGCGCATCGCGCCGCCAAAGCATTTCTAATCGAAATCTATTCTTTTAATTAAGTATACACTTTGTGTTCTTTCAGCTCCGTATCCGTATTTGATTGAAGATGACTTTAATGCGTGTGCCATGAATGAGGACCACACTAGATGATTCTGCTGTATATTGGTTTGATTTTCTTAGTGATTTTGGAACTGGAATAAATTTAAAGTGGCCATAAAATAGAGCTTCTGTTATTAAACAACAGTAAGCTGTGAGCTCCTGTTTTTTTTTGACGAGGTGAGTTTTTATTAGTGGATTTTTATTGTTATCAAAGTTTTCTTTGTCGACTTAATTCATTATTAGTATTCTTAATTAAATTTGAAATTAGTTAGATGGGACCAATAGGAAGAAATAATGATTTTTATTTATTTATTTTGTTGAAAACCGGGACAACCTTTGATTTAGTAACAATAGAAATAAGATTAACGAAATTTAAAATATTAAATTTTGTGCATGGGAGATAAAAACGTCTTGTTCTTAATAGACGGAGTTTAACATAGATATCCTTAATGAGCAAATTACGAAATCTTTATCTATGATATGATGCAATGACGTTAGTTTGCTTATTTTTATGGATACAAACAAAAGGACTAGGTTTAGTTGTTTAACTTTAATTTCATTTTAAACTGAAGAGAAAAAAGTAAATTTAGTTAAGCTAAGAAAAAGAACATTTTTTTAATAAAAATGGATTTAACTGCACGACTAAGCTGTCTTTCCTTTATTTTATTTTAAGCATATCGCTGTGTCACCATGTCGCACAATGGGACCAAACGACCAAAACCATCTCAAAATTGGTTTTAACAAATGTGATCATTTCAAAAATTTAATGATTGTTTAACATAATAGTAATGTGCGCAATTATGATACATTGTTTTTAATATATTTTTGATAAATATAATTAAATATACTTAAAATGAGTCTCGAACCTTACATTTCAATTTTTATTGTTTTTCGTCCTATTTCATATAACAGTTTAAACTTAGTTTTCTAAGAAGTTTGTGAAGAAACCTTATAAGTGTTGTATATCAATAAAAAGGTTAGAATCTCTACTTTATAAATCCGTCATTTGCTTTTGAATGTACTTAAATTGATTGTTTAAAAGAAATAACAATTAATGGGAAGTAATTCGGCCAACTTTAATTTTCAATTGTAGATTTCTCCTTTGCTGACGACTGCCGATGTGGAGTTATGAATGAATTTAGAATCTCATATTACTCAAAATTAAGGAATAAAAATAAAATTTGCGCATATTTGCGCCATTTTTATTTACAGTCAAAAATGTATAAAATAAAAATTTTTCAAAAATGTTTGCAAATCTTTTTTTTACTGTCATCTACAGGGCGTCTCAAAATTAATGATTCAAATGAAATATTCTGATAGGCTATGTAAATGGCTCTTAAAATTTGGTAACTTGTTTATCCCAAATATTAACGGTTTTCTATTAAATGCACTTCTTGTTAAATTTCTAAAAATTCCTACTTTAATAAAGTATTTTGCTTCCCCTGTTCATAATTTATTTTTGTTTTCTTACAAATCTGTCCCTTAAACAATAATTAACAATTAGGAACAGTTGACAAATAAAAAAAAAATTATTTCGCAACAAATTAGTTTAAACAAAAGCCTATGTTTTTTATTGTTTTTTTTTTTACTCTGAAAAACCTTGTTTTGTTGAATTCAAATTATAGTATCTGTCATCCTAACTTCAATTTCCGAATTTTTTATCCTTTTTTTGAAAACTGTGATAACTAGGCAAGTTATAAAAATGATAAAGCAGTTTCAAAATGTACAATTTATTTTTTAGGGTGTTGCTCTAAAGTAAAAGTAAGAAATTGAGTTTCATTAAAACTGCTAACTAATTTGTAGCGATATGGCGAACAAAATAAGTAATGTTTTGATTAAATAATTGATTCTTAGTTACCAATGTTTTATTGAAAGTTTGTAAAAACAAAAATCAAATAACAACGACTTAAAATATAATTTTGTATATGAAGCCATTAATTGATGAATTTGAGCTATTTTTCATAATTTTTGTTTTTGAAAATATTATAATAAATACATACATAATTTTTTTAGTTCTGATTTTTTTTAGATGTTGAAGCATATACATTGTAGTATATTTGTGCCAAATTTCAAAAAAAAAATATTTAGAAACAAAAAAGTTATGGAATTTTGAGATGATTTACATCGTTTGGTCCCATAGTGATGTCGCCTTGTCATCTTGTCGCATTGTCGCCATGTAACTATGTCGCTATGTTGCCTTGTCACCATGTCGCCATTTTAAGTTCATTAAAGTCATCTTCGACAAGTTCTTCAAATTTTACCGAAGCCAAGAATGGTAATTAAATAAAGACAATTTTTTGTACCCCCTATTCAAAAAAAGGACAAAAAATATAGGTACTTTAAGTCACATTTTTTGTAAACACAAACACCCAACAAATTAATTTTGTCATAGCAAATGAATGAATGAAAGAACACATTCATTCAACTGTGCAACAACACGCAAGATGCCAGCCATCCATCGCCATAAAACAAATCTCAATAATACCGCGCACGGTCTCGAGAAATCTCTTTTCAACCTAATTACGAAAATTAACTTAAGGATTCATACGCAATTAGCCAAGTATTAAAATGTCACATTGCAGACTTGTACGCGTACAGAGTGTCGGTTATTTAGTTTAGAAATACATCGGTTCGTCCATGTGACACCCCTCGGGGGTATGGTATAATCATCTTATGCCACACAAAAGCAACATATATCGTTTATAGTTTTTAGTTGCATCCCCAATCCTCAATCCTCTGCGTAAATTGCTTGTTACACTCAATCAAGATTCGGAGGCTTTGATTAAATACTTTGCCAACTTGCGAGAACCGTTTTACTTAAATGCAAACGAAAATAATCATCATCATTAAATTGTCATGCAAGTCGCACTTCTTTTTGATCGGTACCGAGACCGCTTCGCTGCCAAACTGCCAACAACAACACTTTTGACACTTTATTTTGACAGCTTGGCAGTGCAAATAGCTAGCGCATTTTAGTGGCGGTGTGTTGTGCGAAGTTACAAAAAAAGCAACCGCAAAGTTGGAAGTCATTCAATGTTTTTTTTAGGTGTCTGACTGTTAAAGGCTTCTAGATAGCATAAAAGTTATTATTAAAATTAAATTAAGATTTATTAATTAATTGTCGCATTTAATTGCACTTAAGTGGCTGATGTCCAACGTTTCTGGTAGTTTGTTTTATTTATATTTCAAAATCATAAACCGCGAATGGGGAGGATAATAAAACTCAAATGTGGTGTCAAATTCTTTTGAATTCCTCAAAAACCCATGACGTGTTGAGGCTTTAGCTTTAAATAAAATAATTCTCTTTACGGCCGGCATCCAAATTTAGATTGAAATGCGGTATAATATAAAAAATATTCATTTCGACAGAACATCCGGGAAGTATTGTGTGATGGCAAATAAAATGTGTGCTAATTGGTCTGTCATGTGGTTTGGCGACGACGCTAAAGTGGATCTTATTTTCGGCTTTTTTTACACCAAAACACAACAAATTTTGATGAGTTTTTGAGTTGTGTGTGGGATTGTGACATTCAATTCCAAGAAAAATACAAATCATCCAGATGGAAAATAACCATCGTTATAAAATGTGAGGTTTGTTAATTGGTGTATGACGAATAGACTTATTATTCTTTTGAAAACTTATATTGGTGGGGTGTATAAAAGCCGCGTCGAAATTTAATATGTATCAAAATAATTCAAAGCATTTTTTTTTATTAATTTCAAGGTTGTTTATATACTCGTAGGTAGCGTTCGTTATTATTTTCAAAGTGATAAAATTCGACACCAAAAAGACTTTTTATAATTATTTTAATCATTAACTTAATAGAACAATTTACATCAAACATGAAGATTTTCAAATACAAAAAAGTTACGCATACACCACATGATCCCTATACAGAGAAAAAAATCAATATAAAATAAAAAGAACAAATTGTTGTTTTTAAAATAACCCGATTTCAACGTTTTATAAATACTTTTTTTTTCAATAATTCGATTTGAAACGGTTTCGTTTTAAAATGACATGAATTATAATATACCTACTTTTTTTATCTGGACAATGTTACAGCAAGATCTTTTAGTTTTCAATCTACATGACACACGGTAGGTATTTAAATAAAAAAGATTTCTCTTTTGGATTGAAGTCAGATAAATTTAAAGCGTTGGAGTCAAAATCCCGAAAACCGAAATCCCGCAAACCCAAAATCCCGAAAACCCAAAATCCCGAAAGGGATCACGGATCATTTTATATAATTTTTTTGGGATAATAATCCTAAGTATAAAGTTGCGAAGTAAACACCTAAAAACAATATACCCTGGTAACTGCATAATTCCACTTATATCACTTTGAACTTGATTACAAATTCTTATTGTGCTTTCTGCAGTGTTGTGTTGTGATTGAGTTGAGTGGCACAAATTCTTTAAACCAAAATCAATACAATTGGAATTATAATTGTATCTTTAAATTCTTATTAAATTAGTGTTTTATTTTGTTTCAATTAAAATTTCATTGAATACACAATTTTGAATAGTTTTTTTTACTTGTTCTGGGATTTTGGCATTTCTGGATTTTGGGTATTCGGGATTTTGGGTTTTCGGGATTCTGGGTTTTCGGGATTTTGGATTTTCGTGATTCTGTGTTTTCTGGATTCTGGATTTTGGAGATTCTGGATTTTCTGGATTCAAAATTTAGGTAAAAATTAGGTAAAAAGGAACTCCTTAGAAAAAAAATAAAATTATGTAAATGCACTGAAAATAATTAATTTCGTAAAAATACGAAAATCTTTTCATACACTACATTTTTGTTGGCCCAACGTTGGCTCAACGAAAATATGTAATTTTTCGTGATATGAAAACCTTAACCTTAAAACTTAATGAAAAAACTTCATACACTTTTTCTCCCTTTTTAGAGCCAAAAAATCTATTTCAATGGAAAGATTCATCACTTAACGAAAAATTTCATACTCATTTCATAGTCCGGTCAATTTAGACATCCAAGGTTACATTAATTCCCAGCAAGCTGAAAATTGGTAGGATTGTTGGAAACACCATCATAAATTAAATTTAAAAAGTCCTCATCGATCCGAGGTGTGGAAAAAAACTTACGGGGGGTCAAAGGTCACAAAAACTGGTTTTTCACGATTTTCAGCAAAACGGTAAGTCTCATCAAAAAATTTTCAATGCAAGAATTGTAGACCAGATTATTATATATAAAAAGTGTCATAACACTTTTTTTCCTAAGACCCACCGTTTCTTAGGTATAACGATTCAAAAAGTTGAAGTTGAGTTGTAATCGTCATAATCAGGCCTATTTTGAAAAAAAAACTCCTAACTGAAAAGTTCCTGAAATTTCATTATTTTTTAAGCTTGAATTTCGTTTTTCAATGGTTAAGAATATAGGAAAGCAAAAAAAAAAATGGAAATTTTCACCATTTTTCCGATTGGGGCCCTTCTCCCGAAACCATTTCCCTGGGAATTTTTGTTTAGAATATGTCTGAATGAATAAATACAGGGTGTGCAATAGAGAATGGACAACCCTAAAACGGCTGATATCTACACTTATGGATGTTCTAAAAACAGATAGAAAAAAGTTCTATCGCAACCAGTTCATAAAATATTGGCTTTTTTTCGTTCAGTGTATTTTAAATTTTAACATCTTGTGTTTTCGTTCACTACAACCACGAATGAATGAATTTTATTTATTTCTTTTTTTTATAATTTTCTACAATAATTGTATGAGTACATAAACTCTTTAAAAACTGCAAAGCTATTGCACATTTTCTCCAAAAAAAATTTTGAAATCTGTTTTTTGATGCAAAATGTAAAAAAAGTATTTTATGAAAAATTTTAAACACCTGTGGTATAAAATAAATCTATAGAAACCTAAGTGGCCGACTTACTTAAAAATATTCTCGTCTAAGGGGAGTATTTTTAAGAAAGTTGGCCACCTAGGTTTCTATAGATTTATTTTATACCACAGGTGTTTAAAATTTTTCATAAAATACTTTTTTTACATTTTGCATCAAAAAACAGATTTCAAAATTTTTTTTGGAGAAAATGTGCAATAGCTTTGCAGTTTTTAAAGAGTTTATGTACTCATACAATTATTGTAGAAAATTATAAAAAAAAGAAATAAATAAAATTCATTCATTCGTGGTTGTAGTGAACGAAAACACAAGATGTTAAAATTTAAAATACACTGAACGAAAAAAAGCCAATATTTTATGAACTGGTTGCGATAGAACTTTTTTCTATCTGTTTTTAGAACATCCATAAGTGTAGATATCAGCCGTTTTAGGGTTGTCCATTCTCTATTGCACACCCTGTATTTATTCAGACATATTCTAAACAAAAATTCCCAGGGAAATGGTTTCGGGAGAAGGGCCCCAATCGGAAAAATGGTGAAAATTTCCATTTTTTTTTTTGCTTTCCTATATTCTTAACCATTGAAAAACGAAATTCAAGCTTAAAAAATAATGAAATTTCAGGAACTTTTCAGTTAGGAGTTTTTTTTTCAAAATAGGCCTGATTATGACGATTACAACTCAACTTCAACTTTTTGAATCGCTATACCTAAGAAACGGTGGGTCTTAGGAAAAAAAGTGTTATGACACTTTTTATATATAATAATCTGGTCTACAATTCTTGCATTGAAAATTTTTTGATGAGACTTACCGTTTTGCTGAAAATCGTGAAAAACCAGTTTTTGTGACCTTTGACCCCCCATAAGTTTTTTTCCACACCTCGGATCGATGAGGACTTTTTAAATTTAATTTATGATGGTGTTTCCAACAATCCTACCAATTTTCAGCTTGCTGGGAATTAATGTAATCTCACCCCCTTATTTTAGTCTAATTTGACCGGACTATCAACGGAAAAAAATGTTACGTTAAAAATTGTATTGTTTCTTGATCAAAATAACGAAAAAACTTATGAAATTCAACGTTAACTAACGAAAATTTTCATTAGTTTTAGTTTATGAAAATTCTTCATATACCTACTAACGAAATATTACATCGGCTTATGAAAGAATACATTAGTTAACGAAAATAAATCGTTGCCTTACACAAAAAAAAACGTAGACTTGGATGCATTTCTGGCAGTCGAAGTCACAGTTTGAATTCAACCCCGAAAGTGATACGACTTATCACGCGGAATAAATAAAAAAAAAAGTTTGTGGGCAAACAGTAGGAAAAGTAAGCGGTGTTTTTATTAGCAAGCTCTAAAAAAACTGATCCTAATTAAGAGGACATAAAAAACTTCCTTTTAGCTAGAACTTGGCCCGAGCTTTTTATAGAAAAAATTCGTGGGTCTACGAAAAGAATGTCAGTATAATCTACTTACATCTGGGAAAAATATCGAACTCGAGATAACAATTTTACATGACATTACGATGATGGAGAACGCCAAAAAAATGGTTCTAGCAATTCTGTCTGAATGTCTGTTTGTATATATGTACCTCGAGTTACAGCTCGAAGATATTTTCAGTGAAGTTATTTTCTTCAAGAGGGGAAAACGAAATTTCTTTTTTAAGCGGCCCATAGACACCACACTTGTGTGCACACCGGTGTACTGAAAACGGTGTTGCATTTCGCCACACACGCCACACCAAATTGTACACACAAGAGATCTCAAAGAGAAAAAATCAACAGTATTCGCACACACGAATTAGAATTTTATTGAAAAAAAAAAACCTCCAACGCTTCACACTCAACAACAATTTAGATGCAAAAACATAGTAAATGTGTGCACGCATCCCCATAGACATCACACCGATTGAGACACCGACACAAAAAAATCAAAATCTTTTGTTTTTACTCGCTCCGTGTCTAACACCGAAAATTGGTGTGCAATCCAGCCCACACACATCACACATTTCAGCACACCGACACAAGTGTGGTGTCTATGGGCCGCTTTAGGACCAAAACTTACGGTAGGCACCTGCCAAAAACTGCTCCAACGTTTTTGATTTAAATTTCACTATTAGTATTGCAGTATTATAGTATTACACAAAATACTTTTTGTGCCGTTATTCGGTACCTGCCATGGAACGGTTTTTTTGGTTTCTAAATATCTCGTACAAGATTAACCCAATTTTAACGAACATTTTTATTCAAAAGCGTTCAGGTTACCCATATTAAAAAAAAATCACATTTATGGATTTTAAAAAAATATTTCAATGTGAAAAATGTTTAAATTTCGTTTTCATGTGTAAATAAATTATTACTTCAAAATACTATACCTACCATTTTTTTTTTGAAAAATGTTAGAAAATAATTTTTTTTCCTTAACGGTTCTATAAAATATCAAATTTTCCCTTATTTTGTTAAAAAAAACCTTTAACACTATAGTAACTTTTACCATAAGAGCAAGTACGTGCATTTTATTATATTCAAAAATGTGTACATATTTGTGGAAAATTTATTTCCGTCAAGATAGCACCCATACAACAAAATTTTCAACATTTGAATATACAGGAGTTCATTGCTTATTCATTGTCCCAATATTGAACGTGTGTGGGTGCTATCTTGATGTCAAATTCAAGCAACAAATTTCTGCATACTCAGATTTTGAAACATTTTACTTGGAAAGGTACCTACAAACTTGGATTTGGAAAATTTGAAAAATAACCAAGGAAATATTCTACTCCAAGATCTCTTAGATTATCTAGAAACGTTAATGCTGATAAGCAACAAGTGAAGGAAAGTACCTAAACACTGAATGTCTCCGAAGAGGTTATAAATGACTATCCAAATCTTACATTTAATTTCAAGCCTTATCCATACTTTCGACCTCACCGATCCTTCCGGGACCATAACAAACTAAAATTTTAGCAATACCTACTACAAGTCAATAACTTTCACTTAAGGCAAGGAAACTTCTTTTATCAAATTTGACATGAATTACATAATTTATTCGTAATTCAAATAGGTATCAACCTCATTTCTTCTCCTTTTCTTAATGCAATAACCACAGTAGGTGTATAGTTTTCGTTACATTGTCACAATTGTATGCTAAACAGCTATTTGGTATAGTGTCAGCTCTCTGCAAAACAAGACATCAAAAATTTACATTGGTTGAAGCTATTATCTTAAGCTCCTTCAGTATACTCCCATAACAAAATACTTTGCGCCACATCACGCAACAATGTCTTAAGGTGGGCGCAACCAAACTTCAAACCACTTTGGATAATTATCAGCTCATATCGCTCCAATTAAATTTCCATTAAAGCAAAAAAAAAAAAGCAAACAATGTTTGCACTACGAAATGCTGGAGCCTCAGGCTCTTCGCCTTCTTTGCCTACATTCCCCCAAGGGGCCACAAGAGATATTCCGTGCAATGAACTGCGGGTATGTACTTAGTTCCACAAAAGCCCCAATGTTCCGCAATTGTGTATATTCGACTTGAGGCAGAAAGGCAGAGTTGGTTTGGTATACGCTTGTGTGCTGGATGCAAGCATCAGCATACTCGATGACATTGGGCCGCCTTGTCAATTGATAAATGCATGTGCATTGTGCATGTGCATCAAATTGACGTTAATGCTCCACAATGTTGCAGTAAGAGCCCGTATAAATACGATGACTGCGCCCCTGCCGGCCGCAGCCATTCTGCTACCAAAGTAGTTGACAACCCTCTCACCCTCGTACTTTTACTCGCGTGTAACCGTCAACAAACATATTTACTTTGGGCCATCAAGTGCGATGATGGATGTAGGCATAGTAAGTAGTTCAGCATGTGAACGCAAGGTGGCAGTAGTGTATGTTTGATGAATAGAGTGCAACCGGGGCAGAAGGAGCGGAAGCTATTTGAAATTCATACGAATAATTTTGAAAGGTACTTTACTATATTGCGCCGATTGCCGGACAGCAGGGGGTGTGGCATTTGGGTGACAGTAAATTATAATGATGGTCGACTTGGCATTCCGGCAGAATTTCGAATGTGGTTCGCTGCACTGCAATGTAATTAGGGGCCATTTTGTTCTCTATAAGTGTGTGTTTGTGTGCGTGTGCACCAGGGTTTATCAGTTTAAGCTGTTGTTGGTTTTTATGGCGTTGTCATAGCTCCAGTTAATTTACTGCAATTTATCTCGCACCCACATTAGGTGTCCGTGTCGTCTATATTCTATCTATCCATGCGCCTGACTTGGTCATAATATAGTGTGTCATGTTTGGTATTTTATTTTTTTAATTTATAAGATAGCTACATTAACACAGAGTCTAATGATGATGGCGGTGTCGTTTTAATTGAATGCCAGTAGGTACCTTCATAAATAATGTAGGTAGGTAGCTAGATAAGATAAATACATCGAGATAGGAAAAATTGTAAGTAACCGAGCTGGTCTATGGATATCTCACACTGAGAAAAAAAAAATATTATTAAAAACCCCCTAAGCCATGGGGGCAAATCAATTTGGTATTATACTTGATTGTATACAGTAATTTACCTGTCTATAAAGTAATGAAAAGACTTAACCTAAATTGACAAACAAAGACATCAAAAACATTGAGGAATAACAAAATACTGATGGCCTTGCGATACATTTATACGAATTTACATAATGAAAATTCTGCTAATAGGTTCTATACGAATTTTCACAATTCTATCGTGTTAAATCTGTATTAAAGCTTTTAAAACTTTTGAAATATTGTAAAATTGTTGATCTTGATCTTTTTGAACGCGTTTAACGACCTTTAAAACACGAAAAATTAAATTGACAAATTAAAACCTATCTATTAAGTTCAAATTTATTTTTTCTCTTTATTTATTTTTCTGAGCAATAGCGTTTGCTCAAAAAGTAGTGGGTATGAGTATTTTAAAGAAAAGAATATAAAAAAAAATTATTAAATAAATTAAATCAAATTAACAAACTTTCAACAAGGCTTGTATTTATCCCTTATTCTTAATATTGGTCAAAATTTTTGAAAAAGAAAAATGTTTGAAAAATTAAATTGCGAAAAAGGTTTGATGTATTTTTTTTTTTTTTTTGAAATTTAGGTTGTGGGTGCTTTATTTTTAATTTTTGGCCTCCAACAGAAAGTTCAAAGAACTCCAGTGGATTAAATATTATCATGTTTATTTATAACATTTGTAAGGTTTAAAAAATTCATCTCGAAAGCCTACATTTAAATGCTAGTCATTGTATTGGGTGACCCAAAACCTTCGCCATTCACAAGGCCATACGTTTTTGAGACAATAAGCTTTTTGTATGCTATGTTCCGACCTCCGCGCGCGGCACCTAACTAACTAATTGCAAGCTTTACCATTACAATGTGTACCTACAATAAATCAGTTTACTTCCAAATAATTGAGAATTTGAACGATTCGAGTTTTTAATTCAATTAATTGTATTGTTTACTAACTAAGAACTTGTCCAGTTATTGCAGTTTTTTTTTTTATTTGTTTTTGAACGAACGAGCGCCTCTATTTTTTTGCTGTTTGAAACTTTTTTTTAATTCAAATTGTAATATCTTTCGTCCTAACTTCATTTTTATAACTTTTAAAATTTTTAGAAAACTGCTGTACCTAACCGGACAAGTTTTTGAAATAATAAAACAGTGTCGAGCGCGAGCCCATACAAATTTTTGTCAGGTTGCTGATATGGAATACAAATTTTTCTGTTTGTCTATCTGTCTGTCTATGTTCATAGTACCTACATACGGATGATCTACACCCTGAACGTATGGTTTAATTCTCTGAATACTTGGTATTTCGAATTTTTAAAAGATTTTACAGAAAATTTTTTGGATTAAAGAATCCCACTTTCAGAAAAATATATTTTTTCAAAAATGGCTGAAACGCAAATATCCATTTTTTGATGAAATTTTTTTTCGAAAATCGTTAATAACACTGGTTAACAAAATTAAACTTTTTTTTTGTTGCCAAAACAAAAATATATTTTTCTGAAAAAAATTAAAATTAATCAGCTCCCGTTTTTTGAAATATTACCGTATTCGGACCCTTTTCTTTTATATAACGATAATTGTTTGAGCATATTTAGTAACAATTTTTTCCATCTTTCAAGACCTGTTTAAATATTTCCAATATCGTTTTTACTGCCCGAGATATCCCCAGTTGTTTGACATATTATTATCTAACATAGAAATTTTATAACGTCATTATTTCCTTTATGATATATGAAGCCAAACACACTTACTTCATTTTAAGATATCTCGGGAATAAAAAAGATTTTAACAGGTATTGAAAGATAAAAAACCGTTACTAAATATGCTCAAACAATTTTCCCCATACACTGAAAATAATAAATTTCGTAAAATTACGAAAATCCTTTCATACACTACATTTTCGTTGGCCCAACGAAACTTTCGTTGGCTCAACGAAAATATGTAATTTTTCGTAATATGAAAACCTTCATCAATTAATGAAAACGTTTCATACACTTTTTCTCCCTTTTTAGTGCCAAAAAATCCAATTCAATGAAAAGATTCATCAATTAACGAAAAATTTCATACTCATTTTAAAGAATAAAAATAAGAATTTTTTCCTTACTTTATCAAAGTTTTAATTAAGTAACGAAAAAATTCATTAACTTATGAAATTCAATATTAACTAACGAAAATATTCATAAACTTATGAAAATCTTCATATACTAATGAAATATTACATTGACTTATGAAAAAATACATCAGTTAACGAAAAAAAATCGTTGCCTTACAAAAAAAAAAAACAAAAAAAAGGTAGACTTGTGTGCATTTCTGTTTTAATATTGAAAATTTAATCTTGTTGGATATAGTTCACATTAGGTTTTTGTTTAAAAATCCATTTAAGTAGAGCTGAATATAAACAATATTTGCGTATTGACAAGGTGTCTCACGATAAGTCAGTCAACTGATGAGTCCAAGTGAGTTCCACCGGGATAAACGCCAATTTTTTGTTTGGACTATTAAATCAATGATTTAACAGGTCCAATTTAATATTTATAAAAAGAAAAATGAATGAAAAAATTCGTAGGTTAACGAAAAAATTCGTTACTCTACGAAAAGAATGTAAAATAAACTACTAAAAAAATTATTAATACAACGAAAAGTTTCGTTAGCTAACGAATATTTTTTCGTAATTTAATTAAAATATTCATAAAATTTACGAAAAACTTCGTTAGCTTACGAAAGTTTTAATTAAATTTTACGTTAATTGATGAAAAAATTTCGTAAAGTGATGTAAAAATTCATTGATTCTCGATCAAAAATTTTTATGAAAAATTTCATTAAAATACGAAAGTTTTCGTTAATTGATGAAGTTCTTCATTAACGTATGAAAGCCATTTCGTTGAGCCAATTAAATTTTTCATCGGCTGAAAATTAATTAAATTTTCGTTGGCTCAACGAATTTTTTCGTTGTATTTACGTAAGGATTTGGTTCAGTGTATAAAAGAATATGGTCCAAAGTACTCAAAAAACGTTTTTTTTTTTTGCATTTTCTAACGGTAATATTTCAAAAACGGAAGCTGATTAGTTTTTTCTGACTTCGGATTAGAGTTCAGCACACCGAAAACTTTCAGAAAATTTTATTTTTGTTTCGGCAACCAGTGAAATTAGCGTACCAAAATAACATTTTTGTTCGGTGCCTTAACGTTCGAATTTCTGTATCTGGGTTAAAATCGTAAGATTTTTTTTTCTAAGCCAATTTTGAACTGAGTTTCATAAAAAAAAACTCGTTTTTCCGATACGATTTTTTGCTATAAAAATGTATTTATGTATACAATATTTTATATTTAGAGCCAATTTTTCAATCTTCTAATAAACAGTCAGTTAACTGTTCGACAAATAAAGTTATTAGGCTCATAAACAATCAGATAAAAACATTGAATTTTTCAATCAAGAATAATTTATTCAATACTTCCTTATTCCGTGACCTTTCTTTTTAAATAAAGTGAATCTTCTTCGTTGGCTATAGGTCTTGATTTGAGTCTATCTTTTCTTCTTTGTCGACGTTTCACGTGTGCTTACACGCTTCTTCAGGACTAAGAAAAATAATTCTATAAAGCTCTAAAAACGTATAGAATAAATACTTATCTTGAATCCTCTAATGATCCCCAATTGATTGCAGTTGATTAAAGTTTAGGTTTTTTTATCAAGCTTATATATTTTGAAAATCAATAAAAAATGTCTTGAAAAAGACGTTTTTAATTATCAAAATTTCAAAACATAAAAACTTTTTTAATTATTTGATAAGAAATTCAAAAATGTTTCTTATCAAATTGAGTTGATAATTCAACTTAAAAAATTCCTTTTAACAAACTGACTATAAATACTACTAAGCCCTTCACAATCCGATCTCTTATTTACGGTGTTGTCTGTATCTAAAATATGTAACATTTCTAATATCATTCTCTTATTATAATGCTTTTCTGATTGTAAAATATCTACATTGTTATAATCTGGCCTATGTCCCTCACCTATACAATGCAAAGCTAGAGCAGTTTTTTCAGAATGCCCGTTATTAATATCCGATCTATGACCAGCTATACGATTTTTTAGCTTCTGCATGGAAGTACCTACATACACTGATGGACAAAAATTTGATCCATCACCTAAACATTTGATTTTATATACTATATCTGATTTATCGTTTTTAGAAAATTCACCTTTTAAATTAGAAAAAAGTGAATTTCTCAAAACATTTACTGATTTAAAAGCTAAGCGAATCCTATCTTTGTTTCTAATAGGAGCATCTTGAAGTCTCTTGGAAAGATTAGGAATATACAAACAACTCCTGTAGGAAAACTGTGTTGTATTTGTAACTAAATTTGGTCTAACCAACGGGTTGAAATATTGGTTCAACAAACTTTTTATTATATTTATTGGAAAAGAATTTGATAGTAAAGTATCCATGATTTTGTTAATGTTATTCTGACGAAAAACTTCCGTACCTTGACGTGCTTGTAATTAGGAAAAATAACCGTTTGATATTTGATTGGTATAAAAAACCAACATCTTCAGGTCGCCTCATTAATTATAATTCCCAACAGCCAAAACAGATCATTATTAATACAGCAAAAAATTTTATAACCAGAGTATTGGATATCAGTGATATTGCCTTTCGTCAGAATAACATTAACAAAATCATGGATACTTTACTATCAAATTCTTTTCCAATAAATATAATAAAAAGTTTGTTGAACCAATATTTCAACCCGTTGGTTAGACCAAATTTAGTTACAAATACAACACAGTTTTCCTACAGGAGTTGTTTGTATATTCCTAATCTTTCCAAGAGACTTCAAGATGCTCCTATTAGAAACAAAGATAGGATTCGCTTAGCTTTTAAATCAGTAAATGTTTTGAGAAATTCACTTTTTTCTAATTTAAAAGGTGAATTTTCTAAAAACGATAAATCAGATATAGTATATAAAATCAAATGTTTAGGTGATGGATCAAATTTTTGTCCATCAGTGTATGTAGGTACTTCCATGCAGAAGCTAAAAAATCGTATAGCTGGTCATAGATCGGATATTAATAACGGGCATTCTGAAAAAACTGCTCTAGCTTTGCATTGTATAGGTGAGGGACATAGGCCAGATTATAACAATGTAGATATTTTACAATCAGAAAAGCATTATAATAAGAGAATGATATTAGAAATGTTACATATTTTAGATACAGACAACACCGTAAATAAGAGATCGGATTGTGAAGGGCTTAGTAGTATTTATAGTCAGTTTGTTAAAAGGAATTTTTTAAGTTGAATTATCAACTCAATTTGATAAGAAACATTTTTGAATTTCTTATCAAATAATTAAAAAAGTTTTTATGTTTTGAAATTTTGATAATTAAAAACGTCTTTTTCAAGACATTTTTTATTGATTTTCAAAATATATAAGCTTGATAAAAAAACCTAAACTTTAATCAACTGCAATCAATTGGGGATCATTAGAGGATTCAAGATAAGTATTTATTCTATACGTTTTTAGAGCTTTATAGAATTATTTTTCTTAGTCCTGAAGAAGCGTGTAAGCACACGTGAAACGTCGACAAAGAAGAAAAGATAGACTCAAATCAAGACCTATAGCCAACGAAGAAGATTCACTTTGAATAATTTATTCTACAGAATAACAAAAAAATTTGTCAAATTCAAAAATATTTAAAATTAAACGTCATTTTTATTCATGATTGTTTTTGTTTTCTTGCGTTCCACTGTATTTTTTTCAAAATTCTTTCAAAATAGCTTTGACAACTGACACAATATTTTTGTTGAGATTATTGCTTAGAATAATTTTTATTCGTCTCTGAAAGAAGCAGATAGTTTTATTCTTAGGAATAAGCTATATCTGCTTGTTGAAAAATTGATTTTTTCTCTATCCTTAGGAATAAGTACTAACTGACTGTTTAACTGACTATTGAAAAATTAGCCCTTAGTGTAAATTAAATTTTGAAAAGGTAAATTCTTTTATTTTTGAAATAAAAAAATTGAATTTTCGTTTTAGAAAAAAAACAAATTTTTGATAAAGGGAGATTAATTTTTTTGAAATTTTGATCTTCAAAAAATATCAATAGCTACATACATCAATACAAATTTAGTTTTCTAACGGGTCGAACAATTATGTATTTGTTTTAAGTGCATATTAATCAATGAAATCAAATCGTATATATTTTTTGGCGTTCCATTGCATTTCATTTCAGATTTTGATTTTTTTCCTTAAATAACTTATTTAATGTTTTTTCTTTAAATTATTTTTTTTTTTTAGAGAAAGTTCATGTGATCCAGTGTGCATTTTTTTATATCTCCTTTATAACGGATTATTCCCACATAACGGTTTCAAGGTATTGCATTTTTCTCAAAAACGGCTCTAACAAAACTTCGATAGGTATAATTTGGTGTAGGTTTGTAATGATCGAAAATTCTATTATGGGATAAATAGTGTTGCCGTTGTCTGTGGAAATTGACATTTTCCCCATAATTTATTTTAAACCATTATAGTCATTCTTGCTACCTTGCATTTAATTTAGATCGGTAACAAATTATAAGAACATTTTTATAACAAAATTATTATAACAACATGATTGCCGGGAATCATTTGATTACAAAAAATTATTTTTAAAGGCATTTGTTTAATTTCCACTGGATGCCCAACATAGTTGATGGTTTTTCATTCTCAATCTTTATTTCAGTGTAAAAATGTAATTAATATTTTAGTTCTTAAACAAATAGGCATTATTTAATTAAGTTCTATTTTGTGCAACAATGTTGCACCTGAGCCATTATACTGTCATGCTGGGTGTTTACCATCATGATGCACACGTTTTGATGACTTTTTTCTCAACTGACGATTTATCGAAATATCTTTCATTTAGTTTAGCACGCCTGCATGCAATGTTCAATATCGAAATGGAACTCTGGAGTTGCAATAAAGTGTTGCCAACTTTGTACCCCACTTTTTCTTGCCATTCCGACCACAATCGTTGAACCAAAAACTACAATAGTTTGCAGGCAAACCACAAACACATAATTTATACCATTTACGACGACAACACTTTGTTGCTCATTCCAAACCAAAGTGTATCTTTTGTCCCAGCAGCCGCAAAGGAAACAGAAACTTAATAGTCTGGCTTTTGGTGTTACAAAACCAGAGTTATACAAACTTCTAAGCTAGAAATTATGGATGGCTTTGGTTGGAGGATACTCGATTGCAACTCCACTTTCCAGATTATAACGTCATGATGATGACGACGAGACGCGTCACACATATTCTGCGGTGACGAAGGCTGAATTCAACAAATTATTATTGCTAGGCTGTTAATTGACCGCAACTTATTAAGTTAACTTGGCCCAGAGGAGCCTTAGCGATGTCTGAAGAAATAAAATGCCAGTCAAAGGATGAAAGTTGTTTAAGAAAAAATGTTAAACTTTTATCGCCTTTTGTATGCTAAATTGACGACGACGACGTAGTGAGAATATCCGAAGATTATATGAAGCTATGTAGACTTGTGGTCAACCTCATCGAGCTGTCATGTCACCCAGACCCACAGAGTGAATGAAGGATCATTATGTATCAAACCCAAACTGATTGGGAGGGCATCACATCAGCCAGAGCACATTCTTATTCTCGTCTTTGCATTTTGCAATCTCGTTGATTTATAATTGAAAAGATTTTAACAAGGTTGAAGGTGAGAGAGAGATTGTGAATGAGTTTCTTGGATTATAATATCGGATCGCAGATCATCATGGATCGATATAATGATTATTGGGGATCAGGCGAAGTCCTGCTGTGGGTGTGAAGCTCATTTAAAATGCTTTGTTGTGTTGATGGTTTGATGGATCGTTAAAATAAGTATGACAAGACAACTAAAAGGTGAAGTTGATGGGAATGTTTGATGAAAAATTTTTATTGATTTATTTTTATAGGGAAATAATGCATTTTTATGACTATGTTTATGCATGATACTTTTCGTGTATGAATAAATTTATTTGCTTTAATAATTTTTGAATATAGAATATTTGTCCACAATAACAACTGCGTTTAACAGCTTTTAGTATTATCTGAGGGCTTCATTTGATTTTTTTTTAAAGTGGTAGAAAAAAAGCATTTAAGTTTCAATAGCAACGATTTGAACAATACTAATATGTACCTAAGTGGTTTTTAGAAAGATATGGTTTAAATAAAAGAGTTGCGCAACGAACTTTATTTTCTTTTTATTCTTTTTACATATCTTTTTACAAATCACACAGGCCGAGTTCTACGAAAACGTCATTTAGCAACTTCCGCTCATTATTTCAAGTTTAAATTGCCATCTGAATCAAGAAGTTTTCTTTTTAATGAATCATTTTTTTTCAATAACAAAGGCTTTTTCTTATATTTCACAAAAAAATTGATCCGGATTTACTCTTTTTTCTGAAGTGGCAGAAAATAATAAGTAATTCTTTTTAAAATAGTATGTGTGATTTTTTATACGGAACAAAAATTACCAAAAATAAACAACAATGAACGTTTAAACAAATGTTAAACGAAATGAACACATGAATGTACATTAGGGTGTGTCACTTTTGTATGGCCGAAAAAAAGTACCCTAATTTTGCAATGTAATAGTGGTCAAAAGTTTTATAAGGGTCTAAGGTTTAATAACACTGGTTTACAAAATTAAACTTTTTTTTTGTTGCCGGAACCAAAATATACTTTTCTGAAGGTTTTCGGTGTGCTGAACTCGAATCCGAAGTCAAAAAAATTCTAGCAGCTCGCGTTTTTGAAATATTACCGTTAGAAAATGCAAAAAAACGTTTTTTTGACTACTTCGGACGTTTTTTTTTTCATGTAAGAAAATTTTTTAAAATTAAAATTGTAACGGTTTCTACAAGACCTGTTTTTCTTCTTTCAAAATCGTATATATCTTAAGATGAAGTAAGTGTGTTTTGCTCAAAAATCATAGAGGATGTAATAACTTTATACCAGGGTTTCTGGGATACGAATATGATGTCCGACTATTGTTGGTCTCTTATATGCCATTTTCCAAAGTCAGCACACCAGAGGAGAGCCTTAAAACGAAGTTTGTTTTTTGGAAACTAATGGTTAATTTATTTTTTTAAATAAAGTTTTTCTAAGTAAATACATGTTTTTTTCTGTTTTATATCTACTTTGCTGAAACTAAGAAACTAGAGCTGATGAAAGTCTTTTAATTACATTTTGAAAAGGGTATTAAATATGTAGTCAGCAACAGCTAAAATTTTTTCGACAACACATGTGCTGCTTGGCTTACCAATGTATTATAAAGTTATTACATCCTCTATGATTTTTGAGCAAAACACACTTAGTTCATCTTAAGATATCTATACCTATACGAAAGATATCGGAAAGATTTAAACAGATTTTGAAAGAAAAACAGGTCTTTTAGAAATCGTTACAATTTTAATTTTAAAAAATGTTCTTACATGAAAAAAAAAAAACGTCCGAAGTAGTCAAAAAAACGTTTTTTTGCATTTTCTAACGGTAATATTTCAAAAACGCGAGCTGCTAGAATTTTTGACTTCGGATTCGAGTTCAGCACTCCGAAAACCTTCAGAAAAGTATATTTTGGTTCCGGCAACAGAACCCTTGTTAACCAGTGTAATATGTAAAAAAAAAAATTATAATATCGTTCGTCTTTGGCTCGCTCAAATCGGTTGAAGTTGTTTGGAAAAAAATAATTTTTTATAAAAAAATGATTTTTTTTCTTCGCATAAATATTATTTCGCAGCTTCTTTACTTAGTTTTCAATTCCAACAAATATAAGCTTAAAAGTTTTTTGTTATTATTTGTTTTTGTATTCAAACGGCGCAATTAAAAAAAAAACATATATTTAAAAAATTTCTAAAAATTCAAATTTCTTCGATTTCTTCCTATATTTTGAGCGAGCCAAAGATATTAATTAAAATGAAAATTGTAAACGATAAGTAATGCAACTTTTAAAAGCTATTATAGAGAGAACACTTATAGGCATAAATCGAAATAGTTGAAAAAATAAAATGAAAAATAATCTAAATTTTGATTTAGTGATGAAAGTGGTACGAAAAGCCCTAGATAACGTCATAGGTCTCCACTGTCCACCCAAATATTTTTGAAGTTATACTTCTTATGGGACGGTGGGTATAAAAATTTGTTTTTTGACAAGAATGTCAAAACTATTATGACGCGATCGCCATCTCCGAGACAATTGGGTAGCAGGGCTGTCGTTTCACCTTCACAACACAACACGTGGCAAGTTGAATGTTTCATGTCGCAAGTTGCATGTGGCAAGTACCATGTGGCATTCAGTATGCAAAATGTGGCAAGTTGTACGTGGCAAGTTGCGTGTGGCAAGGAGCATGTGGCAAGTTGCATGTGGCAAGTTGCATGTGGCAAGTTGCATGTGCCAAGTCGCATGTGGCAAGTTGCATATGTTAAGTTGGATGTGGCAAGTTGGATGTGGCAAGTTGGATGTGGCAATATTTAATATTTAATATTTAATAAATAAAATTTGTATGCGATTCAAAAGATAAAAGATTAATCTACACAATGAAAACAAAGTTTTAAGACATTTTATGGACTTATTTTCAAAAAATTGACTTTTGAAAAAAATTTAAATTAAAAAAAAATGCAATTAAATAAAAATTGGCCTAATTGTTTACGAGTTACTCAGAAATGTAGAGAAGGCTCTATGGTAGGTTATTAACGGTGAAAAAAAAATATTTCAGAAACAAGTCCAGTTTTTCCAAACACTTTTTTTTTGGAAATTTCTCATTTTTGTATAGTTATTCATCTTTTGAAAAAAAAATTAAGTTTGTCAGACCCCCCAAAATATGAAAACTGAAAAGTAAAAGGTTCAAAATATATGGAAAGATTTTACACGGTGGCAACATTTTTGACTGTTAAATACATTACATTTTACTAGTTTTAAATTATTTTGGCAGCCATCATGACACGCAAACCTTTAAGTTATACGTTTATAAAAAGGTAAAGATTTTTCTCTATCTACTGCTATTTTATTTATAAAAATCAGAAGCAGGGTTCAAAAGCTATAGCTAGATAAAAACAAAAGTTTTACTACAAAAAAAAAAAATCGTTTATTTCTGAAACGACATAAGTCCAGCGACTTTAAAGGCTTAAAAACCCGCTTAGACTTGAAAAAAAACTTTATATTTAAAAGGTTTTAAAATGAGTCTTTAGCTTAATTATAACTCGGCATACTCTAAATTTGAAGTGTTGTGGAATTTTAACATAAAACTCATGGACTTGTGTTGTTTCTAAAATAAACGATTCATTTTAGTGCACACTCTCAAGCTACTCAAAATCGAAGCTTTTTGGAGAACAAAAAATTTGATTTTAATTTCACTACTAAAGAATCTCACAAAACTCATTATTTGCAAGTTTAAAAAAAATTAAGGTTGGATTTCGGGACCCACTTTTTTCGCATTCCTTAACATCGTAATATCATGTTCGATTGTTACCTCAAGTTCTGAGCGTTTATCAAATAAATTCTGCTTTTGCGTTATTTTTAATTTAACAGATACCTATGATTTGATGCTTAAATACTTCAATTAAGAAATTATTCGCATTAGGTACATTGGATAAAAATTGATGAAACAAAAGAGCTGATCAGCAAACTTAAATTAAAAGTAAAAGTCATAGTTTATGTGATTTTTAATTTGAAACTGATGAAATAAATGTAAAAGTTTAAAAAAAATTCTTAATTAATGCTGAAAGCCCTAAACTCGAAAAGTATTAATATTTTAAAATTAATAAGTATCCTCTTTTCATATCTTTCACTTTCATATTGATTGTCTTTGTTAGCACACTTTTTTTTATTTAATATTATCTTAAAAAACGTTTAGTGTCTTATTGCCAAAAATTTCTTTCACCGACAAAGAGAATTTTTCCTGAATAGAAATTTAATTTAAATCCTTCAGCAACCATAATCCAACTTATCACCTCGTACAACAACAAATCCCCTTTATTGTAACACCACGCTACAATAACTTTGTGTGTATCAATCAACACTTTACAAAAAGGAAACATGATTCCTTGCTGCGACCCTTAAGCCAATAAAACATCCCTAAATATGTCAACAATCCCGTTTTTATTCATATACCTATCTATCTATATAAATGGGGGACTATATTCCCTGTTTGTGTTTGACATTTTGAAGGCTCGAAAAAGTACATTATTTACTTCCATCTCTTTCCACTCTATAAAAGAAGTGTATTAAAGAACCAGCACCAGGCTCATCTGGCAGGATAATGGTGGCCACAAAAACACAAAATTGACTGACACCTCGAAACGTCGTCGTCGTCTCCTGCTGGTCGTAATTGTCAGATCATTTATCCGCATTAGGCTTCAATTGAAAGGTCATGATGCGAGAAATCATCCCCGAATCTTATAGAATCTCAGTCCCATATATCTCATCAAGATAGAGAATCATGCGATGCTGCTATCCATCGAGTCTTTATTTATATTCAAGTCAGGTTTTTGGTAGTTGTCTATTTTGGTCCTTTTTTTTTGCTATAAGAGGGGATCTTTTTTGGATAATAATGTGTAGCTTTTGCTTCCCAAAAACTGATGTTTTTCTTCCTGTGGAAGTGTCACCCTCTCGTATCATTCGGTCGGTTGGACCCAAATGGAATTTGTTTTTATAGAAACACATTCTGCCGTGTATAAAGTAGTTGGCATTAAATGGAACAAGGGTGCGAGCAAGGGTGTTTTCTTTTATGTCGTCGTCGTGTCACAAAGCCGGATCTGAAATTTAATTCAATTTTATGTAGCGAAAACAAGCGACTTTGTGGTGGCAAGCGAATTCAATTTGATTGGTTGCTTTTTGAGTTAGTCTCATATTGCCGCTTGGCTTCTCGCTTGATCTCCAATGTAAAAGGTAGCTATCTAAACAACCCTCAGAATTAACGACGAGAAAATAATCTGTTTGTTTATTTTTTTATGGTTTTATTCTTTAAAAAAATACAAAAAAAAAAAATGAAAAACGAAAGCTGTACTTATTTGCTGCTCGAGATTAAATTAATTGCAATGAAATAAAGCGCACACGTGTGTGTTCCACAGATATTGTATTTCAAAGACTTTATAGGGATACAAGCTGAATATGAAAATGTGGGTATATAGGTACATGATGTTCGAGCTTAATTATTCTAATTTTTCTATTTTTCCCAAAATGAGAAGTCTATAAATTCTGTTTCAATTACATTTTTGATGATGATGTATCCACGTATGAAATTGAATCATATGGATTTCATAAGAATGCGGAAGATTAATATCTAATTGGGGACTGAGTTGGGGATTATAATGAGCATGTTATACATATTTGCATGATATACTTGATACTTGAACAAATACCTATTTAATTTTAAATTATGAAATAAAATAAAATTGAAACTTGAGACTTTTTCTTGAGATTGTTAGCTTGTCATGGTTGAATATAAAATAACTTTGGTACGTATTGCATTCACATTATAATTGAAAACAAAATTACTTTATTTGTAAATTTAAGGAGTAGTAGTATACTGTAGCACTTAGTTACTGTAGGATTTTTTGACGTGATAACGTCTCTTAATTCGATGAACCATGGCAGCCACCACGAAAAAGTGACGCCATTTTCTAACGTTCCACTTGAAATTTTTAGCAGTGCGGCAAAAATTTCAATTCAAAATTAAAAATAAACTATTAGAGAGAGATTTAAAAAATTCCATCTTTTAATAGGGTAAATTGGGGTAAAACAAAATTTCAAAAAAATTGGCTATTTTCTAAACGCGACAATGTAAAGAAATGAATTTTTTTTAATCAATAGATGAATTTATTGCAAGACTGACAATGGTATTGAAAAAATTCTAAAAAAAATTCAAAACCAAGCTATAAATGGTTTTCTAAAACTAAAACATGAGATAGACCTTTGACAAAAAAGGCAATTTGAAAAACGTCATTCGAAAGATAATAAAAAAAAGTTAGTTGCCTCTGCGTTTTGAAATATGAATTTTTGAAAAACACGTACATATTTTGGGGTATTTTTGGGTGAGTTTTTATTTTTTTAAATTTTTTGTAGCATTCAAAAAATCTCAAACTTATAAAACATGTAGCCTATGACTGTGCGCATACATGTACACAAAAATTGGTATTTCAAAATGGTTTTTGACCGAATAACTGGAAAAACAAGTTTTTTTTTCCCAAGTTTTTTTACCTATTTTAACCGTTTTTTATATATATATATAAATAAATAAATTAAATTCATATTGTAGATAGATAATAGACAGGACTATATCTGTGCAAAATTTCAATCAATTTTGTAGTCACAATTTTGAGATAAAGGTAAAATAAAGTTTTATTATTCAACAGGTTCTATCTTTTGATCTAAAGCAAATACAAATTTGATTTAACTTTATTGAGCATCTTCATGATGTTACCTTTCATTTTTTATATCACACATAACTGTACATTAACTACAAGCTATACAATGTTAAATTAAAAAACTTGCGAAATACCTCAAAACACCTGTGGAGATCTCTTGATCATGAACAGCTACCAGTGTGGGAAGTACCGTAATCTCAGTTTGGAATTTCGACATGGTTGGCTTTAAAAAATTCTAACTTTTTTTGTAGGCATCGCAGAAATAATATAGAAACATCATATGAAAGGTGAAACTATAAGCTTTTACATGTTATAAAATTTTGTATAGGTTGTCTAAAAAAAATTGATTCAATAGCGTGAGAACATAAAATTATATGTTTTTTTTTTTGCTTTTTTTGATGAAATTTGATCGAGTTCAAAAAGTTTTAGCTCTTTTTGGAGATGGAGATATATATTTTGAGCTGAAGCAATAAGCTTTCAGGTGGTATAAAATTTATTATAGGTTGTTATATCAAAAAAATTAATTTTTGGGTGATGGAAATGATTTTTTCACTTTTTTCATAAGAAATGATTGTTTTTAATAAATTATTTTAATACTTTTTGCGCATTGTAAAAATATAAAAATTGTTTTATTATTTGGAAGAAATATTTGGCTTTTTAATGGTATAATTTTTTTTTTGTAAGCTTTTAAAATAAAAAAATTAATATAATGAGAAAAGAAAAAAGGTAACTTTTTTTAGCTTTTTCTTGTAAATTTATGATTGTTTGAAATAAATAAACGCTTCAATTGACTCATTTTAAAAGCACACAACCTGTTTTCTTACGACGTTATCACGTAAAATCATCGTCCGTAAACCGGCTTTACAGACAACCTCTTTTATCTAAACAATTCTAGGAAGTCTTAAGAAGACCTTATATTTTCTGAGGTTATTGACAAACTAAAGCTAACACTTAAATTTATGTTGAATAAAAAAAAAATAAAAATAAAAAACGTATCTATGAGAATTGCTATTATGTGCATTTTAAAATTTTGAAATAAAGTTTGCTGTTCAGCTCTTTCGTTTTATCAAATCGACACATCGACACAGTATTTTTTCAGAAGCCAATCAGGAATTGCAATTTGCAGTACAGAATATATTTTATAAAATTCTTATTAAGATGACACCGAAATTTGCATTAACGCCTTAAGTAGACTTAATAAATTCAATTTCAATTTCACAAAGAAATTTCAAAAGGATAAGAATTTTGAATTTTGCTTGAATTGCTTCAGTGGAATTCTTATTTATAATCATTACTCATGTTGAGTATATACTTATAAAAAGGATTTTGTATTGATTGATTTCCAAACGGCAAATTGCGCAATAACGTCAATTCGTTAATTACTCACGATTTTATCATATTATTTTATTGTTATTCGTATTAATATTAACAATTAAACACTGTATTGCAAAATCTTTCCATGTTAAACAACGCCTTCCTTTTTATTTCAAAATTATTTGTGTCAATGATAAACAAGAGGTATTTATCTGCTAGTTAGCACATCTGTTTCATTTAATTAATAAGACACAGTAAGAATCATAAACATTTTTAAAAATTTAATTTAATTAAAAGAAAAACACACGAAAAATCCAGTAGTCAAACAAAATCAGCTAGGCAATAAAAACAAGCTTTCAAAAAAATAATAAACGATTGTCTTGCACAATTCCAACAATGAACATGTCAATAAAAGAGAAACTCTAATTAGTATAGCGCAGAACACAATTGTTGTACGGATCTTCGTATTTGAATCTAAATTGATTTAATCAATTGGCTGCGGTGATGTGATGCTATAAAAATCCAACGTCAAAGTCTGAATACAAAACCATCAACCATGTGGCATTAATTAATAAAACACGCTAATTTCCATCTTATAACTCGGACTCTGCACTCACAATTATTGATAAAAATACCTTTTGTCTAAAATAGAAAAACAAGAAAACGCTTTTAATTATCACTCGTCTTGAATATTGAGGCTATAAACCTACCCAAAGGTATAAGGTATACAATGCTACTCTATACGAGGTGGCATAATGCAGTTGATCGATACAACTTCAAGCCAATCATTTGCGGTATCAATTAGCACTTCTGTGTGGCAGAGGAATCTAGCTATCAAATAGGTAGGTATCGAAGCTACTTGATGGGTGACTCTTAATAATCCTGATAGCTTCTATGGAATGTGAAAGCGTTCGGTGCGGCGCACCAATCAACTTAATTAGTTGAACATCATTCTTCCACCTTTTGGACTTGCCTTTCATATAGAAGCCTTACCCCTCTCGCATGTGTAGGTTCTAGCATACCTAATGGCGACCTAACTCAAGCTCATACGAAGACCCACCATAACGTCGCATACTGTCTTTGATCTCGTGCCGATGCTCATCTGATCGTGGGCTTGTTGTAGCCAATCATGGAAGAGGAATCTTCATGGAGAAGATCTGGCCGCCATGGGCGATGTTGGAGAAACTCATTAGTGTGGGGGATCTGCGGTGCGGTTTGGACATTCCTCCTCCGATTGGTCGACTATAGCAATGTTCAATGTTTGTGGGTTCGTTCTTTTGTCGATACAGTGCAATGCAATTGAACTAATGAGGCTTTTCAGTTTAGTTGGCTAGAGTTAAATGGCGGATTTGTGTGGTGGATTGTAAACATTATTTGCAAAAAAGTCTTAGTTCACGAGATTGTAGGTAATTGTTTGTTAAGTCAGCAATTAGCGAGATTATAGCGCTTCTGAAAACCGGCTTCGCTTATCCAGATAATTATAGATATATTAAAGAACAACTCTAGTTTTAGCTCAAATGATAATTTAAAGATCATTAAAGTCGGTTTACGGACGATAATTTTACGTGATAACGTAATAAGAAAACAGGTTGTATGCTTTTGTTAACAAAAAAAAGCACTTCCATCACCCAAAAATCCATTTTTTTTTTTTATAAAACAACCTACCTATAATAAATTTTATACCATTTGAAAGCCTATTATTTCAGCTCAAAATATTTATATCAATCATGTCTGTGCGACATCTACAAAAAGAGCTAGAATTTTTTGAACCCAATCAGTTTTCATCAAAAAAGCAAAAATATCAATCTTTTGTATCTTCTCACGCCATTAAATTAATTTATTTCTATCACAAATTAATTAAATTTTATATCATAAGAAAGCTTATTATTTCACCTTCCATATAAGGCTTCAATAATATTTCTACGATGTGTAAAAATTTCAAACTGAGAATACGGTACTTCCCACACTGGTGGCTTGTCATGGGCAAAAGATCTCCACAAGTGTTGTGAGGTTTTTCTGAAGTTTTTTAATTTAACATTGTATAGCTTAGCTTGTAGCAAATGTACCGTTATGTGTGATATATCAAATGAAAGGTAATATTATCAGGATGCTCAATAAAGTTAAATTAAATTTTTATCTGCTCTAGATCAAAAGAAAGAACGTGTTGAAAAATAAAACATTATTTTATCTCAAAATTGTGGCTACAAAATTGATTGAAATTTTGCACAACTATAGTCCTACTTATTATCTGAATCGTTCATTTCAGAAACAGCATAAGTCCATGAGCACTAACTTTTCAGGAGCAACAAAAAACTGTTTTGTATGTTAAAACTCCACAACACTTCAAATTAAGAGTATGCCGAGTTATAATCTAAAACCTTAAAATATTAACTTTTTTTCAAGTCTTAGCGGGTTTTTAAGCCTTTAAAGTCGCTGGACTTATGTCGTTTCTGCTCAAAACGATTTTTTGGTAAAACTTTTGTTTTTATTTAGCTATAGCTTTCGAACCCAGCTTTCGATTTTAATAAACAAAATAGCAGTAGATAGAGTAAATCTTTACCTTTTTATAAATGTATAACTCAAAGGCTTGCGTATCATGATGATTGCCAAAATAATTTAAAACTGGTAAAATGCCATATAATTAAAGATTTACAAATGCTGCCACCGCGAGAAATCTAGCTATAACTTTTGAACCCTGAGTTCAATTTTAATGAATTTAATAGATATAGATAGAAACAGCATAAGTAAATGAGCACTAACTTTTCAGGAGCAACAAAAAACTGTTTTGTATGTTAAAACTCCACAACACAACACAACACAAATTAAGAGTATGCCGACTTATAATCTAGCTAAAGACGCATTTAAAAACCTTAAAAATATTAACTTTTTTTCAAGTCTTAGCGGGTTTTTAAGACTTTGAAGTCGCTGGACTTATGTCGTTTCTGCTCAAAACGATTTTTTGGTAAAACTTTTGTTTTTATTTAGCTATAGCTTTCGAACCCAGCTTTCGATTTTAATAAATAAAATAGCAGTAGATAGAGTAAATCTTTACCTTTTTATAAATGTATAACTTAAAGGCTTGCGTATCATGATGATTGCCAAAATAATTTAAAACTGGTAAAATGCCATATAATTCAAGAGTTAAAAATGCTGCCACCGCGAGAAATCTAGCTATAACTTTTGAACCCTGAGTTCAATTTTAATGAATTTAATAGATATAGATAGAGTTATTCTTTACCTTTTTATAGATGTATAACAAAAGGGCGGGCGTGTCCAGATTATTGCCAAAATAATTTAAAACTGGCAAAAAGTCATGTATTTAACAGTAAAAAATGTTGTCACCGGGTGAAATCTTTCCATACATTTTAAACCCTTTCCTTTCAGTTTTCGTATTTTGGGGGGGTCTGACATTATTAATTTTTTTTCCAGAAGACAGATTCTGTCCACAGTATAAATTTAATTTATTAATCTGTTGAAGAAAAAAAAGATAAAAATAAAAAACGATTAAAAATGGTCAAAAAACTTGGGACAAAAAAACTTGTTTTTCCCGTTATTCTGTCAAAAATCATTTTAAAATGCCAATCATAAACTATATGTTCTATAAGTTTAAGATTTTTTGAACGGTACGAAAAATTTATAAAAATAAAAACCCACCCAAAAATACCTCAAAAAAAGTAGTTGTTTTTTCAAAAATTCATATTTCGAAACGCAGGAATTAAAAAAAATCCGTATCAGACCCCGAACTTTGTTTTTCGCATTATCTTTTGAATGGAATTTTTCAAACTTTCAGAAAAAATGTTCTCTACCTATAATCACTACTTTGTCAAAGGTATACCTCATGTTTTAGTTTTAAAAAGCCGTCTATAACTTCGTTATGAAATTTTTATAATTTTTTCAATACTTCTGTCAGCCTAAAAATAAGTTTATCTATCGATTAAAAAAAAATTAAATTTTCTACTACGTCGAATTTAGAAAATACCCACTTTTTTGCAAATTTTGTTTTACCCCTATTTACCCTATTAAATGACGAAATCCTTTCAAATGTATTCAACTTTAGGATATTATTTTTCAAATAAGCTATAGAAGATTTTTGTATCTCTAATAGTTTATTTTAAATTTTGAATTGAAATTTTTTGATGCACCAAATCGACCAAACATTAAAAAGCAATTACATAAGAATCCGTTGTGCTTCCGATATATGCCCAAATATATCATTCAGCTGTCTTTTTGAGCGGCGTTGCATTTATTTCTACCCTTAGATCAATTGCTATTAGATGCAACCCCTAATTACAAATATGTTAGACCCGAACACATCAACCATTGGCAAAACAAACTTCTGTGGTTCCTGCTGTCAGACAACAAATCCTTTTTTAACAATTTATTTAACAAAAAAGTGAAAAAAATTATTAATCGAAAAAAAAAAACCCTTTAATTTGTCTATTTGTTCTGGACAAAAAAGACAACAGCTTGGATAAAGAGGTTTACCATCATCATTCCATTACCGAGAGCCCACCACCGCCACCATTATTACCACACAATGAAGTCATTCTTCCAGAAATTAACCCATCAAAAAAATCCCATTTTGGATCACACGTCAGATGGTGCGTGAACAACAAAATAAAAAAAAAAAAAAGCCAAAGACCCAAACCAGAACAAGAACACCCAAATCGATCGAGGAGGACAATCCCTTTACACACAAGACACCACCAAAAAACACACCTAAATGCGGGCCCGTTTTTTTAAGTCTTCTGTTTTTTTTTTTGTCAGGGTTCCTTTTATTATATTTTTTGTTGAAGCCTATTCCATAATGTGTTTCATAAAAAGGTAATTTCGTGGTGATTCCGATGATGAATCGGTCCCCGTGGCCATTAGTCGACGATTATAAACAAATTTCCGCGCGCAGGAAATGGAAAATGAGCCTTTTGTGGCGTTTTGTTGTTTGGGAATTGAGCGATAAATATTATTTGTTGATGACTGAAACCAATAAGCGAATGAGAATATACCTAATTTTTTGGAAATATTGTGCGAGAGACAACATCAGAGAAATTGATTAATAAATACTCTTCAAGGAACGGTGAAATATTGATGAATTAATTTAGGTCTTTTTTATATATAAATTTTGTTGGAGCGGCTGGTTTGTTTATGTTTGATATCGGGTATATTTGGATCAATGGCGGAGACCACTATCCAATGGGAGACCATTAATATTTCCTTTAGGCAGGCGTTATTTCTATCAAATGAACGGGGTGGTACGGTGTTGTTCTGGACTCAATTACTGTCGAACACGTAAGTTCGATTAGATCTATATAGGGTTTCGGGTGGTCCTAAACCAGTCGTAGCGGGTGTTTTTTTGTATCCATTAAGTGGAACAAAAGTTGCGCTTAATTTATAATTAATCGTTTTTAATTCTTTAGTGGAATTAAGTGAAAGGAATGAGGGTTGTATTTTTTTTTTTTGTAGAAATTTTGTTTTGTATAGTTTAACTGCCCCCAGAGTATGAGGACATGTTAGCGACAGAGAAAACAAAAAATATTTCTTTGTGTTGGTTTTTTTTGTTATCCTAAATGATATCGAAATCAATTACTTTTGGTGGATGGAAACCATCAAATTGAATTGTTTTTTTTTTTAATACCAAATTGAATGCCACATTTATGAAATTATTTATCCAAGATAGATGGATTATGATATAAAATGGATTAAATTATAATGATTATCCAACTACAAAGTATGGAGCCTCATTAACCTCATTAAATTTGTGTAATTCTTACCCCGGATAAAAGGTAGATACGCATTTTCATTCATTTTAGTTTTTTTTTACTTTTGTAAAACTGACTTTTGCATTAGTTACAAAAATCATAAGAAAAACTTAAAAAGGAAATATTATTTTTTGCTAATCGTGAAGGTGATATTCAATAGAAGTATCTTCGAACAAGGCCGTAGCCAAGGGGGGGGGGGGGGATCACAGGGGTTTGATTTGGTTTTTTTTTTTTGATTTATGAATTTCTCGTAAACGACAAAACAGATTTCAACCAAAATTTTTATTTAAAAAAAAAAAAAAAAAAAAAAAAATTTTTGGATGTTTAAAAAATATTACAAATTTTTTTTTTTTTTTAAACCGATTTTTTGAAACCGGGTTGATAAATTTTATAGAAATTTCGTTTAAATGTGTTAAACTATTTTTTTTTTTGTAAATGGCATTCGAAATTTTTTTTTGAAAAATGTTAGAAAATTTTTATTTATAAAAAATTATTTTTTAAAATAACGACTCTATTTACAAACATATAAAATTCCTTAAAAATAACGTTATTTTAAATTTTCTTTAATTTTTTTTTTTCGTAAAAAGCTTTAACATACATAAGGGTTACTTTTACCAAGTACGTGCGACCCCAGTGCATTTTATTTATTATAATGATGAAACTTTGCAGGATTTGTGTACCCTGAGCCTGAGTACCTATACTAATTAAATAAAATGCACGACTGGGTCGCACGAACTGGATCTTAGATTTCAAGATGCTTAAATTTTTACGACTTTTTATTTAGAAATTTGGAAAATGTAGGTACTATATACAAATACATACAAGTACCTATAAAAAAAAATTAAATTCGTTTTTGAAAGAAATAAAACAAAATCTAAAATCAAATTGCCCTCCAAAACAAGTCTGCAGTTTTGATTGATATATTAAGATGCATTTTTAGAAAAAAAAAAATTTCAAAATCGTTAGAGCCGTTTTTTAAAAAAACTATTTTTTTTATAAATATTTTTTTTTGGCAAAAACGTTTTAAAGTAAAACTGGTATGCCATTTTGTAGAAACCACTAATCAATATCTAAAAACAAAATTTCAAAAAATTTCAATGTCCCGTTTTCGAAAATTTGATTGTTCAAAAAAAAATTGATTGTTCAAAATTTTTTTGGTTGTTTGATTGTTGGTTTTTGATTGTTCAAATTTTTTTTAAAAATCCAAAAAAATACTTTTTTGAAATTTTGCTTTTGACTTATATTAAAATTATATAAATGCTTCTTCACAAAAAGTTTCGTTGAAATCAAATACCTAAGCACTTTCGGAGATATTCGGATTTGAAAAAAAAAAAATGGTTCTATGGCAGGTACCGTTAATAATGATTTTCAAACAAAATTTTTTTCATCTTGTCTTATAACTTATACATTTGAATTTTTTTTAACAAAATCGTTGGAGCCATTTTTGAGCAATTTCAACTCTACTAAAATCGGTATATGTCAAGTACCGTTATTTTTGGTCCAAAAAATAACGTTTACAGACAGACAGACTGACAGACGGACTTCCGTAACCCAACTTTTTTTTTTTTTTTGCATTCTCTATCGTCGCACATAGGAGTATTGTTATCAAAAACCTGGCCATATTTATTTTTCGTGGTTTTTGTTATTATTTCTGTTTAAAATGAGTATTCCTACAAGAAAATTCAATATAAACCTAGTTTTTGTTATTTTTATTTTTTTTACCAAAAACTAAAAAAATTGATTAATGGCCTGTACTCCGCCTGTCGACATTATTTTTCTCAAATTTTTTTCCTCATCCCTAATACGCAATTCTCAGTTTCTTTTCTCTCTTCCCCAACCTTGATTAAAATACACTAATGACATCAGTAAATTTAATTTAAAAATAAAAAACGTTGCATAAAGTAAGGAGTATTTTCTATCAGAAAGTGAAAAACTAATTGACCCTCGATTCTCTAAAGAGCACCTAAGAGCATCCAATTTTTGTTGCATTGTTTTAAAGAATATATAAACTAACTCATAAGTTTCAATTCATCGCAGAATAACGGGGTATACTAAAATAAAATTTTTAAAGTTCAAATAATAACTTACCAAAAATATCAAGTTTTTAGATACTAGTTCTAAGCCCGAATTAAAATAGAAAAAACCATCTAACATTTTCAAAACTTTATTAATATCGTTAATAAATAACTGAAGAAAAATTATCCATTTAAATTTTTTTAGATTTCTATCACAACACTGCGATATCGCATATAGAATTACACTTACCAAAATACTTCGCATTCAAATAAAAATGAGGTAGATGTAACAGTTAACATTGAACTCATTTTTTAACAAGACACGATCGAAAAACAAAAAAATTAGTGCAGCATATTGACACATGTTTATTTTGCACCCATTTTGCCAAACTTTTTGGTGTCAATTTTGATTTTTAAAAAATCGACTTATGACCAGGTTTTTACTGCAAATACTCCTATGTGCGTCGTATAATGTCATGGAAAAATGCTATCTCAACTCGCAAGTAAAAAGTAGAAGAAACACTTAAAACTCTTGGTTGACACTAGATTCTTTAAAAAAAATGTATTTTAACTATAAAAGGTGCACTTCCCGTTTTCTCAAGCTAAAGGAGAAATTTTGAAAAAAAAAAAAATGCATTTTTGTACATATTTTTTTTGTCAGTTTATTGTAGCTGGTAGTTTTTTTGAATCAATCGGTTTATGTTTATATGGGGCCATTATGAGGCCCTGCAACACTGTTCATTGCTAAAAACTGTTTCAATTTTTTATTCACAAAGAATTCTTTCTGAAAATGTTGAATTCTCATACCGATGTTGGTTCTACACACGCCAGTCATCAAGCATTTCGACACATAACAAAAGAGGTACAGAGAATGACATTTCAATATCCACTTCAGTATGAGGTTAAACTTTCACATTTGCCACTCGTCATTTTGTATAAAGAGAATTTTAAATGAAAACATACTCATCCCATTAACCTCATAAAATAATATCAAGTAATTTTATTATTCCTTTTGATATAAATTACATCCAATCAACCAGAACATTGGTATAAAAGTGTCTGTGTCATCGTCAACCCGTCTGTCCATTTCTCTGTCATTCTTATGTCACATTTGCGGTTCTTTTTCATCACACATTTAGGTGATGCGGAAAGCTTGCGGTTTTATAAATATAGGTATTCGCAAGTCCCAACGCACTAATCACATACAATTAACCCAAAATGTAATTACGATCAATTACATTCATCAGTCGCCAGGGGGCGTTCGATGTGGTGGGATTCAACAACAAAAAACGGTATCACTTAATAGCGTGCTGCGGTCATCAGAAAAAACTTATCCGGATATCAACGAAGAACAAGCGTCCGGTGTTCCTAATTCAAAAGAGGGAATTTTGTCACTCAACATGTTGTATGCGAGTATGTCCGAGTCCACATGGTCATAGCTCTGAAGCTACCTTACCACGCACTTAAAATGGCTTCTTGCCACCCAATACCCAACCAGCTTATTACATTAGGCGGCGCGCAGTCGCGAATGTGTGCGAATTAAGATGATTCTGTTGTCCTGGCTTTGTGGTCGCACAGAGAGATGACTCGACGGACGTCACCATGCGTCGTCGTCGTCATCCTGAGGAGGAGAATTATAAAAGCAATTAGATGCCAAAAGCCGTCATGCGCGTTCCAAGACGGTGTGCTGCGCTCATGTAGTTAAGGATTTATAAGCATAATATTCACGTGTAGGTAGTTACATGATGGACCTACCTACATGTGTTGGTAATTACCACCTGGAAGCCACTTTGATGTTGTGCCGACACGAGCTTACCAACCGGCCAATGTCCAATCCATCGATTTTTAACGCGGAGCTGACATTAATGGGCTTTCGGGTGTAAGTAATGAGATAAGTCTTGCCAACTCTAGAGAGTTATGACAGTTGCGAGTCTTGTGAGTTGCTTGTGATTTTGTTGTTGTTGGTAAAGATGCTGGATGTTCCTTACTCAGTTATGATGCTTTTATGATGCTAAAGGTGATGCCTGCTGGTTGGTAAGTGTATGGATGTGGATGTTCCACATCAGACCAGGCTTTTGGGTGGTTTCACATGTCCATATATACGATGAAATAGTCTGCTATTTTTTTAATGAATTTTCCGATGGAGTTGTGAGATACGAAAATTATAATTATTCGTTGTACCTTCTGTCATTCTTTAGGTCTTCGGTTTCCAAAATTTACGCTTAAAGGGAGGATTTATAGGTAAAAAGAAATTATTATTTAATAAACGAATAAACAAATTTTGTGGCTTCTGGAAACGAAAAAAGATGATAAGTTAGGGGTGTCCAAAAGGGAAATTTTTAGAAGGTAAGCCTTGACTTAGTATTCAGCTGCAAACATTTTAAATTATGACGTTATCACGTAAAATTATCGTCCGTAAACAAGATTTACATACAAGAACTTTTATTTTCTTTGAAAATAATTTTAACTTGAATTGATCAAAGAAAAAATTACTGCATACATAAAAAACCACCACCCTTTTGACGTGATAACGTCTTATAAATCGATGAACCATGGCAGCCACCACAAAAAAGTGACGCAATTTTCTAACGTTACACTCTCGCACTTTCGCAGTGAATCAAAAAATTTAAATTCAGAATTAAAAATAAACTATTAGAGATACAAAAATCTTCTATAGCTTATTTGAAAGATAATAACCTAAAGCTTAATCTAGATGAAGCATTTTTAAAAATTCCGTCATTTAATAGGGTAAACAGGGGTAAAACGGAAAGATGAAATTTGGGCATAAACTAAACGCGAAGTCGTAGAGAATTGATTTTTTTTTGCTATAGATAGATGAGAATAATTTATGAATAACTGCACTTAAGAAAAAATTCTAAAAAATTTTAAAACTAAGCTATAACGTTTTGTTTGAACATTGTACACGTGATGGGGCTATGACAAAATGATGATTTTGGGTAAAGGAAATTTTTTTTGACAATTCTAAAGATGCCAGGTGAAAGATGAGAAAAAAAAGGAGGCGTCTGATACGGATTTTTTTCCAACACTCTGCGTTTCGAAATATGAATTTTTGAAAACACCTTGTTTTTTAGGGGTATTTTTGGGTAATTTTTGATTTTTAGCTTTTTGTGGAGCGTTCATGACCTATAGGTCATGTAGGTTTTGGAATTATGCATACATGTGCAAAAACTTGTAATCGTTTAGTGAGCTTTGACTGAATAACGGAAGAAACAAGTTTTTAAAAAACACGTTTTTTGACCGTTTCTAACCGATTTTCATCGTTTTTTATCTTTATGTATAGATACACGAATAAAGTATATGAAGTAATGATAGACCATGACCACGAATAAAAATGTTTCGAAGTTTTCATTTTCGTAAACACAATTTTGAGATAACGGTAAAAAAAATTTTAGAATTCCACAGGTTATAACTTTTGACCAAGAGCAGATAGAAATTTTATTAAACTTTTATGATACAATTACCTTTCATTTGGTATATCACACATAACGATAGACTAACTTCTAACTACACAATGGTAAATCAAGAAACTTGCGAAAAACCTCAAAACACCAGTGGAGATCTGTTCTGCCGTACTAAGCAAAAAGGGCGTATGAGCCAAAAATCCAAAATTGAGTTCAGGGTATATTTGACTTTCTGAAACATTGCCTCATTTATGTGTTAACTAAAAACATCGCATTTCCAATTCCAAGTGGCTCAAAATAGTCAATGAAGATGAGCACAACGATATTACCCCGTATTTCCTAATAGAAAAATGCATTTTTTTCTAACACTAGGAATTAAAAAAACATTTTTTTTTACGCATTTGGGAAGCTTGAATATTATATTATTATTGTGTAAAATAAAATATATAAATTTAATACTACAAGTTGCTCAAAATAACTTTTGAAACTGAGCTTATTTACAATTCTCAACTCTTTCCTTTTTCAGTAAAATGCATTTATCTCAAAACTACAAAAATGGATACGCGCCCTTTTGGCTTAGCACGGCAGTGTTGCCCCCCGAACAGCCACCAGTGTGGGAAGTACCGTAATCTCAGTCTGGAAAATCAGTTTAAAAAATTCTAACTTCTCTTGTAGGCATCTTTGAAATGAGATTGATACGTCATATGAAAGGTGAAATAATAAGCTTTCACATGGTATATATTTTTTTATAGGTTGTCAAACAAAAATATTGATTCCATAGCCTGAGAACTTAAAATTCATGTTTTCTTTGCTTTTTTTGATGAAAATGATTGTTTTCAATATATTATTTTTAAACTCTTTGCGCATTATAAAAATTTAAAAATGAAAAAAGAAATACTTGGCTTTTAAATTGCATAGATTTTTTTGTAAGCTTTTAAAATAAAACATTAATATAATGAGAAAATAAAAAAGGTATTTTTTTTAGCTTTTTCTTGTAAATTATGATTGTTTGAAAAAAGTAAACTCTTCAATTGACTCATTTTAAACAAACCACACAACCTCTTTTTGTCTCCCTTTTGTAAAATGGTACATTTATTTAACAACATAAAACTTTTCAATTTTGGTATTTATTGTAAAGATATAGCATTTGGCCACAAATCGACACAAACATTTACAAGGAATGTTATCCTTTTCAAATCTTGTGGTAAACAAAAAATACAATAATTTCAAGATTATCTTAAATCCCATTGTCACCATCACGACATCACAATCAGATAAATTCATTTAACAAATGCGCTGAAAGCAAAAACAAAAAAGTGATAAATAAAGAAAAAACACCGACAAAAATTAGTCCCCAAAGAAGAGGAACAACACAATCCAACAAACAATAATAATTCCTTATTCGCTTCACAGCATTAAATCACCGAAAAAAATTCTTGTTGTCGAACAAACCAAACCAACCAACATGGTGTTAGGTCTTCAAAACATTCTTCTTGTTCAATAGCACGAATAATAACAACCAACAAAAATTAAAGAAGAGAAAAGCAAGAAAACAAAGATCCGGGATCGATTTGATTTTAAGCTGCTGTTGCTCCTGCTTCACGCCCGCCCTTTGCAAAGATATACCGGAGACCTACCGCGTTGGATAACTTATGTACATGACGATGATGGTGGTGAAGCAACGAACAAATACTTTGCGTTTCACGCCACATAATTCACGAAGAGAACAGCTTAATCATAATAAACAGAGTATCTTTGATCCCCGAAATGCTACATGGGTGTCGGCGGTTGTGGCGCGAGTTGAGACTGGTTTTCAGTGTGGATTGGGATATGATTGGAAAATGTGGTCTTAGAGATTCACATCAGTTGAATAAGAAGAATGTGGATTAAAAAGCACAACATTTTACTTAAAAGATACTCGTCGTACTCTCAATTTACAATTTACAATTTACAATTTACAATTTACGATTTACAATTTACAATTTACAATTTACAATTTACAATTTACAATTTACAATTTACAATTTACAATTTACAATTTACAATTTACAATTTACAATTTACAATTTACAATTTACAATTTACAATTTACAATTTACAATTTACAATTTACAATTTACAATTTACAATTTACAATTTACAATTTACAATTTACAATTTACAATTTACAATTTACAATTTACAATTTACAATTTACAATTTACAATTTACAATTTACAATTTACAATTTACAATTTACAATTTACAATTTACAATTTACAATTTACAATTTACAATTTACAATTTACAATTTACAATTTACAATTTACAATTTACAATTTACAATTTACAATTTACAATTTACAATTTACAATTTACAATTTACAATTTACAATTTACAATTTACAATTTACAATTTACAATTTACAATTTACAATTTACAATTTACAATTTACAATTTACAATTTACAATTTACAATTTACAATTTACAATTTACAATTTACAATTTACAATTTACAATTTACAATTTACAATTTACAATTTACAATTTACAATTTACAATTTACAATTTACAATTTACAATTTACAATTTACAATTTACAATTTACAATTTACAATTTACAATTTACAATTTACAATTTACAATTTACAATTTACAATTTACAATTTACAATTTACAATTTACAATTTACAATTTACAATTTACAATTTACAATTTACAATTTACAATTTACAATTTACAATTTACAATTTACAATTTACAATTTACAATTTACAATTTGCAATTTACAATTTACAATTTACAATTTACAATTTACAATTTACAATTTACAATTTACAATTTACAATTTACAATTTACAATTTACAATTTACAATTTACAATTTACAATTTACAATTTACAATTTACAATTTACAATTTACAATTTACAATTTACAATTTATAATTGTAAAATTGTAAAATTGTAAAATTGTAAAATTGTAAAATTGTAAAATTGTAAAATTGTAAAATTGTAAAATTGTAAAATTGTAAAATTGTAAAATTGTAAAATTGTAAAATTGTAAAATTGTAAAATTGTAAAATTGTAAAATTGTAAAATTGTAAAATTGTAAAATTGTAAAATTGTAAAATTGTAAAATTGTAAAATTGTAAAATTGTAAAATTGTAAAATTGTAAAATTGTAAAATTGTAAAATTGTAAAATTGTAAAATTGTAAAATTGTAAAATTGTAAAATTGTAAAATTGTAAAATTGTAAAATTGTAAAATTTACAAAATTGTAAAATTGTTAAATTGTAAAAATTGAAAAGTTGTAAAATTTTAAATCCTGTGGTTTAAGGCTTCAAGCGACATACCACAGGCTCAAAATGATCAACCCATAAGTCCACTCATTACATAAATATTGCCAAATAACTTCTAACGGTAAATAGTAAAATACAAGCCGATTCTAAATCACGGCTTAAGAAATCAAATTACCTCCAATATGCGAGGCTACATAGGAACTTAGGAACCACAGCCATAAGGCTGACCTCCCACAGTGAATTATTATAATATTATACGTGCGGGTGTTTGAAAACGACTGTGAACAATCCAACACCGATAAAGTTATTTGCTAGAGCGGGAGCTGTATTCCGATCGATTTTATTGGCGGTGCCTTTGAGTCTTTGTTATCCCAATTAGGTTTTTTTTTTCGCTGCTCGAGCACAGAGAGAACCCCCAACTATATTATCCTATACAATGGCTCAGTTAAGCATAACCATATGCCTCCATCAAGTTGTGGGTAGGTATCGGTATTGGACTTATTGGATTTTTCTCATCTGGCTCAGTTGGGCGCGCGTCATCGCCTTTAGCTATACCTATACGGATCAGTGTGGATCGTAGTAGTATAAAATTGCAGCATCATTATAATCGATGGTGGTTCTTTGGAGATCTCCACATGTTATTCCTTTGGATACGTCTCTATGCTTTGTAGATGATGGTGATGATGATGATGATGATAACAACGGTCCTCAGATTTATAGGTATTTGATCGTGCATCTTCGTGGTAGGGCGCATGACTTTGTGGAGCCTTGTCGTGTTTTTTTGCTGGGCGATTGTTTTGCACATAAATGATGGTTCTTCTTATTTCACTTTGGCATGTGGGTGGCAAGAAATAAAGCCATATTATTGCCCACAAGTTTATAACGATTTTTGCAAGAGATCATGCATGAAGTTTGCTCATTCACCTGGTAGGAATAGGTTCCGTTGTTGGAGTTGATTTATGATCCTTTTGTTGAAGACCTTCTTAGAGGAGATCAAGACTTGACTAAATTAAGACAAGGTATACCTTCAAATAACTAATATTCATTAGTTTTGCTGGAAAGTCGGTAGAAAAAGGTCTTAATTGAACAACTTCTTTTGAGCCTTTAAGGGTCAATCTACCAGTCTCTGATTATACAACATATCAAAAAAGTCGTTTAACAAAATATCAGATTGGTGCGAAGGCGTTATTAATAAAGACGAATTAGTCTCACCTATCAAATCTAATGGTCTTCCTTTTTTTCTGCAAACCACTTAAGCACAAAGCATTAAACTTCAAACCCTCATGATGTGTCGTCTTGTCGGTTGTATAGAAAACATCAATACAGATTTTTATGACTTTTGACAAATTGAATTGCTGCTTCTTCACTTGGAAAATTCATCTACTTCAGATTCATTACATACCTTATCCAGCTTTTCAAGACCAAAAATATATGTACCATAAGGCAGTTGTCACATTACCGCCAAGTCATGGTTAAACACTTAGTACGAAGTAACGTCAAATGTGTGTTATACTCTTAATGAATAAAAATATCCTCTTGAGGTGGAAGTTCATTTTTGGTATACTTCCGCACACCCCAGAACACATTTTTAATAGGCAATATTTACCGGAACTAATTTTGTGACTCTGATGAGATTTTTTCGCTTCGCATGTTTTATGGGGTTGTTTTCTAATAAGAAATAAAAAAATAAGGAAGAACAAGAAAATTGGAATTGACAGGAAAAACCTGTTTCGTCAAGAACAAGTGTCCGTTGATAATTCAATTACTTGCACTTGAGAGCAGTTTATTATCCTTTTTTTTTTTTTTGTTTCCTCTTCAAAGGATGGGGATGTACTTTTTTATTAAGGTAATGAGGATTTATGACTTTTTTTTATAATTAAATATTTTGGAGGAACTTTAATAGATGGATTTATGGTCTTGAATTGTGGGAGTTATTGAATTAGGGTTTCGCAGGTGTCCTAAAAATTTCTTGAAGTGGGATGCGTGGGTATTTCCACTTATATAAATAAACATAAACTATAAATAAGCATAAACAGCCAACTCTTTTGAAAAATTAATATAGCTAGTGTCATAGTGTCAAAGTGGTGTAACCCCTTTATATAAAAATCTAACACTTGCCTCTTCTTAAGGACAGACAAGTGATGAAAGCGGTACCTACTCATTTGACAGTCTTTGAGCTAAATTTTTGAATGAAAAACGACTATATGAAAAATGAATGTGTGTATTGGCAAATAACATGAAAAATTTTAGTCCTTAAATTGAATATAACGTTCATAGAACTAATCAATACCTACTAAAACAATCAACCAAAGCTGGTGGATCGTTGTGGGAACCATTTCGAAAATTCGGCGAATTTTCATCTAAATTTCATTCTAATTTGGCATGTGTAGTATCTGAACGAATAATACTGTTGCTAATAAAAAGCTACAGTAGAAATAAATTACTAATGAAAAATAAAAATTACTATTAGTCTATTTAATAGACCGGAGCTCCAGAGCAGGCTTGGTTTTCGAGTTAAATCAAAAAAACTGAAACCCGACCAGTGTTGCCGTTTTCTCAGAAATGCACCAATGGATTTAGTAGCACTTTTGGCTGGAGCATTCTTTTATGCCAAGGAATCATAATCAGCAATAAAAACTCTTGAACGAATTTGTTCCATTCAAAAGGGTCTATTCAATAGACTATATTTAGCTATAACTGAATTAGGTCGTATTTGAATAAATATCAAAATAAGCAAAGCATGAAAGAAAGAAAAATATTTCGGAACAGCGTTTTTTGGAATTTTTTGGAAACGCAGAATCATAAATCCAAGGCTTGGTAGAAAATTTCAAGTTTCAATTCTTTGAGATGAGATGTGCTCTCATCAGGATAATATAATAATATGTATTGTGATTTGTGATGTAAGCTAATGCTAAACGGTTATCCCAGAGTCTTGCTATACGAAGTACTCGAAACTTAAAATTTAGGTAATAATTTCTAATATCTTAATTATTTCTGTTTTGGTTTCAAACACTTTCCTTATTAACATTCAAGTTAGTAATATAGTAGGAAAAGAGTTTGTGATTCAAAACATTTAAAAATATGAAATAATAGAAAAATTCATTGTTCCACAAAATTGAATTTTTAAGTTTCTGTTGAACCACATTACCTATACTTTTTTAGAAAATTTTGATTAGCTGAATTATAGTTGGAAATGATAAAAAATTTATGACGTCAGGTTTTTAGATTTTTTTGACTGTGGAGTATCAAGATTTTCAAATTTGGTTTTTTGGATTTTTATGGAGTTCTGAAAGTTGTTGTTTTTTCGTTTTTTAATATCTAGCTTTGCAATGCCGAGGTATTCCAATATTCTCGAAAACGGCTCTATAAATTTTGATAAGAAAATTCATTGCAGGCTATTTACACATATCAAGCAGCATTCAGTTGGAATCAGAAATGGAACAATACAAAACCGGGAGGCTTGCCGCCGATTTCTGAGGTCAACCCGGTGAAGCAGATACGTGGGATAGTTATAATCTCCTCGACATCGAGATCATAACAGCGCCGGGAAAAAGAAGTACCTTCTTCTTTACATGCTTTTTGTCGAAATAATTAAACATGCTTTTTGTCGAAATAATTAAATGCAATTTCATAAAAAAAAATGATGTAAAAATGTTTAAATTCTATGGATATCAACTTTCAATAACATTTTAATCAATCGGCAATGTGAACGTTGCAGTTATTTATATGTAGGGGAGAGGTGCTGACAGTGAGACACCCTTTTTTTAAATTGGTATATCTTAGAATGTTTTTAAGATAGCTTAACGAAACTTTGAAGTCAGTTTAAGACATATTTTATCTTATTGTTGCAAAAAAAACTTGTAGCTAAAGAATGATTGAGAGCATCACATTGGACTAAAATGTAGATAAAGTCAAAACGTCTTAGTGTTTGCAAGGGGTGCGATCAGTGAGACATTCTTAAGTGAAAAAAAATTAACGAAAACGTCAAATAATAAGGTAATTGACAAGTATATAATAAATTAATTTATTTTACTTTAACCCATTTTTTCAACTAAAAAATAACAAAAAGCCAAAAAAAAAACGAAAGAAAAAACACGACGAAATCATATTGAAGTCATGCTACAATAATAGATTTTTTAAAAATCTATGTCTCACTGTTTGCTTTTTAACTTAACTGGACAAAGAAAAACGCAGTCGGCGCTAAACAATTTACATCACTACTAACAATTAGTTGTTTAGCCCGTACATTTCTCTGGGCTAAACATTTTGAACTGTTTTAAATCTGTGCTGCCAAACTAATTTTTCCATAAATTGTTTAGAATTTATTAACAAACGTGAAAACTGACGTTTGGAATGACGAAATGTATATAACTCTTTGTCAAAAATTCGAGAAAAACTCGAAATTGAAAAATATGATAACTCTAATTCATTGTTGTGTCTGCTGTTTTGGGAACATTTAATGTACAGTGCTGCCAAGATTTTAGGTTAAGCTCCGTTGCTTTTTTTTGCCCAGTTTAACCCGGTGGTAGTAAAAAACACAACTATTGTTTCGATTTTCGAATGCATTTGCACATATTCTGAACATTGTCAAATCTCTTGTTTCGAACAACTTTAAGTATACAAAAGATAAAGTTAATTTTTAAAATTTTATACCTTGCCACCATCTTTGTGACAAAAAGTTTCAATTTTAAAGATATCTAAGTATACTTCTGTAGAAAATCTGTCTGTTTTATTAACAAAGTAACATTTTAATGCTTGCGAGCAAAATGCCATTAGTTAGAAAGCTACATTGTGGCAGATAGATAGGTTTCTATATTCATGACAGTTAGGTAGGTACCTCCAAAACAAACATTAGTTCAAGTTTAATCTGACTTCATCACAATTAACCTGCGCTAACAACTCGGGTTTCAATTTCACTAAATTACTACGAAGGTACCTATCTATCTATGTTTCACATAGCACTTTCACGGTGACACTGCACGCACATATTAAAATTAATGGCCTTTAATAAAAGCGCCCTACTCGCCCATTAGATTCTAAATTTAAATTAAGGATTTTATGGTAGATATACCTACCAACCAAAACCCTACCTACTGACTGCACACAATTCCAGAATCACTTATACGAGTCAGTAACTTGACACTCTATATTCTATTGCATGCATGTGTGTGTGTTCTACAATGACTACAAAACTAATGTGAAAGCAAACAAATACGGACAAGAATTAATTCTACTTTTTTTGTAACATGGCATCATTGTCAGCAATTCAGCATCAATTTATTTGAAATTGAATTACATCCAATTACACGAGGGGACTTAATTTATTCTTCTCATTTGGTCATAAGGATGTGAGAGAGAGTGGGTTTTTATTCTACCTTCATTCTTCGTCCTTTGTCCCCTCTGGCAGGACTTCAATACCATTATACAGCTTTTCTACAGAATATCCCACCAAAAAACACAATTACGTTGAAATTGACGTTGGAATTCTCATTTGCCTTGAAGAACCAAATACCAATTAGGAGTCGTACTGGAAATCCACATCAGGACATGAATTATTATCGCCAGTCGTGTTTGGATTTGTAGGTGTCCTCTCTTTGTAGTCTTTTTGTAGAAGTGTAGGTTATACCAACACATATCAACAAATTGGAAGATCTCATTCAATTAATTTGGCCACCATTGTGGTGTTTTATTTCCGTTATGTGATTGGCTGTGAGGTCAAGAAGTGTTTTTTTTTGTATTGTTTTGAGCTGTAAAGAGGCGTTATTTAACAGAAAGTTGTTTGGTGAGTTTAGATGGTAGTGGTAAGATATGGAGTGGGGATGTTGGATGAGAATGAAACTCCATTGCGCAAGATAAAAACGGGTGCTCTGTCATCTATCTCTTTCTGGAAAAGACAAAAGGAATTATGGTGGATTTATTTGAATGTCGGTAAGGTAGGCTGGAATTTTACAAATTTTGGTCAAAGAAGTTGCATGTTCGATTCAAACTTTGTGTATTGAAAGTGATTGAATAGAACAATCGGAGTGAAGTAGTGAAGAAAATTGTTATTTTGCCGTCGCATGTTTTTGAAAAAGTGCCAGGTTTGTGAAATTTATTCGATATTCAAAAATATTGTAGACTTTTGCTTTCATTTATACTATGCGATGTATTTTCTTTTCCTGAACGAAATTTCATCTATTTTGGTGACTTTCGAGTGGTCGAGGTTTATTCAATTGAATATATTAATTATTATCTATGATTGAAGCTCGAAAAAAGATGGAAAAACAAAAAGATTTTGACTATACATAATTGAGCTCGTTTAAACAAAAGAGCTGAGCAGCGAACTTTATTTTTTTTTAATTCAACTTATTATTTCTACACTTATTTGTTTTCTATCGCAAGTGTTTACGAAAGTTTGTACTAGCTTCACATCGAATTTTCAATATTCGGATTGTTTTTATATCTTTAAAAATTATAATTAGTTTTTCAGAATTTAATAAAAAAATTATGCTTTGGAACGAAATTAATATTATTTTGGTGGGACAGTATGTAATGTTTATGGCAAATGCGATCTGAAGTAATATAATTAAAAGTGACAATATATTTCTTTATATGTATGTTATGTAGCCCAATAAAAAATATATATATAAAATGAGACATTACATTACATTACATATTAAACTAATCTGAAGATAAATCTCCGGACTAGAAACACTGCAGCTTCGGAATCTAGGTCCATTTTGCTGATACAACACAAGACATTAATACAACACAGAAAGACAAAGAGAGAAAGAACGATAGAAGAACATACAACACTGAACTACGTGGCACAGAGGAGGAGACATAGTTGAAAATTGAAATGAGACATTCAATGGTATATATGGTTTGAAAAATCATCAATCGTGTAGGTATAACAAAAATGAAATTTTTTCTGATGTTTTTTAGATTAGGCAACAAAAAAACACTATTAATTTAGTTATATTCTTTAAAACTAAAATTTATATTTTATCTTCACCTAAAAACAACACCCTTCGAATAAAAATAATTTTATAAATATTTTTAAACTTTAGTCAAATAGTCATTTTGTTAACCGTACCCATTCTAAACATGTATAGATTTGTATGCAACATTTTTGTTTTAGGCAACAAAATTTCAAAATTAAAATGACAAAGTAAGTTTCGGTCATAATCTTACTTATATAGGTACTGATATCATAAGACGGTTGATTTTTGGTATTAATTTTGGTCTCTTAGGATTCTCTTGCTGACAAGAGATTTTAAAAACTTTAAGTCTATTATGTAGCATCCATTCCGAGGTTGAATCCATATTTGTTTGCACTATAAATATAATTATAAATTCTTTCACCGATAAAAGTGATATATTTATTAAATTTTGATAAGAATACGTTTTTCGAAAGATATCTCAATTATGTACCTATTTGTTAAATAACTTGGAATAGTTTTTTAATTTCGTAACTCAGTAATCCAGAAAACAAAATCAAACTCAAAAAATTAAAATTTTTAAATAAACAAAAATAAATTTAAAAAATTCTCAAAATATGACAGTTGAAGTTTTACGGCTTTTTTTTAAAGTGTCGCCCTCTGGTTATTTATAGTTTACTACCTTTGTTGATGAAAAACCATCATCTCAAGTTTTCAACAGAACCAAATGCTGGATTTTCGAGTAAGAAATTGTACAAAAATTTGATATCGATTTTAAGAAGAAAAAAAAAATTGTTTGCGAAAAAGAAATACATTATGTATGTAATGTATGTACCTACTACATACATACACTACACATGTATGTTTGTAAATAAATTAGAATGGCCATTAAGGACTAATATTTTGGGATGACGAAAATCTTTTTAATACACATTATTTTTCTGCAGGTGAGTTTTTTTTATTATCCTAAGTATGTTTGTATATGTACCTATATAATTTCTTGAAAAATGTTTTTTTTTATTTTTATGTCCCTTTTTTTATTTTGACAACTGTTTTTTTTTTTTTTTTTTTCTTAATGATTTCTTATTGTAAGTTATAACTTGTACGGAACTATCTAAACTCTAGGAAAATAAATTCTTATAAAAGATCACGCAAGTAGCAAAACATAGTTTTTAATGCTTTAGCGACTTTGCCTCGGAATTATATATCAGGGAAAAAAAAAAATATGAAACTGACAGCCATATTTCCCTTTAAATTTTAGTCTTGATGGCAATAAATTGCGAGTGAAATTTGTGAGCATCAATTCGTTCCTATATTTCAAAGAAAGGTATAAGTTAGATTAGAGTTAGTCTGGTTAAAAGTCAGTCACTCTCTAGAGTCTAGACCAATGTAAGCCCATTGTGGTACCCTGAACTAGCCTTGGAAAGTGATTGCTTATAGACCGAGAGCCGGCAGCATATTTTGGCAGATTTGATATAACCGAAATTCGAGTATGTACATATCTAGATATGCACCACAGTATGTCAACGGAAAAATTCTGGCAGTGATCTTTTTCAGCTTTCTCTTGCCAGACGCATCCAAAGTGCAGTAAAAAATCAACTTTTGGAGGTTTTGGTATAACCGAATAAATGATACACCAAAAAATCATAAAAAATCCCCTGATTTCAAACCTGTGGGTACCAGAAGTTTTGTTTTCAGCTTTCACCCCGCCACACAGTGCGGCGACCAGTGGAAAAAAGTCAGAAAATTTGACCTTCTAAAACCGGTTTTGAAGAATGCAAAATTATAGCCAGATGTCTAACTAGATGAACTGTAATTTTTTTTTTTGTAAAATGCAACTACAGCAAGCTACACAACCTCTTAAAGGTAACATGTCAAAAGTAGGCCATTGAGTGATGATTTACGAATAGCTGCACCACGGAGTTAAATTGCTCCAATTAAACCGGTTTTTAATTGGATACTCACAAGAAGGGTAAGCTTAATATATTTTATTGGTTTTTTTTTGCACTCCAAAGTCTTAGATCGTTTTAATAACCGGTAAAGTAACGGTTTATTTCTCACAAAAACAGCTTATTTTCAAAGTTCAGCATAATTTTTGATTCACGTGCATTCATCAAAAAAGTTAATAGGTTATAAAGTGGGAAATACGACCTTTCCAAAAAGGTATCATTCATCCGCGTCCACCCGCGTCCCTGCTAGCTATGACTGATTGTTTCAAGCCTTTTTACACACAATTTGTATGAAAAACGCACTTTTTGAGTTATAAAAATATTAATCCTTAGTGTACTTATGTGACAAAAACTTATAACCGAAATAAAAAATGTTTTTATACACTATTTACTTGCCAAGAGACTAAAAAATAATGTTAAAAGAAAAGATCATAAAAATTAGGCTGTTTTGAATTTTTTCCATACTTTGCACTGAATCAACGCACTGTGCGCCAGACCGCTTTAAAGCATTTTGAAGTGCATTTTTCTAATAAAAAATCTAATAGTTTATTTTCTGTTAGGTATAACCGTATGATGGTAACAAATTAATATTCTATGCCTATTCCAAGTCTAGAAAATATAAGTTTGAGACAGCTATATGGGGATCTGGGAAAAAATCCAAAATGCATTTTGACTTCAGGGCTTCAAAGAGCATAAAGACACGAGTCTAAAACCTCATTTTGTACAATCGCACGTTATTTAGCCACCATTTTTTTCTTTTTATAAAAATTTTAGTTTTTTACATAACTCGCTTATTTTTGAACCTACAGAAAAACAATGTATGACAAACTTGAAATAATTTAATTTTCTACAATCTATGTTAAATAACATTTTTCGATGATCCCTTTGGTTTAAAAGTTAGGGTGCTTTTTTTTAAACACGTTAAAAAGTGATTTTCTTATTTTTGTCATATCTCTTTTACTTGAGCGTTTTTTTTTTTTAATTTGTTCGTAGTAAAAGTTGTAGATCTTTTTATTAACTTCATTTGTTACATTTATTGGTTTTTCGATTTGACAGACCGTTTTCGATCTGTAGGCAAAAAACTTAAAAAAAAAATTGCAATTTTTTGTATAGGGACAAACAAAATGACTCTTGGTACTATTGTACAAAATGTGGTTTTAGACTCGTGTCTTTATGCTCTTTCGAGCCCTGAAGTCAAAATGCATTTCGGATTTTTTCCCAGACCCCAATATAACAAAATCTAACTTTCCCGTACTATTGAGATACCTTTTAGGGCGTCTGGCAGAAGGAAGACTGAAACAAAACTGACTTAAACTTACATTTTCTAAATCAGGAAAAGACAGAGAATGTTAATATTTGGCCATCATATGGTTACTCTAAACAAAAAAATATTATTTCAATTTTATAAGAAAAAAACAGAAACTAGGTGTGTTTTGTATGGAAAAATCTGTTTGAGAAACCTTTAAGAGCGTCTGGCAGAGGGAAGGCTGAAAAATAGCTGGCTTAAACTTATATTTTCTAGACCTCGAATAGACATAGAATATTAATTTGTTACTATAATACGGTTATACCTAACAGAAAATAAGCCATTGGGTTTTTTATTAGAAAAATGCACTTCAAAATGCTTTAAAGCGGTCTGGCGATGGCGGGGTGAAATCTGAAAACACACACAGAGAAAAATATGACCCGCTAAAAACTAACAGATTGCCATATTGTTTTACCGTCAATACATTTCATAAGGAAATCTTATTAAAAACAACGATTAATAAGGTTTTTTTAAGGAGATTTCTTATTATTTTTATAGAGAAAATCTTATTAAAATTTGACTGAAAAGTTGATTTTTTTTTGCAACTTAGCACTAGAAAAAAAAATCGCGATCAATATTTTCATGGCAGGTTGGTTCAGGTGGTAAGGTGGGCGACTAATGATTTGAAGTCTCCAGTTCGATTCCCAGCCTGGTCATCGTTTTTTTTATTTTTTTGCAGATTTTAAAACAATAAGGAAAACCCGATTGTTTTAATAAGGTTTCCTTCTTGGATGAAAACCATAGAGAAATCTTATTGTTTTTGTTCTATTTTATGTGGTCTATTTTTCTCTGTGCAACTTCTGGTACCCACAGTTTTGAAATCAGGGGATTTTTTATGGTTTTTTTGGTGTACCATTTATTTGGTTATACCAAAACGCCAAAAGTTGATTTTTTACTGCACTTTGGATGCGTCTGGCAAGGGAAAGCTGAAAAAGATCACTGCCAGACTTTTTCCGTTGACATACTGTGGTGCATATCTAGATATGTACATACTCGAATTTCGGTTAGGTATACCAAAACTGCCAAAATATGCTGCCTTCTCTTAGACTATTAGGTCGCTATGCAAAAGGTACTATTAAGCCGTACTTGCCATTTTGGGCAAAATAGACATTTCTATAGTATTTCCGTGATGTTCACTCAGGTTAACATTGCTACCTTCGCACCTCTAAAAAAAGTTGTCATCTTTTTTTCCTGGCAACAGCGCAGTTGTATTAAAGAAAAAAAAAAAAGAAAGAATATTTAAAGGTGTAGGAGGCTAGAATACGAACCCAGATTTCATGACATCATAGTCTATCTCACCAACTGTTGCACCACGGGGTACTACTGTAAGATTAACATAGTTTAACAAACAAATGATTAATTGATGAGTTCAAGCCATATAATCAACAAGATTGATTTCGCAAAAAAAAAATTTTTCGCAAATATTAATCAGTTAAAGAAATACATTTGACAACAAAAAATGTCTAACCACATTAATCTCACATTCCTAATTAGAGTTTTCATTACAAATAATGAGTTACATAGACTTCCTTTATATTTTTCACAAATCGAACCCACAGCCTGGCGCTGTTAAATAAATTTATTTTTCACCAATTCATCATTCCGGCATTAATCTTAACAGCTCCTCCGGGATTAATTGACTAAATCAATACCACAGATTCAGCCCACAAAACGACCCACACAATATCAAATTAACCGCCTCAATACAACCCCCTTCTTCATCCTTTGACTTGTATCACAAATCGTATCTACACCCATGTTGACGGTCGTGTCGATTGTGCCCCATCTAATAGGAACAAATTGCTCAATTATTGTCACTTTGTGTTTATCCTTAGGAACGAACGAACAAAATCCTGACAATTCTCTCTGTTCGATATAAAATCTGCGTAGCAAATGAGTCCTATTTTTGCGCAGTCAAGTAACTTCGATAGTGATTTATATTGAAAGCTGGGGGCAAATAACGAATGTCCTCACTCCAGGTGACATCGAATGCAATAAATCTCATTGTTGCTAGCTTCTTCTTATTTATTTCACTTACGGTGATATATTGCCAAGGATTTATCTGTCAGCACCAGGACCTTAACTAAACACCCAAGAAATCAATACAAATCATAGAACCAGAGGCAGTGGCGTACGTTGAGTCGCCGGGGCCCCGGGGCAAGACTCAATTTTGGGGCCCCTTTGATATTTGGGGGCCCCTTATATGCAAAAAAAAATACGTATACGCCATAAATTTTTTTGTATGTCTTATTTATTTTTAGGTTTATTTTAATGTTTTAATATGTTCGTAATGCACTTTGCTATAGGTACTTACTTAAAATTTCTGTCGCAAAAGTAGTAAATACTTGTACTAGGGGCCCCCAAAAATTAAATATTAAGAGACCCCTAAAATCAAATTGGTTTTAGCTTAGAATTGATAGTTCTTGGGGCCTCTGTTCTGAAGTAATAGTATGTACAGGTACACATTTGATTTTCCATCTGCAAACATAGTTTATTTCTTTTGGGGCCCCTGAAAAATTATTTTTGGGGTCTCAAAATTAAGTGCTTAGAGGCCCCTAAAATATAATATAATTTTTTTGGAGCCAAGAATTAATAAGTATTGGGGCCTCTGTTCTGAAGTAATATTCGGAATGCCACCAATAACGTAATGTTTTTATTTTGGGCCCTGATGTATTTATGTTGGGGCCCCTGAATTGATATTTAATTTTCCATTTGATTGTTTTAAACCACTGAGGTAATAGCTTTTGAGGATCCTCAAATTATATTTGTCATGCCATCAGAAAATTTGATGAATATTTTTAGGCTCCTTAGTAATAGATTTTCGGACCCCAAAATTAATATTTGATTGCCTCTCAACTAACGGGGTTCCTGAAAAATTATTTTTCGGGACCCTTCATATAATATTTTTGGAGCCCCGAAGTCATATTTTTTGAGGCTCCTAAAGTAATATTTAGTAATCCATCAACAAATGTAATTTAATTTAAAAAACAATTTTTTTTAATTTAATTTTTTTGACGCCCTGAAGTAAAGGCTTTTGGGGCCCCTGGCCTGAAGTTGTTTTTTGCTTTTTTAGGGCCCCTAATGTATTATTTGTGGTTGCAAAGATTTTTTAAGTAATATTTTTTGGGGCCCTAAGATAAAATTATAATTTTTCTTTTAAAAAAGCAGTTTATTTTTTTGGAGCCCCCGGGGGTAACCTTTTTATTAAATCAATATATATTGTGTGGCTACCAATGCATTAGACATAATTTGTCTCCTTTGTATCCAAAGTGATTCAAATACTTCGTAACTCAATTTATGCTAACAGTTTCTTTCTCTGCATTGTACCCAGTGGGGGCCCTGGAGTCGGTCGGGGGCCCCGGGGCGCCGCCCCGCTTGCCCCAAGGGAGTGTACGCCCCTGACCAGAGGTGAAGAAGAAAAAACAAAAGTTATCATCACTTTGTATGTTTTGATAAGCAAATTAGAAAGAAAAACAAAAAAGGACATTTTGTTTCCCAGGATTTGGATTCTTCCTGTTCACTCGTTAATGTAATAAATTTCACTTTGCAGCTCGTTTTGATTCTGTTATGAAATTTGACCTTTCCTTTTCTTTTGTGAAGGATAACGTCATCTCATTAATTCATTTCTAAAAAAAAGGACTCAAAGGACGACAAAACATTTTCAGCGGCACAATGGGAACAAAAACTCTTGCTGACATCAGTCAGTCCAGTGAACCAAATTTCATTATTTTTTTTACTTTGTTTCCGTAGGTCCTTGTTGGTGGTCCTTTTGTGTGTGGAAAAGTCTATTTTTTTAAAAAATTCCTTTCGGTAATTGTCCTTCTAAATGGATTTCGATTTCTCCATTAGCTAGGATAATCTATATTCTGTCCCACACACACCCTCATGTGTTTTTGTATCCCACGCACAATAAAATTCGATACACATAGTTAAGAGGATTCATCATCAACTTAATATCCTTGTAGCAACATGAGTAAAGGTTAGAGGTACCTGCCGAAATAGCGCTTAACATATCCTTGCGGATTGATCTTCGGTTTGGATTTTAACACCTCGTACATTCATACATTGGCTTCAATTGGATTACAAGAACGCGTGAAACATTTAATTGCTGATGATGCGCAAGGACTTCAAAGAGACCTTGCCGACATGTTGTATTGTCTTGGGATAATGTGGATACAGGTGAAGAGATAAATAGTTTTGATGAAATAAATCCTTATTGTGAAAAAAAAAACTATAATACCTTTGCAGAGGCTCAAGCCAATTTGTTGTGATGCTATTTGGCACATACTTTATAGCTATTTAATTTATTGAATTTGAGTTTATTGTGCCGCTAAAAGGATATTAAAAACACTGAATTTACTGACATAGTGTGAAATTTGTTATGTGTTCAGGGTATAGCAATAAATTTCTGCTTAATCATAGTAAGGTGCATTGCATTTTACAACAATAAAGTCATTCAAAATGAAATTATCAAGGTGTTGCGCGTTTTTTGAGAAATATATTGATTGACTGTCTATTTTTTGGTATAAACATTCTAGATGGCATATGGCCATATTAGGAAATTAAGATGTGCTTCGAACATGATTTGGATTTTATTGACATTTTGGAACCTTTTCAATAAGACATATATAATTGATTTCATTATCCAGTATTCAGTATTTAGTATCCATTATTCAAAATCTATTATCCATTATCCGTTATTCACTATCCATTAGCCATCAACTTGTATCCATTATCTATTGTCGATTATCCAGTATCCAGTATCGAGAATCCATCATCCCATATCCAGTATCCATTATCGATTATCCATTATCCAGTGTTTATGAATCTGTTTCTATTATCCACTATCTATTTTTTATTAACTACTATCCATTATCCGTTATCTAATATCCATTATCCATCATAAATTATCCATTGTTATTTATCCATTACAAACTATACATTATCCATTTTCCACTATCCATTTATTAATATCCATTTATCCACTATCCACTTACCATTATCCATTATCTGTTATTCATTATTCATCAGTCATTATACATTATACATTATTAATTGTCCATTACACATTATTAATTGTCCGTTATCCATAATCCATTACTCATTGTCCAATATCATGCTATCCATTATCCGTTATGCATTATCGGTTATCCATTATCCATCAGTCATTATACATTATCCATTTTAATTATCCATTACACATTAAACATTATCCATGTTCCACTATCCATTATTCATTATCCACTATCCACTTACCATTATCTGTTATCCATGATCCATTATCCAGTATCAATTGTCCAGTATCCAGCATTCAGTACCCAGTATCCAATATTCAGTATCCATTATGCGTTTTCAATTATCTGTTATCCATTATCCATCAGTCATTATATATATTATCCATTATCCAGTAATTATCCAGTACTCAATAACTATCCAGTACTCATTATACATGATCCATTATCAATTATCCATTATTGATTATCCAGTTCTCATTATACATTATAACTTTTCCATTTTCCATTATCCATTACCTATCCACTTACTATTATCTGTTATCCATTTATCGATAATCTTTTATCCAGTATCCATTATTCATTAACTATTATCCGTTATAAATAAGTTTATTAATAAGTTTATTTCAAAGGAAGTTCATAATTTTCAAAACCACTGATTCCATCAAAAATATATTTTTAGTCAAAAATTTCCATATCTTCGTAATAAATTACCATATCCGGAAATCAAGTGCAACCATTCGTCTGTAACGCCATCTATTTCAAACCCAAATCTCTTCGGAGCATCTCAAAATCCTCATCACATCCGATCGGATTGTAATTCATCATCGGCATCCAAAAAGATTGACTTGATGGGATGACTCAATACTTCAATCGAGGTAAACTGTCAACTAAAATGTCCTCCTTCAAAAAGAAGCTAAAAACAGAATAAATAAAGATTCAAAAAGGCCGATTGCGTTGCCTCAGAGTGTAGTGGCTGTTAATTTATGTTAATTGCTTTGCTACTTTCTGAACGCGACGGGCAATTTACACTTACAAAGCAAGGTTTTTTTGGCAAATCTTTAGCTATTTTTGTTTTAGTGGGAATGGATGCCTATATTTTACAGTGGGACACAATTACTTGGAACAGGAAAAAAAACTAAAAAAATAAATTGATTAGTTTTCATATGTTCGCAGAAATCTTTTAACAGTTTTCAAAATTTGAGCGAAATATCCTAAATAATAAAAAAAAAAAAAACAAAAATATCAATTCTTAATCTTTAAAGTGACAGTGGTTCAAAAACTTTTGAATACAAAAATTACATTCCTTTAAGATAATTTAGCTTGAATAATTTTAGACCAAACAACAAACTTCAAATATGAAGTCCCAGATTTGCCTCAATTTTGAGTCAATTTTGTTCCACTGCATTCAGCTTTTGCCGCACCACATTCAAACTAAAATTAATGGACATGTCAGCCAATTAATAAATTCAGTCGGCATGCAAGTGGAAATCACAATTATGCATCTAGCAGGTTATAGTTTATGTACTTCAAATGCACCAACTATGTTCTTGCAGCGTTCAATTAGTTTAACATTAATTGCTGCCGCACAGGCACACAAACTATACCTACTCGCCCGATGATGACGGACGTTTCTGTTGGCCTGGAGCAGGCTAACGACAAGCAAGAGCATTCAAATTTGGGCTGATTGCCAAAAAAAAAAAAACAGTCAGTTTAGTCGGACAACGTTTGAATTCACAAACAAATAAAGTTTTGTATATACAGCGCCATCTGTGAAATAACATGACAGTCCAAAGAAGCAAATTCGTCAGCAATTCAGCATATTCGTGCTGGGCCACACCAGCACTCACACAACCAAAACATCAACATTGGGGCAATTAGTGTAATTGCAAATAATTTAAAGGATCTTTGACTGCGGTATGAATTGCATGCCGAATCATTTATTTGCATTTTTAACTCATTCCGCAGCACACCGCAGCACGCCTCTTCTGGATGGTTGGTGGTGATGGTGAACTAGCCACTAGTCTGGGGTATTTATGTGTGCGGTGTAGTTGGTTGTTTGCTTGGCTTGGCTTGGTTTTGGCTAAGACATCATCGAGGCAATGGGCAATCGGACATCGTATAAAAGGAGCAAATCATTAGGTAATACTTAATGACAGGTGATGTTTTGATGTCTGATGGATGTCGAAGTGGAATTTGTTTTTTTGACGAATTACTTTATAGTTTATTTCTTTGCCTGATGGGGTCTTCAAATATGGATGTCTAGGTACAGACAATTCTTTTGGCATGAATTAAATTCTTCTTCAATTCGTATTTTTTTGCTCGATTTCTTATTCTTTCTGGGTGGTTGGCCCTTTCATCGAGTTTGTGGATCCTTAAAAGTTTTACAATTTAACAAAAACATGCAATTTACTGGGTTTGTTGGTCATTTACACTGTTGTCGTTTTGCTTCTCTTATTAGTAATTTGTGGTTGATACTTTAATATAAAAAACCATTTTTGTTTTTTGTAGGATCTTAAAAAAAATTTTTTAAATGAAGTCCTACAAAAAAAAACTATTAAAATAAGTTTCTTCAATTCTTTCTTTTATGCTATTAAAAATTGCTAATGGAGGAGTACAAGTTTCTTACGTATTTCAAAGGTAGTCCATTTTTTGCAGAGTTTTGAAATTGGTAAAAATGGAAAATCTTGTATAATGTCTTCAATAAAAGATCGGCGATAGCCACTTATCTGAGTGACCCAATTTGCATAGAAGTTTACCGCTTTGATGCTTGCTGGAGCCCGTTTTTTTTATATCACTGCGTTTTTGGTTACGCATTTTTTGAAGAAAACTGACTTTAAAGTCGAAAATTAAAACGTGCAAGAAAAATGGAATAGCCTTGAAAAATAATATCTGTCCAATAAAAAAGCTTTCGACATTATTGAAATGCAGTTACAAGAAATAACATTTTTTATAAAAATTAAGACTTAACGATGTTTCTAACATTAGTAGGTATTAACACAGAAATAATGATTAAAGTACTTATACCGAAGTAAGCGTTTTTTTAAATCATCGGCAAATGATACCAACTTTATTTATTTATTTATTAGCTACAAATCGTAATTATTAGATTAAAACAAACCTTTTTTTAAATTATTCTTTAAAATTACTTTCAATCTATATGAATTAAAATTTAAATCAACAACATTGTAACAATATTATTAAAATCAACACAAGATACGAAAAATGGTTCGTGGAATCCATTGACTGTTTTATTAAATCTTAAATTTAAAAAGTCAAAATGACGGAAAAATCTACATGGTATATTTATTGATATTTTATAAGGAAGATCATTTGAATCGATTTCTTCAGTTAAAACCTTAAAATATTAAAAACAACAAGAACATTAGTGATGATTCGTCTTTTACTCAGCGATTCTAGGTCCAAAAGTTTTAATCAGAGACCAGAAATAACAGTCGACCTTTATATTCAATCGGTTTCTCTCTGAGAGTTACCACATTACTTTAAATAGTTTCGGTTAAGGTTTGAGATTTATTTTTAAAAATCAAAAATAAAGGTTATCGGTTGAGATTTATTTTTTATTTTTTTTAAATATCTCTCAATGGTTGAGATTTTAACAAAAAAATAAATGGAAAAGGTCAACCTTTAACCGTTTTCGCTGAAAATAAATCAAAAATGGTCAATTCAAAGTAAAATGTCGAATATGTCAAGAATGTCTTTATTTTGCAAAAATAATATGAAAAGGATGTTTTTCTAAGTTTATGTATTAAATAATGTATGAACTTAATAGACTCTCAAAGTTCCTTAGACCCAAGATTATATCTCTTTTCGTTTGAAGTAAAATCTAAAGACGAAAATCTGTTTTCCACTGTGATTTGAGTCGCTGGGACGACAAGCACAAACAATGCAATTTCGAATATTTCAGGAGACCGATGGTCTAATATCTAGGTCAAAGCGTTCAGCTTCCAGAAGCGTTTTCGCCCGCCCAACTTCAAACGGCTATATCTCGGAATTTTGAAAAAAAAAAAATGAATTGATGTCAAAAGGTAGCGGGGACTATATTTGGGTACAACTCCCATCCCTGTAGGTGCACGCGTTCTCAAACTAGTACACAGTGTTTCACCTCCCATACAAAGTGCGGTCAAAAATATAATGACCATTTTTTTTTTAATGAAACACCTGTATTATCATTTTATATGATTTTACTATTGCAAAAAAATGCATCAAGTCAGTTTTTTTTTAAATTTTGGTTATTTTCAAGAAAAATAAAAAAAGGTAAAAAAAAATTTTTTTTTGGAAATATAAAAAAAAAATGATTAATGCCGGAAATGGACCTGCCTGTCAGTCGAGCACTTTACCCTTACCCTCTAGTTCAGTCTTTTATAAAAATAATAGTGCCAAAAAGGAATTTTTTTAGTTTTACGTTGTAATTTTTTTTTCTCCGTGTATCGTCATTTACTCGAAAAGGGGAAAAAAACGGCGCTATTATTTCGAAAGGTAGGACGGTATTCTTCATTTGAGAACTTAAATTGTAGAGGGCACTCGAAGGCAAACCAACTAAATCTCTAATTTAATGAAAATTGAGCTAAATAAAAATGGTTAAAATTGCTTCGCTAACGAGCCCCATTACAATTAGCCTTAATGTTATTTAACAATATAATTTATGTTTTTAGAAAGTATTAACCTTCTCGTTTAATATCCATAACAATTTAATACTGTTCACAATTTTTAACACCCGCTATCACTATCGCTAGTTCACACCTTATAACTGCAGCGATAAAAAAAACTGTACCTTTTTTTTATATACCGACTTTGAATGGCTATTAAGAAATGAAAAAAAGGGTAACCGTCAAATTTTTTTTGGTTTTGGTTCGACGGGAGATTGTAGAACGTTGTTTAATCATTGGATTTAAAAAAAATTGACATTTACTTTATTTATTTTTGAACTATGGCGGGACCCACTGTGCAGTAGAACTTAAAGGTAAAAAAAAAGTTAAGCCCGATTCTGAAAAAATAGGCATGATGTGGCGGTTTAACACGGAAGATGATTTTTTTTTAAATCTGACAATGTGCAAAGCACAAGTTATCATTTGGCATCACTCTTAAATTGCTCTCGCAAGCGGTTTAGCTTCCAGGAGCGTTCAAAGATTCGGGGATTTTTGGAAAAAAAATTTTACCCCAACTTTCAAACGCGATTTTCTCGGAATTTTGAAAAAAAAATTCAAAACCCGATTATATCACTATCGGGTAGCTGAGAATATAAGCTTTCATATGGCAACACTCCCATGTCTCTAGGAATTGATACATTTGCAGATGAGATTTATTTTTTTCTCTCAGCGATAATTCTCACTGGTTGACCGAAACATAAAAAAATACAAAATAAAGGTTTCTCTCAGACCTTGACCGAAATTTTTCTTTTTAAAAATAAAGGTTATTTTATGACCTTTATTGAAAATGGCGAAGTTATTAAGGAACCTTTCAAAAGGTTGAGATTTATTTCTGATCTCTGCCATTTTTTTCTTGTCTCGACCCTCCAACCTACTCGCTCTAGCTTTCGTGGCCACACCAAAATGCTGCCAGACAAATTTATCCTAATTTAATACTCAAAACTTTTCTATTAATGTGCCTAAGAGCTTACAACATTTTTATATGACTGAATTCTAAAACAAGAAACAAAAACAGGATTTACTCGAAAATTAAGAATTTTTGATTTTTGAAGTTGTCTGCCAAAAAAAATATGGTCTGACTTTTTGCGCTGACAATTTTGGGAGTATTGTATAACAAATAGCGTCAAATAATAAATTATGCAATTAACTTTTAGTCAGGAAAGAAACTTAAGAGATTACCCAATCTTGTTGACTTTTTTTAATTTATTTTACGATTTGGGTTGAATTTAACCCATGTTTGTCACACCAAAATTTTGCCAGACAAAACGTTTCGTGCCTTACTACCCAAGAATTTTCTATTGATATGCCTTACAACATTCTTTAGATGACTTGATTCATTTTGCTTTGATACGAATATTTGGGAAGGTATGTTGGAGTAAAACAAAAACCTAAAATTTACAATATTTTTATCAGTTATATATGTACATAATTTTTGAAAAAAAAAAAAAAAAATTAATTTTGGAAACCAAAAGTAAAAATAATTCAAGTTTATTGTTTGAATATCATTCCTACATTTTCAAACTAACTACTTTCTATTTCAACAAAAAAAATTCAAACATTTCATGTACCTATAACCGACATGTTAGAAGGTGAATTTTAATTATATCTGAAACTGATTTGTTAAATTTGCCATCAATGAAACTAAACATTTCACATGTCCAAGAAATAAAAGAAAAACAAAACAAAAATCCGCACCGCAAAATCACCAACCTTCAAATCAAAGCCAGAGCCCAGAAGGGGTGCAATAAAATTCAGTTCGTGCCCTCTGCTCTGCGCAATTTTGTGTGAGGCTTGCTTTGGCTCGCTGTATGATGATGCTGATGATGGTGCTGCACAGATTTAGATACTTTATTTCAATTTCACCTCTGGAGGAGGTGGAAATAAACCACCGCCAAAGAGTTTCTCGTCGGCAACACGGCCGGCATGAGATAAAAGCATGCGGCATCCTTTGATCGGTTCACTTTATAAAATACTATGGTCACGCCTTAAAGGCATTAAACGAGATGGCGCTCAATATACCTAAGTTTTGGCTATAACCCTTCCATCTTCAGCACCAGCAAAAATTAAATCCTTTTTTTGTAGGTATTGTTCGGGAATGAAAAGACTTGAAGTAAAAACATATAGAAACGACACAAGCTTTGTAATCATCTTCAGAGCGTCAAAGCTGGACTTTCTTCAAATGCCTCAAGAAGTTTCAAATTGTCGAAAAGTCGAAGATTGCATTAGCAGAAATATAATTACCAGTCTGTGGAAAAAACAACTATCAATCGCTTGAACGCTAACGAAAAGTGTGGTCAATAATAAATTGACGAGGTCTATTTTATGGGTTCTGCGAAAGAGTCTTTTATGAACATCAAGGACCTAAGTTAGATGTCAGAAGACTATTAATAGACGTCAGCTCCATTTTAGATTGATTTCTTTGGTGTCACAGACACCTGTCTTCTCCATGATCCATTATTAATTCACTTAATCACCACTTTGGAAGAGCTCTGCGCGCATGCGCAATTTAAATGCGGGCATTCTGAGTGATGGCATGCCATTCGATGAGCCTTTTTAAAACCTCTAAGATGCAGTCTTATAAAGAAGCGAGAGAGGTGTTTGCGTTCCTCACCTGTCCCGGAACAAATTAGAAAATTTACCTAGCGCGCTAATGTGCTGTGTGCGACAAAGTCTAATGGCTTTAATGCCGTAACATGAGAAAGTAACACAAAGTCAACTTGAAAGATAGGTGTACCTCGAATAGAAGGCAAATAGAGGTTATAACCAACTTGTGTGTGCGTCTTCGAGAGACAAAAAGGCCAGCAGAAAAAAGTAGTTTGCGGATGCTAATAGCAATAGAGGTGTTGTTGTTTGGTTAACTGGAAGAGGTATTAATTGCAAACGACGAAATTAATTTTCTGCCATGGCAAAAGAAGAGGGTAAAGCTATGGTAAGTACCAGCGACACATAGTTGTGAAGCCATTAGAGCAATTTACTTGATAACCATAGAACTATTATAAAAGAAGTGTTGTCGACCTTTGTCAGTGCATAAATTATAACCAGGCGGTTTTAATTTTTTATTTTTTTTTTCTGGTGGATATTTCTTTTAGACTTTTAGACTGATGATTTGTGTCAGGAAGATTTTGTGGACAGATTAAAGTCGAATTGTTTTTAAAAATGATTTTTTTTTTTTTTTTTCTAAAAAAAAACTTACCTACTTTAAGTTTCAAACAAGTCTTACCTACTTTTATTTCGCACTTAAAATAAATTCAGAAGCTAAACAGTTAAAAATCAATTAACATGTAGCAAATAGAAAGTTTCAATGACTGATACGCGCCATTGAAAAGACCTTAAACATGATTTACCTTATTTTGGCAATCTAGGTTCATTAATTATCGTTAGTTAATTAAAATTGACTAAAACGAAGTTTCTCTAATTTGAAACAGACACCTCTTCAAAACTCATGATTTATTAGCATAAACTTATAGTGGAGTAACTAAAGCTCAAAAATTGGCAATATTAGGGAACCCGGCCGAACAGCTTAGATTTTGATGATCTTTTTTTTCAAACGTCGGTAATTAAAAATACTTTAAAGTCTATAGATTAAAAATTGCCGGTGTTGCCGTTTTGATTTTTTAAATTTAATTGAAGATTTTTGTGAACAAAAACAAATTTTTTTCAAATATTTTTCTTAAATTTCATAAATTAATTGATGCCAAAAGATTGTCTAGGAAATTCAAGGAAAAAAAAAATGGGAGTGAGGGACAATTTTCCATCGTTCAAGCGATAGATGCAATTTTCTTATTAATTGACTTCAAATACAAAAAAAATATTTGAACACAACGGCAACACCTACAATATTCAAATATACATTTTTTAAAAGCTAGAAGCTTAGTCATATATTTAAAATTAAAATTAAGTTAATTGAATGAACGGCTTTTGAAAGAATGGTAATTGAACTCAGATTTTTGAAAAAAAAAAATTATTGAAAAAATTTTAACATGTCGTTTTTTAAACTTGTTCGTAATATAAAATGCATTTATTTTCAAATTTTTTTGGCCGCATTTATTATGATTTCAAATTATAAAAGGAAATGTCAATATGTATTACGGTTTATGAAAAAAATTAAAAAGTATTTCATTTTCGAAGAACTTTTTTTAATAAAAGTTTTGAAAAAAATGTAACTTATTTTTTTTTAAAGTTCAACATCTAAACATAAAATTATTTTTTATTCATTTAATAACCCTTACTGTTGAAAGTTAAATAGCAAACATTTAAAGTTCCTATTTACCACAATCTTTGCGAAAATTAATTATTTCAATGTAAAAATTCAGTTTTAATAAAAAAAACCATTGAAATTGAAGTAATTTTTCATTTTTTTTTTTTTTTTCAAAAGTGTGATATATTTTACCTTTTTTGCTTCGAAATTCAACTGATAATATTTATGGCCAAACATTTTTTTTAAATAAATTCATATTTTATTAGAAAAAGTTTGGAAAAAAGTCATTTTAAATTTTTCTAATAACATTTTTTTTTTCTAATTCTGAGTTTGAGGACCATTTTTTCAAAAAGTCTTGATTAAATTTAGTGGATTTAAATTCAAGAGATAAGAATGAGCTTCTGGCTTTTTAAAAATGTATATTAAAATCTTGTAGGTGTTGCCGTTGTTTTCAAAATATTTTTTTTGTGTTTGAGGTCAGAATGTTAGAAAATTGCATTTATCGCTTAAACGATGGAAGATTGTCCCTTACTGCCTTTTATATATTTTCCTTAAATTACCTAGAGAATCTTTTGCTATCATTTGTTTTATGAAATTTATGCAAAAAAATGGTTTTGTTAAAAAAAAAATTAATTTTAATTTTAAAAAACAATACGGTAACACCGGCAATTTTTAATCTATAGACTTTAAAGTATTTTTAATTACCTACGTTTGAAAAAAAAAATCGTCAAAATCAGAGCTGTTCATCCGGGTTCCCTAATAATTTGCTTTAGTTACTCTACTATTAAATTATTTGAAAAGATAAATATAACAAACATTGTTTAACGGGTATTTTAATAAATTTTCATATTTATGTTATTTATTTTAATAAACAGATTTGAGTGGAAAAAATAGCCCAAATATGAGTGATATTAAAAAAAAAAAACTCAAAAATTGTCTACTATTTCGTGGGCAGCATATTTTTGAAGTTATACTTCTTATGGGACGGTGGGTATGAAAATTAGTCTTTTGACAAGAATGTCAAAGGAATTATGACGCGTTCGCCATCTCCGAGACAACTGGGCAGCAGGGCTGTCGTTTCACCTTTAGAGTTGGTAGTACTTTAGTATTTAAAAAATGCTGTACGCCGCAGCACGGTAAAAAAAACACACACAACACGTAGCAAGTTGCATGTTTCATGTCGCAAGTTGCATGTGGCATGTGGCAAGTACCATGTGGCATGAAACATGGTGCAAGTGCATGTGGCAAGTAGCACGAGGCATGTGGCATTCAGTATGCAAAATGTGGCAAGTTGTATGTGGCAAGTTGCGTGTGGCAAGTTGCGTGTGGCAAGTTGCATGTGGCAATTAGGCACAAAAAAAAAAACAAAATAAAAAAAATGTAAATACTCATACAAATAAAAGAAAAAGAAATGGTAACGGAGTTACGAATAACAGAGTTACGGGAGACAGAGTTACGGCCGTCAAAGTAACGCGAAACCGAAGTTACGAAAAACTAGAGTTACGAATTCTAAAGTTATGTTAAGCTATGACATGTGATTTTTGGGTTGGCAACAATTGCGAGGAACGATATGGAATTATTTAAACATAAATAAAAGAAGTTGGACAAATAAGAAGTTAATTTCAATTATGTCCCCCAAACTTACATAAGTATACTTATGTTTTTGTTCTATTTCAACGTTTTTGCGATCTTCTCACAAAAACAAAACCATATATGTATATCTATACCTACCTATCCAATCAAAATTTTACAAGATTAAATAACACCCATTTTCGCTTTACTCATTTAGTTCTGACCAATGAGAAAAATGTTAATCTCTTGTTTGTATTTCCATAATTTCATATCGTTCTTCGCAATTGTTGCCAACCCAAAAATCACATGTCATAGCTTAACATAACTTTAGAATTCGTAACTCTAGTTTTTCGTAACTTCGGTTTCGCGTAACTTTGCCGCTCGTAACTCTGTCGCCCGTAACTCTGGTATTCGTAACTTCGTCGGTTTCCCAAAGAAAAAGAAAACAACATCGACTAAAACTAAACCTGTATTGATATAAAGGCCATCAGTCGTAGATAAAATTTAATTTTTTTCTCAAAAATTAAAATCTATATCCGTGGCAGATATCAATAATCTTATTTCATGGCAACTAAGCCATTTGAAAAGCAACAGAATAGTTAACAAAAGTCAACTCTTTTGGTTGTTAAGCCAAGAGCACAACAATTTGTACCTATTAGATATTTTCATAAAAAAAATTAACTAAATTTGCTCCAGCTTAAAAAACAAAATATTTTTACTGTTATTTGAATGGTTTTTTTAGAATTAATGCATTATTTCATGTCTTATCAATGAATTAAAAAAAAAAAAAAAAAAAACAAATAGATAAAAAATTGTCTCTACCATTTTTAAGAGGTTTTCTTAAAATAGTGCAAAAAACAGAACAAAGTAACCCCATGTTACGGTAGCGATAACCCTAAATTAAGACACAAAAAAAAAAAACTATTTCTTTTTTAAAATGGCTTTCATTTTCATTTACATTTTTAATACAGTTTGTTTAAAATTTGAAAAAGAAGACGAGTGAGTATCTAATTTGAATTTTTAACCAGATAAAGTAATAATTTCGGTGCAAAGGAATTAGTTTTTGATTCAAAATTTTCTTATATTTCAATACTTTCGGTTACATTTTAATGTTTTGTATTTATTTTAATTTATTGTATTTGAAATTAATAAGAAAAATTATTAAATAACTGTGTAAAATCGAAATATTAAAAACTAATGATCTTTGTTTTGAAAAACACCTAATTCCAAAGGTTTTATTTAAAACTATGACAGAATTTATAAACGTGTATGTAGATGGAACGTTCTAACACAATCGTTAATATGAGGTAGCCCCAAAATCTCCTGGAAAAAACAAATGCCTGCATTCAGTTGCACTCAGACATGGAAACATTTAAAACGTAGAGGTCGGTTGGAAAACGGATTAATGAATTTGTTCGAAATACCTATCGTTTTTTAGTATTGATTAATATTTTCCTTAAAATGGCATATGTAGGTACCAGTTCTTCTTTTAAACTTGTTCGAAAAATTGTTTGTAGGTAGCTTAGAAAAAATCTTATTTTAATTATTCCTCATTTTTTTTTTTTTTTTCATAAAGAGCTTTAACATTAGAACCACTTTTACCATGAGAGCAAGCAGGTTCAATCCATTCGTGCATTTTATTTTATCTTCAATAACTTATGTCTAATTTTCATAATTTTAAACTAACACCTACTTTTTGTAGAAAGTCTTATAGTAATCTGGGAATTCTAGTTTAGCGGTTAAGATATAGCTAACTTCGTTTTCCTTTAATCTTCAAACTTTGACATAAAATTCGTATCTGCCATAGTTATGTTTTATCCATTCAACAAAACTGATTTGAAACACATGCTGTCTGAAATCAAAAATAAACTCAAAACGTCACTCATTTTATGCCACATTGTCTCAACAAAAAGTTTTCTCACGGCCATCACCAGTGGAAGTCTGAGACAACGTCCATCAGTCTTGTTAATCGAGGCGAATCTTCGCGAATTCATTTGAATTCGCTTTGAAATATGACACCAATGCGCCAGCGCCAAAATAAAATTCATATAACAAAGATCCGACCGACAGTTAAAGATTCGACAAGGTTGAGTTGTAAAGATGACAAAGTATCTATCATTTTTTTTTTTTTTTCAATTTCAAAAAACGGATGCGAGGGTGAGCGAACATCAATCTTATAGAAGTTATAATAATATCAAGAATTTTCCCAGAGATTTTTTCTTTCTCAGGTTAATCACCTAATTGCTGGACTCAAATTGAAACAAAAACAATCTGTGCATCCGTCAAAGGATGTGGGTTCAACTTATTTACTTTGGACCTCTAAATTTTATGACTGCCTTTATACAAACAAAAAAAACGAAAAAAAAAAAAACTATGGATATGGAAGCGGCTAGAAAATTGACATTTGTTAGGATCGATTCGATAGCATACCGACAAAAGTGCACTTGTGTCAAATGTGTGAACTGAAACTTCAAACAAACAAACAAATAAACAAACAGAGGCAACATACATATCTCAATTTGTGTAGCACATGGTTCATCAGACAAATTCAAGATTCCTCGCCGAACAAAGATTCTTTATGACTTCAGAAACAAAAACAACAACACAAAAAGGAGAAGCGGTAGCTAGTTATCCACTTAAACGGGGATGCCATTAAAATCTTCCTCGGTCCAACCGGCGCATCACAGGTATGTGAAGAAAACACCTGAGAAAATTCCAATAGTCATTAGGCGTACAAATGACGACGACGACGATGACGAAGAAGACGAACGATTTGGGTAGAACAAAAGAGTTGGACCTACCGCTATGATAATGCCTTAGCAACCACGACTTTGATCTCCCACCCGATGTGCGCCGTCCAATCAGAAGCTTCGTTCGTTCTATAAATGTGATTAGGGACTTGGGACTCCAAATGAGTTATTTTGTTTTTTTTTTCCAATTTTCTTCAACACCTTGATTAGTGTGTGATGTGTTTTGGAATGAATGCTGACCGCAGCATCCTCCCAAAACTTCCATGTGGTCTTGCGTCTAAAAGGTATAAGCCTGATAAAACATCAACATTCTTGCTTAGAAACATTTTGTCACTTAAACGAAAAATAGACCAGTGCCGATGCCTTCAAAAACATTAAAAAGTACCAAAAAATCATAATTTGTTCACCTTATTTTGACTTAATACCAAAAAAACACCCTAATTTTCAATCGAAAATTCACGTGTCAAAATATCAGCTTTTTTCAAAAAGTCGGTGGGCATTTCGTTCGTTAAAATGTCTATTTTCTGATGGTGTAAAAAAAATTTACATTAGTATACTATAGAACATGTTCTCGTAAAATTCAAAAAATGAAAAAAGCTTGAATTCGAAAAAAAAAATTTTATCATTGTTTACAATTTTGGCCTATTTATTCAAATTTACACTTTAATTGCTCAAAAAACGTAAGATTTCATGTAACATTGATAAATCTTACGTTTTTTGAGTAAATAAAGTGTAAATTTGAATAAATAGGCCAAAATTGTAAACAATGATACAAATTTTTTTTTCGAATTCAAGCTTTTTTCATTTTTTGAATTTTACGAGAACATGTTCTATAGTATACTAATGTAAATTTTTTTTACACCATCAGAAAATAGATATTTTAACGAACGAAATGCCCACCGACTTTTTGAAAAAAGCTCATATTTTGACACTTGAATTTTCGATTGAAAATTAAGGTGTTTTTTTGGAATTAAGTTAAAATAAGGTGAACAACTTAATATTTTAAATCAAATAAATTACAGTGTATTTGGGACATAATAAGGTAAGTTTTCACCAAATTTCGTAGAAAATTTTTTGTTTTTAAAAAAGATAAAATAAAAAACCAAAAACTCGTTTTTTTTTAATTTTTCACATAAATTTTGAGGTTATGTGAAAAAATTGTTGATGCAAAAGTTGTAGATCTTTTTATTACCTACAACTTTGCCATACAACTTTTTTCTATAGGATTTGTAGTTTTGCCGGAAATAGAGATAAACCATTTTTTACCATTAAAAACTCAACCCACTCACTTCCCGAACTTGGTTCGCCCGTAATTTATTTTTCCTTTCATTTTTATCATATTCACCTCCTTTTCCAATGGGTTTCATTCTACTATGATTTTTTTTGGTTTCAAAAATAATCGACCCTTGTCTAAAAATGGTTTCTGCCAAAATAATGTTTCGCTATTTAATTTAAATTATTTGCTTGAGCAATAAAAACTTTTCACCACACATTAATTCCGCGTTCCAATTAATAGGAATATTTAAATGCCACCCGCAAAGTTTTGACTTTCTTGGTTAGCCAGCCATAAACTCATATATTTCTATTTTCAAATGACCAAGTGGCAATTGATTGCATGAATTGCAACACATCTTACAGTTCGTTGCTTACGAAATATTATAAATGCACTCACTTTATGGGGGGTCTTAGCTTATAGCGAATATAAATTCAAGCCAAATCAAATTGATTCACCTCGATCGTGATCTTGCAATTAGGCTATACAGAAACAGATATTTCTGCAGTTCATATTATAGACTAGGTTAGGTATACTTTATAATATTAACCTATTCGATTAAATTGCATTATGGGATTGTGCAAAATGCATTCACTTTTTTCCATTTTAACAAGGACTTTGAGTGAATGATGTGTTTTCATTTAAACATGCAATTGTCAGCAGTTTGTCAACTATGGTTGCATTTAAAAAGAGATACACCGCCCACTTCACACCTTGTCATGCATCAAAATGTTAATTTATCGGCTAAATAAAAAATCCAATGCTGGTATAGGCTTGTGTTCAAGCACGCGTTAAAGGTTAACATGATGCTTACCAATGACGAAGCGGTGTTCATTTGCGGTGTGTTACACAAATATTTTTTTGTTTTTGTTTGATTTGTATCTACCAGTCATACAAAAAAGTATCTAAATACCACAGGAATTTTAAGAACTTACATACAAAATTTTGAACAACTTGTTATTCAATATTTGTTTTGGCGGGCGGGTATTATTTGACTCGTGCACTCAATTCTGATTACGTTTCATAAATTTATCTTATAAAATGCAAAAGTTAAACAACAATTAGTCAAACATCTTCCATTAAAATGCTGTGGCATTTAAAAAATTTACTTTAAAAAATTCTTACTTTTTTTGTAAGCATGGTAGAAATATGATTAAAGCGTCATATAAAAGGTGAAATAATAATGATATAAAATTTATTATAGGTTGTCTTTTAAAAAATGGATTTAATGGCATTAGAAGAGAAAAGAGTTTGATTGTTTTGCTTTTTTTACGAAAACTAATTGGGTTTAAAATAATTCTAGCTCTTTTTGTAGATGTTGTATAGACATGGTCGATATAAATATTTTGAGCTGAAACAATAAGCTTTCAGATGGTATAAAATTTATTGTAGATTGTCATATAAAAAAAGTGATGCAATAAAAAAAAGTTATATTTTTTTGATTTTTTTTTTAATGATTTTAAAGGTTTCACTTCAACCACGTGTGAATTGCACACATGATTTTTTTTTGCAAAGCTACTTGATTATCCAGAATTGTATACATTTTTTTAACACTGAAAAAAGGTTAAGATTTTTAGGAGAAAACGTTAGGACAAAGAAAACAATTCCTTAATTTTTTTTTGCTATCGGGGCCCCCGAAATCCTTGGCTGGTTTACATAACAGAAAAAGATTCTTCAAAAAAAAAGGAGCTACTTTCCAAAATGAGGTTTTTGAAAATATTGTAAAATTTTTATTTTTCGATCACTTTAACATTTTTGTGGTAGTAGTAGAAAAAAAAAAATTTAATTTTCAATGCATACAAAGTTTTTGTCTTTTAAATACGAAGTCCTTTTGAGTGTCGGTGAAAAAATTGGAACCGAAGAACAACATTGTTGTATAAAGATTTAGTTAAAAAATACCTTTGTACAGCTCAAACAGTTCTGATTAAACTTTGCAAACGTAGTATTCAAAGAACTGGAATAAAACTGCATTTGATAGTTTTTCTAAAAAAAAGTAAAATGAGAAAAAATGTCGTCAGCGTATTTATATCTAAGTTGACATTTTTTAAATAATGATTTTAAAAATTTTTTTTTCATATAAAATTTAAATCATTCTTTTACGAATCACTTTGTACAAATTTTTTACATTCTAAGCTAAATTTTCTTAAAAAAAAAAATGCGAGTGCATTTTTTTCTAAAGTGTAGCTATAGTTAGTAAACTAGGTACCTACTTGGTTTTTTTGTTTTTTTTTTCTAGTAACGCAAATTAATGGTTCCAAGATCTCCAAATTGTTCCACTTACTCCACATATAATTTTGACTTAAAAATTATATCAGTTAGTGGTTAACAATTATAGTCAATTTATATTGCTATGAAGATAGTGATTAAATTGGAGTTGGGTCACTGTGTTGTATACGTAACTTTTTTTTATCGAAAAATGCAAATTGTTCTGCTATTGGTTAAGTTGATTAATGATGATTTCCAAATGGAATGCAGTACTATAAGTATACGCCACAGATTAAAAAAAAAAATTTATATGAGAAAAGCGATGTCTGATGCGATGCCTAGGTTTAGATTTTTAATTTTAGGTAGCCTTACAAAAATTCAAAAAAACAGGTTGGGGTCAAAATTCTGCCGGGGTCAAAATTCTGCTTTCAAAATTCTGTTTTTTTGCAAAAAATTAAAAAAGGGTTTGGAAAATGTTAAAAAGCGCGCGCTTTTTCTGTAAAATCATCTTCTTGAAAAATGATCTGCTTATTTAATTACTTACCTACATAATTTGCATTCTTTGAAAGCATATTAATTTTTGTTTTATAAATGAATAAATTTGAAAATATTAAGAAAAGGTTTATAATACTAAACATTTACTAAAATAATTCAAAAATTTTAAATTTGTCAAATAAAGATGAATATTCAAAAATTTGAATAAGAAAAGGAATATCTTGTATCAAACAACATCGGTTCCAATAAGTTATAGATTTTATTTGAAAGAAAGTCAGTCTATGCATTTTAAAAAATATTCGCGACACTTAAACAAACAAATTTAAGAAAGTACCAATGTTGAATTACATTAATGAGGTGTATTTTTCTTTAGTCAGCGCATATGCTATAAAGAAAAAAACAGAATTGGCAGAATTTTTTTTGTTCAATTATAATGCTGGCAGAATTTTGAAAAGCAGAATTTTAAAAAGCAGAATTTTGAAAAGCAGAATTTTGAAACAGAATTTTCGTTAAAGAAGCAGAATTTTGAAGCCAGAATTTTGACCCGATCCCCAAAAAAACATTACGTCAGAATTAGAACGATCAAAGTCTTATAAGTAAAAAACTAACATCGAAATGGAAAAAATATATACATATACATATGTATATTAGGGTGTTTAAAAATGCTAAAGTGTGGAATTTTCAAATGTAATAGCTTTTAAAAGTTGCATTGCTTATCAAAATTAAATCCTTCCTTTAATTAATTAATATCTTTGGGTCGCTCAAAATATAGGAAGAAATCGAAGAAATTTGGATTTTTAGATATTTTTGAAATATATGTTTGCATACAAAAACAAGTAAGTACATATTTTAAATATTTTTAGGCTTTCAAGTGAAAGATTATTCCAAGAAAAAAATTTTAAGCTTATATTCGTAAGCTTAAGTAAAGAAGCTGCGAAAAATAAGCGAAGGAAAAAAAATCATTTTTTCATATAAAACCGTTTTTTTCTTAACAACTTCAACCGATTTGAGCGAGCCAAAGACGAACGATATTATAATTTTTTTTTTACATATTATGAATCCTTAGACCCTAATAAAACTTTTGACCACTATTACATTGCAAAATTAGAGTACTTTTTTCGCTCATACAAAAGTGACACACCCTAATATATATATTCCTAAGTTTCCCCATGTCTTCGAGTTCATTAATCCTTTTAAAACCCACTTTTTATTTAATTGCTTATTTTTATAAGAGCTTTGAATAAACTTTTCTTTGAATATTTATTTCTTTTATATTTTATTTTTTTTTTATTTACTATTTTTATTGGAATCTATGAAGACGAAAAAATAGTACTCAATTGATTTTAAAGAATAAAATTATATTGAAATTATCTAGGTATTACAAAAATACAAAATTCCAAAAATAAAAAAAAAAAATCTTTAAAAAATAAATCATAAATGCGACTGAAATATTTGTTAAAACTCCAAAAACCTCTCCCATCTTCATAAAAATAGCCTCAATAATAATTATTTGTATGCATTTCTTTTGAGGTGTGACATTGCAAACCCCAAATGATAATTTACCTGCGGCTTTTGTGTGTTGACACGCCCTCTAGCCCATCTTCCTACCCAAACAAGAAGAAAAATATCAAACTTCAAATTTTTTTGATAACCACAAAACAACGACAGCAACAACTTAAGCACTTCTATATACATAAATATCCAACCCTGGCCCAGACCCAAAAGAATTAATGATGTTCGCTCTTCTCGTTTTGTTCTATTCCATTGTTTGTTGTTGTTCCGCTTTGTATCCGATCTCCGATCCTGCATCCGATACATTTTGCCCTGCGCATCGCACTTTAACTCACAAACACACACACACTCATACAGAACACTGAAAACCTCTTTGGCGGTAGGTTGCGGCCCTTTTTGATCTTTTGCCGACAATGCAATCAATTTTCCTCAGATTCATCAATATTTTCTTTAATCGCTTTAAACGTTTTGCCCTGCACTCTCGTTGAGATTAATGTTTGGCCTTGTTTTGTTGTTGTTTTGTTTTGGTGTGTATATGTGTGGCGGTGGCGGCAACCAATATGTATCTAAACATGTATCTGGGGGGATCAATTTTTATTGATGAATCGCGTTTGATCGTCGTCGTATATTTATTTTATTTTTATTTATATAATTTTTTTTATTGTTGGAAATGATAAAACGAGATTTAATGGGGATCGGATCGGTTTTTATACATATATTTTTGTTCCAAAGAAGTGGGTAGATATACAAAAGGTATAAGTTTGGTAGAAACCAGCTTTTGATCTTTAGGAGGGACCAACCGGAGGCACAGTGATTTGATTGGAATTTTATTTGTGGTGAGTAATTAAGTCCAAACTAGCTATACAGTTATATTCACGTATAGCTATGATATGGCTTCCGGAATTATGCATCCAGTTAAAGAGTCTCGGCGGGTTGCTGATAAATTTGAAATCAATTCATTTTGGAGAATTAATAAAAAATTTTATGTTTTGAGGAAGTGTGCTGCTATTAAAAATTTTAATTCAATTTTACTGTGGCACTAAAAGTTTTAAATGGGTTATTGGAGGTTGAAAGGTCTGAAGTCGGAAACTGTTTAAAAGGTAGATAACAGTCAGGGACTAAAAGTTGGATTTTTGAGGTACTTTGTGGAATGTTGACGACACATTTCGTTGTAAGTTAAACTTAAGTTAAAAAGAAATATTTATAATTCACCTTTTTAAACAATTTTCAGTTAAATAAGTTAAACTCAAGGACTTTAGGAGTCCCTATCGAAACATTACTTCGAACGAGCATTGTTTTACGGTCTTGATTGTTACAGTCTTGTTCTTGTTGTTCATATGAATGATTAGTTCCATTTGTGATTTTAACAATTTTTGTATTTTATTTGAGTGCTTCCGGATTTTTCTACATCTCAAAAGTACCCATCGTTCAATCTTTTCAATTAGATACAATTGCAATTCTAACCAATTGACAATCAATTAGTTTCACTCTTGACTCTCGTATAGAGTTACAGCTGTATGACACGGTAACAATTATAATTATTACCTACCTCTCTCATCATTTTAAATGCAACAAAGCAGCAATTCAATTTAACTCAAATGGGTTTCTTTTTTTTTCATACAATTTGATCGCCATTTTGACATTAAAATCACGAATGACTTTCTAATGATTGTGAATAATAGAGGTTGAAGTAGTTAGTTTAGGTAGGTACCTACTTGGTTTCACAAATGATTCTCCATGACAATGTATCTTAATTACAATTGTATATATAAATAATTGAAATAATAAAAATTAAAACTGTCGTCATTTGAGCTAGCAATGCCATTAGCTCTTGTTTCATTTGACAACTGTCTATTCAGATGTGGAAGGGAAGAGAAGGGAGTCTGAGTGCCCTTTTAATTGATTGCAATTTTTTGTCACTTATAATGTAGGTAGGTCTAACGATTTATTTTAATTTTTTCATGGTGAGAATATAAAATTAAATAGTTTCATATTGAAATTAATTGGTTTCCCAATGATAATAATGAGTGAATAATACACAAATACCTAAAATTATGTAAAAGCAAAAAAAAAGAGTGTTTCCATTTTTATCAAAAATTCTAGGGAAATATTCTATAAGTGGAAGTAGGCTGGCAGAAGGAAAAAAGAGACAGAAGTGCGAAAGCGATTTTTTACACATTAAGGTTTAATCGAAAAAAAGTTATATACAAGAGTTTTAATTACATCAAGGATATACAAGTTTTATTTTAATAATGTTTTAACATAACAACAAAAATATTGAGAAAAATTCCAAAAACAATTTTTTGTTTTTATTTTTATGTTAGAAGAACAAATTTCTATGTTGATAAAATTTTGTAAAAGTGTAATGCCTTTTCGTTTTCTTACGATTTTTTTGGAAAAAATAAATATTTTCAATCAAAAAAGACGATGAAACAATTTTCTTAATTAAAAAAAACCAGGATGCCACTTTTTTTTGTTAAAATCTCAACTTTATGTAAGATTGTGTTATCAAACGGGAGTGTATAAAAAAATTTGTCCATAACTAGTTATAACCAGCTCATTTAGATGGCTCTATACAATCCAATGTGGGCCTGGGCCTCAGCGAACAAGCTTCTCCTGCCAGCACTTTCTTTAGCCAGCTGAAATCCATATAAAAATAAAACTAACATTTCGTAATTTTGTATTTCCAAATAATGTAAGTCTATTTCCAAATAATGTTTAAATTCTATATTTGAAGATTCATGTATATGAATAATTAGAAAAAAATTGGATCGTTTTCGAAATTCTGTATGAGCTAAGCTCTGCATCTAACAAAAAATTATGTAGGATCATAGTTCTGTATTTTATCATTCTGCTATTCTATTATTCTATGTTTCAAAATTCTGTTAACAAAACCTAAATTATGTTTTTAAAAATTCTACAAATTCTTTATTATTCTGCTTTTTGAAATTATTCTTTTATTGCAAGCTAATACTTTAAAATTACATTAACATTATAAAATTAAGTAACACTGTAGGTATATAAAACAAAACATTTAAATAACAAATAGCAAAACATCAAATAACAAAGTTCTGCAAATGAAAACATCAAAAATCTGTACCTATTCCAAAATTCTGTAGAAAAATTGTTTTGATAATGAAAAAGTACAGAATTTTTAAATCTATAATTTTGTATCTATTTATAGAATTTTGGCATCCAAATTTCGACACATACCTATAGAATTTTGACGCAACCTCTTTTTTTTTCACTATAAAAACTGATAAGTAGAGGTGAACACCAAGACTTCGTAATTCAGAATGAACGTCCGATTGTAACCATTAATCTAAACGGTTGTTTCAATAAAACGTCATCGAAAGAATACTTTAACATTGGCGCAGCCGGTCCGCGAACCTCGATTTTTAATAATTTCATCTCGCGAACTAACTAAATTTTTTTTTTGTTTTCTGTTTTTTTTTTCTTCGTAAAAAAAAATAATAAAAAAAAATAAAGTGTTTTGTATGACGTTTCATACTTACGTGAAGAGTACGCACAAATAAAATCAATATCAGGTGGTGTGGAAGAACAGATAAAAATAATTATACATATATTTATATCAGCAGAATACACTACTTAAAGGATAGACTCAAATTGTGTGCAGGTAAGTATTGTATTTTTTTTGTCTCTTTTATAATTTTGCTACAAAATACTAAAATGAGTTGTAAAAAAAATGCTAAAGTTGTTGGATCTTCTTTATTCAATCAACGATCCAAGCAAACAAAATTTGTAAATTTTAAACAAACATACAACCGGTTAAATGACGGCTCCCCCCAGTCCAGTAGACAATTAAATAGGTTCTCAAAGAAATTCATTACATGTGAGTTCTGTGGAGAACAAAACCACACCTATATTAATTGTCAAATACGTTACAGAACATCATTCTGCTACACTTGCAGAACTTTTGAGCATAAACAGAATAGTTGTCCCGGCGCACAAAAAATAGTGACGCAAACAACTAAAGTGCCTAAAGTTAAGTGCATGTGGTGTTCTAGGAAGGGGCATTTGGAGGAAAATTGTTTCTCTAAGAGAAAATATTTCAAAGTTAAACGATTAGATGGCCAGTTAAAACCTTTAAACTGCGCCCCGAAAACTTTGCCCTCCAAAATTACAACGCCAAAAAGTCTCTCTTCACAAATGATGATATCATCAAAATTATGCAGTCAAGCACCGCATATGATATCATACACTAAATCTGAAGACACTTTTGAAATTAATAAATGCAAAGCATTGAACTCAGGCAACGAGAAACGGCAAACACAAAAAAAGAATGCAAAACTTCATTCTATAGTGTCAAATTGCTTTTCGTTTCCTAAATCAAAACAAAAAATGAAACAGAAAACATATGGGTCAAAATTTAACCTAGGTCAGTTTGATCTATGGTTACTCATTATGAATATTTATTTTGTTTTGATAGAGTGTATTGGGTTAAAATTGTTGTATCTCTGGCGTTTATGTCTAGAAAAGTTTAAACTTCTTTATCGTTCTATCAAGAAGAAGAAAACAAATAAAGAATACTTTAAAAACACTCGTAAGTACAAAGTGTTTATTGAACTGCCGGTGCCATTTGTCAAGGCAAGTAAGATACTCATCCTTGTCGAGAAAGGGGCAGATTCAAAACGTTCAAAATATGGTCAACCAAAACCGAAACTGTCAGGCAGCGAAGGTTTGACTAATAAAATAAGATTTGATAGAAAAACAAAAAGAGTAAATAAAAGTAAACACAAAGTTGCTAACAAAAACTCAAACAAGTAATTTCTATTCAAATACTTATATTTTCAAAATTTGCACTTAAAACTTTTTGGTTTGGAATAAATAATAATGAATTCTTTCATTTCAGGAAACATAGAACTTTTTTTTTTCTCTCTTGACAGCTAGCTCAATAAAAAATTGGTAACAAAAATGAAAAGACTAATAAATATATCAATCGTATAATATTGTAAAACGATTAAAAAAATAAGCTAAAAAAAAATTGTTAAAAACCAATTAGAGTCCAAAAAGCAAAGAATTTTAAAATTACCCAAAAATAAACAACAAGTTGATTTCTAATAAACATATGTAAATCTACATAATACAAATATATGTTTGTTTTTTTATAATTATATACTAGCTAAATTTAATACTAATACTAAATATTTATGAAACTATAATGCAAGAAGTACTTAAAAATTATTAGAAAAATAATGAAAAAATATTATGAAATGTAAAAATAGTATAAATTTGGAAAGAAAGAATTTATATATAAAAAAAGTATTAAATTTTATAAAAAAAAACATCAAATTAAAATATTAAATTTTTATTTAAAAAAAAAAAGCAAAAATATTATGAAATGTGAAAATAGTGTAATTAAAAAAAAAAATAAAAGTTCCGTATTAAATTTTATAAAAAAAAGATATTTAATAAAAAACTATTACGTACGTAAACTAGTTCTAAATTTGAAGTGAAATTTTTATATAAAAACTAATTTAAAATAATGGTCAAGTTTATGTTTGGGAAAGGTGCTGTGGACTGTACAATGTACATAAAATGTTCTGCCAGTACTAGAGATACAAAATCGAGTTCCAGGGGGGAGGGGAACCGCCTATCTTTATCTCTGCCTTAAACACACACTATTGCTCACATAAAAGCTACCACATTTAACCACAATGATGTTTCACCCATGCCAGGAAGCTGTAAGATCTAAGGGATATTTTACTCGAATTGAAGTAGTTACAAGCATCAACATACTAGATGGCAAGCTCAGCCGTATTAGTTGAAATGTAGTTTAACTCAAAGCCGAGATTACATGTCGAACTGCACAACAGTCACCTAATAGGCAACAGTGCTGATGTCGGCGATCCCGGTCCTGCTTAAAATACCTTCTGGAAACATTCAACTTCGATAAAATAAATCAATACCCTTCGAAGATGTTTATACTTCAACATCATCAACCCAGAATTGTTGTTATACTTCAATAATAAAAATGTGTTAGAAGCTTAAGCAATTGCATCTTGTGCGAGATGAGATATAGAAATGGCAATTGGTTCTCCCGAGTTGAAGCAGACTGAAGTCAAGGCTAATAATTCAGTACCTACATGGAAACGACAATCATCGACTCCGCAGCAAGCCGTTAAACAACACCAAACTTGAACAAACTGACCGAGCAAAAATATAAATTTAAATTAATTCAAAATATTAACTAATTAATTAAATAAGAAAAAAAGAAATTTACAGAAAGAGAAATACAAACATGTTAGTTGTATTGAAATTAAAAGATAAAAAAAGATACACTGTTAAAAAAAAAGATTTTATTTAACCTTTTTTAAATAAACAAAAAAAAGAATTAATTGTAAATTGTTAGAATTAAGCTGTAAGAATTAAATAAAGAAAAACACTCCAGTTCCAGAGACCTGGCTTGAGCTTCCTAAGGGGGGAGGAATGTTATGCCCACATTACCTTACAACCTAACCCACTGTTCCTACTGCATACTAACTATGCAGAATGGCAGTTGTGTGTCACACTTAATGTGACGCAACGCTCAGTGGGCCAAGCCAACTTCCAGAATGCAACTCAGTAGGTCAAAGCTGAGTAATGCATTTTGGAAGTTCTTAAAGAAGTTCCAGGTTGGTCTATGGAACTGCAGTGAGTCCGATTGTAACCATTAATCTAAACGGTTGTTTCAATAAAACGTCATCGAAAGAATACTTTAACATTTTTGAAACAATTTAATCGAGCGTCTTGTCAAAATGTATACTTTTCTGAATTTTATTTCATACACTTTTGAACATAAAATGCATCACTGCACTTTCCCTACACGAGATACAGACTTGTGCCCCTACAAAAAAATAGTACACTCATCGAGACCTTTCATTTGATGTATGTCTCAATGTGTTACACCAATGGGCCAAAATGCCCAGTCTCCTTTCCTTCATAAAAATATAAAGTAGGATAAGTTTTATGATGATACGAGCGACATCAAAAGCTTAAAACGAAAAAAGAAAAGTTTATTTTGTTCAAAAACTGGTCTTACGATTCTATTACAACTTTCCAAAACATTCAAAAAACATTTTTTTGAAAATCTTAGAAATGTTTAAACAAAAATTATTCAAAAATAAATTGAATTTTCGATTTTTTTTTTCAAAAAACTTGAAATAATAATATAATAAAAATATATTTTTTGTTAACAACTATTTTTAAAGTTTGTACTCCTTTTTTATTTTTCAAAAGACTAGACCAATATCATCCAAATTTGTTTTTAGATTTTTTTAAATTATTTTTATTGTGTAATTTAATTAATTTATTGCTAAGAAATATCAACATTGTTGTGTTAGAATTTTTATATTATAAAAAAATAAAGCATTTTTTTTTTCCTAAAAAATAATTTGAGTTGAAGAAATCTATTAGCGTACTTTGTTTCACCTGAGTTATTGTGGCGGTAGTATATTTACTGGATAAAAGGTATTATTTTATCAGCCACAAACCTCTCTTGAAGAGGTCCATTTCGTTCACTGAATTAATTAATTAGCAGCTTGCACCAAGATGAAAGAAAGATTCTATTTGAATAAATCTTCACCGTATCGAATTGATGAACACAAAAGCACTTTTCAATTTACATCTGGCTTCTAATCAAAAATGCAACCCTTACATGAAACTAGGTCCAATTAAAATTTATTCTCCCATGGAATGAATCTTTTCAGGTGTAAATAACTTTTAACCGGATCGTTCGATCATAAAGAAAATAAGGATCGATCCTTTCGGCCGCATATCAAGCAGTGCGATAGTGGTGGCCTACTTAAGATAATTAACATCAGGATGGCGTTTGAATGTGTCCAATTTCATCTATGTTCCCACGCATCCCTATTAAAATCTTCTTCATTTTTTTTTGGTGCATAATACCAAAGTGATGTTCATGTATCTTTTCTTCTTTTCTGTTATCTCGCTGTGGGTAAAATTATTCAAAACCATTTAGGAAAAATCAAAGACCAATCGACGGACACCGCCACAGGTGCACAGTGGGTATTCGACCTGGGTGTAAATGGACTCTCACAATGCCGACAAAACAGTAGGAGTTCGACAGGGTAAGTGTTATTAGACAACTTGACGCCTCTGTTTAATTTTTTTTTTTTTTTTAATATCTAATTTCATTTTATTGCTTTTAGGTTGTACCGGTGTGCGGTGGTAGTGAATAGCTGATGCAGTAGCAAGGAGATATTTTATGGGGTTAATTATAGTTGGAGGCTTAGGCGTTGGTTATTGGTTATATTAGAATTGTGAATGAAATTGGTTTTTATTTGATTTAGTGTTTCAACGGAAGCTGTTTAATAACAGAAATTAAATTTATAATCCAGAATTATTATTTGTAGGAGATATCAATGCAGGTGTAATAGTAGTAGCCTTCAATAAGTAGAAATCTTATATAATTATTATATTGAAGGAAAAAATTGAAATATATCATAAAAAAATGATAGGAGGTTACATAAGGTTAAGCTATTGTCTTCTTTTGGGCAAAGTGGTTTTAAAAAACTTGATGGAAAAACAAAAAAACAAATAAAAAACCTTACAGATCCATTATGCTATTTTCTTCTCATACCTCCTATACGGAATCAATTTGTTCTTAGTAAATAACACAAAAAAGTGATATTAATTTTATTCAACTTAAACGAATTTTACACTACCAAACTTAAAAAAAAAACAGTTATTGGTTCCTAGTTATCTTCAATCATTTTTAACTTTTATGGAGTACTTCAAGGTATCTAGCTATTTTGGTCTTCTTCTATTTCTATTATACCTCAACGATCTTGCCAGTACACACAATAACTTCTAAGAGCTATCCTTAAAGCTAGTTCTCGGGTGACGTACAAACAAACAACAAAAAAATTTCGAAAATTTTTCCGATCGTTATGGAACTTCTTGCTAATACGAGTACAAAGATACAATTTCATACAAATTATTTTTTGATACGTTAATGGCAAAGTCATCAGCGTATGCAACAACTTTGAATCCATCTATTTTTAGATTGACTAGTAGTTCATTAACCACCAAGTTCCACAGGAGTCGGGAAAGCACCCCTCCTTGCGGTGTACCTCGGCTTACAGATCTTTTTACTGAAATAAACCTCAAACAGTTCACCCGTGATACTCGCGCTTCTAGGAATGCTCATCAATTTACCCTAGAGTCCAATTTCGGACGTACCGTCAAATACAGAGATTCTTTCTTCAGCCGCACTACACGAATGTGGAACGCATTACCCGCTTCTGTTTTTCCATCGCATTTCAAAACTCAGGACTTCAAAACTAATGTTCATCGGTATCTCCTTTTAAACCCCTCCCTATTTTCCTAATGCTCGTACTGTGTTCACCATATTAAGGGTAGACTAATCCCTTTAGTGCGCGCTAATTATAAAAAAAAAAAAAAAAAAAAAAAAAAAAAAAAAAAATGTAGGTATATTGTAAAATATAAAATTATGTATTTTGTCTAAATATTTACTAATATACATCGTTAGATAATAAAATAATATTAATACATTTTTTTGAATATTTCTTAAATTGATTTTATATCTCAAAACTTGAGAGTTTTAAACGATTTTTATTGGATTTTTAGCAAAAAGTGGACAGTAAGTTTTTGCGATAAAATTTTTGAACTAAGAAGAGCAAACCAAAATAGTGAAGACATTTTTTTGAATAACCACGATAAATTGAATAAATGTGTAAGAAGGATAATTTTTACACTGAAAAAAAAAACACAAATTTTTATTTTTAAGAGGTTGGTACTTTGAAAAAAGTTTTTTTTTGTCATAATTTTTTATACTAAGGGTGGGTTAAGGAAAAAAAGTGATGTAATTTGTTTTGGATTTACAATGGTTAATTGGGAAAAAGTGTAAAAAGGATAATTGGTGCTTATATGGCAAACCAAAAAAAATTAATGATTTTTACGCTGGAAAAAATATTTGTATTTTGTGGTTTTTAAGGTGAAATGAAACAAATCTACCTAAACTTTTTAACAGGATTATATGGAGTAAATAGAATTCTAAGTCAAATTAAGAACATTTGAGGTGCAAATTATAAATTAAAATAGTCACTGTGGTGTATGCGTACTTTTTTTTTTTTTTGATTTTTTTTTTTTTGTGAGGTGAATAAACACTAGTGCTTCTATAATTTTTAAACTAAGTGTACATAGTATAACGAAAATAAAACTTTAGCTATCCTGGGCTAACCTTGGTTTTTAACTAACGATTTTTCCACAGGAAAAAAAATTACAATTTTTTGGGTTTCTAATATGAAAAAAGGTTTTTTGTTGTATCTTTTGAAAAAATAGTTGGAATAAAAATAAAGTTGGGCTATACTGGGCTAACGTTCGACAAACGAACCACAGTGCAAAACTTTAAATTTTTAGACTCAATGTGATTTTTGAGTTGAAAAAAAATAATTCCGTTATCATTTTAGAACTAATGGTTGGCTAGCGAAAAAAAAATCTTGGGCTATTCTGGGCTAACCTTGGACAATTTGACCAGGCTCACACAGGTAAATTTTCCCAAATTCATGGCCAAAACTACAAAAAAAAAATTTGCGATTTGTTGTTTTTTTTTAATGCCAAGTTGTTTACAAATAACATAAGCTTAGAACCTGATTGATCATGCGATGCAAATTGTAACTGTTTAATCAGTAGATGCTTTCAAAGTAGAACATTTTAATTAACGAGTGCAGTAGCAAGGTTGGTTTCTTATAAGAAGTAGTTTGCTTTATTTTTTATTTAATTTTTTTTGGCGATTTTTAAAATAATTAACATGGATTCTGTTGCTAGTGGTATGTTAAAAAAAGATAATGACAAAGATAATGCAAAATTTTAAGTCTAAAGTAAATTTTAAAGCTTTTTAAGATAATGTGTTTGAGCAGTAAAAACAAACAAATTTTTTTTCTTTGATAATGAAAAAGTTAAGTTGATTTGCGTTTTTCTGTACTGAAAATAGTGTTGAAAAATAGTTAAATGTTTCCTTTATGGGAAACAATCCTAAAACATTGCGGTTTTTTGCGACTTTTTATAATATTGGCTTCAAAAGGTGTTGGGGACGGTGATTTTTTTTTTTTTTTTTTTAATTAGATTTTTCTTTTTTGACACAGGATCGTAATTAACTTTCATTTTTCTTTCAAGAAATAAGCTTTCTGAATTTTTAAAAAGCTGTTCGTCACGTGACATTACAGAAAAAATTAATTTTTTTGGTACCAAAGGTTGAAATATTGAAATTTCGGAGCAAATAGAGAAAAATTTAACGGATTTTGATTTTGCATATATGAACATAGAAGAAGATGGCTGGAGTGCCTCCAGAAATAACAACACCTTCTTAAAACAAAATATAAATTGGTTGCAATATGAAATATCGTTTCCATGCTGAGCCCATGGCTTTGTTGGACGGACTCAAATGGATTTTTCAGACCTAAGCGAACGGTCAAAGAGACGTAAAACAGAAGATTTACGTTCTAACTATAATGCCGAAGAATTAAGCTATGCTGCGCCATGCAACTGCGAGAAAAAGGGAAACTTGTTCATCAAATGTAATGAAAAATATAATATTTTCAACTCCTTCACGTGCTGAAAAATATCAAAAGCTTTGAAAAAAATTGACCAGAAAATTATTCCATATACAGCAGAAGAAGCACTTTCAATAGTTGTTGAAGGAAAATTAACTTAGTTTCATAATAACCATATGTATCCAAACTTAAGCCTCAATAAAATTTATTCATTCATTGGACAGCTCGGCGAAGAAGCCCAAGAATCACGAAACAAAGATATAAAGCGTTTCGAGAAAGTTTCTCAAGAAAATTTTCGAGGCAGCAAAATATGGAAGATGTGTTTTATAATCTCTTGGTCTCTTCTGACCCATTAATAAGTGGTTTGAGAAAACTAAATCCTAAAACAAAAAATGTGTTTCCCTCTGAAATACTTCAGTTTCTAATAGAACCAGAGATCGAGCAAGCAGACTTATAGTTACAGTTTCACAACTCACAAGTCATTGAATGATATACACACATACAAACTCACACTCATGTTTATTTATGTATATAGTTGTTATCTATGCCTGCATTATTTATTTATTTATAATAACGACTGTTCAACTGTTTTTTTCAATCTATTGAATGTATAAATATTGTATTATTAAATGTCAAATGAAAGAAACCCTATAGCGTAAAGTAAAAAAAACGACTTTTTTCATTTTTTGCTTCTTTTTTGTGAATTTTCGTGTAAATTTACTTAAAAATGGTGAATTTTATGGAAATTATCTTATTTTGATATAATCATGCAATAATAAATTGAATAAACACAAAAAATAATTTTGGCCATGTTTTTGGGAAAATTTACCTGTGTGAGGCTGGTTTAAAAAAGAATTAGCATTTAGGGGTGCCAACTTCACTTAGCCTTAATCTTATTAGATAGATATATAAGCAGACTAAGAAAAAATGTTTCAAAAAATAAGGTTTCTTATAAAAGTTCTTGCTTTATTTACTTTTCTCTCCACTGTATTAATTGTTATTGAAATAAATTTTATGTATTTCGATAAAAAACTTGTCCATCTATACTCTTCCTCCGTTTTCTCGAAAGAATTAGTTATGTTTTTACTTTAGTCATTAGCAATAGAGTTTTTTTTTATATCTATAAAGTAATAGTTTTAAACCAAGATGGCGATCTCTTGATTCCAAAAATTACTCAATTTGAAAAAAAAGGAGGAACCTTTTAAAAAAAATATGAAAAAATAAAAGCTAAGAAGCTTGTTTTTTCCCATTTACCCGCCCAATTTATTTAAGATCATAAATTCACACTCCAGATATTTTCTAATAACGTTTGACTTAACAAAAACTACTTTGGTATCTATACCTATCTTTTGTAAAGTATCTTACTTTCATGTCTTTGCTTTTTTTTCTCTTCTTTTTTTTAAGCAATCCAACTTCAATCATCATTAAAAACAAAATTTAAGTTAATTGCCCACTTAAACTGTATATGTTTTTCTAGTTTAAGATTGTTTTTTGTATCTTTAAGATATTTTTTCTATCTTTTTAAGTCGAAACCAATCCAGAGTAACGAGAAACTACTTAGGCAATAAATTTGTATTTATAAAGAGAAAAAGAGAAAAAACAAAACAAACTATATCTAGCCACTTTACAAACTCAAGACTGGTACTTTTATATTATGTTTGTATCTTCAAAGTATGTACATTATAAATGATGGAGTTATGTACAAAAAGTTTATACGTGCTATTGATTGAAAATTAAAATACTCTTCGTGTTTTGCGTTCGTGGTCCGTCCCTTTTCGTCTTAAAGATATTTTTTATTGAGGTTTGAAATTAGTGGTTTTAGTAAATTATAACTTGTAGATACTTTTTTTTTTTTTGTAGGTATCTATCTCTTTATTTAACTAACCTGGAGATATTTTTTTACAAACTTTTGCAGACTTTTTGTCTTATGTACGTATTGATCAGTGTTTTAGGGGATAATTAGAAGTAACAATATACAAGATGTTTGTGGCTGGCAATCCGATGGATCGTTTAAAACCTTAATAAAAAATAGACTTGGGGGCATTATATCTACCTAGGAATTCTTGCAAAAAAATAAATTGATAATTACACTTCAGGCTATGAACCTTTACAGAAACAGATACAAGCTAATAACTTTATTTGAAATTTTTAAGTGTTTTTAATACTTTATTTGTTCAAAGTTAGTCCCCCTTCCCCTATAATTTTTTGATGGAACCTGATGATGAATTCGAATTCATTCCGGATTGTAGCATCGATTTCATGTTTTTATAATGTAGGCAGGTAGGTATCCATAGTTGATGGATAAATTGATATCCATAATTTACATCCGTCCGTTCGGTCGTTGGTTTGTTTTATTTGTATCTGTATTTATTGCCCAACTAGCCATTAGCTGTGATTTTGTGATTGATGAATTGATTGGATACATATTTTGTGGGGGCTAAATGGGTGGCTTTTTTTTACTATCTATTATTTGTTACTCAGGTTATTCCTAGGTAGATTCGTCGATGAGGTGGGCAGGTTTGCTTTGAAGCCATTATTATTATTGATACGTGTGCAAAATTAATTGATTTAATTAATATATCTACAAATGGAATATTTTACGAACCCATATTTTTTATGTGGGAAGTTATATAGCTTTACCCATTGAATTTCTATTTCTGGTCAATAATGACCAAATAGCTGGGTTATTAAATTTATTTAATAACTTTAATAGATTTAAATTTATAAAAACTGTGTTTTCGTGTTGTTTCTTCTATTTTAAAAATTGATGACTATGTAAAATTAAAATTTATTGAGTGGTTTAAAATTTAAGTTAAAAAAATGTAAATTTTGTCACATTCAAGGATGAATATCTAATAATTTAGTTTGTAATTTGTACAATTTGAATTTAGTTAATTGATGATGTTTTTATTTCCTTGATTAAATAGAAATACCGATACCTGTCTACTTTGCAGGTTGGTAGGTGTATTTTGAATACTAATTACTTTAGTATTAAATGATTTAAACAATGAATGAAATATTGTGATACCTACACCGATTGATAGTGATGAAAATGAGAATGGCTATTAACTTATCAGCAATATCGTTAAGTAAATTTTAATTGCTAAATTTTTATTTTGTTGAATTATTGTAATGGAGTAGATTGGCAGGAACCGGATACCTAAATAGTTAATGAAGCTTTAAATAGTACAATGTATATTTTATCTAATGGTTTTAAATGAAAAAATTTGCATTTTCACCTTAGAATTTCACTTAATATAATTGAATGATTAACAAGCTTATTACTAACTGCTTCACAATTTTCCATTTTCAAAATCAATCTTCTACTAAAAAAAATCATTTATTTTTAAACCGATTTTTAAGCAAATTTCTTTACATATTCTTGTAGGAAATTGAACGCTCTGCAAAAAAGGCCTCTGACACTTTATTCGTTTATTTAACCGTTTAAAATATATTTGAGGTCCAAAAATTGAGAAAATCTTATAAAATTCGTTTTTTGTTCTTAATATTGTAACAAATTGAAAAATTATAATATAATCAAAGGGGCAAGACATATTCTTGTTGGAAACAGATTGTTCTTCAAAAAAGGTTGCCTATACTTTTTTCGTTAATCTTACCATTTGAAAGATATCACTGTGCAAGTTTTTTGAAAAAAATTTTTGAGACAGGCGCGCGATTAACTGTTTCGCCCTATTTCGGACCCGAGAAATCCATTGGCATCATTAGTTTTTCGATTTATCGGTACGACTTCGAACAAAATTTTGTTTGAAAGTTTTTTCAATTATTTTGAGATTTTTCCACTGTTTTTAGTCATTTTTCAATCAAAAACAATGTTTATATTGCTAATAATTCTGCTCAAACGTTACTTGCTACCAGTATGACTAAAAACAGTGGAAAAATCTCAAAATAATTGAAAAAACTTTCAATCAAAATTTTGTTCGATAAATCGAAAAACTAATGATGCCAATGGATTTCTCGGGTCCGAAATATGGCGAAACAGTTATTCGCGCGCCTGTCAAGAATTTCGACTTGCACAGTGTATTTATTCGAGGTCAAAGTTTAAAAAAAATTATAGTTAAAACATTTTTTTTTTTTTTTTTCAAAATTCTTATTCACTAAAAAGTCATTATTATCAAATTAGCAAGATGTATTCTTGTAGGGGCTTAAATGTTCTACTAAAAGTCCTTGGTATCAAATTGATTAGTTTAACTGTGGTCATAAGGACATTTTTGTAGAACGTTTAAGCCCCTACAAGAATATATAAAGAAATTTGGTAAAAGAATATTGGTTGAAAATTGCGCAGCGGAGATTATTCTTGAGGTGTATAGCAGTCGATTTTTCGGAGCATAAAATAAATAAAATGCACGACTGGGTCGCACGAACTTGCTCTTAGAGTTAAGGTTGCTTACATTGTTAAGACTTTTTATATAGAAATTTGGTAACTGTACATAGGTCCCTACTACATATAGGTACAAAAATTTTTTTTGAAATAAAATTCGTTATTAAAAAAATTAAAATAAAATCTGAAATCAAATTGCCCTCCAAAACGAGTATGCAGTTTTGATTGATATATTAAGATGCATTTTTAAAAAAAAAAATTTTCAAAATCGTTAGAGCCGTTTTTTTAAAAAACTAATTTTTTATAAATAATTTTTTGGAAAAAAAGTTTTAAAATAAAATTGGTATGCCATTTTGTAGAAATCACTAATCTACATCTAAAAACTAAATTTCAAAAAATTAACTGTCCTGTTTTCGAAAAAAAAAAATTTTTTTTAAATCCAAAAATTATTTTTTTGGAAATTTTATTTTTGGTTTAAGTTTAAATTACCTATATAAATGCTTCTTCACAAAAAGTTTTGTTTTCCGGAGATAATCGGAGATAATAATAATTTGAAAAAAAAAAAACGGTTCTATGGCATGTAATGATTTTCAAAAAAAAATGTTTGTTTAGAAGATACAACTTGTCTTAAAACTAACATTTGAATTTTTTAAACAAAATCGTTGGAGCCGTTTTTGAGCAATTTTAACTTTACTTAAATCGTTATATGACAAGTACCGTCCAAAAAAAATTACTCCAAAAATCCCTCTGGAGAGTCGCCAAATAACGCTACATACCAAATTTGAAGTCAATCGGTCCATCCGTTTAGGCTGTAGCTCCTTATACAGACAGACAGACAGACAGACGGACTTCCGGGACCCACTTTTTTGGCATTCTCTACCATCGTAATGTCATAGAAAAATGCTATCTCAACTTTTTTTTTGTACGAATGCATAACTTGATATATAGTACCTATACCTATTGCAAGTAAAAAGAAGAATTTCGATTTTTTTGACCCATGCGTAACCATCGGCCATTCCATTTGCACTCTTATCATCCAGTTTATATCGTTGAAGAAGCAATATTTTTTATTGAAACTTGGTAGGTCTTAAGGGCTCATGATAAAGTTGAAGTTCTAGAAGTTTTAAGAAAAACTAATTCAAAATACCTAGCTAAAATATCACAGACAAAGACGGTAACGGAGAAAACTTGTACGCGTCTTCTCCGTTACCGCTTTATCTGTAAATAATTTGGCTACTTTTAATAAGTTTTTCGTGAAACAACAACTAGAACAAAAACTTTATCATGAACCCTTAAGACCTAACTAGTTTCAAGAAAAAAGATTGCTTCTTCAACGAGATAAAATGGAAACAAGGTCAATATCTATTATTCGTTACTTTGGAATGGCCGCCATTTATTTTTCTTGCCGGTTTTATTTTTAAAATATCCTTCGTCGACTAGCTTCCTAATAATTGATCAAAAGTATAAAAAGTGATTTTTTTGTCCCTTGAAAAAAAATTGGCCTCATTTACATAACTACTCCCTAGAAGAAGCTTCACGAAAACTTTATCGATCATGTTGATCAGTTAAAAGTTGTTGCGACTTAAAGAGTCAAACATTTTTAAAAACACCAATTGTTCGAAACGCAGTTGTAACTTAGGGGTTTCTGCCTGCCTTTAAAGGCGAAACTGCATCTAAATGAGCGCTATTGATGGTAGCTCGCCGTAGTAGGTGTCATGTTTTTTTGACATTTTTTTTCCGGCCCTTTCCCATCGTACCTATTTCTTGCCTTATAGCAGTCATCACTCCTCTAGTTGTTTGATCAACATGATCTCATGAATTTCAGTCAATAAGGAGTCATTTATGAGGATCTAAAAACAGTTGTCACGTTGTCATTTTTATGTAGTATTGAAGAGGGATTTATTCTGAGTTAAAATCTGATTTTTCGCTAAGTTTGAACTTGCGGTGAAAACGCTTAGTTCTTAATGTATCGAGAACGACTTGTTGCACAAAAAGTTTGTTCAAACTTTTCTGATGGTTGAAAATATGTAGGTATATGTTATCAGGCCCGGTGCACAAAAGAGCTTTTTGACGGAATTTAATTCTAAAGGAATCATGCATCATTGCGGTGATGTTGCATCAATTTACTACTCGGGAGGTGACGATGCGTTCATGCTGCGGAAAAAAAACCTAGCAGATTCTTATAGCCCTGCAGCGTTACTGCACGCAAACTGACGCAGCGTCATCGCACTCGTGTATGATTCTTGAATATTCAAGTGTTGTCAAAAAACGCATTTGTGCACCAAGCCTTAGACAATAAAAACGTAGAGATATATCGATTTTTCGAAGTTCTATAGTTTTTTATGTCTCTTAACTTGCGACACAATACACAAAATAAGGTGGGTATTATTGAACAAGTGGTAGATACATATATTTAGGTAGATTTCCACCACCAGCTACTAAATATTTCAAGGAATAAACTTTTGTTTGAAAACACAGATTTAAATGATAATTCGTGAAATATATACAACAATGGTTTTAAGGTAGTTTGATATTCACTAAATAATTGCCCGTGAATTTTGTTCTACTCCTCTTCTTTCTGTTAAAAAAATGTTATTTTCACTACAATAATTTGTTACGGCACATTTATAATTCAAAATTCTGCTTTACAAAATTCTGCAGGGGTCAAAATTCTTTTGTCAAAATTCAGCTTTTAGTGGAGTAACTAAAGCTCAAAAATTGGCAATATTAGCGAACCCGGCCGAACACCTTAGATTTTGATGATCTTTTTTTTCAAACGTCGGTAATTAAAAATACTTTGAAGTTTATAGATTAAAAATTGCCGGTGTTGCCGTTTTGATTTTTTAAATTTAATTGAAGATTTTTGTAAACAAAAACAAAGTTTTTTCAAAAATTTTTCTTAAATTTCATAAATTAATTGATGCCAAAAGATTTTCTAGAAAATTCAAGGAAAAAAATATATGGGAGTGAGGGACAATCTTCCATAGTTCAAGCGATAGATGCAATTTTCTTATTAATTGACTTCAAACACAAAAAAAAATATTTGAACACAACGGCAACACATACAATATTCAAATATACATTTTTCAAAAGCTAGAAGCTTAGTTATATATGTAAAATTAAAATTAAGTTTATTGAATGAACTTTTTTTGAAAGAATGGTAATTGAACTCAGATTTTTGAAAAAAAAAATTATTGAAAAAATTTTAACATGTCGTTTTTTAAACTTGGTCGTAATATAAAATGAATTTTTTTTCTAATTTTTTTGGCCACATTTATTATGATTTCAAATTATAAAAGGAAATGTCAATATGTATTACGCTTTATGAAAAAAATTAAAAAGTATTTCATTTTCGAAGAACTTTTTTTAATAAAAGTTTTGAAAAAAAATGTAACTTATTTTTTTTTTTTAAAGTTCAACATCTAAACATAAAATTATTTTTTATTCATTTAATAACCCTTACTGTTGAAAGTTAAATAGCAAAAATTTAAAGTTCCTATTTACCACAGTCTTTGAGAAAATTAATTATTTCAATGCAAAAATTCAGTTAAAAAAAAAAAAACCATTGAAATTGAAGTAATTTTCATTTTTTTTTTTTTTTTTTTTTCAAAAGTGTGATATATTTTACCTTTTTTGCTTTGAAATTCAACTGATAATATTTATGGCCAAAAATTTATTAAATTCATATTTTATTAGAAAAAGTTTGGAAAAAAGTCATTTTAAATTTTTTTATTAACATTTTTTTTTTTAAATTCTGAGTTTAAGGACCATTTTTTCAAAAACTCTTAATTAAATTTAGTAGATTTAAATTTAAGAGATAAGAATGAGCTTCTGGCGTTTTAAAAATTTATTTTAAAATATTGTAGGTGTTGCCGTTGTTTTCATTTTATTTTTTTTTGTGTTTGAGGTCAGAATGTTAGAAAATTGCATTTATCGCTTAAACGATGGAAGATTGTCCCTTACTGCCTTTTATATATTTTCCTTAAATTACCTAGAGAATCTTTTGCTATCATTTGTTTTATGAAACTCAGCAAAAAAAATGGTTTTGTTAAAAAAAAATTTAATTTTAATTAAAAAAAACAATACGGCAACACCGGCAATTTTTAATCTATAGACTTTAAAGTATTTTTAATTACCTACGTTTGAAAAAAAAAATCGTCAAAATCAGAGCTGTTCGGCCGGGTTCCCTAATAATTTGCTTTAGTTACTCTACTATTTCACAATTCTGCTTTACAAAGTTCTGCTTTCAAAATTCTGCTTTTCATAACCCTCTACTGCATGAATTATGAACGAAATGAAATAAAAATTTTTTTAACAACTTTTTAGGTTTATTAGGGGTTGAAAAAAGGTTTTTATTTTTTTACATATATATACATTTTTAGAAACATAAACCATATATGGGTTAGTATGCAGCAAGTCGATTTCCAGCAAACAATTAATAACCCATATATGGTTTAGTATGCATTCAAGGTATGTTTTGTAAAGTATGTTTTTATTACATTGGATTTTCCTTATTCATGGAATTTATTCAAACTCTTTCTTTTATCATTGTTGCAGAAGAACACCTTCCATTGTCTACACGCACACAAAACGTTTTCAGTCCGCAAATTTGACATACTGGTGTTTTTGTTTGCCATTCAGGGACATGGTCCATGTTTTCAGTTAGCATTGAATTCAACGGCTTTTGCCCTTGGTTGTTGTGAGTGAATTGAAATTTCGGGATTAGATGGGGCTGGACTTCCGTGACTTGTATATAACTCCCTCAGCTTTGTTTTGTTCCATCTCTGCTTTGATCACCTGCCAAAGCTGAAGGGCATCCCCTTTTTCGTGACATTGTAGGTGTTACAGATTTGCAAAAATGCTCGGAGATGGCTTGTTTGATGTTAAAAAGGGTCAGAATCTGAAGCTAGATCGTCATTACTTCGAAAGCCATCACCAGTTTTAGCATTATCAGACTTATTTTTTTTATAGAAAGTCTTCGAATTCATTTTACAAAAAAAAAAAAAAAATCCCAAAAAAATTAGTAATGTAAGTCGCCAACGCATGATAACCCATATATGGTGTTTTGGAAAAAACGCAAAAAAAAGACAAAAATTATTAAAAAACAAAAAACAAACTTCGTAAACATATTAAAGTATAATAAATTCATACGAAACTTATTTTTAATTGGATGAAACTTACTTATTTATTATAAAAAAACACTCAAAAAGTTTACACTTTTATTCACTGATTTGCACTTTAGACATGCTCTTGAAACAATGAGTTTATTTCAGAATCACGACTCTCTTACTGATAATAAAAACCGGTTAATTATAAAAAAATAGACATAGTTTTATTAAAGTTTTTTCTTTTTGACATTTGGTGCAATATAACGGGAATAAATCGATATGAAGTCGATAAACCATATATGGGTTAGTATGCGGTTGAGGGATAATTCTGTTTTTCAAAATTCTGCAAGAAATTAAAAAAGGGTTAGGAAAATGTTAAAAAGCGAGCACTTTTGTAGAGGAACTTCTTTAATGGTCGCTAACAAATGTCGTAAAATAATCAGAAATTGGTTATTTCATTTCTTTCCAAAAATGTTTAAGCAACATCAAAGTTTTAGATTTTCTTAATTGGTTCAAATTCTACTGTCACGTTTTCAAAATAGTTACATATTTCAATATTGTGTTTAAAAAAGAACTTTCTTAGCATTTCCGTTTCCGGTAAAAACTAAACTGTTTTCCCAAATGTAAATCTTTTCAAAAACTGTTAAAACATAATACAGTATCTAAGATACAAAAGTAAAAATAAGTAAAAGATGTACCTAGTCGGATGTTAAAAAGTAGATTGATACAAATTGACAAGTTTTATTTATTTTACTACAAATAATTTCGGCTGAATGTAGTTAACTTTTAGCAAATTTTACCCAAAAATACCAGTACCCTACCTCTTCAATACCTACACAAAACAAACCCTCGTTAAATTTTCAACACACACTTTTTTCGATGTCAAATTAAATTCTGAAACCTATCTATGTCACCATATCATTGTAAATTACTCAAAGTAAAAAACTTTTTAAATACATTTCTTTACCCAAAAAAAAAAATCAACAACAAGCATAACTGAGAAAAAAAACAATAACTCCAAACGAAGAAGGGCCAACAAAAAAATCTCCTCTGCGCGATGATGATCGCCATAATTACCCAAGCAGAACCACCATTGCGTTTACAAACTCACTTCTTCCATTGGCTGGATGCTCATTTCAAATACAAAACGCCTTTTTCCCATTGTTCAACACACCAAAAACCCCTCAAGCGTCTCGTATAAAGGCCTCAACACAATATTATACAAAGGGGATGGAGGAATCCCATACTAACTAACTTGCCATCAGACTTTCTCTATCTGGCGCCCAACAAAAAACCCAATATCTCTCTATATTTCTTTCTAACTCTTGCGCATTGGCTCTCTTGGCACTCTTCTTCTCGTATATAACCGGATATATCTGTCGGCTGGTTATGGGAACGAGATGGAATGCTAAGTGGGAATCACAGACTTGTCTAGTTAGCTTGTGTTTGCTGCCGCAAAGAGCCAACTGCCGCTGCTTAACAATCTTCAATCTAGTTGAGAACAGTTGATTGTGAATCGTCGTGTAGAGAGGTCATCATTATATTATTATTACATGTGGATTTATTTTTTTTTTTTTTTCTCTTCAAAACTTGACGTGATATTGAAATACAAAAATTTAAAAAAAAAAGAGAAAATCATATTTATTCTTCTTCTTCTTGTTGTTTGTGAAACAAGAAAAACTTGTGTTGTGTTGTTTTTTGAGCTTTTAAATCAAAAAGCTAAGTGGAATATAGTTTATAATAGTTAAGGAGATACTTGTTAGTAACACCTAACAACAACTAGTGACATCTACAATATTTATATATTTAGAATAAATTAATTGAGACAAGTTTTTGCAATATAATTACGATTGTGATTTTAGAGAAATTTATTTTATAAAAACGGGATTTTAGAAAAAATTTTGAGAAGATTTAGTGAATTTTTTTAGAACAATTTTTTTTGAACGAAATGCTTTGCCCACCGACCATTCGACCACCGAGTCCAGCTGAATCGGAAATATCAGTTGGCGCACCAAGTCCACTGCCGCATCATCATCATCACCATTTGCATCATCATTCCCAGCCATTGCAATTGACAGCTCGGGATGAATACTTTCAGCCATTTAAAAAGCTCAAAATGGAGCGATCTGTGAGTCCCACTCAACCACCTCCCCCGCCAGCACCAGCAGCACCGATTGCTTTACCGCCGCCGGCTATTACCAACCATCAGAAATCTAATATTGAAGGAGTTAAGAGCTTCTCAATTGCCGATATTCTCGGCCATGATAAGAGTTCTCGAAATGCGGCAGCCGCAGCTGCAGCCGCTTTCCCAACACATCCCCAACTGGATATAGCTGCCGCCGCCGCAGCAGCACATCATCCAATACTGATACCAGCGACACAAATTGTCCGTCCATGGGATCATTTACTCGGTCCAATTCCAGCTGTTCGACCGTTTATTCCTCCAGCGTTACTCCATTATGAACAACGTTTGGCATTGGACTATCACCGCCAACTCCAAGAGCACTTTAACGCTCAAGCCCAACTCTTAAGACACATGGGAATGGATATAATTCCGTCGGAAAGTGGTTCGGAGAGATCAAGCTCAGCAGCTAGTGATTGTTGTTCACCGGAAATAGCTGCCAATAGGCTGTCGGGTGATGCTCATCAACAAAGCCATAGTGGACATAATCGACATTCTACATCACCGTCGTCACATGGTAATGCCCAACAAACTGGATCATCATCATCTTCATCTGCGTCATCGGCTGCAAATCAATCGGGATCAGCGAATGGAAAAACAAAACCAAACGGAACTCCTTTGGATGCACTGTTTCAAATGACAACCAAAGACTTTAATGAATCAGAAGGTAAGTTTTAAGGCCATAGATTTCAGCAAAACTTAGGAAATTCGTTAAATGGCGCCCGGGTGAAAATATTTACTTCATTATTTCCGGCATATTTTAAGTTGCATTTGGAAAGTAGTTAGGATTGCATATTTTGCATTGAATAGGATATTATTTTCAGCTTTTGGTGACGAAAAGCTAGTTGTTTACGCCCGGGTAAACATTTAAAAAAAATTCCTGAACTCTTTAAAAGCCTTGTAAATTGAAAGAAATGAAAAGTGTTTATATTGCAATAAATGGCATATAACATAAAAAAAACTAACTTTGTTTCCCCTTCAATCTAGAGAAAAAATCACATTTTTTCTGTTGGGTACTATTTTTTTCTTTGCGTCCGTTAAATGGCGCTCGAGTAGAGATTTATAAAATTCTTTCTTGTATTTTGAAAAGCATTTGCGTTTTGAATACTCGTTAAGTGCTTATTTTGCAATGAATTGTATATTCTTCTAGTTTATTGTTACTAGAAAGCAATATCTAAATCTGTAAAATGGCGCCCGGGTGAACAATAATGAAATTTTTTGCATTTTTGAAAGCAATCTCAATCTTGGCTAAAGATCAATTTTTTCTTCTTTTGGGCGCCACTTTTTGTATTGCTTCCATTAAATAGTGGCCGAAAAGATGTTTATGAACATATTTCTTTTATTTTCAAATCTCATCTGTAGTTTGAAAACTTGATCAAGCGCTTATTTTGCAATGAATGGCATATTATCGGTTTATTGAAACTAGAAGTCAGTAGATCTGTTAAATGTTAACATTTAAGAAATTCTTCATTGCATTTTTGAAAAACATTTTTTGCAATGTTTATTTGTCAATAAATAGCTTTTAATATCCAATAATGTTAATATTTCCTCTCCAATCTTGAATAAAGATTTAATTTTCTTCTATTGGGCGCAAAAAAAAAACGATCATTTTACTTTTTTTCAACAAAAGCGCTCCAGTTTTGTAAACAAATTTCGCATGTTCATCAACAAAAGCTCTATAACTTTGGTTAATGACAAGCAACCCAATCAGGAAAGTTCTATTAGTCGATAATAATATGTCTTTTATGTAACATTTTCAATCTAACAGGCTTAAATTATATTTAAGCCAATGAAATTGCTTATTTTATTCAATACCTTAAAAAATGGCGCCCGGGTGAATATCATAAAAATTCTATTTTTAGCATTTTCTTGATATTTTAAAACCAGAATATCATATCATAAGTGTTTTAATAAAAATAAAACCTTTTCTTCTATTACTTTAGCCAGAAGTTAGAGCTGCCTTTCATTAAGGGCCATTTACCCCTTAACTTCAATAGAAAATTTTCTAGTTTGGTGCCGTTTCCACCTCATTTTTTCGCAATCAATTTATTGATTAAAATTACTTCCGAAAAGTTTAATAAGTCGATAAAAAATGCTGTTAAAGCACATTTTAAACGTAATCCTCTAGTCTTAGGCTTTGATCATTCTAAAAATATGAAGTGCTGTCTGTCCAATGGTAAATTTCTAAAATGGCGCCCGGGTGGAAACTGAGGAAATGGTTTCTTATACACTCCGCTTCAACTAAATAAGCACACAAATTTTCAAAGGTATTTTGTCCATTTTTTCCTAAGATTGATCTTTCATGTAACATTTGATGATGTTTACCAGTTAGCTTACGATGTTGAGAAACCAAATCAGAAAGAATAATTCTCAAAGTACCGCTATTTTTTTTCGTGTTCTCTTACAAAGCGTCCCATATGGAAAAATGCAGTTTTTTTTTGCGTCAACTGAATAGACACACGGTCTTTCAAGGTCAATATCTTCGTTGTTTAAGAGAGTTTTGAGGTGTTTGGCATACCAAATCAAAGGTTGAAATGTTCTCAGTGAGATTTTGTCATTTAATTAAAATTTAAAAAAAAGTAGTAGATTAAAAGCTTTGAATACTGTCGACAGAGCTTAAATTAATTTGTTAACGGAACAAGTACTGACCGGGTCTGCTATAGCTACCAAAATTGATCGGAGTTTTAGTGTGTTGCCTATTCGTACCTCAAAAATAAAAGTTCGTACAGGAAAAATATGAATTAAGGTAAAAAACGGCAAAAATAGCAGTTAATCGACGAGAAATTTTGAGATCTGCCTCCAATTCATTTGACTCTGGGGCAAAAATCAAACAAAAAGCTGGTGTTTCTGCAAGTGTTTCAACACTCCGCAGAGTAATTAACAGCACGGATCATTTTAACCCATTAAAAGTCCAAAAGAAACCAACTTTAAACAAGCAACAAAAAGGTATTCGTTTAGAATTTTCTAGACTCCATATGAGCTGGAAAAATGAGTGACGCAAAGTATTTTTTCTCATTTGAAAAAGGTCAATTTTGATGGCCCCGATGACTTCAATTATGAATCCATCAAAATTGAACTTTTTCAAATGAGAAAAACCACTTTGCGTCACTCATTTTCCAGCTCTAGAAAATTCTAAACGAATACCTTTTTGTTGCTTGTTTAAAGTTGGTTTCTTTTGGACTTTTAATGGGTTAAAATGATCCGTGCTGTTAATTACTCTGCGGAGTGTTAAAACACTTGCAGAAACACCAGCTTTTTGTTTGATTTTTGCCCCAGAGTCAAATGAATTGGAGGCAGATCTCAAAATTTCTCGTCGATTAACTGCTATTTTTGCCGTTTTTTACCTAAATTCATATTTTTCCTGTACGAACTTTTATTTTTGAGGTACGAATAGGCAACACACTAAAACTCCGATCAATTTTGGTAGCTATAGCAGACCCGGTCAGTACTTGTTCCGTTAACAAATTAATTTAAGCTCTGTCGACAGTATTCAAAGCTTTTAATCTACTACTTTTTTTTAAATTTTAATTAAATGACAAAATCTCACTGAGAACATTTCAACCTTAGATTTGGTATGCCAAACACCTCAAAACTCTCTTAAACAACGAAGATATTGACCTTGAAAGACCGTGTGTCTATTCAGTTGACGCAAAAAAAAACTGCATTTTTCCATATGGGACGCTTTGTAAGAGAACACGAAAAAAATAGCGGTACTTTGAGAATTATTCTTTCTGATTTGGTTTCTCAACATCGTAAGCTAACTGTAAACATCATCAAATGTTACATGAAAGATCAATCTTAGGAAAAAATGGACAAAATACCTTTGAAAATTTGTGTGCTTATTCAGTTGAAGGGGAGTGTATCTAAAAAGGGAATTAAGTACTTGAAAGCCGGCAGAATGGTTCATTATGCTATGCAAAGCATATAACAAAAAATTTAATACACGAGTATTGTGATATTGCAAAATAAAATACAATATTGACTAAAATTTTAAAATTTTTTTCAAATTCACTGCCCTAATAAAGCATCAAAAAGTATTTAAGCCTTCATAACGCAAAAATCTATCTGAGAATTTCTGTAACAAAACTTCCGGTGAGGAAATAGAAATTTCCAGAAAGGTATGAGAGAGCATGGATATAATTAGAACTAGAGAGGTAAATGGCGCCCAATGAGAGACGTCAGCGTTAACTTGAACTGAAGATGAAATTAATTTATTTTTGTGAACAGTTTTTCATGACATAATAAACTTTTCTGCTTATATTGTTATATTGTTAGCCTGTTCATTTGAGCTAGAAACATGAGTTGTGAAATTATTCTTATGCTTATTATTGTGATAATGAGCCATTAAAAAAAATTATAATATCTACCCGGGCGCCATTTAAGAAAATAAATAATGCATGCGACGATAATGCAACGCTTTTTTAAGAAGTAAGGAAAGTATTGTTTTAATAGGTATCTACTCGGGAGTGATTCAGGGTAGTATCGAGTATATGCAATTTATCTATGTAAAACAAAATTCAAGTTTTTGGAATTGCACGAAAGTCTATGTTGTGTTTTTTTTTTTTTTGGTTTTGTGTTGTTAATGCCCGGAATCTCTCCCTTTCAAAAACTAGTGCATTTTTTTTCACTTCAAATAAGTAGAATATCTCTGATGGATTATCAAATTACTTTCAAGAGAGCGTTTAAGAATATCAGAATCAATATGGAATCATTGATGCATTCAAGTTTAACGCATGCAATTTGTTACAATGTCTCTTCTGTTTAATTTAATAAAAACAAACTTAATTAAATAGAAAACCAATCTTTAATTTTCACCCATGTATAGAATATAGGCACCTACATAATTAAGAAATAGTAATAACTTTATCCATGCATTTATTTGAATCAACAATATATGGTTTCCAGATAAAGATAATTTTTTTTTGAAAAATATATATTGCAAAGTTACAATTGCTGTCAGAGATGGCGTTATTATGACAAAGTATTACATCTTATCTCTAAAACCACAACAGCACAACGGCAGGCAAAACTCAACTAGTGACATTATTGTTGTTTTTTTTTTTTAAATTCTTATCTTATAGAAATATTCTGCGAAGCATAGGTATATGATTAATGATGGTGTTCTGTTTTTTAATTGGATATCAATTATTTCGTTAAGTTAATTAATGTGGAGTGAAAAAAAAAAATGCTTAAAAAGCTATATTCTATAATGATTGTCATGCTCTTGACTTCACTTGACTATACAAACTAACTTACCACAAGTTTTATAAGGTAAACCTATTTATCTAAACCTATACACACAAGCTACTACTAGCTATAAAATAGATATATATTTCTAATCTATAATTGCAATTTGCTAAAGAATTTTTCTATTAACAGAATATTGATTGTAGCGTAAATAGGTTTTTTTTTTTTTTGTTTCAAAGTGTCACGCGATTTCATTAATTGAATTAGTAGCGTGAGTGCAATGAAGTTATCTATCTATATAGGTTTAATTTTTTTTTTTTATAGATAGCTATAGTGGTGGTCAGCGAAGAGGTAAACTATCTAATTGATGCGTTATTACTTTATTTTTATGACCTTGAAAAAAACACAGCTTTACATTTTGAATATTTAATTTTGTAGAAAATGAAGGCGGGGTAGGAAAGGGTTGATGGAGTGTTTATGTACCCTGTCTCTGTGTCAAATACATAAATCAGACTTAGGCTTTCAAAATGCTGAAAAAAATCTACGTATGAAATAAATGAATATGAGACAATAAACTAATTTGAGCTAAATGGCGCCCAACAAGAGTCACAATTAACTTCAAGCGAGTATGTGACAATATATTTTTCACAATGTATCTAACTATTTATCATAACTGCCAAATATTTATCTGTAGTTATGCTCAAAATCTTCCTTCAAACCAAAAATTCAAATTCTTAGTAAGACCCGATGGCATTTCAGGAGTTACAATAGAAGCGTTTGTCAAAACAGACCAAAATAGATACTGACATCTCAATTTTCTCCTCAAAGTTATATAATTACCTTTCAAGTTGGTACATATTCAATTTGAGCAGATAAAGACTCACTTGCACTTGCACATCAAAAATAATTCCACGAATCAATAAAAATAAAAATTGACCATCAGAATCTGACCCATTTTGGTTATTGGTTTTATTTCTTTAAGTACCAATCTACTTTTACTCTTCAAATGTCAAACTAAAGTACCTTTCTGTCTCATGATCTTTGAAAAATTTCTCCTTATCTTTCAAAAATGTTTTGCTGCTAAACAGACACATTACACTAAACACACAGACTGTGGGTATGAATCTCAAATTTCAAATATTCTTCTCATAAAATCTCAAGTATCTCTATTATACCCTTGACTTTAATAATAATTCAAACTCAATCTATATCTCCAAAATACCAACAAAACAAAAAAAAGGGATCATTTAGTCCTTTATGACATGTGTTTACCAAAACAAACCTCCCCCTAATTTATACTTTAAACGAAAAAAAAGGTCCTTTGAGAAATGAAAAAAACCAAAGCAGACAAAAAAAAAATTGCTTACATAACTTTTGTGGGACTATTATTATTTTTTTTGTTTTTATACAGAAATATTCTAGTTATGTTTTAAATTACAGATAATAGCTATGAATGCAAGTCGCTATAGATCGTAATAAAACCAAGAGAAAAAAAAAAACTAAAAAAAGAAATATAACGAGGACAAAATAAAAACAGGTATTTCCTATTTATACATTTCGAACATGAATACAAACAAAAGAGGTGACAATGCAATTTAAACAAAAAAATATTAAAATAAGACAAGCAAATAAATTAATTATAACAAATTGCCAAGAATGTGCACACAACACATATTAAAGCCACAAGTTAATTATTGGCCCATTTGACTGGCGTCGTAAAATTGAAAAAAAAAAAAAAAAAATACAAAACAGCAAGATACTTTATTTGCCATTTCAAAAAAAAAAAAAAAAATAATAATAATATATAAAATGTGCCCATAAATCACGATTTTAATTTTGTTTTATTTTCTTATACAGTTATAATATGGTACAGGGTACAACTTGGCTATATCTACGCGTAGGCAGAACGAGTCATAGAGTCTCTATATTTCTCTCTAGGTCTTTTCTAAAAAAGAATTCATATAAATATGACTTCTGTTTCAGTAGCTCACCAAAAAACCAATACATCATATAAAGAGATATTATACACTTTCGCCTCATTAGTTGAATAATAACATTTAATCATTTAAAAGGTCATTAGGCACAAAAACCGAACAAAATTATTATAAGATATCGCAGCTTTTATAGACCTATAATAGAGATAGACACAGACGCAGCTAATTACAACAAAGTATCTGCTTGTATCGGAAAGGTTGTTTGTCAGGTGTACGTTTGGTGGGCGTTCAATCGGTTGCTATACCTACACTGAGAAAAATATTGTAGTTGATTAAATTTAAAATTACTTTTTTTTTTCTCAAATTGAATAAATTGATTCTTGACACTGAAAAAGTGTTTCTGATACCTAAAGGCTTGAAACAAATAATTCTTGCATTAACTTCCTTGGATAACAGCTTTTTTAACTGTTTTCAACTTTCATATATAAGATTTTCATGATATTGAAATCCCCAACGAAAATGGCGAAAAAATTGTAGTTCCGCATTTTAATAGCTTCACAACCAATTCTTTACTGGGTTTAGAGAATATAGGACACTTCAAAATGGAAAGAAACTTTAAAATCGGTCAAAGGACTCTCCTGATACCGATATTCAAAGTTGCCTTATTTTAAATATCTAGAAAAAAATTCTTTTTTTTTTTAAATTTTAAAAGTTTTGGTGTAAAAATCTAAAACTAGTTCAAAAATTAGATTTTCAATATTGCAAATTTGACTTTCGGAAAGCTCAATTTTTTTTTTTTTACTTTGAGTTGAGTTAGAAAATTTCCCATTAAAGTCAGACTAATCTCAACTACAATTAAGTATTTGGCTATTTTTGAAAAATTTCTTTAAAAAAATAGCCCCTACTTTTTGCCTACCTATATGAGTTTTAGAAAGATTTTTTTTAACTAAAAAATGTTATTTTTATTCTTTTTGGAGAGAAAACTTCTTTAGTATCGTAGTGATTTGAAACACGATGAAACGAAAAAGCGACAGTAAAAATCAATTGATTATAACTTTTTTTGTTTTAACAGATAGATGAATGAAATTTATTTTGTAGATAGGTAATCAATCAAATAATAACTATAACTAAGCAAAATTTCAATTAATTTCATATTCAAAATCCTAAGATAACTGTGAAAAGATGTTCTTCTTCTAAACACGTTATATCTTTTGATCTAGAGCACATACAAATTTGATTTAAATTTATTGAGCATGCTGATAATATTACCTTTCATTTGATATATCACACATAACGTTACGTGCTCTACAAGTTAGACAATCTTAAATTGAAAAAAATTTAAAAATACCTCAAAACACCTGTGGAGATCTTTGGCGATGACCAGCCACCAATGTAGGAAGTAACGTAATCTCAGTTTGAAATTTCGACATAGTTGGCTTTAAAAAATTCTTACTTTTTTGTAGGCATGATAGAATTATGATTGAAGCGTCATATAAAAAGTGAAATAATAAGCTTTCAGATAATATAAAATTTATAATAGGTTGTCATTTAAAAAAATCGATTTAATGATGTTGGTAGAGAAAAATGTTTGATTTTTTGATGAAAACTCATTGGGTTAAAAAATTCTAGATATTTTTGTAGATGTTGTACAGACATGGTCGGTATAAATATTTTGAGCTAAAACAATAAGCTTTCTGATGACATAAAATGTATTATTGGTTGCCATATAAAAAATTTGATTTAAAGGTGATGGAATAAAAAACAAATTTTTTTGATTTCTTTTGCAAGAAAAATAATTTTTTAAGGTTTCACTTCTACCACGTGTGATTGCACACATGATTTTTTGGCTCAAGTTCGAAAGATATTTTTTTCTATTAGGTACCTATTGTATACTCAAAAATGCAAAGTTATTTGTTGTCTTTTGTAGTGCGCACAAAGTTTTACCCAAGGGCCCTAACAAGCGGCTCAAAGCAAGCCTCTGGCGCCATCTAGAGTTAAAAGTCCAGTATTCAAAAAAAATTCAACTTAAAACCACCCATTTCCCTGCATTGCATAAAATAAAATCTTAAAACTCATTTCCACCGAGTTTAACTTCTCATCATTCACATCTTATAATTATTAAATTATGAATTTTCTGTCTTACAATAAAAAAAAAACATTCACATAACACTTCTAAGAGCATATCTTTTCTTCTTTTTATCTTAATTAATCTGCAATTGTTATTAATTAACATCCGACATTTGCATTGAATCAGCACATAAAATAAAAAAAATTTACAAGGCAAGAAAAAAAAAGTTACTAATTTGTCAACAAGCACATTAATTGTCTGGATTTATTTTTTTTTATTTCTTCTAATTAAACTTAAAAACAATTATATTTGATTAATGACTATTTATCGAACCTTGTGACATGATCCAATGACTGGACCATAATACAGCATATTCTCTTAACTATAAACAGAAGCAAGTATAATAAAATGATTGGAATTATTAACGAGCTGCGGTCGGCATGGCTGGCATATTAATATTTGCATTACAAACAACTACGACAGACAGACACCCGCCATTGTGCCATTTGATTACCTTGTCGTTATTATTATATTATAAACTGTCATTGTTCGCGCCCATACAAAATTACTTATTAGCTTTTGATTGTGTGGTTATAAAAGATATTTTTATGTCATTAATTATATAGAATCCGGAGTAATGTATTCATTTCATTATAAGATTTTTCTAAGTACTTACTTACACCACACACGTAGACCGTATACGTTCTTGAGAAAATCTGGACACTGATTAATTGAAAACCGCTTAAGGTGTGTGGTGATTATTGCTTGATTATTATAACTACCTGATGCAATTTGTTAATTATAATTGAAAGTGGCAATCACATATTTAAGATAAATTTTCTCAAAGTTGCGAGATATTTCTAATACGACAACGGATATGCGATTGAGAATTATTATTAATACTTTTCGCGTAACTGATCAGCAAATATTTCTTTTCTTTGTGGTATTTAATTGTTTGTTAATGATCTTTTGGAAATTGAGCTTTAATAAGAAATTAATTGAAGAATAGAGGCCGAAATTTCACATTCATATTTGTTCAAATAAGTTATGCATTTAAAAAAAAACAAAAACTTATTTTTAGTTCATGACTTTTGCCTTTAGATGGGACATAAAATGTAACATCAGATAGCTTATAACTAGCGGACAAATCATACGCTTCCAATGATATTTTATTTGTCAAATTGTGATAAGTATTTTAGAAGTTACGAGGGAACATATGAACATACTAACTTACTAAACATACAGGTTCAATAGTTAACACAAATTTTTGCAATACCCTAAGTTTTCGGATAAAAAGACGTATTTTTTAGTATTTCAAGTCCATTGTCTTTTTTCAAGTTCTAAGTCTTTTCACTAAAATTCTAAACACTACAAAATTTTGTTTTAAAAAACTTGCACTTCAAAAACTAATTCAAATTAATTTTCTTGGTCCGAAATTCTCAAACTCCTCCGATACTTCCAATTTCCAAAAAAAAATGCATTAATTTTCATGTTCATAAACTTAAAAATCTAATTGCCTTGATGACAACCAAAACATCAAAATGCAAACATGTTGCTGCAACATTATGCTCTGCACGATGAGCTATAAATTCACACTAAAGTCCGATGACAAATATATGTAAGCGATAATATAATATGATCAGTTGATTCCCTCTTCACTGATTGATATACGACCACTATTCCTGTGGGAATTCAAATAATGAATATCAATATTGTATCTGGAACATCATCATATATGAGCTGTGAAGTTATTAGTCATCAAATGTTGATGTTGCAAGGCATCACCATCATCCACGGGCTCATATCTTCACTAAATTCGGGGGGAATATATAAAATTGTGCTTTAAAAATAAAATTTATGTGAATGTTTTGTGTCATTAATTAGTTGGCTTGTCATTTGTGTTGTTTATAATGAGTTGTGAAGAGTTCATTAATCGTTTGGACTCAAAAAAAAAAAACTTCTTATACAACAAACATAAAATATCGAAGAAACCAAAAAGATATAAAAAAAAAGATACTCATAGTGAATGCATTGAGGTGAAATTTTATTGCTTTGTGGTGTAGCAGCAGCATGATGCTGAATGAAACTGTGTTGTGATGATGGATATTTTATATTTCTTATGAAAATGAATTAAAAATGTTTTATGAAACGATATGCTATGGAAAATAATATTCAATTAGTTATTTTTGTTGCATTTTTTGTTAGAAGAAATATTTTTATCAAATTCATCAAATAATTCAAGTGTGACAGCATAAGATAAATCAGAGAAATATGATTGCTAGGAAAATTTCTAAAATTAATAAAAAAAATTATAAGAAATGTGTTGCTGATGGCAGTTTAGTGGGAAATGATATAAAAATGAAATAAATTGAAAGAAATTTGTCTAACAAGAAGAATTTCCACATGATGATGATAAACAATAATTTTAATTTTTGAAGGTCAATTAAATTTTGTGTAGGGTAGGATGGTATAAGAGTGCGCGGTTGATAAGAGTGCGCAAAGCGATTTTCTACGGTTTGAAAGGGAATGTAAGACTGAATGCACTTATTTTGGAAAGATCTAACTGAGTTTGATCTGCTGTCAAAATTTCATGCAAATGTGTTTGTAAACAGAGGAGCTAGTTAAGTTTAAGTTTTTTAGCACTTTTTTTTCCAATTTTTCTTGCCAAACAAATTAAATTTTCCGCTTAACAACAAAAAATAACAATAAACAAAGTATGGGACATTGAAAAGTCGACAAAAAGAAACATTTGAGGAACACGTAAGATTGGTCATAAAGTGCATTGTGAAATACATATATATTCTTCGATTACATGTCTGGACGTGTAAGAGTGCGCACCATGATGATGTATAAGAGTGCGCGGGTTAAAAGAGCAGTAAATGCTATCCAAGGCATCAAAATAACTGGCATTTGTCCATATACCAGCATACAGCAGCTAGAAAAAGCAATTGCAACCAAAAAGAAACCAAATACAAGTTTTAAAAAAACAAGCGAATGAAAGTAACTAGGAAATATTGAAATTTTCTCGGAACCATTAATCGAAGACTAAATTGATTGTTCTTCATGCAAGGAGTGATGGATTGAAAAATACTCTGTTTATTTAAAGATAGGCAGTTTTTTTTTGCGACTTTTGTGCTAACTTACACCTTTACGCAGCTGCGCACTCTTACAAACTAAGCCGCGCACTCTTACACAATAGGATGTATAAGAATGCGCAAATGACCTAACGTGGTATTTTGCTTATAACTTTTGAATTAATACATTTTTGTTACCAGTTTTAAGTTTTTTTCGTTGCTTTGATTATAAACTAAAAACCATATATAAAAAAAGTAGTTAAATTCTTTTTGTTATTGTTTTATTTGGTGTTTTGTCTAAAATGCGCACTCTTATACCACCTTACCCTAGATATATAGAATCGATAAAAAGATTGATTTAGTTGGTAAAGTTTTTTTTTAAATGTGAGGACCACACATTAATCTGGTAGAACTATTGTCTAAGTAGTTCGAGCAGGCCTTCTAAAAACTAAAATATAGCAGGCAATTAAAAAGTTAAAATTCTGCTCTTATAAAATTCTTTTAATTACCAGTTTTCTGCAAAAAAAAAAAAAAAACGTGAAAAAGAAAATATGTATTTTTGTTGATAGAGCAATGATAATATTAAAAATTATCGCCAGAAAAAACTAGTCCCTTACTTTGGAGGGCCCTTTTTTGTTGAAAAAAAATATATGTAATAAATGTAACTAATTAAACGCTCCCCATAACTTGCGTGATTTTTGAGCTATTGAATTTTCCGCTAAAATAAGTCTGAAGTTACTGGACAAAATCCGAAATGATTAAAAACAAAATATATGGCTGGCATCCAAATTTGTTGCTTTTTTAAATTATAAACTAATATTTTTATACCTAACGAATATAGAAAATTATCATTTTTTATGTTCAAAAATGTAGCTTAATAAATCCTAGTTTGTTGTACAAAATATAATTTTTTAGCTCAGTCATTTTTATATCAACTTGAAAATCAAAAAGTCCACTTCCGGTTCGCTGTACCAAGCTTCAAAATAAATATTTGTCCAACAGGTTTTGTTTTCAAAACTTCAAGAGATAAAAAATATTCAACTTTTTTTTAATTTTGAAGTGAGCAACAAAACTAAATTTTGAGCAACAAATTTGGGCCTAAGATGAATAACAATAAACATGAGCAGAGCAACCAAAAGGCCGAGAAAATGCGAGTTAAAAAAAAATTGTTGGTAATGAATTTGAAAACAATATTTGTAATCCATGTTTGAAAAAATTTCCAAAGAAAAAAAAAACATTAGGTAAGTAAATCGAATCAGTTATTACAACAATCATTTTTATGAAAAAAAAAACAGAACCGACTTCCGCATGGATCAAAACTGTTTTTTATGGATTTTCTCATAGTTTTTATAGCCACAGCTGAACGAAATTGAAATGGGACTACACTGCAGGCACCAGCTTTCGAATGTTATGAGGTAACAAAGTCGGTTTGAAGTCGGTAAAAAGATATAATTTTCAAAAGTGATAAAGACTAGTACAAGACTTTATCACAGTTTCCGTCAATCAAACAATTTTTGACAGCTGCAGTTTTTTTTTCTAAAATATTTTTGCTAAAGATCAAATTCATCAAATTCTCTTTACAAATATTTAATTTTGTATGATGGAGAACATAAAGGTCTTAATAATCTGATTTTTTTTTAATTTAAACTAGAAACAAAAATGGTTGTGTTTCGAAAACTTTATAAATTTTGAGCAATACTTAAACAAAATTCCATATATTTATGGTCAAATCATTTCTTTTTGAATCGATATTTAAAAAAAAGTAACCCAATTTTGGGCCCTTGAACCACAATATCGCACATATATTACACCACAATATTTACACATTCACCAGGTCAACAGGTACTAATTTTTTTATTTCATACCTTTATAATTATTTTTCTTTCCATCACCAAACCTTTTTGAATTTCTCAATATTTTAGTTGTAGCTCCAACTCAAATCCATTTTTTTTAATACAAATAACTCGCACATATCAATTAAATGTTGGTTAATTTTTAAGTTAAGATTTTAAATGAAAACTGAAGAAGTTAATAATCTTAAGGGTCAAACATCAAATCAATAATAATGATTTCAAACTTTCTCAATTTATGGTTTACAAAATTTAATCTTTTTCAATTTTACATAAAATCCCTACAACTTGTAAAAAAAAACCTTGTCAATTAATTGATCTTTCAATCAATCTAATAACTTTTTCAGTGTTAGCGTGTCATGTAATAAATATTCTTTAATTTTTTTGTAAAAAAAAAAACACCTGTCACATTGATATATCTTCTATTTTTTGTTTCTAATTAACATTATAATAATTTTATTGAACAAAAAAAAACATCAAAAAATCTACTTAATTTTCGCATAAATTTACAAAAAAATAAAAATCGAAAAAATCCATTAGGCTTGGTATTTATCTTCTTGTTCTTCTTCTTCGTCTACTTCTTCAATATTTATGTTTATTAGAAACTACTACTATATTTCACACCTTGTATAAAATATCTTATTATCAAATTTATTATACATTTTGGCTTCTTTGCACGAATTCAAATAAAAAAAAAAAATTAAACAAGAATAATGCCGAGAAAGATCAAAGAATATTCACCGCCTCTCTCTGTTTGATGGTATTACTTATTCTTCTTTGGTTTTATCTCCATGACCGCCAGTTTCTATAAAGGTCTTCTATACTTAACCTTCTTTTTTTTTTACTGATGATACCCTTTTAAGCACCTAAAAGATATAATATCTACTTCTTCGTTATTAAACGGTTATAAATCGAAATATGAATTTATAAAGAATAAAAAGAAATTATCTAATTCGATGCAGATTTAACCACAAAACACAAAAACCGAAAAAATAAAGATGAATTTTAAGTCTGATGTAGTTTTTTGAAAAAACAAAAATGTCAAACAAGAAGAAAATCAGCTTCTCGTTTTTTTTTTTTTTGTTTCTTGTTGGCTATCATCTTCTTCCCCTCTAAGTAATAAAAATAAATTAAAAATCAAACATCATCGATTTTGAATTCTTTTTTTATTGAATTCTAATGTTCTCGCTTAATTTACGCACTCAAAAGGCTTTTAGACAAACAACTTGTCACCAAGCACATACTTTAGAATATAATTTTACACAGTAGCGGAGTCACTAATATAAGGCCTTACAACACTTATTACTTTACGAGACTTTTTGTGATACTTCACGATGTAATATGTGATATTGATCGGGTCAGTTTTTTGATACTTACCAGGGCATTACGTGACAGTTAGCAAGATAGTCTGTGATACCTACCAGGTTAATCAGTGATAACTTACTAAGAAATGCTTAATTCTGTGATAGGTACCTATCAGGGCGATCTGTGATACTTCTAAGGGCATCTCGTGATAATTAGCAAGGTAACTTGTGATTCTTAACAGGGTAATCTGTGATACTTTCCCCAATCCATGATAATTTAAGTAGTGGACTAGGAAATGACTCGTGGTACAATCCAAGAGAATCTGTGATACCTAACATTGCAAAACGTGATACTTTACAAAACAATGTGTGATACTGGTCGGGGAAGCCCTGTGATACTCTAAGTAATTTGTGATACCTACCAGGAAATGTGTAATATTGATAGGGGTGGTCCAAATTATAACATCGTTATAAAAGAGAATCTGTAATACTTTATGTTATATCTTTTGACAGTTAGCAAAGTTATCTGTGATAATTACCTGGTTAGTTAGTGGTACTTATAAAATAAATCAGTAATACTTACCAGGGTAACTCGTGACTCTTGGCTAGGTAGCTTGTGATATTTTCCTGGGAAATCCATAATACTTTTACTACGGGCAGCCCAGGATACAACTCGTGATACTATCTAAGAGAATCTGTGATACTTACCTCAGCAACACGTGAACCCCTATGAAGCAATGCGTGATACTGATCGGAGAAGATTGTGATTTTGATCGGGTCAGCCCGTGATACTTATCGAGAAAACCCGAGATAATTCAAGGGACATAGCTTGTGATACATACAGAAAAACTCGTTACCGTGATAATTATAATTCCAACCTGCAAGAGCAAACTGTAGTAATAATGAACGGAGAAATCTGTGATACGTACAGGGAAATCCTAGTTCACTCTTCAGGCTATCTGTAATACTAACTAAGACAAACAGTGATATTTACAGGCCGATGTTTGCTATTGAATATAACATCCCGTGATACTTACCTTTTCCAGTGCTATCTGTGATACTTTCTAGAACAATTCTTCATACTTATATGGGCAAGAGAGATCCAGCATACCTGTGACACTAACAGCTGCACTCAAAGCTGTCTGTGATACTTTGGCATAAATCTGTGATACTTAACAGAATAATGTGATATTAAATGGGGAATCCTAGAATCCAGCCCTGTAGCTAATTCCAATCAATTGGTAATTAATTAATTTTATTGGCATTCATATCTCTTCTATTTTTTTCTTTGGTCGTTGCGGTCAGCTCTATTTTTGTAGAAAAATAAAAAATTCAAAAATCTCGTTTGTCCAATTTTTGACCCAAAAAACGCACGTTCCTCCAGTATCTCGTCTCATGAATTTTTTTGTTTTGGATCATTAGTACCAGAATTGATGGCTAAGTTATTTAAATTTTTTTTACTTCAACTAACTTAAATTTTTGTCTGATTTAATTTTATTTTTATTATTATTTTGTGGTTGATTTTTATTGATTGGCCATTAAGAGACCAGTAAAGTATATACACGATACGCGTAGACTACTCGTATGTACAATAAAACATGGCCTAGAGTTAAGTGGCTACTGTCTATTGTTATCTTCTTATTTGAATTTTTAATTTTTTTTGTATTTCTTTTGTGATGACGCCGCTGGGCTACCAACCAACAAGGCGCATGCGAGAGTAATGTGTATAGTCAATAAATTCCAATCGAGTTTTATTTATTTTCTTTTCTGATAACTTTTTGGGTGTTCCAAAAAAAGGCGCTTCTGTATATGATTTTTGTTTTTTTTTTTTTGAAAAATTTTACTTAAAAGTATTTTTTTTTTTTCTTTCTTTTTAGATAAATCCCATTTGGATCTATTCTCAAATCGCCCACAACCAAAAAAGAAGCGAAAGTCTCGAACGGCATTTACAAATCATCAAATATTCGAACTGGAAAAACGGTTTTTATATCAAAAATATCTCTCGCCTGCGGATCGTGATGAAATTGCTGCTGCATTAGGACTATCAAATGCTCAGGTAGGTGTAACTTACAATCAGAATTTTCCATCTTTTATTGATTTTTATAATTGTGACGAGTTTAAGTGGTTTTGAAGATTTTCCAATCAAAAATCAGGTTCCAAAGCTTTTAAGACTTATTTTATCTAATCTTTTCTTATCATTACTTATGTAGAAACTCAAGTTTGAACTTACCTACTTATCAGTTCTTATGAAGCTTTACACAAGAACAACATTTGATAATGTTTCAACTTCCTCATAGAAAGTTTTGACTTTTTGACGAGTCAATTTAATCAGTTTTAAGGGACTTATGTGCCCTCAATTAATTCTGGTTTATAATTTCCAGTAGGTAATGCAAATTTAATTTTGGTTGAATGTCTGTTTTAAATAATTAATAAAATCAAATATTTTTATTTTCAAGCTTAGAAAACAAAGTTGGCAACCATTTTCTTAGTAAATCAGTATTGCCAGATATAAATTTTATTTTTTTTCAATTAAAACGCGAGAAGCTTGCTTCTAGGTATTCTTAACAACTAGATATGATGTCCCAATAAATATTTAAACAAAAATTTGAGGCCATGCTGTGGCTAGGGGTAAATTTGTAGTCCAAAACTCTCGATTTTAACAATTTTTTCCAAATTTTGACCAGCATCTTCACTGTCCTGGGTAATCCAGAAATCATTCACTATTTGCATTTAGAGGAAAACAGTCCCAACAAAAATGCTTGGATTGTTGATTGAAAGAAGCTTCTTACTTTAATTTTTCGTACTCCTATAAGCCTTCTATAACAATTCTATAAATAAAATGTTGACTTTTCGTCACTTTTTTTCACTATTTTGATCAAATTCAAACAGTTTTTCAAAAATCTTTTTATAACTGCATTATAGAAGGCTTATAGGAGCAACCATCATTTCTACTATCCCATATAAAATAGAAAAATTATTAACTTTTTTCATTCAAAAAACAACCTTCTAAACTAAAATGCTTACATGCTTGATTGAGATAAACTTCTTATTTTTATTTTTCGCACTCCTATAAGCCTTCTATAACAATTCTATAAGTAAAAAGTTGACCTTTAGTCACTTTTTCACCATTTTTTTCACTATTTGTGATCAAATTCAGACAGTTTTCAAAAATCTTGTTATAACTGCATTATAGAAGGCTTATAGAAGCAAGAGATTGTTTAAAACCATCATTTCGACTATCCCAAATAAAATAGAAAAATTGTTCACTTTTTCCATTCAAAAGACAACTTTCAAAACTAAAATGCTTCGCACTCCTATAAGCCTTCTATAATACTCCTATAAATGAAAAGCGGATCTTTTATCGCTCTTATTTCACTTTCTGGGAACAAATCCAAAGAATTTTCAAAATCTTTTTACTACCTTACTATATAGAAGGCTTATAGGAGCAAAAAATTGTGTTAAACCGTCAGATTTTATTTCTATTTTTAAGAATTGTTGTTGTAAAATTTTATTAACGAAATATTTTTTCTCTTATTTATTTCCAGGTGATAACATGGTTTCAAAATCGACGGGCCAAACAAAAGCGTGACATTGAAGAATTGAAGAAGGATTTTGATAGCGTTAAGGTCTTTTCAGCTCACAAAAGCTTCCTGGAAAACGTAAACGATTTGAGTATACTGAAGAAGAAACCCATGCATGATGGTTCCGAAACTTCAGCATCATCAGCGACACATAGTCCGCAAAAATGAAGCAACATTTTTAGCATTCGCTGCAAAATAAACAACAACAAAAAAACAAAAACAAAAGAAAAACACAAGACATAAAGAAATAAAAATTATGTCACTGGGTAAAAAATATTATACAAAAAAAATTCTGTGCTAAGAAAAACCATTTTAAACTAAGAAAAAAAAACAAAGAAGAAAATGGAATGGAAATCATTCATATTATGATTGATGTGTGGCGCAGAAATTGAATTTATTATTTTCTTTTTGAATTGAAATGGAACAATTGTAACTACAAAAATGGATATTAGCTGGAATGACATACCAAACAAATACAAAAAGCCCTAAAAGGTAAAATAATTAATGCCTGGAGGCTTGAAGATGATTACTAGCAGAAGCAGTAACAGCGAGCGCTATACAAGGAAAAAGCTGTAACTGAAGCAATCTAATGCTCTCTTCCTCTCTTTGGATGTGCTGTTTCTGGAACAAAGACTTAATGAAGAAACCATCTGGATGAAAGGAGAATTCTTACAAGAATGGACATTTTTTTTTTTTTTTTTTTTTTTAATAAAATTGAGCAACTTAAAACAAAAAAAAAAAAAACGATAAAAAAAAACAAATAAATAAAGAACGGCTCTTTTAAGAGCCGCCATATGATTAAATTGAGAGATAATTGATTGTTTTCACTTATTTTTGCAAAACATTTTGTTTGTAGTAGTTAATGGACCAATGTTAGATATTTTGGGGCAAAAAAAAACACAGTTTCTGTCAATAAAAGTAAGTATTAGTTGATTTATGGAAATCAAATAATATAGAAACAATCAGAAATGAAGTTGAAAAGTAGATTAAGAATGGTCGAGAATTTGAGATAGGGTAAATTAGGGCATTATGGCATACCTAAGCACAAACTCAAATAACTTTATTACGGACAACAATTTTTATGTCAATCATTTTTTTAATTAAATTTTATAAAAATGTAACATAAATAAATTATTTACGGGCAATATGGCGAACCACATTTACTTCGGAGCCTTTTACTTTTTTTGCGTATATTCGGCATTTCTGAAATATAATTGTAAATAACTTTCATAAAATTAACGTTAAATTAAGGTTAATTTGAAATTTAAAAAAATGCAGAGACATTATGTAAGTTACTCTTGAAATTAGTTTTACATAAGGGCATTATGGTGCAGTCAGCTATAATGTAGCGCCATAATGCCCCTATTGCATCTGCGCCATATTGCAAAATATACACATATTCACAAAACACCAAAAACCAAAAACCAAACACAATTCTTACTTCATTTAAAATATTGCAAGTTATATAACCAAACCAAAACTGTACTCTGTATTCCACTCTTCACAACAAACACGTGCACTGTATAGTTACCGAGATACACACAAACAAAAACAAAGTGATATTAGGTATATTGGAACCCAGAACCGGTAAATTTTTTTTGTTTTCTTTTTTGTTTCAACGAAGACCAAAGTTTCTGCATTGGTTTTATTTAAATGCGAGTATTGGAAGTATGGTAGTTGAGAGGTGCGCCATAATGCCCGGTGCGCCATAATGCCCGAAGTTACCCTAAACAACACTTGATAGAGCTATCGGATAATATCCCGACTTGAAGATTAATTTTCAAGGATTTAGCGTAGTTAACTAAGCTGTACCACCTTGCTTGTTGAAGTAATTGGAAACGGTATTTTTCTTCATTACTATGGAAGTGTTAAATCTTTTATGCAAAGGACTAATGAAAAGTTTGACCTTTACTGGCAAAACTGGGCACCATATAATTTTTAACAATACTCTGGGGCGGAATAGAGTAGGACGTTGGTGTCAAAAACATAATCTGAAGGTACTAAGTTTTTGGAATCAAAATATTTGGATTCCAACAATGAGGTTCTTTAAGGCATTACATGCAGTGGAGCATTTAAAGGGGGATTCACATAGGTGTAAAACTAGTATGTACAAGGTATTAAAATTTAAAAAAAATGGCGGATGTTTAAAAAAAAATCAAATTTGCTTTTCATGATACAATAATTTTATCGAATCGAATCCGAAATCAGATTTTGTCTATCTATCGATTTTTTGCTATTTTTTAGTACCTGAATCATCCAAACTAAAGCTGCTAGAAAAAAACAGAACAGATTTGAAATCAACTATTCCAAATTAATAAAATAGTGGAGTAACTAAAGCTCAAAAATTGGCAATATTAGGGAACCCGGCCGAACAGCTTAGATTTTGATGATCTTTTTTTCAAACGTCGGTAATTAAAAATACTTTAAAGTCTATAGATTAAAAATTGCCGGTGTTGCCGTTTTGATTTTTTAAATTTAATTGAAGATTTTTATGAACAAAAACAAATTTTTTTCAAAAATTTTTCTTAAATTTCATAAATTAATTGATGCCAAAAGATTGTCTAGGAAATTCAAGGAAAAAATATATATGGGAGTGAGGGACAATCTTTCATCGTTCAAGCGATAGATGCAATTTTCTTATTAATTGACTTCAAACACAAAAAAAAATATTTGAACACAACGGCAATACCTACAATATTTAAATGTACATTTTTAAAAAGCTAGAAGCTTAGTCATATTTTTAAAATTAAAATTAAGTTAATTGAATTAAGGACTTTTGAAAGAATGGTAACTCAACTCAGATTCTTGAAAAAAAAATTATTGAAAAAATCTTAACATGTGGTTTTTAAAACTTTTTCGTAATATAAAATGCATTTTTTTTTTCAATTTGTTTTTGGCCACATTTATTATGATTTGAAATTATAAAAGGAAATGTCAATATGTATTACGGTTTATGAAAAAAATTAAAAAGTTTTTCATTTTCAAAGAACTTTTTTTAATAAAAGTTTTGAAAAAAAATTTAACTTATTTTTTTTTTAAAGTTCAACTTTTAAATATATATATTATTTTTTATTAATTTAATAACCCTTACTGTTGAAAGCTAAATAGCAAAAATTTAAAGTTCTTATTTACCAAAGTCTTTGAGAAAATCAATTATTTCAATGCAAAAATTCAGTTTTTATCAAAAAAACCCATTGAAATTGAAGTAATTTTTAATTTTTTTTTTAACTGTAATATATATTACCTTTTCCTCTTCGGAATTCAACTGATAATATTTATGGCCAAAAATTTTTTTAAAATAAATTCATATTTTATTAGAAAAAGTTTGGAAAAAAGTCATTTAAATTTTTTTTTTTAACATTTTTTTTTTAATTCTGAGTTTGAGGACCATTTTTTCAAAAACTCTTCATTAAATTTAGTAGATTTAAATTTAAGAGATAAGAATGAGCTTCTGGCTTTTTAAAAATGTATTTTAAAATATTGTAGGTGTTGCCGTTGTTTTCAAAATATTTTTTTTGTGTTTGAAGTCAGATTGTGAGAAAATTGCATTTATCGCTTAAACGATGGAAGATTGTCCCTTACTCATTTATACTTTTTTTCCTTAAATTACTAAGAGAATGTTTTGCTATCATTTGTTTTATGAAATTTAAGTAAAAAAAATGGTTTTGTTCAAAAAAAATTTAATTTTAAATTTAAAAAACAATACGGCAACATCGGCAATTTTTAATCTATAGACTTTAAAGTATTTTTAATTACCTACGTTTGAAAAAAAAAATCGTCAAAATCAGAGCTGTTCGGCCGGGTTCCCTAATAATTTGCTTTAGTTACTCTACTAAAAAAACAGTCAAGAAACTTCATAAAACATAAATAAAGGTTCAGTTTTGTAAACCAGTGCATCGATGCTCAAATAGATTTGAGGTATTATTGAAGGTTTTGAGGTATTATATTTAACTCTGTACGGGCTACTGAAATATACAAACAAAAGAATAGAATTTTTTTCCAAATCCATATAGACTGAGGGAAAAAACGCAACGTAAAGTGTAATACATATGTTCAACGTTGATTTAATGTTGAATAAACTAACGTGAAACATCTTTAAATTAAAATTGAAATAACGTAAGAAATTTTTTTTTTGCCGGACTTCAGCTTTTGTTGCATTCTATCTACTCTCATTTCCAACAGTAAGATAGCACGTTGGTAAAGCATTCGCCTAGAGATCCAAGGGTTGTAAGTTCGATCCCCAGTGGCTGCCAATTTTTTCTTTTTTTTTTTTAATAAATTGATGCTTTTTTTCAAAGTTGAAACAACTTTGATTTAAAGATGTTTTATAACGGCAAACCACTTTAAACTAAAGATGTTCTAACGTGGTTTTCGTTGATTTTAAGCTGTTTTTTCCCTCAGTGTAGACGTGTAGACTCTGTAGAATCTATTAATACTAACCGCAAAAAAGTCATCCAACATTTAATTTTAAGAAGAAATACTCTAGTCTTTGTCAGTATTGCCATAGAGCCATGAATGTATAGTGTACAAGAATATCATGGATAAAAGGTTTTTTTTTTTACTAGAGAACAATTAATGAGGTATTCTTATGAAATTTGCTAAAAATTCCTTGGAATGAAATTGATTGCTTTAACCTTTTAGGTTAATAGCTTTCTTATGACCCGTATGCATTGCGATTTAGATACGAATATCTTTTAAACGGTTAAAGCAATCAATTTCATTCCAAGGAATTTTTTGTAGAACGTTTAAGCCCCTACAAGAATATATCTTGCTAATTTGAAAATAATGAAGTTTCAGTGAATTAGAAATTTTTTAAAAATATAAAATGTTTTTATATTTTTTTTTAACTTTGACCTCGAATATCTTTAGAATGGTTAGATTAATGAAAAAAGTTAATAAGACCTTTTTTGTGGAGCAATCAATTTTCAACAAGAATATGTCTTGCGCGTTTGATCATTATAGTTTTTCAATTTGTTACAAAATTAAGAACAAAAAACGAATTTTTAAAGATTTTCTCGATTTTTGGACCTCAAATATCTATTCAACGGTTAGATAAACGAAAAAAGTGTATGAGGCCTTTTTTTGTAGAGCGTTCAATTTCCTACAAGAATATGAAAAGAAATTTGCTAAAAAGTCAATTAATAAAAAAATTATTTTTTTTTTGTAGAAGCTTGATGTAAAAATGGAAAATTGCAAAGCGGAGGACCTTCCCATTAATATAAAGAGCTCATATTTGGTGTGTATATTCTAGAGGGGTCTAGCAATCGATTTTTCGGAGTACCAAATCAAAAAAAAAAATTTCGATTTTTTTGACCCACCCTAATGTATATATTTTTGATTTTTCGATTTCAAAACAACTTTTCTAGCAGCTACTCTTTTTTTCTTAGTTCCATTTTTAAATTAAAGTATTAGTTTTATTCAAGTAGAACCGCTTGTGGTTATACTTTTATAATTCCTCTTCATATAAATGGATGTATTTAACAGTACCTACCATTTTTTAAATTAATTTTTGGCTAAACAAAATTTTTAAAGTACATCATTTATCTCTAGGCGCTATAATTTCAGAGTAAGAGTACGTACCGCAAAGTACCCCATTTTCATTTATTTTCCACTTATTTCTAAGGGTTGTTTGAAATATATAAAAATGCGCTATTTGCAACTTTTGCGGTACTGTAACTCTGAAAGTATAACTTCTATCGGAAAATGATGTGTCAGTAAAAGAGAGACAATTATATTTCCAATCTAAAAATCATTACAAATTTTCTGTCCAACCAGTTGTTCTCAGAGATATTGAGACAAATGAGTTTTTCAAAATGGCGAACGCCCCACAAGACCAAACAATAGGGTTTATTCCAAATTTTCACTCGTACGCTGTTCTAACACATACCAGCATAAGAGCAAAATTTTGGAATAAACCCTATGAAATCCCTAATTATAACGATTTTCCGAAAAGTGGCCGGAAACTGGAGACGGCCGAATATAGGCAACTCTACCCTACGCAAATTGAGATTTATGCTCAGGATAATCCCCTCTTCAATTGCAATACTGCATCCAGTATTTTTCCCCATTGACTGAAGACTGAACTGTTTATCGTTTTTCCAATCAGCTTTTTTTTTTCAGTTTCTTGTTTTTTTTTTTTTTATTCGAGGGATTGGGATTTTTTAAGTTTTAAGATTTTTGCATACATACGTATTTTATTTGTTAAAATGAAATGTAGAAGTTTTAAGTAGATATCTATAGTAACCAAACTGTCTTTTTTTTTATTGTCAAATTCTCACAGTTAATTTTTTGTTAAGATTCAAATCAAGACACTCAGTCAGAATATATTTTCGCACATGTGGTTTGCCACAAATTAAGCTCATTTCCTTTTGTAATTAGTGGCAAGTATAGGTACAGTCGCGAAAAGAAGGGTAAAACTTAAGAAAAGAGTGACTTGAAGAAGATGCCCGAAGAAAATTTATTCATAAGATACAAAATGCCATTCTGTACGCTTTTGCACACCTTTAATCACCGCATAAAATTAACCACATGCGCCGGTCAGTCGTATACTAGGAGTCGGAAAGTGAGACCAACTGGGGACCTATCTCTATGATACATAAACTTCAGCACTCCTATGATGTATCAGAAGGCTTTCGTTTTTATATCTCCCTTCTTACTCTTTCCCTTTCCTACATCCTCCCTCAAATCTATCCGACTTAATCGGTGATCGGAAAAGGAAATCCTTCTTGGGGCTAATTGGTATTTTGTACTCAAAGTTGCCATAGAGCAAGGGCGCTCACATTGATGCCCTACGTCGAAGCTTAGACTCTCCTTTAGCACTCTTTTTATTCTAACATTCCCTGAATGCACGTGGAGAAAAGAAAACCACTGGAACCATGGAATATCTAAAGCGTCTTCGTCATGAATCGATGTTTTCTTGCAATGTCATTCATCTCTCACCAAAGGAAAAGGAGCTTGGCGACGACGAACGACTCTAATGGTTATATTGTTGTTGTTGTTGGTGCTTCTGTCGGACCATCGAGATCGAAAAAAAAGGCATTATGATGATCCATGTGGGTTCATGATGGGGCCCCATGCCCGTGTGTGGATAGCGAACAACAATAAGCACGGGAATTAAATTCCTTCTTTTTTTTCGGTCCAACCTGCTGCTGATACTGTTGCATTGGATGATGTTGCTGAGATGGTGCGGAGGCGAAAGGGGAAGTGCATTAAGCAGCAACGTCATCGTTTTATGTGGTTCTGATGGTGTGTGGTGGTCCAGAGGCATTCTCATCCGAGTTGGCTGATGGTCAAAGGTACCGACCGCGAGCCCGAGGTGTCGGCTATCAGCTAATTGGATGATGTTCAAAGGCACCGCCAACAAATTAAGAATGAGTTACCAATTTTTGGTTTATATCTCTATCACACACACACACAAACCACTCACATGTACCTACACACATTATATAGTTCGGGAATGGAAATCCCCTAGATTTTCGGTTGATGGTGTAGAATAAAAAATCAGAAGCTGATGCGTCGATGTTTTATCTTCTGATTTTTCTGAAGGCTGAAAGTGGAATCATCATCATAATAATTTTTATTTCTCTTCGGAATTTTTATTTCCCAAACAAAGTTCTGGGTACCTTTTATACGTTGGGATACACGATGTAGAGAGGGGAAATCTCTCTAACAGCGGACGTGATTGAGCATTAAATGCGCGCAGGAGATACACATGAATTTTGTATGAATGAAATGATTTGAGGAATGACTCTAAAGGCAATAATCACTGTGGCCACAATTTGTTTAGTCAAGCAATATAGCTATAGCTATAAAATAAGTATAAAGGGAACCAAAAAAATAGCATGATTAAGTTTGTGTGTTTTGATTTCAAATCAAAAGTTTCTTTTAATTTTTGCGCTTTCTTAAAGATTTTTGGGTTTTTGAATTGTTTCTTTAGATCAAAATTATTATAGTAACTCTAGTGTTACAATAAAAAAATTAAGTTAAAAAGTCGAGCTCAAAGCTAGATCAAACATTGCATTGTGATGAAAGAGAAATAAAAATCGGAAAAAAAGGATTCTGATACATATCGTCAAGCCTGCCACCATACAAATTTGTTATCATTTTAATATACAAATATCAATTTCGGTCAGGTACTAAAAAAAAAATCATCGTGTTTTGTGTCACTTAAATGGATTAAGTTACTTTTTCTTTTCGAAAATCAGATTTTTTTAAGGCGTCACGCAAATCTAAACTGGATCTTCATCTTAAATATAGTATACTTTTAATCAATTACTCATACATGTTATTTAAAAGTAAACTGCCTATTTTACTCGGTAGATTCTAGTTTAGTTATATTGCTATTGAATAATTTATAAAGTTATAAGGAAAAGTGTCACACCCGTAACATTACCTACCAAGATCATGGCCTTTCGGTTTTAAAATGCCAACTAAATGCAGTTGTCGTTGCATTTGTTTTTCCACAAGTTCTGGTCCTGTATCTTCTTAGCGATTGATATTGAAGAATTCCTCAATTTTCTTGCTGCTTATTAAATATAGCTTCGTTACTGCTGCCATATAAAGCATCTTAATCTCAGCTCCTGTAAATTTATTATCATACACTGAGAGAAAACACAGCGTCGAATGTAACATGATCAATTTTGATTCTAAGTTGTAGTTTGTCAGAGTAATTTTCATCGGTGAGTATAGATAGTAAAGCATACGAAGAAGACATTTTTGATGGGCGATGTCCTCAATTTTTAGAACTTGAAAAGCCTTGTTATATTCAAATAAATGTGCGGAATATATTTTCGTCCTTTTATTTCACTATACATATCAGTCTTATTTAAGAGGAATTTTGAAAAATTTTAAAAACTGTGGCCGCTACAAAGCAAAACTTATACCTATGGAGTTTAAGGCTATGTGTTTTAAAAAAGTTGGCACACCCAAATGTTTTTTTTTTTTTTTTCAAACTGGCTTAGCCCAAGATAGCCCACCCTTAGTTCTAAAATTATAATGGGATTTTTTTTTACCTCAAAAAATAGAAAAAATATTTTTTTATTCAATGTAAAAATTGTTAGTTTTGTACCTCCTGTGGCTCGTTTGCCCAACGTTAGCCCAATTTTTTTTTTTTCATTATTCCACTATTTTTTCAAAAGATACAACAAAATTTTTTTTCATATCAGAAACCGAAAAACTTGTGATTTTTTTTTCCTATGGAAAAATCGTTAGTTTAAAACCGTCCGTGGTTTGTTTGTTAAAAAAAAAGTAATGTAATTTGTTGGAATTACCATGACTAATTGAGAAAAAGTGTAAAAAGGAAAATTGGTGCTTATATGACAAACCAAAAAAATCAATGATTTACACTTGAAAAAATATTTTTTGTATTTTGTGGTTTTTAAGGTTAAATGAAAAAAAAAATCAACCTAAGCTTTTTAACAGGATTCATTTAATCAAGTTAGAATTATTCGAAGTCAAATAAATTACATTTGAGGCAAAATGCCCACACCAGGGGATTTACTTTTTCTAAATTATAAATTAAAAAAAAAGTCACTGTGGTGTATGCGTACTATTTTTTTTTTTTTTGTGAGGTGAAAAAAACTAATACTTTCATAATTTTCAAACTAAGCTTAGTATAGCGAAAATAAAAGTTGGACTATCCTGGACAAACAAACCACAAACTAACGATTTTTCCACAGGAAAAAAAAATCACAATTTCTTCGGTTTCTAATATGAAAAAAAAAAAAGTTTTTTCTGGTACCTTTTGAAAAAAAAAATAGTGGAAAAAAGAAAAAAAAAGTTGGGCTATCCTGGACTAACGTTGGAAAAACGAACCACAGTGCATAACACTGCATTTACACTGAATAAAAATTTTTTTTTTAAGCTTTTGAGGTGAAAAAAATAATTCCGTTAAAATTTTTGGGTTGGCTAGCGAAAAAAAATCGAACCAGGCAAGTTTGAAAAAAAAATTTTTGATCCGTTAATTTCAGACTTATTTTACTCAAAAACCATGCGAACCACAAATTTTTGATTTCAAACACAATTTGGCATTTCTACAATTTCTAAGATTATTGTGTTTTGATTCCGCCCTCTCAAGTGAACACAAATAGTAGAGTAACTAAAGCAAATTATTTTTTACTTAAATTTCATAAAACAAATGATACCAAAAGATTCTCTAGGTAATTTAAGGAAAATATATAAAAGGCAGTAACTGAAAATCTTCCATCGTTTAAGCGATAAATGCAATTTTCTAACATTCTGACCTCAAACACAAAAAAAATATTTTGAAAACAACGGCAACACCTACAATATTTTAAAATACATTTAAAAAAAGCCAGAAACTCATTCTTATCTCATAAATTTAAATCCACTAAATTTAATCAAGACTTTTTGAAAAAATGGTCCTCAAACTCAGAATTAAAAGAAAAATGTTATTAGAAAAATTTGAAATGACTTTTTTCCAAACTTTTTCTAATAAAATATGAATTTATTTAAAAAAAATTTTTGGCCATAAATATTATCAGTTGAATTTCGAAGCAAAAAAGGTAAAATATATCACACTTTTGAAAAAAAAAAATGAAAAATTACTTCAATTTCAATGGTTTTTTTTTATTAAAACTGAATTTTTGCATTGAAATAATTAATTTTCTCAAAGACTGTGGTAAATAGGAACTTTAAATTTTTGCTATTTAACTTTCAACAGTAAGGGTTATTAAATGAATAAAAAATAATTTTATGTTTAGATGTTGAACTTTAAAAAAAAAATAAGTTACATTTTTTTTTCAAAACTTTTATTAAAAAAAGTTCTTCGAAAATGAAATACTTTTTAATTTTGTTCATAAAACGTAATACATATTGACATTTCCTTTAATAATTTGAAATCATAATAAATGCGGCCAAAAAAATTTGAAAATAAATGCATTTTATATTACGACCAAGTTTAAAAAACGGCATGTTAAAATTTTTCAATAATTTTTTTTTTCAAAAATCTGAGTTCAATTAACATTCTTTCAAAAGCCGTTCATTCAATTAACTTAATTTTAATTTTACATATATGACTAAGCTTCTAGCTTTTGAAAAATGTATATTTGAATATTGTATGTGTTGCCGTTGTGTTCAAATATTTTTTTTTTGTGTTTGAAGTCAATTAATAAGAAAATTGCATCTATCGCTTAAACTATGGAAGATTGTCCCTCACTCCTTTATATTTTTTTTTTCCTTGAATTTCCTAGACAATCTTTTAGCATCAATTAATTTATAAAATTTAAGAAAAATTTTTGAAAAAAAATTGTTTTTGTTCACAAAAATCTTCAATTAAATTTAAAAAATCAAAACGGCAACACCGGCAATTTTTAATCTATAGACTTTAAAGTATTTTTAATTACGGAAATTTGAAAAAAAAGATCATCAAAATCTAAGCTGTTCGGCCGGGTTCCCTAATATTGCCAATTTTGGAGCTTTAGTTACTCCACTAAAAAGTAAGGGACGTAAAAATATTCTTAATGACGGAATTTGATACATTAGATCCGTTAACACTAACGGATCCAATAAATTGATCTTCTTTGACAATTTTCAAAAGCCCGCGTCTTCTATTTAATCGCAATAACCCAAGCCGTTAACATACACATTTGATTTAATGACTATGTGCGGTCTCCGCAAACTCTTTAGCATGTTGCATTGCATAGCGATGGCATCCGATCTATAGCATCATGTGTGTTGAATTTATATCTACACACATTTTTGCTCATAGTTAGACGAAAAAAAACTAAACCCTGGTTAACTTTTCCTAGCCTCCAGGCGTGACGACGGCAGCAGCGGTACACGTATATTAATCATTTGAATAATTTATTGGATCTGGATCCAGGTTGGATAGGTTGGTGCCTATGCATCTCGGTATTCACATCTGGAAAGTCATTTCTATAGCATCGCAATCTACTCACATGATAGTTTGATGCATCTAAAAAAAAACACATGAAATGCATTTGGATTCGCGTGCGTTGTGCGTGTGTAGGCATCACTCTACTCTCTATCGTTGAAGAGGCAAATTAATTCAGCCTCCATGGAGCACACAGATCAAATCTGTTCGAATTGGATATCACCTATCCAATTAGATGTTCATACAAATCACCATTCACACCTTGGCATTCCTGTGGCATGGCATAATATTGCGGAACTGCCGCAACACCGCCGACTTGCTACAAAGGCTTTATACACTGTCAGCTAGTCAGTGAGCCAGCACAGCGGTGTGCCACTTTGATCATAGAGTTTTGAGATCTCCTCTCATTGCCTCAACTATGATGGTTGTGGATAAGTCGCGCTGTTTTGTGTGTGATGCTGGGCTAATAGCCACCGCCGCCACCGCCAAACGAGATGGCGCTGTCCGCATTCCACGACCTTCGCCGCAGCAACCTAAGCTTTATAGCGTTGATGTTGATCCCGGAGCGGCTCATGAACAAAACACAGGCAACAAAAAAAAAACTTAAAGCTGATGTTTGCGCAGATTCCGCGTCCGCGGTCGGTCGGGGAAGTCATCATCATTAAGTGTGCTGATGGAATTAGCTATTTGGCAAAGTCATGCAAAAGGAAGAGGCTCCTATAAAGATTAAGCATTTTATGATTCCACTCATCAGCGGAAGGGGGCGCTGCTCCACAGAAGTCATTTTGAATTTCCTATTTTTATGAGTCTTTTTTTTATATATCTTTCTTATATTTTTTTTTTTTTATTATTTCTTTTGCACCCGGACATGGACAAGAGGGACCAGATCCTTTTGTGTGGTTTGTAGTCTTTCCTGTCACTGTCACTGTCGCTGTCATAATCGTCATTCACATTTCCCTTTTTTTGTGAGTGTCATCATAGAGAGTCTCTAGTCTCTTAATAGCCTATCGATCAGTGGTCTATTTTGTTGTCGATTAGTCACAGGACAGATGCAAATATAGAAGTCATACTTTGCTGCACGAACAATTGCCACTTAATTAAGAAGAACATGAACCACATTTTTATAATGTTCAAGGAGACCCCGATTAAGGGTCTGTCATTGGAATATGGCCATCAAAAAAATGATGACGCTAGAGGACTTCATTAAACATATTTGATGACATTCAGGGTGCATTGTCTGAGGCGGCATCATAGGGCGTGACAAATTTCCACACACAAAATGACATTATTAGTTGTCACATTATAAAAACTCGACTCGACACAAGAGACCCTCTGAAATGGAGTGGGTTTTTTTCTTTTTCGTATGAAAATTGGCAAAACGGAGAGGCCCCTTTTTATAGGGATTTAATGAATCACGAGTTTGAATTCTTTATATTCTGTGTGTACTTTGAGAGAGCAGACATACGAAACTGGTTGCCACAGTTTGATGGGGTAACTAATTGTGATTGACGGATTTGGGACTGGAAATATAGAGATACAACAAAACATAGAGAGAAAACGACAAACAAATTAGTTTATATATGTGAATCAGAAAATATGGGTGTGCAAATGTATGAATGCGATTGAGTTGTGAGAAAACATCAGGGCCCTCAACTCAACACTCGACCGCAATAAATCGTTTCGTTGGAAGAGCGATGGCAATATAACAGACAAGGAATTAGCATAATGTGGTCTAAGTACCGAAATATAAATCCTGACGGGAATTGATAATTTATTAATGTGACGCCATGTTTGTAAAAGGATTTAAATTTCAAATTGAAATGTATGAGTGTATTATGTTTTGTAGGTAGGTAGATATGTTCTGATACTGAGGTAAACAAAATTGATGATGGGTATTGTTAACTGTTAAATTATCAAAAGGGTAGTTACAGTTCGTATTGGACATCTATAAAATACTTACCATCGTCTTAATAATTCAGGACCTACGTTTTCAAAACTTTTTCACACGGGTCGAAAAGCTTCGCCGCACGGCAAAATCGACTCGTAAAAAGTCCCCATTATTGATATAAATGATCTCCGTTCTGAAACACTTAATCTTTTGATAAAAATAGTATACCCTCAGTTTTTCATATTCGTTTCCTGATATAAGTAGGCCCAGCGCCCAAGTTCTTCGGATCTGGGTATTGGTTAAATATCATAACGTCGGTGAAACCAAAAAAGTGTGTAACTCCAAATTTTCGAAAAATTAGATTTGAATGCCATCTGTTAGACAAACCTGATATCTACCGTTCCTTAAACTGAGAATCCTCTTAGAGTTCATAGTTTTTATTTAATTAGCAAATTAGAAAATGAAAACTCATACAAATGCCTTCAAAACGATTTTGTTTTTTTGCTCTCCTATAAAATTTGCTAAAATGGAGTTACACACTTTTCTGGTTTCACCGACAATAAATTAAATAAATTTGGATCCTAATACTTGATAGCATTGTCCAATGGGGAATATGAAATAGCGTAAAATTTATTTTAATTCCTCCTTTCCAAAAATCAGTAATACTCGCACATCAAGGAATGCTCAATGCTCATTAGTTTACCCTCGGTTCCCATTTCGGACCAACCGTGAAATACAGAGATGCTTTCTTCTGCTGCACAACACGAATGTGGAACGCGTTACCCACCTCCATTCTTTCATCTCGTTTTAAAATTCAGAACTTTAAAACTAATGTTTATCGGTATCTCTTTTCAAATCCGGGCCTTTTTTCCTAACATTAGTGATGTGTGATGTGTTCATTATATTAAAAACTCACCAGCAGTAGATTCGAAATTTAGGCTTGTTTTGCAGCGATAACCACATCAACCCAGATGAGTTTCATCAAGACATCCGATCAGCTTTAAGCAACTATCAAGTAACTGGCGCATGATCTCTGGATGTGGATGAGCAATTCGACAGCGTATTGAATTAAAAACCTTACATTAACTTCACTAACTGACCTAGCACAAGCTTCAGTTTTTTGTTTTCATTTTTTTTTTTGAAGTGAAAACTTCTTTAGTATCGTAGTGATTTGAAACAAGATGAAACGAAAACGCGACACGAACATTCAACTTGTTATAACTTTTTTGTTTTGATAGATAGATGAATGAAATTTGTACTGTAGATAGGTAATTAAATAAATTATAATTGTACAAAATTTCAATTAATTTCATATTCAAAATTCATTTAACTTTAATACGCATGCTGATAACATAACCTTTTATTTGGTATATCACACATAACAGTACGTTTTAAATTTCGAGATGGTTGACTTTAAAAAATTCTTACTTTTTTTTGTAGGCATGGTAGAAACATGATTCAAATGTCAAATAAAAGGTGAAGTAATAAGCTTTCAGATGATTTAAAAATTTATTATTCTTTAATTTACTTGGTTGTTATATAAAAGATATGAATTTAAAGGTGATGGAATAAAAAAAAAGTAAATTTTTTCGAGTTTTATTTTATGCAAGAAAACTAATTTTTAAGGTTTCACTTCTACCACGTGTGAATTGCACACATGATTTTTTTTCTTTCAGGAACTTCTTTGTACAAATCGAAAGCTATACAAGAACTACATTGAAATGCTTTAGACCTTAGAACTAGTATTGATTAAGTCACATAACTTTGGTCTCTCTCTCTAAAGCATTCTGACGTCTGATCGTTCGAAAAGCTGCTCTGCGCCTATGATTCATTCAAATAGCTGCCCAAAAAGTTGAACCTCGCGTTCCGAAATTGTATGTGTTCTACACTAATTAGGTAAGGTATCCAGAAAAACTCATTAAAAATAAACTATTGCACCTAATACAAACAGAAATATAAGGCAGCCGCTCAGCTACTTAATGTGAAATATCACACAGACACCTCCAGATGGAGCTATAGTGTCATTGAAGGAGCTTCAAATGTTTTAGAGAAAATTCCTCGAAATTTGTACTGAACATTTTTCGCTCCATAACGGCAATGATATTTCATTACAGAGTGACTCTACGACTAAACAAACATCATTAAGTTGGGCACGTAGAATACTGTCCTTAATGTGGAACCTTGTGGTGTAAAAGTTCAACATGTTGCACGATGTTTTCATACATGTTTTCGCTATAAAACTCTGAAAGTTAATAATTTGATACTGACACTCTAACAAGCTTAAAGAATTAAAACCACAAATCAATCAGAGCAATAAATAACTAAATTTTTTTCGTTAGCAATGGGATATTTTTTCAAACTATTTACTAAGATGCCCTACTAGTGCATGACAACTTAAATTTCCAAAGAGACCGCATCAAAGGAAACCAAAACAACATAGCGTGTATAGTACCTACTACATAATTGCAGTGAAACACACCTGATTGCCTGCAGCGATATTGCTTCAGAATCAAAATATTTTATTTCAAAGGCGTTTTTTGAAATTCGATTGAATTAATAAAAATGATATACATACAGTTAGGCCAGTTAACATTTTTCATTCAAACAGTCTTCGTTGTCCACACCGCATCGGATTAAATAAAACCGCAGCCAGAGACAAGAAGATTATACCAATCAGCTTTTGATCTAAGGAAATGTTTGATCATTTTATAACGATTCAAATCCAAGTGTCATGAGTGTCAATTGATAACACTTTGACACTTTAACAAAACCAAATATATTTTATGTCAAAGATTGAATGTTTAGTTCTGAATTGAAGACTGCCAGAAGTAGAAAAAAATATGTGATTGTAAAGGAATGACATGCCTATATTAAAAAAAAAAAAAGCCCAGAGTCTTCCAACGAAAAACTGACAGCCAGTAGGACTAAAAGTATATTTTAAAATCTCCAAATAGGAGCAAGATTCTTATCATATTATTCATTTCCATTATTACCTCTCTTCTTTTGAAGTTCAAATTCACTTTTTATTTAATTAATTTTGTAAGTAAATTTTTTTTTTCCTAAAAAAATGTCCGTCTCTATTTGACACAAATAGATATATCTACCAAATTGACCATTATTCATAAAGAATATTACTCTAATTAACTAGGTAGTTAGCCAAGGAGCCAACCCTATATGTATATTTGCGGAAAAGCTTTCACTGTCAAATAAAATTTACCTCGTCATTTCATATTATATTATGATGTCATTTCTCATTTATAAAGAGAAAAATGATAGATAAACACCATTTCCTGCTGGGGGACATGGGACATCTCATTACAGATAGAAATATGACTAATGATCTAAACGGGCCAGGCATATCTATAGGCAAATAGGCATACTAGGTATTTAATGACAAATGAGAGAAGTGTCATCAAGGAAATATAACCGTATGTTATTACCACAAAAATATCTTAATTACCATATTTAAATAGGTAGTTTTTTTTTCTTTTTTTTAGGTTTGCTTTTTCTAAAAACAAGCCTCATGTAATTATCGATTTATTTTTGTATGGCAAATTTTTATTTCCGTAAAATAAAACTAAACATTTTTGAGTGGATTGTAGATATTTAAATAATTTTAATTTTTGGTTTTACAATTAAGTAATTGAATTGTTAGGGTAACTATACCATCAAGAAGAAACATTTAGGCTGTTTTGCATCTAGGACTAATAAACTGCTACTATTTTTACTTGCTCTATAGGGCAAGTATTGGTTTCGTGTCGAAAAAAAATTTTGAGGTTTTAATCAAAACCAACATTACGATGATGGAGAATTCCAAAAAAGTGTGTCTCGCAATTCCGTCCTTGCGTCTTTACGTCTGTGCGTCCATCTGTACACAAATCCCCACCCTAAACGAGTGGACGGATTTTCTTCAAATTTGGTACAAATGATTTTTATAGAAATCTGAAAGTTAGTTTTTTTTTGTTTTTTTTATATCTCGCTTAAAAAGTGTACCTCCCATACAAATTTTTCAATTCAAACCAAATAACTCGAAAACGGCTCTAACGATTTTGATTGAACTTTGCAGGCGTTATATTTAAAGCGATTGCAATAAAACTGCATTTTTATTTTTTTCAAATAAAGTCAAATAAAAAAAATTTGTTTTTCATTTAACAAAATTTTGCCCTGAATGTCGGCTCTTCCCCAACATCAACAAAAATTACTTATATAGAGGCAGCTCTTAAAATCTACAAGTAAACTAACATGAAAGTGTTTTGAACTGCAAGAGCAAGTACGTGCGACCCCAGTCGTGCATTTTATTTCGAAGGTTTTTAAAGAGAATTTCGAAGTTTTTCGTTTGACTTTTATACCTAGGGTAAAGTCGGGTGATATGGCACCACGGGTGATATGGCACCCTTTCAATATCCCCCACTTAATGACTTCTTTTCAAAGCAAAAAGAGCAAAATAGATCTCAGTCTGACGTAAGCTTTCAGTGGATGCATTCGGATCCGCAGTCACCATTGCCACTTAAATTTAAAAAATGGGTAAACAAAAAAGTGGGTTCAATTTGAGCGAAAAGTTTTTTTGTGTAAGATTGTTGTACGTGTGGTTCCAAAAGTATTTGACGCCGAGGGTTCATTTTAACACAAACAAAACGGTAACGGTTGTATTTTTGTGTTTGCTCATTGCAATAACTAAGCAAACGTGATTATTCGTGTCATTTAAAGAAAACAGAATTGAAGTCAAATGGGGGATATGGCACCCAAAAACCTCGGGATATATGGCACCGGTGCCATTTCCCCCGCATCTACTTTTGAACCTACTAATTTTTCAACTGACAATTGTATTTACAAAAAACTTCAGCAAACCATGCCAAATGCACTCAAACCCATATCACAGCAGCCGTTGGAGCTGCTGAATGTCATAAAAAGCTGGACCTAAGCATTTTGTGATTCCCTTCACACTTCACTACATTAAGAAGGCTACTTAAATGACCAGAACCTAAAAGTTTGCCAAATAGCTTTCAGATTGGCTGAAAATTGCGAATAAGGCAGTAATCATAATGTCAATTTTGGTCTCATGATTCTTGTACGTCTTTCAACAGATTATGCAACTAGTGTCACAAAAAAATATCAAGAAGAAATAGGGTGCCATATCACCCTCGATTAGGTGCCATATCACCCTCCATTTTTTCACTCATGTTTTTTATAATGTTTTTTATTTTTGCAAAAAATAACAAGAAATTATTTTTGAATTACACTTATGTACCTATTTTGTATTTAAGAAATAGTTTTAAAATAAATCTGCTTTTGTTTGAAATAGATATCTTCTTTATTTCTCATGTAATAACGAAAAACGAAAATGGGTGCCATATCCCCCGACTTTACCCAATTATATTTTTTTTTTTCGATTCAGCTTTTTTTATATTTTGTCTTTCAAAATTCTGCCATTATTTTTTTTTTTTTTTTTTTGAAGAAAAAAAATTCTGCTAATTCTGTTTTTTTTTCATAGCTTATGCGTTTACTAAACAAATAAATTGCACGACTGGGGTCGCACGTACTTGCTCTTAGAGTTCAAGTTGCTTAAATTTTAAAGACTTTTTATATAGAAATTTGGAAAATCTAAATATATGGGAAAAAAAAAAGGAAATTCGTTTTTTTTAATATACTTACATGCATTTTTAGAAAAAAAATTTCAAAATCGTTAGAGCCGTTTTTTAAAAAACTAATTTTTTATAAATAATTTCTTGGAAAAAAAGTTTTAAAATAAAATTGGTATGCCATTTTGTAGAAATCACTGATCAACATCTAAACACAAAATTTCAAAAAAATTTAATGTCCCGTTTTCGAAAATTGGATTTTTCAAAAAAAAATTTTCAAAATTTTTTTAAAAATCCAAAAAGTATTTTTTTCAAAATTTTGCTTTTGGCTTATATTTAAATTATATAATTTCTTCATCACAAAAAGTTTCGTTGAAATAGAATAAGCACTTTCGGAGATAATCGGATTTAAAAAAAAACGGTTCTATGGCAGGTACCGTTAATAATGATTTTCAAAAAAAAAATTTTCATTAGAAGATAGACCTTGTTTTAAAACTTACATTTGAATTTTTTAAACAAAATCGTTGGAGCCGTTTTTGAGCAATTTCAACTTTACTAAAATCGGTATATGACAAGTACCGTTATTTTTGGTCCAAAAAAATTAATTCCAAAAACCCCTCTGGAGAGTCGCCAAATAACGCTACACACCAAGTTTGACATTAATCGGTCCATCCGTTTAGGCTGTAGCTCCTTATACAGACAGACAGACAGACTGACAGACGGACTTCCGGGACCCACTTTTTTGGCATTCTCTACCATCGTAATGTTATGGAAAAATGTTATCTCAACTTTTTTTTTTGTACGAATACATAACTTGATATATAGTACCTATATCGCAAGTAAAATAGAAAATACACCTCATTGATGATTTGAGTTTGGTATACTTTCCTAACTTCCTAGAAGACTGACTTTCTGATAACCCACATTTATATACCGTTGAAAACAAATAAGAAACGATGTGTTGGGTGATGAAAAATATTCCTTTTCTTATTCAATTTTTTGGTTCTACTTGATTAATTAAAAAATTTTCAATTAGGTATTATTTTTCGAAGATATTTATCATTTAAGACCATTTCTCAATATTTTTAAATTTTTTGTTTTATCAAAAAAAAAAAATGACACTACAAAAAATTGACATAGTACTCGTAAGTAAGTAGTCTCAAATAAGCAGAAAATTTTGCGATATTAAAAAAGGGCCCGCTACTTAACATTTTCCAAAATTTTTTGCAGAATTTTGTAAAACAGAATTATGAAAATTAGCAAAAAAATTTTGACCCCAACCCCAATTTTTGATAGGAAAATTTTAGTTGAACTTGTTAAAAAAATTTTATTAGGTAATTTAAAATTTGTGTTAGACAGAGAGAAAGAGGGCTTTTGAACGCAGAGAGGTTAACGAAATTTCTATAATCTCTCAATGTGTCTTTCGTAAAAGAATGCAATTATAAATTTAATCAACATCAATAACGCTGACCAGCCCGCTGAGAACGAAGGCGAAGCTATTTGCTGAAAATATGCTGCTCGGCAAAAGTCTCCATTTAAAAAATGTCCCGTTTTATTTCTGATATTATGATTTTTAATTAGAGCCGACTTTAAGAGGGGGTAGTCAGGGTTGTAAAAATATCAGTACAAAAATGTATTTGAAACTATTAAGAAATTTTCTGCATTAAAAAAAAAAAAAACAATTATTTTGTTTTATATTCGTCGAATTTTTTCCAATTCTGACCATTTGGCCATACATTAGGTTCAACATTATAGTCAAATAGCAAGCATTTAAAGAAATTCGACGAATATTTAAAAAAAATATTTAGTGCACACATTTTTAATTGATTTTCTTTTTTTTTTCAATACAATCTTTTATTTGCAATCTTGTATTCTTTTATTTGCAATAGGGTCAAGGTGGGTAAATGTAAACAGGAGTAAATGAGAACATGGCTCATAACAAGCTTCAGTCAAATCTCTTTGACGCATACATAATTACAAATCGCGGACGCATGTATCTTTTAACTTATATACGTCAAACTCATTGCTGTCAAGAGAGAATTCATTCGTCGAGCGTATTTTCCGTGAAAGATAATTTTTTAAAGTGCCAAACAAGTCGTCAGTCTTTCAGAAATATTAAATATTTTTGCAGATTATATTAAGGCAGTTTAATTTGCAAATACTTTTTAGTTTTGAATTTTGATGTAGATTCTATATGAAACAAACAAATTTTAAAATACAGGACATTTATGTCGATTTGCATGTGTTTACATTTACCCCAGAATATTTTTCATAATGGGAAAATGTATACAACGTATTCTGGGGTTAAATGTCAATTGTCAACATATATTTTTGGTAAAATTATTGGTTTTAATAAAAATAAAGCATTTTTAGTCAACACATCATTTTCAGTGGATGATGTTGCAAACTCGGACTCAGAACTGCTCAGGATGCATAGGATGCATATTGGGTGTCTATATAAAGAATGAAAGGAAGAAAACAAAAACTTTTATTGGAATTTAAAAAAAGTTAGTGTCAAATACCTTCTTGAAAGTTTTTTAAGTCGTTATCCATATGATAAAAAGGAAATTCTAAATTTTAAACCACTGTTTGCATTTACCCCGAATTTGTAAAAAAAACACAAACTTGGTAGGGTATTTGTAAACATGCCATATTTAAACAATTTGGTCAATATTTTTGTTTGTATTTATAAAAAAGAATTGCCATCATTTCATATTTGCATTAGAAGATACCTACCTGTCAAGTTGTTCCGTAAAAACATATTAAAATTTAAAGCCAAAAGAAAAAAAAAAAAACACATGAAATTGCTTACATTTACCCACATTGACCCTACCTAATTCTAATTTTTTAAATGCAAAATATTTTTATTTGCAATAAAATTTTATTTTCAATATTTTTAGATGAAATAAAATGTTTTGTAATGCAAATTTTTTTTCAGCTGCAATAAATAATATATTTTTAATTTTTACTTTAAAGCAAATGCATTAAAAATAAATATTTTTTTAACAACAGGCAAGAACAAGAGCTGAGGAGTACTACCGAGAGTGGCCCGAATTTATTTATTTTTGACTTTCACAACGGCTTCTTTGACATCTTATCTTTGCTCCAGTGTTCGTTTTTCATCTACTCCAGTATTTCAAGCCCTGCTTCTTTGGAAGGACAAATGAGTAACTTATTTTCATTCAATATGATAACCTTTACCTTCCCAAGACGTTTTGATTCAGGTTTTGTTGCCCTATCATGTTTGCAAATAAAACTATATGTTTAAAATAGTTGTGGAACCCTACCATCCTCACTAGAACAATGTTGTTTTTTGTGTTTTCTGAACAATTTTAGAAATGTCGCTGTTCATAGAGGAAGGTGTCGATATGTTACGTTTGTTTGAAGAGAGAGGTGAAAATGTTAAATTTGCATAGCTGGTAATATGGTGTCATAAGTGACAGTAAAAAATATGAGTGGAAAATATGGAAAAGATTAAGAAAAACTGTTAAATCTTTTGCTGTTTAACTGATACTTTAATAAGCTAGAAATTTTTATTTTTTTTTGGAGACAGAGCTGTGTGAAATCTTGTACAGAGGTAATGCTAAAACCGGCACTGGTTAGCGAAACTGAAATTTTACCTACTATTAGTGGTTACAAGAACCACACTGCCGTACTAAGGAAAAAGGGCATTACGCACAAAAACCCGAAATTGAGTTAAAGGCATATTTGACATCCTGAAACAATGTCTCATTTATATGTTTAAACTAAAACCAGCGCGTCAATGAAGATGAGTACAACGATATTACACCGCTTCAGGGGTATTCCTTAAATAATAAAAAATGCATTTTCTTCCAACTCTAAGAATTAAATTGAAATTGAGAACATTTTCAATTCTCAACAACAAATGCATTTACTTACCTGAAAACTACAAAAATGGATGTACTTTAACTTTCAACTTTAAAAATTCAAAGGTATTCCGAATCAAATCTTTGCATTTTTATGATGGAGCCTGTTTTCAATCGTGCCAGGATGCGGACGGGAAGACCGAAGATCTGTGGTTCTTGTAACCACAAATCGTCATTACTTTTCTATTCCACATTACTTTTCGAGTACAGCGTTACAGCCAGTAATTATAAGTTAATAGAATGTTTTACAATTAAATCAAACAAAATTTTGCTGAGCTAGTCTTGACCATCAGACACCGTTTTCTTAACCATTACAAATTCCAAGTCGCTTAAGAGGAATGGAACCATCATAGTTAATACTATATTTATCAATGAAATGATTCCTAAATACAATATTTAAAAGTGTGTTGGACACTAGGCCCTGGTAGTCCAAACCGAATGTTCGGAAGACCTGTACTGTACATAGGTAGATTGTAGACCTATCAATCATCAAATCTTTCTATCTGCCAAGTTCCTACGTTAATTCCTAAGTAGATATCTTTGTAGGTATTCTTAGGGACTTTCTTTGATCCATTTAACTACCAAACAATATAATAGCCCCGCTTTGGCTATCCTTTTCCTATCTTTAAACAAGATTATAACTATATATAGGTTAGAAAACTCTCTTAATCACACTCATTAACAATTTACTTATTAGATATCTATCATAAGCACATCAACCGCGCCCCTTATTATCATTTCCACCATGTTTGTTCTTCAATTGAACGATATTTCAGTTTTCCAGTCCATGAACGTGTTCGTAATTATTATCCACAAAAACAAAACAAACTCACAAAAAGAAAAAATATTCATGTTCAATTCAAAGCAAAAAAAAAACGTAAAACCTTTCATTCTTCCATTTTTTCATGTGTTCCATCTCATACACGACCGAACTCAAACAATTAGGGTTGATGGCCCAACTTTGCTCCAAACACAGTAATACCGACCGACTCCTTGTCAAACTGTCAACAAATTACTCACAATGCAGTAAAGTTTTATTTTATGTTTGTGTGTATGTGAGGAATATAAATTCACTTCAACCACTTCGAAAGAGTGATTGGGAAAAAAAACCCCACTCGAATGCGCGTACTCAAAGTGACAGCCGCTCACTAATGACAGCTGAGTGCGCACGCATCAAAGAAAGATAGGAGAAGAGTGTAAGTAAGTACCAACAAAGGAAGATGGATAATTAATAAAACAAAAATATAAAAGCAGTCCCCAAGCTCCAACGAACCAGCAAAAGGCTTTGAATATCATATATCACTCTCTTTCACACTCACTCAGTTCCAATTGAGAAAACAAAGAAAACAACTCAAAACGAGTTCTTCCATCTCACTCAGCAAACTATTGGCTGCCATTGCTACAACATCGCCACGCCTCATTTACCCGACCACACAAAAATAAAACCAAATCAACTAAAGTGACGTCCCTCTCGGATTCCAATTGGAAACTCGTTTTGTTTCGCTCCCAAGTGTCTGAGTGAGAATCTGACAGTAGTTGCCGAATGAAATTCTCTGCGGTTCGATGGAAATTTACCGGCAAAACAAAATTGTGTGTTGAGTAATTTTGCATTTTGCCGTCGTGAAAAACTCGATTAACTGTTTGCATACCATAATGATGGAGATTTAGAAAAAAATCGGGAAATTAGTAGTTTGAGTGATTTTTTGTTTTTGACAGTTGTATTAATTATTGAGTGGTTATGGTTTGATAGATTTGATAAGTCACTTGTGGTTATAACTAATGACATAAAGTGATTAGCAAAACAAGGATAGAAGTGTTGACAATAAAAAATAATTAGATCTCGAAATCATGTGTTCAAGCCAACGTTCGGATAGTCCGGCGGGTTCGGAAATATCAGTTGGGTCACCGAGCCCACCGCCCCATCGCGGAGATGATTACTTCCAACCCTTGAAACGTCTACGTCTTGACACGGCTACAGATACTGCTGCCAAAGCTAGAACAGAAAGATTAAAGAGTTTTTCGATCGCCGATATTTTGGGCAAAAATGACAACCGCAATAATGAATCTGATGAAGTTCGAAGTTTGAATTTGATTGTTCGGCCTTGGGATGCGGTACGTGGACCGATTCCTGTGCGGCCGGCATTTTTTCCACCTGCCGCTTTGTTGGAATATGAACAACATTTGGCAGCATTGGATTATCATAGACAATTGCAGGCGCAATTATTGCGCCAAATGAGTGTGGACATGACAATTCCGACATCGGAAAGCGGTTCGGAGAGATCTAGTTCGGCAGCAAGTGATGATTGTTATTCTCCCGAAACGGGTACAAGTAATAATCGGTTATCTTCGGAACCGGATTTGAGAAGGGACTCGAAAGATGGGCAGAGTGTAAATGGTCAAAATAAATCTAGTTACCGGGATAAGGCTAAATCGAATGGAACACCGCTAGATGCTTTATTTCAATTGACAAATAAGAATTTTGACGATGTGAATGGTAAGTTTAAAATAAAATGATCCAGGTTTTCTTATCACATATCTTAAAGGTACATATTAAAGCTTAATAGCTAAGGTTGGAAATCCGAAAATGATGACTCAAAAGTCAAAATGTGTTTCCCCCTTTATTGCTTCCGTTTAAAATGACGGAAGTAAAAGTTCGATTACTTCTTCGCAGTGTTGCTGTGTAATGGAATATTTGTTATTTTTCTAAACTAAGAACACAAACAACGCTGGCGACAACGTTCTTGTTTGAAAAACGGAAACGTAAGCGTTGTCTTAGTGCGGAGATTCCCGTAAGACACTTTGTAACTAAAAACTTACACCTAAACCTCGTCGACTACCAAAAACGCTACTGGCAGGTTTTTTTTTTTTGTTTCCCAATATTAATCATTTGGTTCCATTTGTCAGTTGTGTAGATACATATGTATTTTTTCTTGCACTCAGAACAATCTGATTTTGCATGTTTTTTGAATAGATAGCGACAAAAACTTTTAGATTGTTTACTTTTTTATTGGGTATCAACGATACAAATTTTAAAAATAAAAAATATAAAAGGGTGAGATTGTGAAAATGATTTTTTGTAAGAAAAAATTAGTAGAAGCATTTGCAAAAACTAAGAAAATTCAGACCTGTTTATTAATTTTATTATAAAAGGAAATTGCTAGTTTTGAGTGAATATGATACATTTTGATAATTTATTAATAAAATAGTCAAAACATTTTTTTTATTATATTTTTTAGTGTCCGGATACTAAAACTAAAATTTAAGACTTTTTTAGTTCCCGGACACAGTGTCCGGATACTGAAAATATGAGGGAAAAGGAAAAATCGCTTTTTTAGGCTTTTAAATTGTAGTTTGGAACATATTTTGGGTTTTAATGCAATAGAATTGCATTTCTCTCTCAATGTTTCAGTATTCGGACAGTGTTACCTAAGTTAAAATATGTGTGTCCAGATACTGAAAAACTTGATTCAGTTTCCGGACACCCTTGTATTTAATGTAATTTTAAGTGTTTTTGTACTTTTAATCTTGCTATCTTATAAGGAATGAATTCAAAAAACATATCACAGACCATAGAGGATACAAGGATTTATATAAATCCAATTCTAGCTTTGAGAGAAGCTGAAAACATTAGTAGGTAAGGAACAGCAGTTTTTAGCCAAGAGAGCATTATAAAATAGTTTGAATAGCTCTAAAATTATTTGAAAAGTACAGGAACATATTTCCATTTATGACTCGAGTATGATATTAAATGGCGATGAAACCAGTTTTTGTCTCTACCCAAAGACTAGCCAAATTATATCACGGAGAAAACATAACGGCAGGGAAAACTTTACTTCTGGTATATTTAATCATAATAAAGTTAATTATATTAGAAATTAGTTAAATGTACCAGAAATAAAGTTAAATATACCAGAAATAAAGTTAAATATACCAGAATGTAAGTTATCCCTTCGTTATTTTCTCTGTGTAGTCTCCTTAGGCTGAGTAGAGAAAACTATTTTGATTATGTTGCAAACTGCGCACACAAACGCTTGCTTGATGACAAAGTGGAACATCGTGTGATGGACATAAGTCACATTCAACACTAAAGTTGAGTGAATTTTGTTCCAAAAATCTAGTTTTTTTGTACGCATTGCCACCGAACACAACTCACATCATGCTGTCAATGTTAGTGTCCTTAAACCCCCCTAATCTGTTTGAGAGATAACAATAATTCATGGATTAGATTTAGTCCTAGCACTTCCGAACTGAATTTTTCACCACTTTTAAATGAAGCAATAATAAAAATATGGATATGGTGGTAACAATGTGATGTTATTGAGGAATGAGGACCATTAAATTTTATTGTCACCTTCAGTAATTATGAATTCTGGAAATATTCGTTCCGTGCTTCAATCTATCTCCAAGCCTACCAATTTTGACAATTCCTTCGGTTCCGAACGAAGTTTCAATTTCATCCCAAGAACCTCGTTTTAACATAAACGTACCTAAGTCCTTATTTATAATTGTTTTAACGAAAAGTTTACTAAGAAAAGTGGATTGTTACCCTTATTATAAGAACTAATTTTCGTTTGTTTTGTAGGTACATAATAAAAAAAGTTCTTATAGGATTTTTTTTAAACTGAAATGAATTATTAATTCTTTTAACAAATATAAGCTGTAAGTGTGTCCTTTTTGTTGATTGCTTAGTGATAACTTTTATTAAAAACAATTTATTCTTAAACCAAAACCAAACAGTTTTTTTTCAACAATTAACTTTTTTTAATACATTTTTTTGGTATATTAAAGTTATATGTTCATATTTTTTTCAAAAACAAAAGATGTTTTATTTCATAAAAAAGAAAAAAAGAACCATAAATTCATACAAAATTATCGTGTCCGGACACTGAAATAAATTTGTCCGGAAACCAAATTTTTCGTCCGGACACTAGTGCAAATCGAACTTTTTTTATTATTTTTATTTTTAAATATTAAAATGTTTTATTTAAAAATTATATGAATGTAACATTATTACAAAAATGCCAAACTTTAAGAAACTACCAAAATATTTGCTATAGCTTGAACAGCAATAAAACTATTCAACGTCAAAGTTCAAAAGTACCTTAACTGTCCGGATACTAGTGCCTTTACCCTAATTTGTTACAAATGTCATATTTAAACCATCATTTAACTGTTTTTAGACAACCAAACTAGAAATTATTCCTTTTAAAATAATTTTGTTTCTATCAGTTCTAACAAATAGTAAGCCAAATATTCCGGTATAATTTTATCATTCACAGTTTGCAGTTTCTCAATGAAAAAAATCTCGAAAACAAGTTTGCTTTTTGGCAATATTGTAAATGTAAAATGACAAACCGTATATGACCACTTACAAACCACTCAAATGGCTCAAACATTTACACAAAATTCTTGTTGGTTGCTGTTGACTCACTTATACACTGAGAAAAAGGCATTTAATCAAAATGATGCTCTCATTAAATTTATATTCTTTTAAATAATAAGATTTCTTATAAAAACAAAAATATTTGTATGCTTATTTCAAAACGGCAGTCTTCTTGGCAAAAAACCATCCAGAAATCTGGTTAATTTAATATATTTTAAGTAACATTTCAAAAGCATTTATAAAACCTTGAAGTTTGGGTTATGAACATTTTCTCAATTAACTTTCAAAAATTTACGTGTGTTTTATTTTTGTAAAACTTAATAAATGTTAAAAAATTAAACTTTGCAAAATTATCAAAATACTTACAAGTACCTATTCTTCTAAGAAAATTGTGTGTTATTTTTTACAAGTAAATTTTCTCTACAATTAAACCAAAAATTTCCTCTCAACGACCATCAAAGTAATAAGTAAGTAAGTAAGTAGATATGAGTAGTAGCCAAATAATTATTTTTTTAAGTTGCAAATGAGTAGCAAAAACGATTTAAGAATAACAGCTGACAAATCATCTAAGTGAAATTGTAGAAGATCCCGCCATAGGACTAGATTATTTTGCAAATGTCTGAGTATTTGCAATGTCTGAAGCTATAAAAGGCCGTTTTTTGTCCCTAAATGTGTACTTTGGGGGTACATATGTACCTATATTGAAAAAAAATTTGCAGTTTTAGTTTATTCAATATGCCCTTCAAAACGTATATTAAATGTCACGAGAAAAATATTTTTAAAGTTTGTTTTTTTGCTATACAGTGTATTGAAATTTAATAATCATTTTTATCAAAAAAACAAAACCGATTTCCACGGCTAAAAATGGGTTTTATGGTTTTTCTAATAGTTCCTATGGCCAGAACTGAACGAAATTGAAATGGGACCACATGGTAGCCATCAGCTTTCCAAAAAGAATTATCAAAATTGGTTCACTCAGTCCAAAGTTATGAGGTAACAAAACAAGCACAAACAAAAAAAAATACATTCGAATTGAATACCTCGTCATTTTTGGAAGTCGGTAAAAATTTGTAATTTTTTCTAAAAAAAAAAAAACAAACAAGCCAAAAAACTAAGTTAAATCAAAAATTTAGCAGATACATAAACATCATTTCAAATAACTTTTGTGCTGATTTTTGGTGAATTTTTTCTCAAACATCGAATTTAACGGTTTCGACTTTTAAACGTCCATATTTCGAGTTTCAGATTGTTTAGATTTTTTGTTTGTATGTGTGACTTTTATAATATATAATATATATATCGATTCCAGTATTAAATTTTTGTATAAGGTACATTTTGTTAAGGAAATAGATTTTTAACCTTTTTCTAAATTCACCCAACTTAAATTTCAAATTTCTAAAAATCCTTAATATTTAAATTTGTAAATTACTCAATTGGTACACTCAAATTGGTACACTCAGATAGTATTTTGACTTGATAGAAGAATTTTGAAATTCACAAATTCCTTAGATGCCTTCTGCAGCTTTGTTGCTAATGATCTTTTGTTGCAATATTCGCATTGTTTGTTTTGTTGCTGTTGTTTGCTTTCTGCTAATCAGGTAATCAATGTAAATTTCTATCCAAAAACCGGAAACTATTTCGCAAACAAATCAAAATCATAACCGTTATCATCAATCAGCAACCGTATTTGCATGGTAAAAAAAAGCAGTAAAATAGAACGCACACAGTCTTTGTTTTTTTTTTTGCATTTTTGTTTAACAAGAAACCAAAGACCCTCCCAATAAAAGAGTTTTCATAAATAAATTATGCCATTTCCCATGATGGAATGGAATTCAATCCCAGTAGCTGGATCGTGGGGCATTGCTTCATCATCATAATCATTATATGGAGGCCTAATACATCATGATCAACTATACAGCAACAACAACAAGTGATTACTCTGTGGCCACAAAAATGATGAATTCCTTTGCGGAATTCCCTGAGCTACCATTATACGGACACAGAGTCACCGTGCGCGGCAATATTGTACATCACACAGAAGCACCAAACGCGCAGAATTCAGATTTGAGCTTGAGCAGCTTCTCTGAATCGAATCGATAGCCAGACGAATGGACGTCAGTTGAATGAAATTGAAGCCACCTCTGATTATAGAGCGATTTGTGCGTACGTGCCTCGCGCAAATTCAATTTATATACCCCAGAGGTGCATCGCAGATGAGACGATGACCAACAACGAAACGATGATGATGATGACGAGCTGACGGTAAACCACAGCGGCAAAAGCAGTAGCAAAATAGCCATCAGCCAGTATACCAGTAGCCACTTGTTTGACCATAATTTGAGGTCTTCACTCTTCACTGAGAGGCTTAACAAGCTGGCAAAGACAGCGCGCACAATACTGACGGTGCACTATGGAAACTCTCTACCCCTTGGTACGACTTGGACGCTCTCGAAGCGGATTGATTAAACCACCTTCCAGGTGACCTTACTACTGTTCTTACGCTTGGCCGCATGAATATGATTATGCGCCATGACATCACGTGATTGCATCAATCCGTTGAGATTGAATCGCATTGAGGCGATATGCGATGTGTGTGCAGCTAATCAGTAGCCAACCCGACTTTGATTGATTTTTACTCAGCGTTTTTTGCGTTTTTTTCGTTTTTGTGCTGTACGCATTTCGCAGTCGTCGCTGTGGCTGGTGGAATCGTGAGCCATCTCATATATTGAAATGGGAACAGGAAATTACCGGAAGACCGCGTAGACGTGGAGCAGCCACATATGCGCAGTGCAACATCGAACTGTGTGCTCCAAAAAAAAAAACATTGACTTGCTGAGATAATCGTTATTGGTGAGCTCTTTTTGACTGCAAAGATTGCCATAGAGTTTTTCATACCGGTACGATATAATCCTTATGGTTTGGATCTTGTATGGTGGCCGAATGATCTCCGATCGACGGATGTGTGTGCCAGTGGTATAACAAGAATATCGTTTTTGTGATGAGTACAAGTTTATTAGCCGCATGTGAAGGTTATTAGATGGTATAATTGGGCTTGGGAGAGGATTCAATTTTTTTATTTTAACGCAGATTCAAATATTCCTTTTGCATATACAGAATCAGCTGAATCAGCGGAAGCAATGTCACGTAGGGCACTCAAATTATAACTTTATGTGAGCGAAATTATGGACCTGTTGTATTGATGGTAAGTGGTTAGATACAGGTTGGTTATTATGATTGAGGGCATCATCAAATTAAGGGTTATGTTACTGAGACTGTAATTTTTTTGGCGCCATCAAACTTTTTTTTCAAGTGCATTAGAAAACTCATCATTTGAAAAAAGGCAAACCTCTACTATTAAGATCAATCTTAGGTGGTAAATCAATGAGTCGGCAACCTGCATAAGATTACTTTATAATATTTTATTCAAAGCTTTATAGGTAGCGTTGAATGACTACAAATAACACTTTAAGATCTTAGCCAACGGTTGTATTTAGCATATGGGAACTCAAAATTTGCGAAATCATTTATTGTTTATCATAAAATATTAATATTAAACACAGATATTGTAAAAACCTTTTACTAGAATTCAGTTTCAAGCTTCTCCTGCCTGGATTTATAGTCGGGTTGGGGTCAAAATTCTGCCGGGGTCAAAATTCTGCTTTCAAAATTCTGCTTTTCAAAATTCTGCTTTTCAAAATTCTGTTTTTCAAAATTCTTTTTTCAAAATTCTGATTTTCATAATTCTGTTTTACAAAATTCTGCAAAAAATTAAAAAATGGTTTGGAAAATGTTTAAAATCGCGCGCTTTTTTAATTTTTTTTTTTTTTTGCTGAATTTAGTAAAATTATCTCTTCGCTGCTTTTTTGATTACTTACTCACTTTGTCAGTTTTTTTTATGTTCATTGTTTGTTAGATAAATCACATTGTTTGTTTGATAAATCAATAAATTAAAAAATATTAAAATATTAAATATTAAAAAATTTCGAAAAATAATTAGAAATTTATTAATTTATCAAATAAAAGTATATGTTTCTATCTTTCTTTTTAGTTTCTAATAGTTTTTAACGGCTTATAGATGTGAATTGTAAGAAAGTCAGTCTATGCATTATAACAAATATTTGGGACAGTTAGACAATAAACAGTAAGGAAAGTTGAATTACTTTAATGGATTAATGAGATGTAAGCGCATATGCTATGAAAAAACAAACAGAATTAGCAGAATTTTTTTGTTCAAAAAATATGCTGGCAGAATTTTGAAAAGCAGAATTTTAAAAAGCAGAATTTTGAAAAACAGAATTTTGAAGCCAGAATTTTGACCCGATCCCTTTATAGTCACCTAGACAAAATGTTTTAACAAACACACTTTTGAATTAATTACTTCTCTTGGTGCTTCCAAAAATCAATTGTTCTACCTAAAGCTTAGTTAGATAGTGTATTTATATTATTTTACTATCCCATGAGTTGTACTTTCCAGTACTTGTACTTTTGTTTAAAAAAATATATGGAAAGATTTCCATTTCAAATAGAAACTTAAAATTTACTTCTTTTAGGACCAATTTATTGAGCCTCCATTAAATTTTGAAATTTGTCGTTTTAGTTAAAAGCTTTGTTAATCTAATGACGTCTAAGGCCCAATTTATTCACTCTCCATTATTTTTAAAGGCTCCATTAAAAATTATAAAACTGTCAAATCGCATACAAATTTTAAAATTTCCCTTTTTTAATGGCGACTTTAAATTTAATGGAGTGTGAATAAATTGGACCTAAATGTTTCCATCATTAAAAATTCATTTAATTCACTCTGCTTTAGTTGAAGTCTTTACTTTTAATGGAAACTTTAAATTTAAAACTCCATTAAAAATATCCCAGGGATTTTTTATTTTTTTGAAAAATCAAACTGTCGAAGCTAAGATTTTGTCAAATAAAATATATTTAAATTTGAAGATTTGAAGGATAAACAATACCTATAAAAACACAAAAATGATGGCCCGTAAGTATTTTGCAGGTAAAACGCCAGGCAAAAACCCACAGACGGTGTTACGATATTACCAGTGGAAACCAAAGGCTGAAAATATTGCAATTTTTGAGATGTGATTAGGATTACGCAGCATCTCAACGCTGATTTAGTTTTACTAGTCGTGTAGATATTCTCTAGTAGATGTACTATACAGGGTGTCCCAAAAGTAATGGATCAAACGAAATATGCTGATAGGCCAACTTAAGGGCTCTCAGAATTTGGTAACTTGTTCATCCCAAATCCTTACGGTTTTCGATTTAATGCAGTTTTGGTGAAATTTCGAAAAATGCCATGTTTGCATCAGTATTTTGCTTCCTCCGCTCATAATTGATTTTTGTTTTTTACAATTCTTCCACTAAAACGTTGCCTAATAATAGGAAATAATTAATTAATCAAAATATTTTTTATTTCATACGCCATTTTGCTGCAAATTAATTAACAGTTCCATGTTTTATAAAAACTCAATTTCTTACTTTTATTTCAGAGCAGCATCCCGAAAAAAATTTGCATGGTGTGATACTGGTTTATTATTTTAAAAACTTGCCGTGTTATTGCAGTTTTCAAAAATGTATACAAATTTCCAAAGTTGGAGTTAGAACGAAAGATATTACAATTTAAATGTAACAAAACAGGGTTTTCCAGAGAAAAATAACAAACAAAAGCCGAGACTTTTATTCAAAAAGAAATAAACAAACAACAGTCGAGAAAATGTGTTTATTTTTCTTTGTTATTTTTCTCTGAAAAGCCCTATTTTGTTGCATTTAAATTGTAATATCTTTCGTTCTAATTTCAACTTTTGAAATTTTTATACATTTTTGAAAACTGCAATAACACCGCAAGTTTTAAAAATAATAAACCAGTATCACACCATACAAATTTTTTTCGGCATGCTGCTCTGAAATAAAAGTAAGAAATTGAGTTTTTATAAAACATGGAACTGTTAATTAATTTGCAGCAAAATGGTGTATGAAATAAAAAATATTTTGATTAATTAATTATTTCCTATTATTAGGCAATGTCTTAGTGGAAGAATTGTAAAAAACAAAAATCAATTATGAGCGGAGGAAGCAAAATACTGATGCAAAGTCGGGATTTTTCGAAATTTCACAAAAACTGCATTAAATCGAAAACCGTAAAGATTTGGGATGAACAAGTTACCAAATTCTGAGAGCCCTTAAGTTGGCCTATCAGCATATTTCGTTTGATCCAATACTTTTGGGACACCCTGTATACCTTTATGACTAGAAACTAAATTCAGAAAATATAAATGATCTAAAAGCATTTTTAAAGCATAAGTCTGCCAACTACAGAAGAATTTCACATGAATGTGACGGAAAAAAAGAGCCCACAGAAATCAATATGAGTATAATAGTGACAATGGCAATATCTCCTTGTGATTATTTTAGAAATAAAGCAAGTGCAAGCTTCGTCAGACAATATTCGATTTTTAAAATTACTTTCATGAAAATGCATTTAGTCTTTATTCTTGCAACAATTCTTACAGGTAACATGAGTTACCAATTTAATGTAAAGTAAGTTACCTAAATATTTTCAAATTTTTCCTCGAAATATTAAACAAATGTTTAATTTTGTCACTCATATTAAAAGCTTGTAATTTTGTATGTATGAAATCTTCATTAAAAACAAATTGAGATTCTTAAATTCCTTAGAAAAACATCAAACTGTCGGACTCTTAAAACTCGCGCCCAAGTATTGTAACGTGAGTAACAGACTTTTATTTTTTTCTTACATACATAAAAATGTGTTTTACTTAAGTAGGTATGTAATAAAGTTATGCTGCATTCATAGACAGTATTTTCGAATCAATTTATATTAAAATTGATAATTAACAACAACAACCTTAAACCAAAATTTCAAAAAAATCAATAAACCATTTTCGAAAACTTGATTCTTTAAAAAAATATTTGAACATTTTTTTTTTGAATCCAAAAATTTATTTCTTCAAAACTTTATTTTTGATTTATGTATAAAAGCTTTTGTGTACAAAAAAAAATTGATAAAATTAAATTAGTCGTTTGAGAGAAATTCAGAGCTAAGAAAAGTGACTAAGAAAAAATATAGTAGAAGGAGAGCCCGACTCAGGACAACACGACTTTGTACACCCCGACTCACGACAGCCCAATTCAACCCATAGCGCGGCTCAAGATAGCCCGACTCATCGCAACTGGACTCAGGTAACAACTCGACCTGAGTCGAGTTGTGATGAGTCGGGTTATCTTGAGTCGGGCTTCCCGAAAAAATGGCTTTCGAAAAAACCTTTTTTTGTTAAAAGATAGTCCTTGTCCAAAAACTCACACTTAAATTTTTTTTTAAATCATCAAAGTATTTCAATGAAAATAGAACAGACTTGAGCTTAGGATTGACGCTCAGCCCTCTCAGTCGCCGGGATTTCCGCTCAGCTACTTAAAGTTTACGTGACCGTTCACGTACATTTTCATAAATGTTTTAATTTAGTTCACAATGGTACTGAAATTGCTTCGTTTTTCTATCTAAAACACAAAACAAAATAAACAAACTTAAAACTGGAATAAATTTTCGAAAATTATTTCTTTATTAATGTCGTTTTCGATTGGTTTCACTCAAGGATTCACTCATTCTTAAGTCCAATAAAACAGCCTGAATCGCTTCCACTTAATTCTGAAATTTTATACCTGTATTGGTGAATAATCAAATACAAAATGTTTGCTTTTCTACTAAGAAATTTGGTTTGATGTTTAATTATTTAAATATTATGTCGTTTTCGATTGGTTTCACTCAAGAATTGACTCATTCTAAAATCAAATGAAATCGAATGGAAGAGGTCAAATCGCATCCGCTCAATTCTATTTTTTTTTTTTCTGTGTTTCAAATGTCATATTTTATTATTTTTTTTTTTTTTCTTTCAAACGAAAGTCATGACGTGAAGTTGGAAAATTTTTAACTAATATTTGAAGAAAATGGTAGTTTATTATTGTATCAATTTTTTATTTGTAATTAATTTAAATTTCAGAAAATTATAAATTGTTGAATGCAAAACAAAAAACACTGATTGAGTGTTTTTTTTTTTGACATGTGAGTGAATTCTGATTTGAAATCGAGAAGAGAATTTCTTCTTCTCAGAAGCTTTCTAGCTGTCAAATTCGTGCGAATAAAACACTTTCATAAGTCTTCTGAATGATCCCGGACGCTTCCGAACTGCCAATCGAAAACGACGTTAGTGATTTTGAATGAATTTTGATTTGAAATCAAGAAGAGTACCTATACTTTCACGCTCAATCGAAAACGAAATAAGTTTTCAGAAATGACGCCTGCGTCAGCTTTTGAGAAATTCTTCATTAAATTTTGAAAAGCTTGGATGCTACCCATGGGATTTTATGAGATAAAAATCATCTTATTCTCAATTCACTCTTCCAACAAAAATTCTTTCCTATCTTTCTATTTCTTCTGACTAGTTACTTACTTACTTAGAAATAACTTTCAAAAGCAGTTTTGAAAACTAACATGAAATTTCGGTTTTGAAAATTTAATGAAGAAACTTTCCAAAGTTGAAAAATTGAATTCGAAAAATTCTTTAGGTACAAAGTTATCAAATACCAAATTTATAAAACAATTTCTAAAAATATGACCAACGATATCCAAGTTATTAACTATCTACATAAGTTCTAAATGAGTAACGATCAAAGAATATAAACTGAAAACCCCTTTTACAAGAAATAATGAAAAGAGAATTCTTTACTTACTATAAAATTATTGTTCGATCAATAAAAAAATTGATTTTCTTGACGACCTCTTGTACCAAAAGAGGAACTCGATTTCTCAAATTAAGTTTAAGGTTAAATTAAAAATATTAATTATTAGAATTTTTAAAAATTAATTGCTTGACCCTCGTTGAGAAGTGATTTTTTTTTAATTGTAGAGAGTTTCAAAGGGTTGGGTTAAAAATGTGTTTAACAAAATTCTGCAAAAAGATTTAAAACAGTTTGGATAATGTTTCAATTTTGTTGTGCATGATTTTTTTTTTTTCATTTTTGCTGATATCTAACTAGGTCGGTAAATTTCAAACCGTAGCTAATATTTATGCCCTTTGAACTATAAGAGCAAGTATGTGCGACATAATCGTTCATTTTATTTGATTCTAGTATACAGGATAGGATTTTTTGGGTACCTTAAAATTCCTCCTTCCGGGTAAAATATAAGGTGATCCGATTTCATATAATGATATAACGAACTATTTTCAAATTTTTCAAAGAGGAATCGGAATAATATTGTGATTGTTTATAAAAATGACAAAAGGTTTAACTAGGTGAATATTAAAATACAACAAAATATCTGCAATATAGAAGAACTTTACCGAATTAATTCCAAAGTGACCAATATCTAAAAACTACTTTTGAGCACAACCAACCATGCTAGTTTCATGGTTTTCTTCTTCTACTTCTTTAATGTAAGGCCCGCTCACTACTGTAAGTTTAGAAGTTCAAAAAATTGTTCAGAAAGTAATTTGGCAATATATAAAACGTTGGAAGCTTCTTGAAATTTGACTTAGATCCTTATTGCGGTTTCAAGCTACTATGTTGAAATGTTCGTCTTGTTTGTTCTGTTGCTTGTTTTCTGCTAATCAGGTAATCAATGTAAATTTCTATCTCAAAACCGGAAACTATTTCCAATCCCATAAAGTCGGTAAACAAATCAAAATCATAACCGTTATCATCGCTACGCCATCATCAATCAGCAACCGTATTTGCATGGTAAAAAACAGTAAAATAGAACGCACACAGTCTTCTTTTTTTTGCATTTTTGTTTAACAAGAAACCAAAGACCCTCCCAATAAAAGAGTTTTCATAAATAAATTATGCCATTTCCCATGATGGAATGGAATTCAATCCCAGTAGCTGGATCGTGGGGCATTGCTTCATCATCATAATCATTATGGAGGCCTGTAATACATCATGATCAACTACAACAACAACAAGTGATTACTCTGTGGCCACAAAAATGATGAATTCCTTTGCGGAATTCCCTGCGCTTCCATTATACGGACACAGAGTCACCGTGCGCGGCAATATTGTACATCACACAGAAGCACCAAACGCGCAGAATTCAGATTTGAGCTTGAGCAGCTTCTCTGAATCGAATCGATAGCCAGACGAATGGACGTCAGTTGAATGAAATTGAAGCCACCTCTGATTATAGAGCGATTTGTGCGTACGTGCCTCGCGCAAATTCAATTTATATACCCCAGAGGTGCATCGCAGAAGAGACGACGATGACCAACAACGAAACGATGATGATGATGACGAGCTGACGGTAAACCACAGCGGCAAAAGCAGTAGCAAAATAGCCATCAGCCAGTATACCAGTAGCCACTTGTTTGACCATAATTTGAGGTCTTCACTCTTCACTGAGAGGCTTAACAAGCTGGCAAAGACAGCGCGCACAATACTGACGGTGCACTATGGAAACTCTCTACCCCTTGGTACGACTTGGTCGCTCTCGAAGCGGATTGATTAAACCACCTTCCAGGTGACCTTACTACTGTTCTTACGCTTGGCCGCATGAATATGATTATGCGCCATGACATCACGTGATTGCATCAATCCGTTGAGATTGAATCGCATTGAGGCGATGCGATGTGTGTGCAGCTAATCAGTAGCCAACCCGACTTTGATTGATTTTTACTCAGCGTTTTTTGCGTTTTTTTTTTCGTTTTTGTGCTGTACGCATTTCGCAGTCGTCGCTGTGGCTGGTGGAATCGTGAGCCATCTCATATATTGAAATGGGAACAGGAAATTACCGGAAGACCGCGTAGACGTGGAGCAGCCACATATGTGCAGTGCAACATCGAACTGTGTGCTCCAAAAAAAACATTGACTTGCTGAGATAATCATTATTGGTGAGCTCTTTTTGGCTGCAAAGATTGCCATAGAGTTTTTCATACAGCTACGATATAATCCTTATGGTTTGGATCTTGTATGGTGGCCGAATGATCTCCGATCGACGGATGTGTGTGCCAGTGGTATAACAAGAATATCGTTTTTGTGATGAGTACAAGTTTATTAGCCGCATGTGAAGGTTATTAGATGGTATAATTGGGCTTGGGAGAGGATTCAATTTTTTTATTTTAACGCAGATTCAAATATTCCTTTTGCATATACAGAATCAGCTGAATCAGCGGAAGCAATGTCACGTAGGGCACTCAAATTATAACTTTATGTGAGCGAAATTATGGACCTGTTGTATTGATGGTAAGTGGTTAGATACAGGTTGGTTATTATGATTGAGGGCATCATCAAATTAAGGGTTATGTTACTGAGACTGTAATTTTTTTGGCGCCATCAAACTTTTTTTTCAAGTGCATTAGAAAACTCATCATTTGAAAAAAGGCAAACCTCTACTATTAAGATCAATCTTAGGTGGTAAATCAATGAGTCGGCAACCTGCATAAGATTACTTTATAATATTTTATTCAAAGCTTTTGGTAGCGTTGAATGACTACACATAAGACTTAATGATCTTAGCCAACGGTTGTATTAATCAAAAGTTGTTGGTTAATCAAGTTAATACATTCCATTTTATCAAGCACGTTTGTTTCTTCTGCTTTTTTTACGGATCTAGAATTCTTGTTGATTTCGATGCCACTTTTTTAAAAAATGATTCCAAAAATCAATTGTTCTATCTAAAGCTTAGTTAGATAGTGTATTTATATTATTTTACTATCCCATGAGTTGTACTTTCCAGTACTTGTACTTTTGTTTTAAAAAATATATGGAAAGATTTCCATTTCAAATAGAAACTTAAAATTTACTTCTTTTAGGCCCAATTTATTCACTCTCCATTATTTTTAAAGGCTCCATTAAAAATTATAAAACTGTCAAATCGCATACAAATTTTAAAATTTCCCTTTTTTAATGGCGACTTTAAATTTAATGGAGTGTGAATAAATTGGACCTTAAAGTCTTTACTTTTAATGGAAACTTTAAATTTAAAACTCCATTAAAAATATCAAAGGGATTTTTTATTTTTTTGAAAAATTAAACTGTCAAAAGCTAAAATTTTGTCAAATAAAATATATTTAAATTTGAAGATTTGAAGGATAAACAATATAAAAACACAAAAATGATGGCCCGTAAGTATTTTGCATTTAAAACGCCAGTCAAAAACCCACAGACGGTGTTACGATATTACCAGGGGAAACCAAAGGCTGAAAATATTGCAATTTTTGAGATGTGATTAGGATTACCCAGCATCTCAACGCTGATTTAGTTTAACTAGTCGTGTAGATATTCTCTAGTAGATATACTATATATGTGCTCTTCTTCACTCTGCAAAGTGGATAAGAAAAGCATTAATTTCTTTGAATTTTATGTCTATTAAAAATCTCAAATAAAGTGTTTTTCATTCTTGGTATTATGAAATTGATTGAACACATTTTCAACATCCCATTTTTTCATATTCTTGCATGTTTTATTCATGTTTAATTGTTTACTGACACTGAAACTTTGTTTAATAAAATAATAAATGAAATGACATTTGACGCTAATGAAGAGTGAATAAATAGAAATCCTGTTTAAAACCTCCATTTGCTCTTAAAATCCCTCTTAAAAGGTCGAATTTGGTGTTTTAAATAAAACGCCTTTTAAATTTAAGGCTAAATTAGTTAATGATGCCAAACTTCAAAAAAATCCTTAAAAAAGACTAAATTAAACGAATTTGGTTTTTAATTTTAATGGAGAGTCAATAAGTTGGGCCTTAATCTTTTCTATAGAAAAAAATGTAACGCATACGCCACAGTGACCTGCAAATCACTCGTCTATATTTTTTAAGTTTTTTGCCTAATGATCAAAAAACGGTCTTTCATATCGAAAAACTGTTTATGTAAGAAATAAAGATAATAAAAAAATCTACAACTTTTAATACAAAAAAAAAAAAACTTAAATTAAAGATAAATATGACGAATATAAGAAAATCACCTTTTGACGTGTTTCGAAAAAACTACCCTAACTTTTAAACCAATAGACCAGGGTCGATAATTTTTGAAACCAAAAAAAATCATAGTAGGATGAAACCCATTGGAAAAGGAGGTGAATATGATAAAAATTAAAAGAAAAATAAATTACGGGCGAGCCGAGTTCGGGAAGTGGGTGGGTTGAGTTTTTAATGGTAAAAAATGGCATATCTCGATTTCCGGCAAAACTACAAGTTCTATGGAAAAAATTTGTATATCAGAAAGAAGAGATTTTAACGAACAAATTACCCACCTATTTTTTGAAAAAACTGATATTTTGACACTTGAATTTTCGATTGAAAATTAGGGTGTTTTTTGATATTAAGTCAAAATAAGGTTAAAACATTAATATTTTAAATCAAATAAGTTACTGTGTATTTGAGACATAATAAGGTAGGTTTTCACCAAATTTTGTAGAAAAAAACATCTTTTTGAAAAAGATAAAAATAAAAAACCAAAAACTCGGTTTTTTTAATTTTTCATATAAATTTTGAGGTGATGTGAAAAAATTGTTGATACATAAGTTGTAGATCTTTTAATTACCTACAACCTTGCTATACTAATTTGTTCCATAGAACTTGTAGTTTTGCCGGAAATCGAGATATGCCATTTTTTATCATTAAAAACTCAACCCACTTCCCGAACTCGGCTCGCCCGTAATTTATTTTTCCTTTAATTTTTATCATATTCACCTCCTTTTCCAATGGGTTTCATCCTACTATGATTTTTTCTTACTTTTTAATGTTTTTGAAGGCTTCGGCACTGGTCTACAAAGGGATAATCGAAAAAAGTTTTTCAATAATATTGTAGAAAATCAAATTATCTTTAAGTTTGCAATGTTTTTTCTGTAGGTTCAAAAATACACGAGTTAGGTATGTGAAGAAATAAATTTTTTATAAAAAACAACATGGCGGCCAAATGACTTTACGTGCGATTGTGCAAAATGTGGTTTTCAACTCGTGTCTCTAAACTCTTTCTGTGTCCTGAAGTCAAAATGTATTTATGTATTTTTCCCAGACCCTTATATAATAAAATCTAACACTTCCGTACTAATTTTAAAAAAATTTTATTTCCAAACCAAACGAAGTATTTTTTTTTATATCAATTGAGAAATGACGGGAAAAACATTTAAAAAAGGGTTAAAAAAGCGGTAGTTGCTGCAAATTTTAAGAAGCTTGATTTTTAGTCCAAATCCCGTTTTTTCCTAAGTCCAAATTTTGGAATTTTCGGCAATACCAAAAGATAATATTTTCTAATAAATGCACAAAGCTCTACACAAAAGATTAGTCTAAACTCGCGTATATTTTGAATGTAAGACAGTGTTATTGTTCGAACTCAATGTTTTGCATATTATTTACTTACGATTTTTTAAATTTTTAAAAATATATTCAAAAATAAAATAGAACAAAAAATAAAATAAAAACTTTCGCAAGTAAAAACTCGTCAACATTTTGAATATTTTTGTTTTATACTGAAATCGATCTTTTGTATTAAATAAATTAGTAAGGGAAACATAGTTTTTAATAATTAAATTTTATTAATTATAGTTTTTTTGGTAGTTTCAGATTCAGTATACAATTATTATTTTTCCAATCCACTATTTTATAATAAAATTCGATTATAGACATAAAATAAAAAGTAGTATCATTAATTTGTTTAAGTGGTTAGTTAAATTAAAATAACACCATGATTGTATCTTAAGCTATTATAATTTATAACTAAAACAATGTATTTTTATTGCATTTAACATGACATTCATAAGATTCTATTTAAATTAAACCACAAAAAAAAACTTAAAATTATTGGCAATAAATTTATTTGCAAGGCTGTTAAATTTGTTTTAGAAAATCTGGTTACCCTCTCTATAATTATATTCAAAGATAGTAGAGTTGCAAATAATAAAACATGATTTCAAAATCACTACCAAAATAAATTAAAATTGAAATTGTAGGTACTTGAATCTGTGAAAACGTTTTAAGTTTTTACTAGTCTAGTCAAAGTTTTGATGAAAAAAAAAAAATACGAAACATGATCAAAAACCGACTCTTAAATTACAACAGTAATCCTCAGACTATAACCTATCAATATTGGAAATTATAAAAAAAAAATATTTAAAGTAATCATAATTTTGCGTAATTTATGAGCCATAAATAAACAAATAAATTGCCAATCAACTGTAAGCAGAGTGTTTGTGTGTGTGTATCTTTATCCACTTGTATATTTGTATCTATGAATCTTTGAACAAATGTTATGTCGCTTTCGGATATCGTGTCTATTGAGTTGATGGTTGACTGGCTAAATTGCTTGACGGTTAACTTTAAACGCGCACCTCGCTCTCACATCAATAGCTTAATGACTTTTTCTATTTTTTTTTGTTCATTTATTTTATTTTTTTTGGGGGTTTGCGCTTATTTATACATTATGTTCATGTTTGTTTTTATTTTTGTATCTGTTTTTTTTTTTATTCGGACAGTGACTTTAGAAATAATGACAACAAAATAAAAAAACACTCAAAACGATCATCATCATCGATACAAAATTGGTCACGCTACATGTCATGTTAGTCGATTTGGCTTATCGTTGCATTAACAATACCAACAATGTGCTTAAGATGGATTTCCTGAGATTGTCAAACGAGGATTTTTATAACAAGTGATATAAATAGTAGATGGCACAGTGACGACGATGACGACTTGAAAGTGGTGGTTTTAAAATGACAAAGAGCGCGAAAATGTTGTCTAATTAATAAGTTTCATGGTTTTTATGTTGATTTATATGAAAATTTGAAAGATTTTTAGAGAAGGTTGTAAAGTTATTGAAAAAAAATGGAAATAATTGGACTTTTTTAATGATTTCTAGATTGAGTATGTTTTTTGGACAAATTAGTAGAAAATCTTAAGGATCCTTTCTTAAACAGAATCCTTTCAATATAATTCCTTGTTTTTTCATTAAAACTTGAGCAACTAGACACCTTTTCAACATTCCATAAAGCATGTTTTGTGGATAGAGTAGACAACCTTGTGTGGTGGATAATAATTTTGATCTTTTTTGATCTAATTTACTAAAGGTTAATGTTTCTAAATTATATAGTCTTTCACTTAGCTATATAATTATGAAAATATCTATTTAAACAGATTTAAAAGATTAAACTAGTTACTTTGCCTCATTAGCTTTTAAATAGATAGGTAGTTAGAAATTAAGCACTAACTTGACTACTTTTCTTTTTGCAAACAAAATAGAAATATACACCTTTGACATTATTATTTTTTAGTGCTGCGTGTTAATTAGTCGTTAATTAAGCTAAAACGATAACAACTAAGTCACACGACAGAACCATCAGCAGCTTAAGCAGACAACCTGGGTGAATCCATGTTGAAATATATTTTTATTTTTTTTTTTTCTAAATTTTAAATGATCAGTATAATGTATCATTATTTTTTTTAACTAGATATTATTTAGTTGTTTTCACATGACAACTTGTAGGTAGTCTAATTCTAAAATAGCAAAAACAAAAAAAAATAGAATGTTTGAAAGTTTTTTTTTTCACTTTTAAGAATTCTTTATTGGATGAACACTTTTTTTTAATAAGTGGTTTTATAATCTGCAAACACAGAGTGATCAATTACACTGGTCGGCAACGAAAATAGATAGAGCATGAACCAAACCCTACTTTTCTAAAGGATTTTTGTGTGTTGAGTCCGAATCCGATGTTAAAATTTCACTGGCCACGTCACATTTTTGAAATACTTGAATATTAACAGGTCAAAAACTCATTTTTTGTGATGAGTGTAGCTCAAAAACTAGACGTGATAGAATAAATGTGTAAACAGTTTTGAATTCAGTTACACTAAAGTCAACGAATATCACCTAACAAAATTCTTGCTCCCGACTTTTTCCTGTTTTTGCCGATCAGTGTTATTTGTTTACTGTTGATTACTAGATTTGTTGAGTTTCTGAAAAATCATGTAAATGTAGGCATTTTTGGATGAGTTAAATTTTCCGGAAAATATATTTCTGGAATTTTTCTCTTCGTAGTTTAACAAATTTTTTTTACAAATTTTAAATTAGTTTAAACGTCAATTTAGTTGTGTGAGGAGCTTTTTGTCATAGGCTGGGGTATACTCGTCGGATCCAGGGTTTAACTAAAGAAGCAACAAACTTTAGCTTTTGAGGTTCACTTTATTTGTTTCCTTTTATATTCAGTGTTTTACAATGTTTTTACAAAGGTTTTATGTTTTACAATACTTCATTTTAGAATCTTAACATTATACAATTTCCTTAATACAATTTTAATCCATATACATTATATAATTCAAGTTCATAAACTTAATCCTAGTTTTGGCTGAGGTAGCAGTGTCCACTATAAATTACAGTCTGAGATAGCAGACGTCACTATAAATTACAATCTGAGATAGCAGACGTCACTATAAACTACAGTCTGAGAAAGCAGACGTCACTATAAATTACAATCTGAGATAGCAGACGTCACTATAAACTACAGTCTGAGATAGCAGACGTCACTATAAATTACAATCTGAGATAGCAGACGTAACTATAGATTACAATCTGAGATAGCAGACGTCACTATAAACTACAGTCTGAGATAGCAGACGTCACTAATTTTAGAACCTGGTAATCCACTTCTGGAACCTAGTTCTTTCAAAAAGCGGAGAAGCACTCTGTACACCTGATTGGTACTTTTCCAACTCAAGCACGACTCGATTGTACTGGATTTTATCCGGTGTCTTATGTTTATTTTTGTAGTAACTGGATGGGAATTGTAAGACACAGAAAAAATCCACCACAATGTTTTGTTATGTTGTTAGTCTTTTGTTATCTGTATACTGTTGTTGTAATCCGATCGTCCACATCACACAGGCTTATCAGTATGACTCACGTGATGTATGGAGTATGTGGTGTAGGCTTATGTAATGTCTCATTACAGTTGAAACTAGATTTTTGTTTTTTTTTCATAAATAAATGGTTTCTTTGTTCACATGCGATCATTGAAACATCTGGAAAGCTAGTCTTGCTTGTGTTTTACTTTGAATTTAAGATCGGCTTACACAAACTTGCTTCATAACCTAAACAAAATCTACCGTAGTTATGACTTTGAGTAATATTTACAAGAAATTTTACAAAAGAATGTCTTCCAAGTATGTGCATACTCTTTTGTGATCTCAATATTGTGTTTTTAACATTTCAAAATGCTTCAGTAAAAATATGAAGTTAGGTATTGCTGTAGCTAAAATTGAATTGATCAAAACAAATGGTTATTATGTACTGCACATAATAGTAGATAATATATAACATTCAGTCATCAGTAATGCAAAATGTAATATTAAGTGCATTATACGAAAAAAAAAATGTTACGCATACACCACAGTGACTCGCAAATTATACGATTTGTTTAATGCATGCAATTAGAAATTCGGTATTTTTTAAGCCCTTATTAGTGAACTTTTCATAAATTTGTTTTTAGTTGTGCATAAATACTCAAATAGTTTTTTGTAAAACAGAACACGGTGGCGGGGCACAGTGGTTTCACAATGGAAAAAACTAAAAAAAAAAAAACTTAAATAATTTTGACCTTGAATTCAAAACTATTTTTTTGATTCTAATTCTACATTTATGCATGAAAATACAAAAAAAAACTAAGTTTTTTTTAATGTTTCAAGTGTCCTATGTTGAAAGGAATTCTGTTCTCCTAATATGTATGGTGTCAATGTGTACCCAAAACGAAACGTAAAAAAACATACAACTTGTAAATCATTCGTCTAGTGCTGTACGATCGATCCGATGCGGCCAATTTTTCTCTTTTTTATTCAAATTGGAGTTGTTAATTAAAAGTTGAAAAAATTTTGATTTTAGGTTGTTTTATGATCATATATGAGCCAAACCATAAAAAGCATTAATACTTTAAAGTTTAAAAAAAAAAATCTAGTTTTGTTTATATCATTATAAAACGCCATCTATAATGATTTGGGCGAGCATAATTATCCGCTAAAGTGGCCGAACTGATGATAGGCAGGACGGAGCATATTTGAAAAATTGAAAATTGAATAAAAAATATAAAACAATGAGTGAGAACTTTTAAAAAAATATGCCAATAAAGGATATAATGTGATTATTATTGCTAATTTTTTTTTTTTTACATTTATCAAGTTTTAGTCATTTGAAAGTGGCATTAAGTGAATGGATCATATATGAGCCACCGTGCAGAAACGTTCCTCTCCTGTGTCCTGTTGGTTCATATATGAGCCATCAAGCAACAAGGGAACAAATTCTCTTTTTTTCTTTATGATCCAAACCGGAAAACCCAAAATTTTCCGACTTTTACTCAAAAAATTAAAAATTCCTAAAACACGTGTATTTTTTTTAACATAATCTACCATATATATTTTTTTTTACGCAAAAAAAAAATCACGCGGTAAGGGGTTTTACACCACTTTAAATGAACGTCGCACAGTGTGCAATTTTGCCAATCTAGCGGAACTAAATTCGTGGTTCCAAGTACACTTAATTTTTGCTATGAAAACCAGTTTAATTATATTGAATAAGTATTTCTACTAGTGCCTTATTGATTTTCAGATATATATATTATCTAATTATAAGTCCGATATGAGGCATCGGAGTACATAATGTACAAAATAGATGGGGAAGAGCCGACATCGAGTAATCGATTTTGGGAGTTGTTTATCAAAACTATCTATATCTCGAAAACGAAGCGAGATATCGAAAAATTTTATTTAATCTTTTTGTCTTATATTATCATGAGGAGTCTAAAAAAAATCTGATTTACGATTTTTGAAAATATCGAAAATAAGTTTTTGGCCTATAAATCTGAACAAAAAAAAAAATATTGTATGGGGGCCGCAGCTATTCACAAAAACCCTTAACGGATTCTGATAAATAGAATATTGAGCGAGGTCCTAAGCACCATTTCTCGAAGGATACATGCGGATACATTTTTAAAACGCTTGACGAAGTCAAAACAAATAATTGAAATAAAGGGCCTAAGGTCTTGAAACAAAATTAAATTTTCTTCCATTTTAAGACTTAACAACACATTTGTTTTTATAGTAACATCATAATAGAATACCAAAAAATAATAAAAAAAAAAATGTTTCTCCAGCTAGCTTTGATAAATAATAAAATACACAACTATTAGTTTCACTCAAAAAAATCATCTAACTTTAAATATATTTTTGCTTATTTTAATCTTATGTTCATGACACTGCAGAGCGCCGTATGCAGTTTTGATTTTTGTTTCTTTGTTAACATTTCATATAGTATGGAATTTAACCTTTCATTATATATCAAAATATTTATATTCGGAAAACTTCGAATTTTAATAAAGTTCCACTAAATATGTAAAATTGCACACTGTGCGTCGTCCTATTTGCTTTTTATAATTATCATTCCAGAAAATAGTTAAAATCGAAATAGTTTTCGTTCATTTTAAGCAGTTTTTTTACTCATGTTGTATGTTGGATAGGATATAATCCATTCAAGACCCTAAGATTTTTAAACGTGACATATAAAATTTATATGGTTAGATGAAAAGCTACTATTTTTATATTTTCTATAGAAAAAATGTTGCGCATACGCCACAGTGACCAAACATTTATTGGATTTGCTTCTGTTTATGAAAATTTCACAGGATTAAGTGAAATCCAATAAAGAGTCGAAGTGTAAAATAAAGGGTCTTGTTCTTTAAACTTTAGAACCTTGAAAATACAAACACCTTTTTTTATTATTATTGATTACAATTTTTATTTGATGTTCACTTGAAAGTGGTTGGACAGCGAGTGCCCATTATGCCGATCATTTAAAGGTACTTTGCCAAAAATGACAAGTCAGCATAATGAACACTCAGCGCGTGAGACTAAACATTGAACTTTTATTAAATGATCTTATTTCGTCTGGTCTCACGCAGAAGTAGGAGTTGGGTGGAAATATGATATGGTAGGAAAGGTAAAAATGGGTGATAGAATACAAAAAAATACATAATTATACTTAAAAAGAACACTCAGTGGGAACTGGTAAGAAATCATTTCCCATCGTGTCAGCAACAATGCAATGTGATAATACTATTGGTCATATGGTTACTTAAAATGATACTAAAAATGTTTACTTAACATACTCCCCCCCTTTGAGGGATCTAATCCCTCAAAAAAAAAAAAAATTTAAAATTGTGTGTCTATTTCAAAACGAGGAGCGCTTCTTCTAGGAAGTGGTTTGGGTTTTCTTTTTTTAATAAAATAAAAAATAATGAAGCCAATCATTGTAAGGAATAATATGAAGCTCATGCTATAATGATGGTAATCGTGCGTATTTATAGAATTTACCCAGGTATCATTATCTAGGTCTTTATCAACTTCACTAATTTTGCCTTTTAAATCTTCTATCTCTTTAAAATTAGTCTCATTGCTCGGGGATGTTATGATGTCCATATTTTTCATCGGAATTTTACCTTTAATTGACTCAGAAATTTTAATAGAGGGAACAAATGAGTTTTTTAAGGTGGTATTGCTAAAGACTCGACCATTTATCACTATGTGTGGAAGTTTTAAAATACATGGTATCAAAAATTCTATAAAACCACTGTCACTTAGGGTAAGACTTTTTGTTATTCCTTCACACACCAATAAACCAGTTACAGCCTCCTTAAGAGCAAATATCCAAGTATTGGAACTTCTTAGGCTTACCCATCGATCTTGAGAGATGGATCTCGTTAAACAACAGTGACTTAAAGCACTACTCAAATGATTCAGAAGCGAGACTTCACAACTTATACCGCTGTCTCGATGAATCATTGTTGGTAGTTGTTGGTTACAGACAAAATTTTTCGTTGAGAGGAAGTGGCATGATGATAGCTGATTTTCTGTTAATTCAAAATACCTATCTCTTGTTGCAGTGACTGCTAAATAAGGGGATGATAATTCTATTATGAAACTTGAATCATTTTGAAATAGAGGAAACTGAACTAAATTAAAAAAGCTGAAATTCTTGGTTATCAACCAAAGGGATCATCATTTCAAATACTATTGAGTCATTAAGACTTCGTCCTTTAATAGATGACAGCTTAAAAATATCTAATACAGATGCTGTCGGAATGTTAAGATGGGATGGAATGTTGTTCCGAATAATTTGGAGCTGTTTAGTAAATTGTGACGGCGAAATAAAATGAGGATTCATTTTGACATTATTAAGACTAAGAAGAACGTCAAGTAATGTGTCTTGCACTCTTTCGAGGTTTGAAATTGACAAAATCAAATATGAAGTTAATGCAGAAAATCGCTGACTGACATCGATTATTTCTTGATGCTTTTCAATGCTGTTTAAGGATTTTTCGAACATGGTTTTAAAACCTTGATATTGCTGACTGAGTTGCAGATTATTTCGTTTAAGCAGATTTACGGTTGAATCTGCGATTGAGCTCTGCTTTTTAAAGAGATGCACGAGATGCTGTTCATCTTGGTTGACCAAAGAGATTTGGTGCTGTATGTCCTTAGCATCATCTTGATCCAATACCCCAAATAAGCTATGTGCCACGTTTCCTATAAAATCGAAAGGAGATCTAGCAATTCTTATCCTTTTATTGTAAGAAGTATGATAATTATGAATGAGGTCATTGTTTGATTCGATTGCTATAACTCTTTGTTTGAGAGCTGTTACTGTAGGCAAACAGTACGGATTAATTTTCAATTCATCTAAACAAATATTATCCATTCTCTGTAAATAAGTTTTCACTTCTCCTAGCTCTAGCCAATATGATGATAAATTATAAAATATATAAATGTTCCAAAAAACTATTAACGGTGCTCGCACTACCTATATCTTCAAAATAAATCCCTGTGGGATGGTCAAATTGGGTTATTCTTATTGGTTCGGTATCTGAAGAGGCAGCTAATGGAAACAATAGCAACATGAAGCATAATAATGATGTTAAAGAGTTAAGGAGGTATCTCCCACTTCTTAATCTCATCAGGGGTTGTTTTTTTATTGGGATTTGTGCAGCATCCTTTTGCTGCTCTTTATGGTCAATCGGTAGGGGACAAAGATTTTGAACAGCTCGTTGATATGTGCCGGTTTCAGTCTTAACATATGCCACTCGTACTAATCCGTCTGTTCCCTTGACAACTTCGATTACACGTCCGAGCTTCCATTTCATTGGAGGCTGGTGTGCATCTTTTAAAACAACCATTGTTCCAGGTTCTAGATTTTTGGATTCCACCTTCCACTTTAATTTCTGTTGAAGAAGATGGAGGTATTCATTTGACCATCTTTGCCAAAAATGCTGTTGAATATGCTGAATCTGACGAAATTTGTCTAATCTTGAGATGTTATGATCAGTTATGTCAGGTTCTGGAAGCGATGTCAACGGAGCACCAATTAAAAAATGACCGGGAGTCAATGCCTGCATGTCATTAGGATCTGAGGAGTTAGGTGTAAGTGGGCGTGAATTCAAGATAGATTCAATTTGAATCACAACTGTGGAAAGCTCTTCATAAGTTAAAGACGCTTCTCCTAAATATTTTAACAACAATGTTTTTGCGGATTTAACAGCGGCCTCCCAAAGGCCTCCGAAATGGGGAGAACGTGGTGGAATGTGTTTCCAGTTAATTCCCATTTTTAAACAATTTGAATTAATCGATGATTGAGTTTCAGACGAATCAAGAAAATCTTGAAAATCTTTTAATTGGTTTCTTGCCCCTACAAAGTTTGTGGCATTGTCACAGAATATAGTATGGCATACACCTCGTCTTCCTATAAATCGTTTCAAGCAGTTAATAAATGATTCAGTAGTAAGGTTGCATACAACTTCAATATGAATAGCTTTTGTTGAAAAGCATACAAATACTGCAAGATACGATTTTGTTGGAGTTTTCCCTCGAATATTATAATGTGTTCGTATTGGCCCACAAAAGTCCACCCCTGAATAATAGAATGGGCGAGAAGGTACGATTCTTTCCTTAGGTAGATTACCCATTAATTGATCTATGGATTTGGGTTTCGCACGGAAACATTGGATGCATTTAGAAAGTACCTTTTGTGTTTCTCTTCCTACACTCAAAATCCAAAATTGTTGCCGAGAGATAGATACAAGTGTTCTATGGGAAACGTGTAGATGTTTTTTATGTAAGGGATCTAAGAGTAATGTGGTAACTATATTATTTTTTGGGAGTAATATTTGATTTTTTGCTTGGGAAGGAATTTCAGCATTTTTAAGTCTTCCACCCACATGTATTAACATTGTTGTTTTATCAAAATATGGGCTTAACGAAATTATGCTAGAGGTATTGCGGAGAGGTTTCCCTGCCTGAAGTGCCTTATACTCTTCGGGAAAAACACTTAATTGAACAATCCTCCATAACAAATGCGTTCCTTTCTGGATTTCTTCCGCGGTTAAAGAACCAGTTCTTCTGTTTCCTTTGCAGCGAATATTAAAATTCATCATGAATCTATAGCAATGTGCAAAAATTTTCTGCAGTGTAAAAAACGAGTTTTTATGGTTGATTGAATTTATTATATCATTTTGGATTGACATATTTAGCACTGTCTTTGGCCTTCGATGCCCAGAGATTTCTTCTGGAATCGAATACTCCATTTGTATACTTGAAGTTTGTTTTAAAAACTCAGGGCCATTGAACCAAATGGTTGATCTTACAAGATTGGGCATTCCTAACCCACGCGATATAAGATCTGCTGGATTTAATACTCCCTTTACATAATTCCAATGATTCAAATCTGATTTAGATTGGATTTTTGCTACACGATTTGCTATATATGTCTCCCAAGTATAGGAAGGTGCCTTTACCCATGTTAAAACCGTTGTAGAGTCGGTGTAATAACTGACTGATGTGATCGTCCTACTGATTATTGGAAGGATTTTTTGCACTAATTCCACCATTAGGACAGCCGCCTGAAGCTCTAACCGAGCTATAGTTGTCGCCTTTAAGGGAACGACACGAGATTTTGAACATAACAATTGAACAAAAACTTTCCCTTCATTATCAATAGATTTTAAGTAAATGCATGCGCCATATGCGCTTTCACTACTATCGGAAAATGCATGCACTTCTAATTTCGTAGCTGAGTCTATTAAGATAAGGCGTGGGATATTAATTTCACACAAAGAAGAAAATTCTGATAAATAGTTTACCCACTTATAAGCCTGTTCTTGAGGCAGATTCTCATCCCACAATATCTTAGATTTCCAAAGTTCTTGTAAAAATATTTTTCCTAGTAATATGGCTGGGCCTATCAATCCCAAGGGATCGAAGAATTTTCCCAAGTCGGCAAGAACGCGGCGTTTGGTAATCTTTAAATCATTGGGTGCATTGTACTTGTAGCAAAATTTGAATGTGTCTTCAATTGGGTCCCAAACCAAACCAAGGGTTTTAATGACCTCCGACTGATAGATTGTTAACATTCTTTCTCGATCTTGCATTGGAATATTTTCTAGAATGCGTGGATCATTTGAACAAAATTTGGTTAAATTAAAATTTCCTTGACTTAATAATTTTATTGTTTCATTGAGAAGCAACTTGGCTTCCTCAAGAGAATCTGCTCCTGTTAGGCAGTCATCCACATAGATATTTTTTGTAATAATTTTTGATGCATTAGGATATATATGTTGAAAATCATCTGCTAATTTGACCAAACATCTTGTAGATAAATAAGAGGCAGACGCCATTCCATACGTAACTGTGTTGAGCTGGTATGTTCTTAATGTGCTCTTAGGATCTGGCCTCCATAAAATGTGCTGATATGCTCTATCCTTTGGATGAATGAGTATTTGACGATACATTTTGCTAATATCGCCAGTGAATACATATTTATGTAATCTGAAATTGGCTATAACTGAAAATAAATCTGATTGGACTGTTGGACCAACCATGAGGGTGTCATTAAGTGAATACCCAGATGTCGTCTTTGCAGAAGCATCGAAAACCACCCTGAGCTTTGTTGATGAGCTCTCGGGTTTAATTACACAATGGTGTGGAAGAAAATAATTTGACTTTGGTATGTCAAGCTCTTGAATTGCAGTCATATGACCTAGACGCTCATATTCCTCCATGAAGTTTGTGTAACTTTCTTTGAGGTCTGCATTTTTTTCTAGTTTTCTTTCTAATGAATAAAAACGCTTCTTTGCAATTTCTTTTGAACCTCCTAATGTTTGGTTTGGGTCTTTCTTAAAAGGAAGTCGTACTATGTACTGACCCTGGCGTGTTGTTTCCACGTTATCATTAAAATGTTTTTCACATTTAAATTCTTCTTCGCTGTAGACCTTCGATTCAACTTCAAAATTTTCACTTTCCCACAGTGATCGGACCATTTTATCTAGTGTTTTCAGACTAGGTTTTGACACTGAATGACAATGAGAATTTTGGGAAGAATCTACAGCGCTTCCTGCTAAAACCCATCCTAATCTAGTATTCCGCAATAGAGGAAGATTGTTTGAGATTTTAAATTCTCCCGGCAAAAGAAGCTCAAAGAATAACTCTGCTCCAATTAACAAGTCTATGCGGTTGGAACTAATTGTGTTAGGGTCAGCAAGAAGAATATTGGAGGGCAATTGCAAAGTTTGCCTATCCAGAGATGCAGTTGCCATATAATCACTTATTTTTGGCATTATACTGGTCTCAATAGTTCTTTTATATGATGAAGTTCTGGATTCTAAATGAACATTTATTACGAAATTGGCCTGACTTTCCCTGCCTCCAATTCCGCTAATCGGAATGTCCTTTCTTCGCTTTATGCTCCCTAACTGCTGGGCTAGGGATGTTGTAATAAAATGTAATTGAGATCCCGAGTCTAACATAGCACGACAAGGAATACGCGTTCCTTTTGAACTCACGACGTTCACAATCGCCGTGGCGAGATATACCTCGCGACCCTTTAATACGACCCCTAGAGAATTGTTATTATGGGACCCTGAAGGAAACTCACCCACCCGACCAATAATATTATCACACTTACCGGATGCTGGGTTTTTTACGTTGACATCTTTTTTATTTGGATAGTGTAGTAGAGTGTTGTGTTTCCCGTTGCAAACCTTGCATCTACGTTGCTGTTGACACGATGGGAAACGATGTCCTTGCAAACAGTTGGTGCAAAGTTGAAGCTTCCGCACCTGCTGATTGCGATCCTCAACTGAAAGATTAATAAATTTTTTACAATTAAAGATCTTATGATTATTAGTTTTACAATATGGACAATTTGAAACTTCCCTATTTTCAGATGCGGTGGTTACCGCTTTCTTCCTTTCATCTGATTTCACCGTCTCCAGGGCTTGGAACCTGCATTCGACAAATTTCAGTAATTGGGTTAGAGTTGGTGTTATTCTTGGTGCTTGTAGGGATTCCTCGAAAAGCATTCGGGTGTCTTTGTCCATTTTTTCCAGCAATAGATGTACAACTAATGGGTCCCATCCACTGGTGTCATAGCCGAGATTGTTGATGGCTTGAATGACTTCCTTTGTTGTATCATGCAGCCTCTTGAGACTTCTGACAGTGTCTACGATGGTATTTGATTGGAACAATCGGCTTAACTGAGCGGATAACAGCAACCGCTTGTTGTTGAACCTGTCAACTAGAGTGTTCCAAGCCAATTCATAATTGTCATCAGTGGCATGGAAATGTTGAATGAGGTTTTGGGCATCTCCAGTAAGATTTGTCTTTAAAAAGTATAATTTTTGAGCCGGTGCAATTGGTTGGTTGTGCACCATTTGTTTGTATAGATCGAAGAACTGCGGCCAATTAAGATAGCTTCCATCGAATTTGGGTATCTCAATTTTTGGAAGCTTGATTGTTGTTGCTCGTCCTTGATTCATTTGAACTGTTTCAGCTGGCAATGTATTAGTTGGTAGCCAGGTGATCCTCAAATCTAATTCATCCTGGAGCTCAAAGTAAAGCTGTATATCTTCTACAGCTGCATCGCCTCCAAGTCGTCTATATGTTGTTGTTATTTCATCCCAATTGGTCATTAGGGTTTTTGTTTTTTGGTTAAATTCTTGCGGTAAAGTTTCCCGCAATTTCAATGGGCACTTATTAAGACCTCCTTGAAATATTTTGCAGAGTAATCGGAATTTGCTATCCGTAGTCATCCTGTTGACCTTTACACTGGTGTCATCTATTAAAGTGGGCTTTATTGTCAGCCCTGGTGGTATGTTAAATTTGGAAATTGCTGCGGTAACTCCCTCTGAATGCCCTGCTGGGGGCTTAACGGCTGCTGGTCCTAAGAGGGCTTCTTTTAGCTGCTCCGGCTGAGGATGGACTGCTGCGGTCTCCTCTATAGCCCCATCAGATTTTTCTTCTTCCGCTACTGCAAACCGCTTGATGATGTCATCTTTCATTTGATCATGAATTTTTTTTACCCCATCGTAAAAACCTTTAGTGAAGTATTCGTGTTCAGTTACCTGCGGATAATTGTCTCTTATCTCGCTATCAACATTGTCGAATACTTCCCATAATTCATTTAATCTTGTCCACCGCGCATTTAAATAATCCAGGGTTTTCCTTCCTGGACCATCCTTTCCGTAATTGCGAGCAAGTGTACAGATTTCTTTTCCTACAGCTTCTTGCTGATTGGTAAGTTCTTCAATTGTAGCCACCATTTTAATTATTTTTTATATTGAATTGTTAGTAATTGAAAGGAACTTCTTTTCTTTTTTTTTTTTTTTCTTTTTTAGTCTTCTTAATAACGACTCACTTCACAACACTGTTTTCTTTTATTTTGTTTTGTTTTATTAATTTACAGGCCACTAAACTCTTTTAGTAGGTCCTGTCACGGTCGCCAAATGTTCTTTAAACTTTAGAACCTTGAAAATACAAACACCTTTTTTTATTATTATTGATTACAATTTTTATTTGATGTTCACTTGAAAGTGGTTGGACAGCGAGTGCCCATTATGCCGATCATTTAAAGGTACTTTGCCAAAAATGACAAGTCAGCATAATGAACACTCAGCGCGTGAGACTAAACATTGAACTTTTATTAAATGATCTTATTTCGTCTGGTCTCACGCAGAAGTAGGAGTTGGGTGGAAATATGATATGGTAGGAAAGGTAAAAATGGGTGATAGAATACAAAAAAATACATAATTATACTTAAAAAGAACACTCAGTGGGAACTGGTAAGAAATCATTTCCCATCGTGTCAGCAACAATGCAATGTGATAATACTATTGGTCATATGGTTACTTAAAATGATACTAAAAATGTTTACTTAACAGGTCTTATCTTAAATACATAGAACTAAACTTAAAAGTAAAGAATAGTTTTATGGTCTTGGTCATAAAAAATATAAATCAAGTAATTATTATTTGCCTAAGCACATTTAAAGGACCTCCAAAGTTAAATCTAAAAAACTATATTATTTTCAGTACACTGGTTAATATAAATATATCTGTTTTAGATTTTCATGTTACAACATTTTAGAAAATTACCCATGCATACTTTTATTTATCTTTTTAACTAGTACATCATCAAGTCAAACTGCAATTAAATTGTTTCCCATTAAAATTAAACCGAAACCAAAGTTACAAAAAAAAAAAGATGAAAAAACAAGTGATGCAAATTAAACAGCGTTGTCTTATTTTTATATTTTTTTTTTTTTACTAAAATCCATGTCACTACCAAGTCAGTCAACTGTTGTAAGCTGATTTGAAAACTTAATGTCACCACATTACAAACTAACTACTTCAGGTGCAGCCCACCTACTTATATATATAAAAAAAAAGAAACTCAATAACAAAAGCAAAAGCAACAATTCTGCTGTGCTGGTATACACTTCGCGTCACTTGAATAGAAACAACAATTTTTCTTTAGAAAATAGCGATTGGCGCTTCGGTGAGGTAACTTAGTAGATTTTTTGTTTTGCATTTTCAAAGAGGAACTTTAACCAAACAATGTTGTAAAAACAAAAAACCCAAAACAGAAACCTTATGGCTACTAGTTGCGTTTTTTCGCATTACTTCACAAAAAACAATGTTTTTTTTTGCGTCACTTGAATAGAAACAAGCTCTTAAATTAGATAAAAATGATGAAAAATCATGGACAACACTAATTTTAGTAAAGCAGTATTAAACTTTGACATTATTTGCACATTATAACCAATTATGGGCTACGAGCTACCATTAGGCACCACAGAAAATGCATAAATAGAATTAAACATTGAAAATGCACTTGTACTGTACACAATCGTGGACCTAATTGGAGAAAGTGATAAAAGTGTTTGGTAACTTCTTACAAATTAAGAAAATGACATTTTCTACAATTTAAGGTTTGAATAAGTGAAATAAACTTTCGTTTTCATCCGGAATGCATCTATTTTGTTTCTATTGCGTTGTTTTTTCTGGAACTATCCTTGTGCAATCTCTAAGACGGTTGTTTTTCCACGTTCCTAAACTTCCCAAGAGCTTCTTCCATTATTTCTTTGTAAAAGTTTGCATCTTTTTTCGAAGCGTGAAGCTTCAATTTTGCTATTGCACATCATAAAAACAAAGCGTATTACTATAACACATTTTAGTGCCCTTTGGTGGTGATGCGATAAGTTATTCTTTCATAAACTACTGAAATAGGACTAATATTAACGTGGTCCATCTGAGTTGGTATGTTTTCCTTTAAAAAACCACTCTTTACCTCACTTCTTTTCAGTTCGAATGCAACTATAAAATAGTTAACTTTTTTGTAATCTTAGTAGAACTTAAAATGTTGTCATTTTGCATTTTGAGGCTTTTTAAATGTTGTGCACCTTTTATAACTTCCATGATGACACAAACCAACACATTACCATCGCACTTACACCACGTTTTTGACCGATTTTAGCGGCAAAGTGAAGGAAATTGCTGCTAGTTTTTAAATTATATTTTTCTCTGCTCTTGATTTGGGTCTCACCTGTCTTATTTTTTAATTCAATCACTAGTTTACGATATTTTAAAAATATTCTCATACAAATTTGGCAAATTTTCGAATATCTTTCGCGATTTTGCATAGTGCAAGTGCATTTCCAATGTTAGCTGCTATTTATGCATTTTCTGTGATGCCTAATAGTAGCTCGTAGCCCATAATTGGTAATAATGTGCAAATAATGTCAAAGTTTAATACTGCTTTACTAAAATTAGTGTTGTCCATGATTTTTCATCATTTTTATCTAATTTAAGAGCTTGTTTCTATTCAAGTGACGCAAAAAAAACATTGTTTTTTGTGAAGTAATGCGAAAAAACGCAACTAGTAGCCATAAGGTTTCTGTTTTGGGTTTTTTGTTTTTACAACATTGTTTGGTAAAAGTTCCTCTTTGAAAATGCAAAACAAAAAATCTACTAAGTTACCTCACCGAAGCGCCAATCGCTATTTTCTAAAGAAAAATTGTTGTTTCTATTCAAGTGACGCGAAGTGTATTAAAATGTGAAGGAAACCAAAGTTGATTGGTAACATCGATAAGAGTCTCTCACAGAGTCACAATTATTATAAAAATTGCCTTCACAATGGAATCACATAATTAACTATACTAGCTAAGGCTTTAGCTTTGGAGACTTGAAACTTTTTCTGCAATTCTTTGTTAAAAATATGTTTAGTTGCCTCTACTTAACAATTTTGTATCTATAAACATAAATATAAAAATTATATCTGCAATATATATTTGCAAAAGCTGGTAAGTAGTTCGCTGGGTATGCATCCCTAATTACAATATAATTACCGCGAAGACTTCCTTTCGTCTTTCCTATTGTTTTATTATGAGAGTTTGCAGTTCGGTGGTATTTAAGCAGGTGCGTGTACGCTGTGAGTATAAAACGTATAAACGCGATGTGTGAGCGCGGAAGTATGATATTCGTTTAGTCTCATTTTTTTCTTTTATTTTTTTAAATTCATCAAGAAGATATCTTCAAGTCTTCAACTGATGAAAGTATTACTCGGTATACAGTTCGGTTCACATGGTTAGACAAACATGGCAAAAACAAACAATATTAGCTTTAAATTGTAGTTAAATACAGAATATTGACAGAAAATTAGTTTTGATTAAAATTAATTTTATCTGATTTAGAAAAATTGAAACTTACGTATAAAAGTTGGAAAAAAGGACTGAAACTTAAGTAGGGAAAATTTTATCTAGAAATGAAACTTACTCATTCAGAACAAATCTGTTGTTTTGACTTAAAATATGGTGGCCAAATGTTTTTTTAAAAAATTAACCGAAAATATCCCATTTTTAACTGAAATGAAAATATCCCATTATTTGAATATCAAAGCTTTGAGATCAGTTTCCCTTCTTCTAAGTTACCATCTCAAAAGGAAATGTTCAACAAAACCTTTTTTTTTGTCGATGGAGAACCGTCCAATCGTTTATTACCGGATGTGCATTGGTACTTGAATTGAATAACTAATTACCATACCTAGTAAATGATTGTCTTCTGATGAGAAGATACGAAAGATTCCATCATTTACTTCTGTATGAAAAAAAAACTATATTTACACATCTTATCCGTCTATGTGATAAAACTAAGGATATGACAATCACAACTTATGGGTATTGTTATTGGTAATTAGTTTTTGCAATATTTGAGATTTATGATTAATGGAGCATCATCAACAGTTTTTTTAATATTAAAAATAAGATAAAGAAAAATTGAGGTATCAGAAACTTATTCCATCAGATACGGTCGTCTGTAGGTATATTAAATTTAAGTTTGTAATTTCATTTTGATATAATAACTACTGTGGACTATCGAAATGTCGAAAATAAAAATTTTTTGTAGACGTAAAATATACACAAAATAAAAACAAATTGTTATTTGTGAATTTTTAGAATCTGTAAAAAAAAATTTAGGAGGAGGGATGTATTTTGGCGGCGAAGGTGGGGGATGGTTAAATCAAAGGTCAACAAAATACTGAAAAACTTTTTTCACAGCAACAGTCGAAATAGAACCTATACATCTACTACCTATACAATGACGAAATTCGAAATGGAGGTCAGGAAACCGGAGCAGAGAATTCATTAAGCCCTTTTCGAGGAAAAGGAAGATGGAGATTTTGCACGTTCCGCCTAAAAATTTTGAAAGTGTGGCATAAATTTCAATTAAAAAAAAACTATTAGGGATACAAAAATCAGCTATAGCTTATTTGAATACTAATGAAGGATTGTTAAAAATTCAATCATTAAATAGGGTAAATAGGGGTAGAATGAAATTGCAAAAAGTGGTTATTTTCTAAACGCGACGATGTAGAAAAATTAATTTTTTCAATCGATAGATAAATTCTAGAAAATTTCAAAAACAAGTTATGAACGGTTTTTTATACCTACCTAAAACCTTTGAGAAAGCGGCGAAGGTAAGAAATCTATTTTTTGACCATCTCAATCTCAAACTTTTAGGACATTTACGTACAGAATAACGCTAAAAACAAGTTTTTTGCCCCAAGTTTTTTGGCCGTTTTTAACCGTTCTTATTTGTATCTTTTTTTATTTACCAGATAAATGCATAAATTGTTGTATATTTGTACAAAATTTCAATCAGTTTCGTATACACAATTTTAAGATTATAGCAAGTATTGTGGGCTATTTTTCTTTTTTTTTAGTTTAAGTTTTTATTTAACTTATTTTATTTATACTTAATAGTGGTTTAACAATTATAATTTAGGTTTAGGTTGGGAGCAAATATTGCACCAGCACACAATTGAAACTTTTTAATTGAATAAAGACATGATTGGCTATAAAAAGTTCATACTTTTTTGTAGGCATTTTCCAGATATGATTGAAGCATCCTGTTTAAGCTGAAATATTAAGCTTTCAGATGATATAACATTTACTGTAGGTTGTTATATAAAAAAATCGACTCTAAAGTAATGGAAGAAAAAAAAGATTGATTTTCTTCCTTTTTTAATCGAAATTTATTGGGTTAAAAAAATTCTAGCTCTTTTTGTAGATGTCTTACAGGCATGGTGGATGTTAATATTTTGAACTGAAACAATAAGCTTCCAGATGGTATAAAATTTATTATAAGTTGTCATATAAAACAATGGATTTTTGGATGATGGAAGTGATATTTTAACCTTTTTCATACAAAATTATTGCTTTATTACAGCTTTTTGAACTTTGAATTATGCAAAGTTTTGTTAGTAAAAAAATAAATACGAGGACGAAGAGTATTAGAGTTGACGTTCAAATCTTAAAATTTAATTATATTGGGCACGTTCAGGACATATTAGGGACTAGATATCTTGGCAACTTCATTTTCTGAACGGAAATTTGAGTACATTGACTAAATTAGTTTGTATATTTCATTATTGTCAAATTTCAAAATTTACTTGAGAATTTTACAGATCGCATGGGGCAGACACCGAATTTCACTCAACTTTAATAAATAAAATATATTAATTTTAACCGATTATGCACTTTTTCGGTTCTGTAATTAAAAACAATCAGCTGTCAAGTTGACAAAAAACTTTCATAAATTTTAGGGAAAATTTTCTTGCCTAACTTTCCAGTCAGCTTTCCAATAAAATTACCTTAATTGGAAGGACTTTTTTTTGACATTTGACCAATCAGAGACCGAGAAATTATCTAAATATTTAGTCCCTAACGTTTCTGAGCCTGCCCATTCACTCCGTTAAAAACAAAAGTAATTTTCATTTTTATTTTTTTCTTCGTTGAAAAATTCATCAATTTCGTATTCTTGAAAAACAGTTAATAGATTGCTAGTAAGGGGATGAATTAAGTGAAAAAGTGGACCAGTCGTGAGTTTAATTGGAAATTTTGTTTTTTTTTTAATGAAAAATTTAAAATTTTCATCACGATAGTCCCCAATTTAAACTTTATTGGGTTTATTATGTCATTTTCATTCAACAATCCTTTTTTGTATGAACTTCCACAGTTTTGATGAACTTTCCTGCCATTTAAATTCCCATAGGTATAATTAAAATTTAAAATATTTTCTACCCAATCAAAGCATAAAACACTGCACAGCACATTTGATGAACATAACATCAAACCATACCATAAATGAGCGCAAAAAAAACTTTTAATTTCTGTTTTGTGTATATTAATCTTCTCGTTCATTTTTCATCACAACACTTACATTTGACTTCGAGACAAGCAACCGAAAGCAAAAAACAAAAACAAAAAAAAAAAAACCGCGATAAGACCCACGATCAAAAGCCATAACCATAACAAATGTAAGGACCGATTCTACATGTTGTCTCATTCAGATAGTGTTACCCCCTCGTCCACCACTGCACATCTAACGCCCTCTCTCCATCAACATCCCAGGAAACCATAGATACGCGAACACAATTGCCAGGAAACAGCCAGCAACAGCCATCGTATCGCTGCGCGGACACAGAGTGTTGCTCCCTTCCTTCGCGGCCTCCCATATCGATGATGATAGAGTTATTACAAAATTGTTACCCTGTTCTTAATTTGTTGGCGGCTGCTTTGATGGGGTCTTCCAATTAGCTTGGCCGACACCTCAGGCGGCGGCGGTATCTTTTGTCCGATTGTATGAAGAGTGGTGGACCACCACAATGTTTTATATGTATATTCGTTGGTATATTTTTCTCTTCTTTCACATCTATATCTCTCTTTTTCTTTCTTTATTGCGGGTTCGTTGTGTAGTTTAGTGAAATTTTGTTATTGTAAAAGTATTTTGTTATCCTTTTTGTTCTGTATTTTAGCGTCAATTGCTGTTGGCATTGACTTTTTATGCGCAACTTTTATCTGATTCCGTTTTTTTGTTTTTGTTCGCGTGCACCCATTCTTAGTTTTACGTGTTTGTGTACCTTGATTTGTGTCTCTTCTTTAATTCTTTATGATAACTTTGAAGAAATAAAAATTAAATAAAACAAAAAGGAGGCCATCACGATTCAAGCTTTAAATGAGGCCTAAGATCGATCATAATTGAAGACACCAATTCACATTTAATTAAAACTTCAAAACAGTATTCCTACTTTGACATTTTGGGAGGCTTCCTCCTCTTTTTTGATTTCTTGAAAAGTGTCATCCTATTAGAAAGTTATAGAAATTGAAAAAACCTGAAGCTAGGGGGTTGAGTTAAGTTGATTAGAGTTGAGTTAAGTTGGATTGAGTTGAGTTGAGTTGAGTTGAGTTGAGTTGAGTTGAGTTGAGTTTAGTTGAGTTGAGTTGAGTTGAGTTGGAGTTGAGTTGAGTTGAGTAAAGTTGACTAGAGTTGAGTTGAGTTGAGTTGAGTTGAGTTGAGTTGAGTTGAGTTGAGTTGTGTTCAGTTCAATTCAGTTCAATTCAGTTCAGTTCAATTCAGTTCAGTTCAATTCAGTTGTGCTGAGTTGAGTTTTTGTAACCATGCCACAGTCTTGAAGAAGCAAAAAATAGTATTTCTTCCATATTTGTTAAATGAAAAAACCTGAAATTTCCAAATTATCCTGAATGTAAAATATGTTACATGAAACACAAAAACAGTCTCTTTCCATTATTCAAATAATAAATGAACTCTTACCAAAAAATTACCCTCCACTGAAAGATGCACTCAAAATTAGACTCAACGAATTAAACAAAAACATAACAAATTTATTCCCGCCGTCATAGAAATTAACATAAAGTGGAACAAATTCATCATACACATAACACATTTTAATGCCGTCTGCGTTGATGAATGAACCAAATTAAAGCGTTCAAATCGTTAGTTTGATGAGCCAAAGAAGTTGTTCTTTTTTCATCGTCACATTTGATACTTTATTGAGTTCGGTATACAAAAAAAAATATGTTTCATTCGTTCCGGAGCAGGTGGATTTACTCATGAAGTGTTTTAGCTGGTTTGGTTTGAAAATAAGTGCTTGCTGATTGTAATAGTAATTTGACAGCTCTCCGTCTGCATTCGAACAAGAAAAACTTCAATTTTTTTTATTCAGAAATATTAAATAGTCAACAGTGGTGTAGATATAACATAGATTAATGTTGATGTATAAAATTCACTTTCGTTTGGTTAATTGCAATGAAAAAAATCCAACCATTTTATCATTGAAAGTTGGTTTGTGTTGACCTACAAACTCTTGTTTGAAAAATCAGGTACATGCCTAATAAAAGTAAGGGAGTAGGTGGCTTTTTATGAGTGTGATTTATGATGTTGATGACTTAGAAGGTTTGCATGCAAAACTAAAATGAATCATTAATGTTTGTTTAGTACATAAATAAAATTTTTAATGCAAATATATTTATCTGAATTTATAAATTTAATTTAGTTAATAAATACTGCTAAGGTCTGTGAGAAGTCAGCTTTTTTCAATGATTTGTACGTTTAAGTTAAATACAAACTATTCGGGAGCAGCGGATGTAAGATTCTAAGTCACTGTTTGAAGGATCCGTTAGTGAAAATGTTCTTAACAGCTTTTGGCTTGAACTCTGTTTTAAAATTTATCGAAATACTACAAAAAGGGAAGAACAAAGGAATACCAATTATATTTAGAAATTTAGCCAACGCACGCACAAAAAAAACATAGGAACTACATACTCGTACATTATACAGCAAGATTGTTTGGTATAGTTTTTCAAGATCTTGTCATAATGTTCTAAGATTGTTGTTATACGGAAGCTTAGGTGTATCTGAAAGAAAATTAGCTTTTATGAACATAAAGCATGCTTTATGAAAGGTTATCATAAAGCATGCTTTACAAGATACTGTAAAGTGAGAACAAATTTTAAAATTAGATTGAATCAGATTTCAGATTCTACACTGAGAAAAAAGGACCAATTAAAAACATTTTGATTCCACATAAAACTAAGAGGATTTCTGCATGGTTTTTTTTTGCCAAAATTGTTTCCGTCTTAAATTAAGCTTACAAATCTTCTTAATTTCTTGAATTTGCGAATTTAAAATTTAAAAGAAATCCACTTAATTTAAGCGGAAAATCATCTTATTTTTATGTGAAAAAATTTTATCTAAAAAAAACCGGCAGACACTTTCGATCGAACCTGCAACTGTTGGGGCACTTGGCGAGTGCTTAACGGTTTTTTTTATCTTGACATTAAATTAAAATTAAGTTCAACTTAAATTTAACAGAGTTTATGTGGAGTCCACTTATTTTAAACGGAAATCGTATTATTTAAAGAGGGTGGGATTTAAGGTGGGCATTTTCTTATTTTAAGGTGCCCTTTTTTCCCCGTGTATGAGTTGCTGAAGTTTATTCTACGATTCTTTATAAAAATAAATTTTGCACCAGAAATACTTGATGTGAATAATAATTTTTTTTCCAGCGAAGAATAAATAAACTTTAAGAAAAATAAAGAATGAAGTTTGCTGCTCAGCTCTTTTGTTTAAAGAGACTAATGTAAATTTTGCGTTTATTTATCTATTTTCAAAATTGAATCATAATTATTTTCTACCTTGGTTAAATTAATTTTGACATAACGTATTCGAAATTCCATTTTTGTCTACACTTTTTTTCCAAATTAAAAATTTCTTAAAACTAAAAACTGTAGGTATTTCAATTTCAACCAAAAATGCATTAACCAACAATTAACAAACCAATTCACTTTTTTAAACAAGCACTAAGATTAGAAATAAATAACTATACCTAATAGTCATGCACCATATCCATCATCCACACGGATTGGTTAAAGTAATTCTCAAAACCTATACTGTCAATTTTTCGTGTCCAATATATTTATGAAAAAATCCATTACAACTATTTTGCACACGAACCAAAGAAAATCCCTTTTTATGTTGAGTCAAATATCAAATATGACATTTAGTGGCCTCATTTTCGTTTCTTTTTTTTCTCCTTTTTTTTTGTACAAATAACAAACCGAGAAAGTCAAGCAACTCCCCATCCATCAGGTTTAGCACATTTTTGTTGTTATTGTTGTTATTATTGTTAAATCAACGAACGTTGACACTGTCCATTCTCATGTATTAAAGCTTTAACAACCGTCAACTACCACCGTCATAGTTGACGAGGTCCACATTTGCGTGCTGACCCGCAGCTATTCTAAAACACATACTCACACTTTATTTTTTAAGAGAGTGTATAACTATATCTTATATAGTGTATTTACATAATAGTGTATAGAGTAGTATTGGTATGAGTTTATATGCGGCTTTTTTCTAAAAGAACTCTCTTGTATAATTAATTGCGAATTTTCCTGTCAATCGTGCAGGTAATTTCCTGATAAGTACCTGTGAGTGAGTGCAACATGCACCTTAACTAACTCTTTGACTGATTTCATTTTCCCCGCATTTCTTCGTCTTTATTATTATTTATATGCCTTCTATATGCCTCCCATACCTCTCTTATGCTCTTATACTTCTTATATTGCATACTAACCTTCACCACAAACTCGACCAAGACGAAACGAAAACGAATTCACTTAAAGGATATAAGGTGCGCGGGGTCGATGGAAGGAGGAAGGAAGTGCAGCACTGATGTGTGGCGGCCGCGATGTAATCGCAAACAATTCGGTGTTAAACAAAACGCCAACGGCTATGAACTTACTCTTGTATGGAAGAAAAGGGGGACCCTCTCTTCTCATCCTTCTCCTCCGTCGTTTTCTTATAGTCTAATCCTGTTAAGAAGGTCTTCGAATGGCCAAGATTGAAGATACTCCTCGGACAATCTAGTGTGGTGGTGGTTGTTCACTGAACTTGTCCAAGCTTCTTCGGTTATCTTTTGTTTTTCGATATGGAAATGGAACTTGTCAACGTTGTTGGCATTTAAGTTTGTTCGTAAATATAGTTTGATTCTATACAGGGTGACATCTATTCTTATAGTTAAAGTATACATTTTTGCTGCAATAACACGGCAAGTTTTCGAAATAATAAACCAGTGCCCTGCCATACATTTTTTTCAGGGTGTTGCTCTGAAACAAAAGAAACAAATTGAGTTTTTATAAAACATGGAACTGTTAATTAATTTGCAGCAAAATGGTGTATGAAATAAAAAATATTTTGATTAATTAATTATTTCTTATTATTAGGCAATGTTTTACTGAAAGAATTGTGAAAAATAAAAATCAATTATGAGCGGAAGAAGCAAAATACTGTTGCAAAGTCGGGATTTTTCAAAATTTCACAAAAACTGCATTAAATCGAAAACCGTAGGGTAAAGTCGGGTGATATGGCACCACGGGTGATATGGCACCTTTTCAATATCTCCCACTTAATGACTTCTTTCCAAAGCAAAAAGAGCAAAATAGAATTCAGTCTGACGTAAGCTTTCAGTGGATGCATTCGGATCCGCAGTAACCATTGCCACTTAAATTTAAAAAATGGACAAACAAAAAAGTGAGTTCAATTTGAGCGAAAAGTTTTTTTGGGTAAAATTGTTGTACGTGTGGTTCCAAAAGTATTTGACGCCGAGGGTTCATTTTAACACAAAAAGAACGGTAACGGTTGTATTTTTATGTTTCCTCATTGCAATAACTAAGCAAACGTGATTATTCGTGTCATTTGAAGAAAAAAGTAGTGTAGTCAAATGGGGGATATGGCACCCAAAAACCTCGGGATATATGGCACCGGTGCCATTTCCCCCGCATCTACTTTTCAACCTATTTATTTTTCAACTGACAATTGTATTTACAAAAAACTTCAGCAAACCAGGCCAAGTGGGCTAAAACCCAGCTCACAGCAGCCGTTGGAGCTGCTGAATGTCAAAAAAAAGCAGGACCAAAGCATTTTGCGATTCCCCTCACACTTAACTACATTAAAAAGGCTTCTTAAATGACCAGAACCTAAAAGTTAGCCAAATAGCTTTCAGATTGGCTGAAAAGTGCGGAATAAGGCAGTAATCATAATGTCACTTTTGGTCTCATGATTCGAGCACGTCTTTCAACAACACATGCAACTAGTGTCACAAAAAAATACCAAGAAGACATAGGGTGCCATATCACCCTCGATTAGGTGCCATATCACCCTCCATTTTTTCAATCATGTTTTTTTTAATGTTTTTTATTTTTGCAAAAAATAACAAGAAATTATCTTTCAATTAAACTTATGTAACTATTTTGTATTTAATAAATAGTTTTAAAATAAATCTGCTTTTGTTTGAAATAGAAATATTCTTTATTTCTCAAGTAATAACGAAAAACGAAAATGGGTGCCATATCCCCCGACTTTACCCTAAGGACTTGGGATGAACAAGTTACCAAATTATGAGAGCCCTAAAGTTGGCCTATCAGCATATTTCGTTTGATCCATTACTTTTGGGACACCCTGTATGTACCGTTTCTAGTAACATTATCTTATTATATTGTGTTTCAGTCTGTAAAATATCTACGTTATTGAAGTCTTGTCTATATCCTTCATTTATACAATGCAAAGCTAAAGCTGTTTTTTGTAACTTTTATATTTTTTTTGGAGACTGCAATAATAAGACAAGTTTTTTAAAATAATAAACAATGGTCAGGTTAGGTTAGGCAATGCTTTGGTGAGAGAATTGTAGAAAACGAAAATCAATTATGGGCGGAGAAAGTAAAATAACGTTAAAAAGTAGGAAATCTTCAAAATTTCACAAGAACTGCATTTAATTGAAAACCGTAAGGATTTCGGTTGAACAAGTTACTTAGTTCTGGGAGCCCTTAAGTTGGCCTATCAACATATTTCGTTTGGTCCATTACTTTTGGGACATCCTGTATATATTACTATAAGTAATATTTAGTGCTTTATAAATTTTGTTGTGTCAAAACGAGGTTTGAATGGATTATTAGTTTTGAAACGAAAGAGCTTTCGTTAGAACCTGATTTTAAATTGAAGTATTTGAAGGATTTCTCGATTTCTTAAGAATTATCCTTTAATGGGTCTAAGAATTTTTTAATAAGAGGACAATTTATTATCTCTACTATTTTAATCTTTAACGAATTCCTTAATTCATGAACAAATAATCAGATTACATTTATCAGCCTCTTATTGAAAATAATTTAATAAGAAATACGAAACAATTTATGTATTTACATAATCCCCGGAGTTTTTGAGTACAAATATTACTAAAAATACATGCTGTTTTTCAGTTAAACAAGCTGCAAAGTGCAATTCCATTTAAACAAAATGCATAATATTGAATTTAAATTTTTAAACTATATTTTATTACAGAAAAAAATGACAGCAACTGCTAAATATAAACATATGCAAAAACTACAATAAACTATACATGTTTATTTGGTAAATTATTAACAGCTCAACTAACTATAGCTAAATTTATTTAATAATAATGTCAATATACTTTTTACTTAAACAAATTATTATAACCAAGAAACTTTCATTCTCTCATGTCTCTTTGGAATGAATTAAATGAAAAAAAAAAAAAAACATTCCTGTGGTCTTTTTCTTCATTTACACAAACCAAATCGAGATAAATTAGACATTTTATACCCGGATTTGCAATCGAAACGATCACTATTTTAATGAATAACTGACTCTGATCGAACAAGATTAAAAAGTGATCATGTTTTTTTTTTTATTAAATTATGATGTTGATCATATTTCTAGATATCTTTTTTATGGAAATAAAACTTGTACCAGTTGCACATGTGTAGGATAACGTGTGTGGTAAGGATATGGTAACAACTGGTTAACATGTTTGTTGTAATAGCTTCCCACGGACAATTTTTAGTCATATCACGATTCTTGCATATATTTATCAAGGTGTTGAGCCAAGTATTGATCTAAAGCTAGAAAAGTTATTTGACAAACAATGAAGCCCACAATTTTGCAACTTCTTTGCCGTCACTATCACTCTAAATCCGATTTCCCATCACCATCACCAATGTGTATCAACTTATACCTACTTAAACAAAATACCAATCTTGTTATTTTTCACAGAACCAATAATCAACAAATTAATTCCCCATTCCCAGAGTCTGGCGGTTTGCCTTTTTCGCTATTAAAAATATTGTGCAACAACCATTTAGTGATTTCCAATTTGCTCCGAAACGCTTCTTATAGAGCTTGTTCAATCGACACAACCGAACGCCACTAAACTTCCCGCAATCACAGGGACCCCAACTGTCATGTTAAATATAGTTTATCGTCAAGCGACACAACACGCAGACAACCCGCCGACAAGTTTCACTCAGCTGCTTGAGCGGCAATTTAAATGCAAAACTAATTTGTAAGCGAATTTACGATAAAGACCGCTCATACAAATCCTGTGTGCGCCCCGGCATCCTGTCACTACTTCTGTCACAGCAGGTCCAACAATTCAAATAAAAAAAAAAACTGCATTGGAACCTATCAACTTGTGCCAATTTACATCGGACCAAATTGTCACCATTTTATGTCATTCATAAATACATATATGTGAAGTTATCAGCTTGTTCAGTTGCATAAACATGTCCCGGCAAGGATGTCGCGCCGCGACGGCCGAATGTTTCGAATGAATGTTGTGCAACCAACAAGCCACCCCGTTGATCGTTCATAAATATGACGATCTTGTCTCATAGAAATGGGCCTTGTTGCAGAAAAAAAGACAAAAAATAAGAAAAAAAATTAAATCACATTTTTTATGCCCAGGTAACTGGTAACTGCTCGAGGCAGTTTATCGGTTTTAATTAAAAATGTTCTTCTGGGTCATTATGTTCAGATCTAATGATATGATTGGGAGCACCGTACAAAGCTTCTAACATTGAACATTGGGCATCTTTTATATCCAACGACGATGTCTTCAAATCAGATTCCGAATAACCGATAATGATTATAATCGGAGGAATTTCTTTGATCTCTCTCGCTCTCTCTCTCTCTGTCATAATCGTCAGGGAAATTGGTCTGCAACACCAACACCACCACCGCAAGAAGTAAGAAGAATGAATGGGCCAGAATGAGTATTGGAAACCTGCCACAAAACATCAGAATCGGCAGCACAGTATAAAGTGGCGTGAGAGAGGGAGGAACAATTTTAACCGATATCGGTCCATTTGCTTTGATGTTGCATGTTGAAGGTGTAAAATAGAGGCGATCAGCTACTTTTCCCAAAGAACATAAAAAAAAACGAACACATCACAGGTATATTATGCATATAAACTGGGTTCGTATATCGATGCGGTTCTTGTTAAATCTGTGGCAAGTCACAGTGGCAGGTTAGCTTCTTTTTTAATTGGGATCAATTCAGTTTTTTTTTTTTTTGGGTATTAGCCTATTACGAAGGTCATATGAGAGAGAGAGGAAAGAAAACGATTATAACCAGTGTTGCCAACAGCTGGGAACTTGTGCTGAAAGTTGAGTTTGAAGAAATATTCGATGCTGAGTGCTCTTAAAAGTGGCTTTAACCATCTTTTTCTATTTCCGAAGCAGTCCTTAAACAGGAAGTAAGTTTTTCTTCTGGTCCACTTTATATAATATATAACGGAGCTGCTGGCAACTTCTACCCCCTACACTCACTGGATTTGATTTTGTAAGCTTACGGTTCAGGCCTTAGAAGTCACGTCGTGTCGGCGGAAATTTGGCTGCCAGTGGTAAAATATTCTTTAAACTTAAAAACAACGAAGACAAAACAGTAAAAATGGTGTATAAGGAAATTCTCAAATTCTTGATCTCCAAGGACCAAATTACGGAAGAAAAGATCAACCTTCTTAAGAACGAAGTATCGGAAAAATCCGCCACATACATGGCCAACGTCAATGTGATAGATAACGTCGAAACACTTTTTATTGACAATTTCAGTGATTTGAGTCGTATGCTCTAGCCTCTCAAGATGAAATGTACACAAGAGAACCTTCTCAATTTGTCTAGCAATGTAAGAAATATGTATACTTGAAGGAGTTAAATATATGTAAGCCTTCTAGAATCCACAGTTTATCGTATTTCAGCAACCTTTTTGCCCTAGATATTCGCAATACTTTCTATCGATCTTTACGTCTGCCTTTTCTTCTAGGATGTTCGCAGGGTTATTTCGTTTGCGGTTATACTACGAGGGCAGTTTGAAAAGTTCTCGGCCTGAACAATAAAACGCAATAAATTTTAAAACTTTTTTTTAATCCCTTTCTACAAATTCTCCTCTTATGCAAATACACTACTTATTTCATCTGTTTTCTGGTGCTTCTATTCCCATTTTATAGGTCGATTCCTCCAATTCTTCAAAAAACCGCTACGACGGGTTCTTGGAACTGATTTTTTTGGACCAAAAATAACGGTTCTTGTCATATACCGACTTTAGTTAAATTGAAATATCTCAAAAACGGCTCTAACGATTTTGTTTAAAAAATTCAAATGTTAGTTTTAAGTTAACGTTTATCTTCTAATAAAATTTTTTTTTTGAAAATCAACGGTACCTGCCATAGAACGGTTTTTTTTTTCAAATCCGATTATCTCCGAAACTGCTTATTCGATTTCAACGAAACTTTTTGTGAAGAAGCATTTGTGTAACTATAATATAAGCCAAAATTAAAAATAAAATTTCGAAAAAAATTAATTTTTGATTTTTAAAAATTTGAAATTTTTTTTTGAAAATTCAAATTTTCGAAAACGGGACATTGAATTTCTTTGAAATTTTGTTTTTAGATGTTGATTAGTGATTTCTATAAAATGGCATACCAATTTTATTTTTATACTTTTTTTCCAAAAAATTATTTATAAAAAATTAGTTTTTTTTTAAAAACGGCTCTAACGATTTTGAAAATAGCTTTTCTAAAAATGCATCTTATTATATCAATCAAAACTACATACTTGTTTTGTGGGGCAATTTGATTTTAGATTTTATTTTATTTAAAAAAAAAAAGGATTTTTATTTTTTTCCAAATTTCTATATAAAAAGTCTTAAAAATTTAAGCAACTTTAACTCTAAGAGCAAGTTCGTGCGACCCAGTCGTGCATTATATTTCAATTTGGAGGAGGTAGTAGTCTGATGGTGCCAAATCAGATGAATAAGGGAGTGGTTGAGTACTCCAAATCGAAGTTCATGGAGTTTAGATTCTCTCTAAAGATTTCAACTCGATTGAATATATGTTCTTTTTTAAGCAAACGCGGCAGCCACCTTGCGGAACGTGTTTTAAACCCCAATTCTTCATTCAAAATGTGGTAAACCAGCTCAGAAGAGATATCCATGGTCTTGCTTATTTTTCGCAATTTTAACCTTCGGTCGTCTAAAACCATTTTATGGACTTTATCGACGCGACGTTTTCTGAGGAGGTGGATGTTGTTGGCCTTCCGCTTCTGGAATCATCTTCGACGCTCTGTCTGCCATGTTTAAATATGCAGCCAGTTTAAAACATTTATGTACTTTACTAAAAAGATTTTTATCTCAAAAAGAAGACAGTGTGGTAACTCTGGATCAACTCACAAAAAATTAAGATAAAAATCTCATTACTTTTTATAAGATGCATTACTCATTTCAATAAATTGAATGCCCATCATCACATGTGTACCTGTATTGTATTTTATAGTCGGTATACATGTGAGTATATCCAGTTCGGTAAGTCCAATTCAATTCATATGAGTAATTTGACAGGATTGTCAAAACATCTAATCGCCAACAATTGAATTTACACATGACCTTTATTTGATGTTAAAGAGAATAGGTAATGATTCATGGTAATATTGGGTACTTTGTTTTTTTTTTTTTTCATCTCAAGTCAATTAACGAGACTTTTTTTTTTATTTTTTGGGAAACAAGTAAATTGGGTGTGATTTTACAGGCTTATTGTTATCCGTCGGTATTTTGAATGGAATCAAAAGACGATGCCGACACAGAGTTTTAAGTTGGTCTTGTTATAAGAAGATACGTGGGATAACGAAAATTATTAATAAAAAAATATTTAACAATATTGATATCTCCCTCTCACATACCTTCTCTTAAAGTAGTTTATTAAAGAAGTTCGTTTTCCATTCTTCTCCAAGATTTATTTGGATTATCTAATCTGCGAGCACTGATGGAATGAATGAAGTATTAATTGTTTTTTTTTATATATATATATTTCCACTTTGTAATGTATGTTTTGGTTCTTGTTATACATAAGTTTAACATTGGTTTCTTTATCTTTAACCCCGTTATAAAGGGTTACCTATGTCACTATGTTCAGAAATGTGATAAAAAATTGCATTTTTTAGAACTCATGTTAGGTATTTAAGTGTAAAATATATAAAAGAGATTATATAAAAAAAAACATTAAAAAAATGATATCTTGATATCATTAGCTCAAACAGTTTTGAATATTTTCACCTGTTTTGCACAAATCTTAAAAACACAAATAAAAAAATATTAAAACTTTGGTATTTGGCAGGCATTTGAAGTTGCTTGTCGGTTTTGTACTCAAAAATAGCAACCTTTGTTGTTTACAAATTTTACTTTAAAAAACGCATTTCGGTGCGGAATAGTGTTATTACGACTTGTACTAAATTTCAAGTGTAAAATAAAATATTTGCCAGAGTTAAAATGCGTGCTGTTTTTTACAAGGCACGTCCAACTGAGGTAAGATATAAATCCATTATGGTCCAATGTCTTGTAGACCTACATCGTCAGCGTCGTTCTTAACAATTTATGAAAGTCTCAAACAAATTAAATTGAGTGTTATCTATGTCCCCGGGTCTTAAATAAGTTAACGTATATTAGTTTAATAGTTTATAAGCACGCTGAAGCTAGTATGGAAGAGTTTTCTAAATTTAACTCTCAATTATGTCAAAACACTTCTCAATTGTGCTGAAACTCAAAATTTGGTTTTATTTAACTTTTGTAAAGGCCAAATTTTGAAGTACGACGTTATTTTGCTCGGCGTCATTCCACGGCACTTAAGCATCATACCTACGTATTAATGTACTTTAACGCATTTACGTTCTTTATATTAACGTGCTTACATTTTTAACAAATAGAGGAAAGGTTGAAGGTTTTGAATGAACAACAACAACTTGTGTGTGTTACCACCAAGTTCATAGGCTGGAGTTATAACTATTTCACGGGGACCAACCCGATCATCAGACTTCTTTCCTTTTGAAAAGGTTGTTAAACCAAAAGTTCAATTTCAATTATATAGATGTGCTAGAGCGATCCCTAGATTGCACTTTAATAACATTCCTATAGGAATTTTTAAGCAACCACTTCCCTTCAATTTCATAGAAAATCTTTAAAAATCACCTTTTAGCCAGGACCTAGATTTGCCTAATTTCTTAAAGAAAGCAAGTGTAGATTTGCAACTGGAATTCCGAACTTTAAATTAAATCCGAAAAATATTTAATTTTAATGAAACACCGGTTAAGTTTTATGTATTTGTTTGCTCTGAATTCAAATCCGAGGTTCGTTTACCCGCTAGGATTCAGTTTTTGATTTGAATAAATTTCACGAAATTACCAAATTCTGTTTTTTTTAGTGTTTTTTTTTTTGCACTTAATTCAAGATTATGTAATCAAACATACCTCAGTTTTGGATTAAAAATATTTTATCTAGGTACTAGTTAATATCCAATTGAATTAACTCCCAGATTCTTTGAGTATTATTGAAACATTACCAACCCACTCATTTCCTATACTTAAATCCAAATTAACCTCCTTTCATAAACAGGAGTTCAACCAGCTTAGTTACCTATAAAATTTGTAAATCAAAAATAAATTAATCGATTTTAAAGAAGATCCAATAAAACTACATCTTAAGTCCAATTAAAATTGCAACAAAGAAGAAGTTTATATAGGGAATCCCTTATGCATCAACTATAAACATTATGATAGCTATTAAAATCGATCCAATCCATTTCAGGTTAAGCTGAAGCTTTTTATATGGATCATGAAACAACTAGCTTAGACCTTAGTAGCGGCAACTTTTAATCTCATTACAAGCCTGGTGACAGTGGCGTGCCTAATTATCTTGAACTACTCGAAACTGTCACACAGCAATAAAATTCAAAATGTTTGCTTAAGTGTTGTTAACCATCATTTTTGCCATAAAATTAATAAAACCCGCTTTTGGAATTTTTTTAGAGCAAAATTAAAATGTGCATCCATAAGACGCGACAAGACACACAAATAAGCTGCTGAAGACAGCTCATTTCAAAATGCAGTTTTCTGCATCATTAAATTATATTCGAAGAGTTGAGGGAAATTTATAGTTTAGGTATACCTGTTGAATACAATATTGGCATCAGCGACAACGAAGTAAACGGGTGTAATTAACCTGTTTTTATTTTTTTAACGTTGTTTTGGTGTCAAATGTAATTAAATTAACACTAATAGAGTGAAGTGAAGTAAATTTATGAGCATGTTTGTTGTTGTGAAAGTATTAGAATGTTGAACAAATATTTATTTATATACCTTCACTTTTTTTAATTTTTTTATTATTGGTGTTAAACTTGGTTGAAAAATCAATTAGAAATAAATAACCATCTAAAAATGATTTTTCAAATTTCTACTTTGTTTTAAATTTAAGCTGGAAGTCAGTATTTATCGGTATAATTTTTCAAAATCCATCAATATTATCTGACTAACAAATATTAACACAACTTAAAATTGAAGTTTCTAAATGATTTTATTATTTTTTGTTTTGTAAATTGACTTCATTGTTCGATGACAGATCAAGTCAATATAATAATAGCATTTGCCTCCAGCTAAACATGTTGCGGGTGTGAAAAATAATTACATGTCCCCGAGTGGGCTATTAATCTTGTCAGCAAGTTTTTCTTGTTGGTTTCGATTTTATTTGTTAAGAACCAACAAAAAAAGTAATAATAAATTGGATACTAGTATATTTCAAAAGAATTTTTTGATTATTTCGATTTAAGAAATTGCCTTTGATTGTCCCCACCCTACTGTGCAACAAAAATAACTCAACTTACTTGCAACATGTTTCCAAACAAAAAGTCCAAACAACAACAAAATACCGTGTCCATCAACAGCAGCAAACTCAAATAATGGCATTTTTCATGGATAAATTTATTGCTTGTGAATTTTCCGTATCACTGATTTTGTTTTCAATTACTTGTTGTTTTTTTTTGGTTTTTCACCCTCTTATAAGTACAGCTGAAACCAATACAGAATACGGATGTCATCACACCTATTTTTTTGGGCGAGAATTGAGGTGGAGAGGGGGTGAATCGTTTAGGAAACAATTTATCCAAGGGAATTGTCATTTTAAATCTGGGGATTTTCAAGCAAACAAAGAGATGGGATGAAGGATGGGGTAGTAGTGTCATTAATTTTCTGGTGGAAAAGTCGTCTTAGATTCAGAGTCATAAAATTAAACACGAATAAGGGTGTCTTTTGAGAGATGACGAAAATTTTACATGACTTTCTGAGTATCTTTATTAAATTTTAAATATTAAACATAAAATTGATATTTTGACTTTTTTGTAAACGACTTGGGTAACTGATTTCAACGATATGTTTTTAAACACTTAAATAACCTAAATGTATTAAATAGCTGCGTTTCTTTGAAAATATTTATCTACTGCTTAGTACTAGAAGCTGCTTTGAACTACTTTTTCAATACAGCAAAAGTAGTTCTAAGTAGTAGTTTTAAGTACTAAGTAGTAGATAAAAGTTCCCAAAGGAACGCAGCTAATGTTTTGGATTAAAAAAAAAATATTCAAAACTTTTTTTTTTTAATTCAACTTTTCGAAAACAAAGTAATGAATTTTCTTGTTTTTATATCAATTTATATTTCAATGGCAAGCCAAATTATTTTTGAAACGTTTTAAACAAATTTATACTCATTTTTACTACTACAACATTAATTTTTTTTTTTTTTTAATTCCTTGTCATTTAAGAAATTAAATTACAAACTTGGTTTGTAGTTTAAGACCTTTTACAATTATGTTCTTGTTATTTTAACAACAAATTTTATATTTTGTTGTAAGTTTTTACTTTTTCTTACAAAATTAAATTAAAAACATTTTTGATAAACTTTTACATTAAAAGCTTTATTATACTAAGCAACTATTTCCATAAGAGCAATTACGTGGGATCTAATGGAGCAATTTATATTTACATATTATACAAAAAAAATTTTATTAAACCTGTCATAAATAAAAAACTTAACTCCTATCAATGTTTTACATGGTGTCCCAAAAGTAGAACTTCAAATGAAACATGGTGATAAGCCAAAATAAGGACTCTTAGAATTTGGTAACTTGTTTATCCCAAATCCTAACGGTTGTCGATTAAATGCAGTTCTTATAAAATTTCGAAAAATACTTATACTTTCAAACAGTTCATAATTGGTTTTTGATTAATAATTGGGAACAATTTATTTTGCTTAAAAATAGTACGCAGTTTTAAGTTTTAATGAAACTCAATTTCTTACTTTTATTTGAGAGCAACAACCTGAAAAAAATTTTGTATTGTTTGACACTAGTTTAAAATTAAAAAAAAAAAAAGAGTTTTCAAAAACCCGAGTAAAAATGGAATTCCGCCGCACCACCGCTGCACCACGTCCGCAGCACTTTTTGACCGCCGCACCTACGCTGCAGCACGTCCGCGCTATGATCAAAAATTTCTAAACCGCCGCACCACACCGCTGCAGCACGTCCGCACCGTTTCATTTTGAAAAAATGAAAAATATGGAAAAAATTCGCTGTACCAACGCCGCCGCACCACGACTGCAGCACGTCTGCACTATTTCATTTTGTATGAAAAAAATTCTATTCTCGTACTTATGCAAATGTTTAAGTCGTCTTCAATGTTATTTTGGCTTAACTAATAGTCGGAGAGGCGACCGTCGAGTTACTTAGCTCATAAGGTTAGAGGTTAAAATTGGTGTCAAATGAAAGATAAGTTGTCCAAATGAAAACAACACTGACAAAAATCTTCTTTGAACAAAACAGTATAACTTTTTATGCACTAGAAAGCTAAACTATACGCCATATTTTAGTTAATACTCCCTTCTATCTAAAAAATGTCGGGTGCCACCTCGCAAATGCAGACAAGTACTCGGCAACCTTATTCAAATGCCAAAAAACAAGTGATTTTTGCGTTTTTTAGCATTTTAGTAGGGTTGCCGAGTACTTGTCTGCATTTGCGAGGTGGCACCCGACATTTTTTAGATAGAAGGGAGTATTATCTAAAATATGGCGTATAGTTTAGCTTTCTAGTGCATAAAAAGTTATACTGTTTTGTTCAAAGAAGATTTTTTACTTGCGATATAGGTACTATAGGGCAAGTTAAGGATTCGTAAAAAAAATCGAACTCGAGATAACAATTTTACATGGCATTACGATGATAGAGAATGCCAAAAAAGTGGGTCCGGCAATTCTGTCTGTCTGTCTGTCTGTCTGTCTGTGTGTCTGTCTCTATCTGGAGCTGCAGCCTAAACGAGTGAAGTGATTTTCTTCAAACTTGGTAGTTAGCAGTTTTTGGTGATTCCCTAGAGGGGAAATTGAAATTTTTTTTTTATGACCAAAACTAACGGTACCTGCCATATAACGGAAATAGAAAAGTTAATTTTTTTCAAAAACGGCTCTAACGATTTTGATTAAAATTTTTGTGTGTAGTACTACACATAAGAGCCAACTTTTTAAATAAAAAAAATATTTTTTGTACCGTTATTAACGGTACCTGTCATAGAACGGTTTTTTTCGTTTCTGAATATCTCGTACAAAATTTACCCGATTTAAATGAAAATTTTTATACAAAAGTGTGTAAGTAAAGATAATATTAAAATTTTAGAAAATTTTCAAAAAACGCATTTTTGGTTTTTTAAAAAATATTTCAAAATTTTTTTTTGAAAAATCAATTTTTTGAAAACGGATCAATGAAAAATTTTGGAATTTAGTTTTTATGTGTAAATTAATTATTTGTTCAAAATGGCATACCAACTTTTTTTTTGAAAAATGTTAAAAAAATTTTATACATAAAAAATTATCTTTTTAAAAAACGGCTCCTACAATTTTCGAAAATTTTTTTCTAAAAATACCTTTTTATACAAGAAATAAAATGGCATATTTATTTTTTTTTTTTAATATAATTTAAAACGGAGTTTTATTAATTAATAAAACAGATTTAATTTTTTTATACTACTTATGAAATTTCTTCAAAATATCAAATTTTAAATTTCTTGTATAAAAAGCTTTAACATTATAGTTACTTTAAGCATAAGAGCAAGTACGTGCGACCCTAGTCGTGCAATTTATTTTAGTGTTGTTTTCATTTAGATGGGGTTGCCACATTTGTAGGGTTACGTTCTTTATATTATTTTATTATTTTTTTTACTATTTTGGCTTTCGGTTGGCTTTTCAAATTTTTTTTTATCTGTCCAAACAACAAAGATATGAATGTATTAGTTATGTGACAATTTTTCCTTTCAAATAGGGTTGCCACATGGAAGTTCCCATTTTAGAAGTGGCAACCCTATTTTTTTATTTTCAGTATCAATTTATCTTTCATTTGAAACCAATTTTAACCTCTAACCTTATGAGCTAAGTAACTCGACGGTCGCCGCTTGGACTATAACAACTTGCCAGTTCATGCAAACATGACTTGGTGGTCGAGTGGTTAAAGCGTTGGACTTCTAATTGAAAGTGCTTGGGTTCGAATCTCCTTCTCGTCGGGAGTTTTTTTTTTATTTTTCCAAATTCCAAAATCATGAATCATGGTGCGGCGAATGAAACAGTGCGGACGTGCTGCAGTCGTGGTGCGGCGGTCGTGCACCGAATTTTTCATATAAAATGAAATAGTTCGGACGTGCTGCAGTCGCACAGTGCGGCGACCAGTGGAAAAAAGTCAAAAAATTTGGCCTTCTAAAACCGGTTTTAAGAATGCAAAATTATAGCCAGATGTCTAACTAGATGAACTGTAATTTTTTTTTTTGTAATATGCAACTACAGCAAGCTACACAACCTCTTAAAGGTAACATGTCAAAAGTAGGCCATTTAGTGATGATTTACGAATAGCTGCACCAAGGAGTTAAATTGCTCCAATTAAACCGGTTTTTAATTGGATACTCGTAAGAAGGGTAAGCTTAATATATTTTATTGTTTTTTTTTGCACTCCAAAGTCTTAGATAGTTTTAATAATCGGTAAAGTAACGGTTTATTTCTCACAAAAACAGCTTATTTTCAAAGTTCAGCATAATTTTTAATTCACGTGCATTCATCAAAAATGTTAATAGGTTATAAAGTGGGAAATTCGACCTTTCCAACAAGGTATCATTCATCCGCGTCCACCCGCGTCCCTGCTAGCTATGAGTGATTGTTTCAAGCCTTTTTACGCACAATTTGTATGAAAAACGAACTTTTTGAGTTATAAAAGTAACAATCCTTAGTGTACTTATATATGACAAAAACTTATAACCGAAATAAAAAATGTTTTTATACACTATTTACTTGCCATGAGACTAAAAAATAATGTTAAAAGAAAAGATCATACAAATTAGGCTGTTTTGAATTTTTTCCATACTTTGCACTGAATCAACGCACTGTGAGTCGTGGTGCGGCGGTGGGTGCGGCGAAAATTCCTGCAAACGGCGGTGGAGCGGCGCTCAAGATTTTTTTCTTTAAAAATTCAATTTCAATTTTTACTCGGGAACTTACAAAAGTTTCTAATGTTGAAGTTATGACGAAACATATAACAATTTAAGAAAAACTGGGGTTTAAGCAGAAAAAAAAAACAAACCAAAAAAGAGTCTTTTGTGTACAAATAAATTAACAAACAACAGTTCGAGGAAATGTGTTTATTTTTATCTAATTTTTTTTTGCTTTGAAAAACCCTGTATTGTTGAATTCAAATTGTAATATCTTTTTTTCTTACTTCAACATTGGAAACTTTTATACTCCTTTAAAAACTGTGATAACTGGGCAAGTTTTTTAAATTATAAACTAGTGTCAAAGCATACAAATTTTGTTTAGGATGTTACTCTCAAATAAAAGTAAGAAAATTGAGTTTTATTACAACTTCGAACTGTTTTAATAAAGCTCAGAAAGACGGAAAAAAAAAAGTTATGAACGAAATGAAGACAAAGCTTGTTTAAATCATATAAATTGGTTATAGTTTTGGCAAAGAAAGAGCCATTTAGAGAAAACTGCACCCAAAAATATTACAGAATGCAAAACCTTCTTCCATGTTTTCTTGTACTTGATATTGTAAACTTTTTAATAATTTCTTTGGATCTTTCTTTCAGTTGAACTTTTTCTTCGTTGAGGAGTGATGATGGATTTCTTATTTCGTATAATTTAATTCTTTCAATCAGGCTTTAATCTTCCGTCAAGATAGCTCGTTCTGTATAAAATTTGTTGCCATTTTACCAAAACTGATATCAGTGCATTTTTAATACCTTTTTTATATGAGTGCTTCCAAATTTTTCTCACTAACTATTGTTTTTATGGATATCAAGTTATTTCACTACAATGTTCTTTTTGCTAACAATTGAAAGGTAATTTTTTTGCATGTCCTGATTTGCAGCAGATCCTCAAAATTTTTATAAAATTGCAAAAAAACTACGTCTTTTGTATTTATCTTGATAAGTGGGTATTAAATACCCTGCGACATATAAATTCTTAACGACATTTATAAATATTCGTCCGGTATTAATGTCATTTTGTTCACTTAAGTCCAACACATTCCACATCCATCATCGCCCTAATGAGTTTATAAATTATATATCTTCCAGACCAACTTGCCCACACTTCTTATATTGTTATAGTCTTATAGTACGCAGGTGATGATGTTTTCATTGCATATTTTTCAAGTACCTTCCAAAAAAATAATACAACAAAACATTACTCCTTCATCCATAATATTCCTACCTTAACCTACCTCTTCATCTTGATCTTGCATTTTTGTCACGGTCAGTTCTTTTCTCTTCTTTTTTTTTTCAAAAGACACGAACACGTCAGAATAAGGTGTGAAAGACATCACTCCTCTTGCGCTTCGTTGGTGGCACTTTTGTTCATGTTCGATGATGTTAATAACGATTGTTGGACCATTGTTTGTGGGACAAGTACACAACGATATGGATGCTATATGGTCAGCCGAACAAAAGACTACTTCATTGTTCCATTTTCCATCGAATGCACACAGGCGCAATGGGTATTGTTCCGAAGAGTCTTTTGTTGCCCACTCAGGACTCGCACACAAAAGTCTAAATAATCCTGAACTATGGTTACAATGATGATGATGATGTATTCGATGGAAATTAGTCCTTGGCTATGTTTTGTTCCTGGGTGCAAGCAAATGACTTGGATGCCAAGTCGAACAGAGGCTTCAAATTAAGTGGAACAAATCAATTCAAGAGAGGATAAAGTAACTGAAAATCTCTATTTATTAGATTGAAGTGTTTTTAGTTTTTTTGGGTGCGATCTCTATTACTCTGGATTAGTTGATGTTTTTGTGTATTTAGTATCTATGATAGGTCTTTAGGTCTAGACCAGAAAGTCTCTTTAAATGCAGGTGCTAAGAGAAATCACGTCTAGCGGAAGGTTTTCATATTTTAGCGACTCATAAATTCCATATGCGTCTGAGGCATTGTCGTCAGTGATAAGTGGACTTAAGTCAGTACCCACGCATCTTAATTCTATGCTATCGCACTTTATGATCACTTAGAGGCATCCGAGTGTGGCGTCTGTCTGCGATCGTCAATTGAAATCCATCCACCATCGTAACGTAATTTTTTTCAAATTGAATTACACCATCGCACTCGATTTAATTGTTTGTTTGTTTACCGTAAATATGCACAATGTTTGGACGTAATTAAGGATAATTAGGACGAGTGCGCACTTGAGTTGAGCGGTTTTTTATGACAACGCGCGGTTTTGTTTGTTGTTAATGTATGACGGCGGCATCTTCAGCAGAAGAGAGAGAGATAAAAAGGATTTTTTTTTAAATTCATTTCGTTGATCTTTTACGTAATTGAGCAGATAATCTTTTTCTTTCATTTATTCAAATAAATTGCTTACCATTAGCTCGTTAAATCTGATGTAAGTGGAATATCATTTGTTTATACTGAATAGGTATTGGGTAATGTGAAGGTACTTTCACGATTTTGTTTGTACTTAAATTGAAGATAGGTATTTGAGTTTGTTTTTGAGTTTATAGGCGGATGTAAGTTAAATAATAAAATGGGTTTGATTTTGAATTTTCTTAAACGAGAGGAAGGAAGCGTTTCATTGGTTGATGGAAAATGTTATTTTTGAGCACACGTTTATTTTGAAAAATTTTATTGTTTCAATGTTAAAAGATTCATTAAATATATAGTTGAATTCGAGAGCTAATTAAAAATAATATTGAAATGATAAATAAGGAGAAAAAATAACTGGGTCTTCCTGTTCTTCTTTTTCACTCCTGCCTTTACTGATTTCAGATTTTCATCTGTGAATTATAACTTAAAGAGATATTTCTTATCACTAATGAACGTTTTGGATTTTTGTATGCCTGAAAGATAAAAACGTTAAAATTACCTGCTTGGAAGTTTGGGGTTTTCACCACTGACTGAGAAAATAAGGTCGTAAGGAATGACTGAAGAATATCTATCTATCTATATTTACTAAAGGAAAACAAAAGGAATGCACGACTGGGTCGCACTTATTTGCTCTTGATGTGCAATGCACCTATATTTTAAATTAAAGCATTTGGTTAAGTTATCAAAAGAAAATACAAAAAAATTAGAATAAGAAAACTTATATTTATAAATAACTTGATTAAAAACGAGAAATATAGCTATCTTAAAATAAAAACGTTTTTCATTTAAACTACAGCAAATTTTTTGCGACCCCTTTGATAGGAAAAACATATTGGCGACCGCAAAACACTACAAAGTGTAGGTTATTAAAAAAGCTACATATGTATACTGAGCCCCTTTTAAGAATCAGCATAGGTATAACATTTTACTTATTCGGGAATAAATTTTCTGACAGGTCGCTTGAAATAAAAAAAAATCATTCTAAATTGTAGTATCCCTTGGAAGAAATGTTCATTTCCTAAAATTTTAAATGAATATCACAATAATTGTCATTACATGTTAAAACTGAAAATTCTAATAACACTAGTTTACAAAAAAATTAAATTTTTTGGACACCAAGTGCCGTTATACTTTTGGTATAGATTTGAACCCAGAAAACTCGAAAAAATCTTATCTAAAAAAATATTTATGGATAGGTTTTCGAGATATTATTTTTCAAAATTGTTTGTCGTTGTTTTTTCCAGCCTACTTAGTATTCGAGCTATATCTTGATTAATAAACGACTAATCTGAACAAAAAAGTTAAAGAAAAATGATTCAAAAAGACCAAAAACAGTATATTTTGAAAGTACATATTTTATCCAATTTTATCCAATTTTAGCTGTATTCAATTTTTGTGACCATTATGTTGAAAAATAAAGTATCTTCTTTTCTCCTTTACATGTTCAATATCTATAAATGCTCAAATGATAAAAATAGACCATTTAGTAAAAACTTCAAAAATTTTGTTTTTTTTTCTCTTTTATTAATAGTTTTTCTTAAATTTTTTACAATATTTCAATTTTAAAAGATACACATCAATAGGAAATTTAATTATCTACAAAAAATTACTTGATCAAAGTTTTCAAATTCGGCTTGCTTTTCAAGTTATAGACAAAAACTCAAAAAGTAACAGAAAAGAATATCTAACTAGGAAAAAAATAGACTTTTAGGGAGAAGAAATATCAATAACGGGAAACTATAAATATTTGGGAGTTCTTCTAACACCGAGGATGACATTCTCTTAACATGTTGAAATGAGCATGTCTTTATCTTTTTATCAAAGAATCCACTTATATTTTTTTATTTCAAACAGACAAATTTTCTTGTACTGGTCGATTTATGTTCGAAATGGATTGATTTACGTCTAATGCCTAATATGTCTTGTTAATGTTTTGCGAATATCTTTTACATTTGTTGTTCTTCCAATTGAGCAAGTTATTGATATTGGTCCGCCTAATAGCTTTAAATGCACTATCGAACGGAACCTTGTGGCACACTAGCTTTTATTTCTTATTATTTTCCGACTTAAATCCGTGAATAGAGGTAATTGCACAACAAATGTACTTTAATTTCCATCAAAAATAAATACTTATTTCACACAAATTCAGTCTTTTATTCAAAATGATACTTCAATTTTGAAAACCCTTTAGGAATAAGAACGCTTTGTTGAGCTTATTGATGTTATTCTTCAGTTATTTTGTTTAAATTTTGAATATCTATATTATTTACATCTTTGTTCATAGCTGAATATTAATGAAAGTGAAAGATAAAACAAAATTTTCTTTAACAAAGTTCGCTGCTCAGCTCTTTTGTTTAAAAAGAGCTTTACTTCAAAAAGTTAATTTATCTACTTTCGTTTTTAAATTGTTGATAATGTTATAAGAATTTTGTTATATACAACCTCACACAAAGTTTGCACTGTTTTTTGGAATTATTTTTCTTAATTTATTTGATTTTTCATATCCCGAAAACACTTCAAAAGCATTGCTTCGATTTTTTACTTATAATTTGTAATTTTTTTTTTTTTAAATACATACAAAAACATTAAATAATAATATTAAAATGAGCCTTCCCTGTCAGTAGGATGCTTCCTTTTAACTCGTTTTTTTTTAATATAAATTCATCCTTAAAATGTAAATCTTTTGAAAGGAACAAATCCCGCGGACTTGGAACTACTCTTTGATCACATTTTAATGATGATGACCATTATTGTTGCATTCGATTTTGTGGGTTTCCTTTTCAATTTTTTTCTGATCCTTTACTCCACTACACCCCGCGTATATGCTGTGTCGCGTATATAGAAAAGATCAACGCAAAACAACAAGTCTCCAGTCAAAGACAGGCTCAGCAGCAGCGCACATTAAGATGATGAAGTAGAGAATAATACCGGTCCTCTAAAGAAGCTTGTATATGTTTTATTGTAAGTTGGTCTCGTGGTGCTACACGCTGCTCTAAGGAACGGGAACCGGAAAGTCTTGATGGTTTGTGAGTTGTGTGTTGTGTGCACCCCAAAACTAAACTCAAGCTTGAGCCTTTCCTTTGGTTTGTTCGAGCCGAAGAGTTCGTCATCAATGGCAATGGGCCTTGTGGTCATTAGGGGCTATTGGCGGAGTGTGAGCCATGAGCGGAGAGGGTGAGTCTTGTATAGCGGCGTACATAGTGAGCGCCATCTCGTTTAATCTACCTTTCGAGGCGTGGCTACAGTATTTTATAGGCTGTGATCAAAGGATGCCGCCACTTTGTAGAACACCGACACTTTGTTAAAAATGTTGCTCATATAAAGTTCTCGTTTGTTTTCCTTTTTTTCTTCTTCACTTTTTGCTTTTTTTTTTTTAAATATAAGTGAAGGAAGTTAAAATAAGGAGTTAATGGTGGCAGGAGTGTGTGTGTGTGTTTTTAAATACAGTGAGGTATTTATGCGCAATGACGATAATTTGTGTGCTTGGATCGATTTTTTGAAATATAATTGTAGTTAATGGTTAGTAAAACACATCAAACAGCAAGGATAAGCTCTGATTTTGTGACATATTTAGATTTTCAAATGTTGACTTGTAAGTTGTAACAGATTACAAGCGGGTCTATATAAATAATAAGATGCCAAGAATTATTACATAACCAACACATTCTGATGATTTAGAATCCCGTGTACTAAATTGTTTTCTAATTTCAAATTAAAATGAAACAAAAATGCAATTTTATTTTATTGAAATGCTACAATTTATTTTTATGATTTTGGTATTTCTTCTTTTAAATGATGTTTTATGGCAACTCTGGTCGTTTGTTGTGTGTTACGCATATTAATGATCAATATTGTTGGCCAACGCACGACGACGATAAAAAAGAAATGCAACACAAAAGGACAACGCAACACAGCACCATGGGCGATATTATAATTTATGGCATTATTAAATGCTTTTGGCAATCAATGGGTATTTTAATCAATAAACGGTTAGTAGTTAATCGATTTAAAGTGTTGCATTAATTTAATTTATAACGCCAAAAAAATCTCATTGAAGGTTTTATGTAATGAAGCATAAATGCATTAATTAAGAAACAAGTCTTGTGAAATACTGATTTAAGTTGAAACGACAAAAAAAAGCTTTATCGACTAACTATAAATTTTACACCAATAATAATGTCTATATACATAATTACAGAATATTGTCAGTTAAACTAAGTAAATAGGTTAAGTACACTGAAAAAAAAATCTTGTAGAAAATTAAAATTAAAAAAAACTAAAATTTGTTCTTAATGACTAAGGGCCATTTGCTGAATCGAAACTTAAATAATTTATGTTGAACATAAACTCTTATTCCCTACTTTTTCCTCTGCGTAAACTGTCACATAAGGATTTATGAAAAACTTAAATGGTTAAGTTTCGATTCAGCAAACGGGTCCAAAACGATTGTTTTGGGATACAAAAATAATGAATGACATCGCGACGTTTTGAATGAAATTACAACAAATTGAGTGTGTTTGTGGGTTGAAGTTATAATTATTTATAGTCTATAAGATCCCGCCGTAGGACAACCTACCCTCATCGCTATACCAGTTGAGAGTTATATTTTCTGCAGGGTAGTGTCTAAGGAAATAAATTGCACATGGGTTGCCTAGAGATATCCTGTCAAAGCATAGGGTTGCCAAGCCTTAAAGTTCATTTTTACTTATTTTTGAATACGCGTCCCTGCGTATATGGCAAGCCTAAAAGTTCTAAAAAAAATAATATGTCATAGGAAACTTGATTTGAAAATTTTAATTTTCAGGATTTTTTAAAATTTGAAGTTTGAGTAGGGTAAACAAAGGTGAATTTAGAAAATGGGCAAAAATCTATTTTCTAATTTGGAATCGATAGATTTAATAAATATATGAAAGCCACACATACAAATAAAAAATGTAAAAAATCTACACCTCGAGATAAAGCCTTTTTAAATTCATGGCACTCAAATTCGAAATTAGAGAAATAATTCACCAAAAATCTCTCTCCGATTTCTTTTAGTAACAAATATTCACTTAACCCATACTGCGACGGTATTTTTGTTGCGATTTTAATTCAATCAAAATTTTATACTACAGATGCATTTCATCGAATAGTAACGATGATGGTGCAGTGCAATAACACCCGCGGCAATAACCCCTGCAGGAGTTATTATCCAAATGAAAAGGAAATATCCCCTGCAGGCTTTATTTTCTTTTTAATATGGCAATTACACCTGCGGGTGTTATAGCCTTTTCTTATTTTTTTTTTCCAATTTTAACTGACCCACTTTATACGATCGAAAACCAAAAAATTGAAATGCTACGCGCCATACACTTTGAGGAACTTATGGGGGGGGGGCATGCTGCCCCCCTGCAACCCCCTGCTTGGGAACACTATAGGATTTGAGGTGGGTGCGGATTGGGTGTAATCAAATTTTCTTCAAAATTTAAAAGTTTCTTGGAATCCCAGAACAAATTTGTACATACCCAACTTTATCCCCACTCCAAGTCCTATAGTGAGCCTAGCAGGGGGGTTACATGCCCCCCATACGTTTCGCAATTTTTAAATGCCTATTGACAAGTGAAAGTGCTCATTATTCACATTCAGAATGAAAAAAAACAACCGTGGGGCTTAATGCCTTTTCGTAGTAGGTGTTATTGCCACTTTTAAAAGGAAATAAAGCCTGCAGGGGATATTTCCTTTTCGTTTGGGTAGTAACTCCTGTAGGGGTTATTGCCGCAGGTGTTATTGCACTACACCAACGATGATAGCTTAAGGGAGAACATTTTATATTTCATCCTAACAGACACTCACAGAAAATTATGGCCTCTTTTTTTCATTCTATACCTGTCCATGATAAAACATTAGAGAGACTAAAATTTCTTACCTTTATGGCCAGTTTTTAATTTCATAAAATCCAAATTACCACCATGTTAACAAAATTTTTGTTGGTCAAAATTTCATCTAAACCAAATCAATAAATTAGGCCAAGGAAGTGTAAAAGATCTTCTTCTCTGAACTCTTTGATAAAAGATGCGGGCATAATGCAATCACATCCATTTTGTTATACTAAATAATGTAGGTATGTACATATGTACGTCTTCAAATTCAACATTCAATTTCTGTATCCTATAAATAATCAAATAATCTTTCATTACGTTTAAAATCAAATGAGTTTAAAGGGATGAATACTTCTTGATGCTGTTGACGCTGCCAATGCAGCCTTAATATTGAAGAGCTGTACCTACTGCTTTCATGAAATAACTTTTTTCAATTCATTTCTATTTCTTGACAATCAAATTTTGTAATTTTTGATAAAAAAATATTTTTAATTTCATATTTTTCTTCCCAATTGCTAAGTTAAAAAAAAGTTAAAGCAAGAAAAATGCATAACTAAGTTGCACGTACTTGCTCTTGCAATTCAAAGCACGAAGAAGAAATAATTTTGAATTCAAAAGGGAAATTTCTGTTAATACCTTGTTTCATGTAGAATCAAAATTAAAACATCTTTTTTGTACATGCATTGTTTTCAGATAAAAAAGTAAAATTAATGTCATAAACCATTTTAAATGGAAAAAAAATCCAACGGTTGAAATCGCGTTATTTTTAAAAACAACAATATTTCCACTTGATTTTACATAAGTTTTGTCTTCCTAAGGAGTCATTTATAAGGGATATGAAAAAAAGTTGTTACATAAGCAAAATTGAATGAATAGTATTGTTTGAGAAATTTCCAAAAAAGCAGAAATCACATTTTACTTCTACAACTTAAACTGGTGAAACAGCTGAATCAACTTATAAAACAGCTCATTTCATAGATAATGTTATTTGTCCAATTTTTACCTCTTTATCAAAATGTGTATGTATATTTTGGATATTCATATCCCTCAGTTGGCACACGGGTGAGAATTTAACAGTACAAAAATACAATCTGGTGACAAAAAACTGTCTTTATAAGGGTGAAAGTACATTTTTCTGGAATTGTGAATACAATATTCGGATTCCTTGGAAAATTCTACATCAATTTCATATATTATTTTCTATAAAATAGTGAGACCGAAAAAGGTTCTAGCGACATGAAAAAGTATAAACCAAATTCGCAAAAAAGAGGTGTGCCTACAGAGGGATATCTTACACATTAGGTACATCCATGCAATACAATTTTCACGCGTAAAATGTGATTTCATTTTCTATAAGTATGTTATGTAATTCACATAGATTGCATTTTTTTTTTTTATTAAATATCTACTTTCTGTCATTTAAGTTTTTTTTTATTGAAGTTTTACTAAAAAAATATTTTGATCAAAACAAAACATAGAATTTATCTCTCCTCAAACAAAAAAAACAACACCAACATTACGTCAGATCCCAACTTAAAAACCGAATCAGTTAAATGGATATTCAGACTTTATGAGTTCCTTTTTTTTCTGCTGTTGATTATTTAATACCCCATCGCGTTGTCCAGAAGCTGCAAAGTATAATCAAAAACTAATTTTAATCCTGTGCTTCTCCTAATACCATCCGGTCAAAAGGTTTGGTCGTCCATCCGCGTTTAGGTTAAGCTCTCCCAAAAAAAAACATCCCCATATCGTTATTGTACCTATAGTGGGGCAAGGTTAACAACTTAAAAAAAAAAAAATCTGAACAGTTTAGCCAAGTGAATGATTTGGTACCAATAACACATCTCATTTGCTTATATAAAGAGGTCAGAAACGGATATTTTGAAGTTAACCTTTTAAGGTTAGAAAAAATTATGAAAATTATTTGACAGCCAACCTTTGGCCTTACCAAGTCTGTACAAGAGATTTGAACAGTACCAAACAAAATATTTTGCTTCTATAAAGCTTTACACATTCTAATAAAGCTTCTGTACAGTCTTATAGAAGCTAAATTGTAAGTAAATCATAAACCTCCGTTTTTTAATCTGTTGGATGAAAATGAAACATCGGGCGAACCTCAATTTTAACCTAAAATTAAGGTTTTTTTCAAAATATTGAGCTATCCTACCCCACTGTATTTTATTCGCTTGGTTTATCATCACATCCATATAGCCCACCACCGCTCTGACTGGACTCAAAAATTCACATACATACATTTTTGTTGCCTGTTTTGTTTTGAGGAGTCTCGCGCAGTTTACCACTTCAAAGCCCCCAAGCCGAATTTGTGTTATTATTATTTTTGAATATTATGATGCCCACATTCTTAAATTTTTTAAACTTCACCTTCAATATATAATATGCGGCATTCCTTTTGTTGTGGCTTTTTTTTTTCAAGAAGACGAAACCGAAAGTGAAATACAAAAAAAAAAAAAAAAAAAATTAAAAACAAAGACCCCAGCTAGAACAAGATGAATGAGAAATGCGAGGAATGGCTAGTAGTAGCACCTTCCGAAGATGTTTGGCTCATCTGTGGTCCAAAGCTATCAAAAGTTAATTAGGGAGATGTAAATTTTTGTCTGACTAGAGAAAAAGAGAGAGAGAGAAACGATTTCTCGCGACTGCCAAAGATATTTTATTTGATGCGCTTAATCCGGTTGGAAAAGATATTGAACGAAAACAAACGTTTGAAGTTTTTGAGTTGGAGCGACCCCAGAGCCCAGACAGATCAACTTGGTCATATATCGCCTTGGGAATTAGTGTCGTGCCGCACTCATCCAGAAGCTAAAACAATCTCTATGGGTGTGATTAGAGAGAGCGAGAGCTGTGCATTCTTTGGTGGGCTCAATCAAATTCCCATTTAGAGTTGACCGCAGTGTGATAATTGAGTCTTAAGATGGACTCCCGAACTGCCACACAAAGAAGACCGATATAGACTTTTATAGTAGCGAGAAGAGACTTCTTTCTAATGAACACTCACACAAAAATACAACAAATACCTTTAAAGAGATGCCGCATTCAGCAGCAGCCGTGTGAATCAGATCCGGCTTGGATTAGATCACAGAGAGACCTTTTCCAAATTAGTCCTCACCTTTTGATGGAGCAAATTCTTATTCTATAAGCGATATCGTCAGCCATGGCTTATTACCATAATTGATTCCGATCCATTTGATTGGGAATTTGGGGATTGACGAGATGCTTTAGATGGTTCTGAAGTTGATCTGCGGGGAGATACGCTTCCAAACGAGATGCGAGATGAATATGCGGCGGCCTGGACAAAAAAGTGACGTTGCTTGTCAGAAAAGTGATGTTGCTAATGGTGCCGATGGTTTCTATCATTCTCCCAGCCGATATAGGTTTTTATGTAGAAATTCAAATTAATTACAGTTAATTTATTTTTCTTTGTACTTTGGCTATGTTCCTTTTCGGCTTAGTCCACAGTTTTATTGTTATTGCTTCTATTTTATTGCTATTGGACTTGGAATCACAGTGGCAAACATTTTTTGTAACATCATTCTGATGAAGATGATTATGAATATTCAAGTTGGGTCTTTGTGTATATGCTCTGTCACATTCATGAATGTTAGGTTAATGATGAGATGATTTTGCACCCAAATTGATATTTTATGGAGAATTTTTTTCGTTGTTGTTTTTTGTTTTGAATTATTAGTAAATCCATCCATTAGATCAATTCTACAGAAAAAATTGATCTTGTTTTGGAAATTAGCAAAATATACTATAATATCGTGGTCTTAATTGAGTTGATTGTCTGAGAGCGACCACTCAAATGTTCAGCAGTCATTAAAGTTTTATTTTTTTTTTCGGCTTTTATAATATTAACATACCTACTTACCTGTGACGGAAGTTGTTTTCGTTAATGAGGTTTAATAGGCTATATAGACCAGTTGTTGATATGGAGATTGCAGAGCAACTTGTAATTGACGAGGTGGTATGTATCTAATCTAAATTTCAACTTAATTGGTTTAGTTTTTACGATCGAAATTCATTCTCGTTATTAATTATTTAAAGTGATTAAATGCATTTTATTGGTTTTCAGGATTTTGAAAATGATACTCGTTTAATGACGATTCTTATGGAGAAGCTAGTTGATGGGTTGGTAGTTAGATAAGTGGACTCAATTCGTTTTAGTTTCTTTAACTAGCTTTCACCCGTTTTCAGGCCCACATATCCTATAATTACCTCCCAACGTTGAATTGTGATTATTATATTTTAAGGTTTTGGAGTTAATTTTATTACACTTTCTATTTCGATCTCCCTTTCGGGTGAACATAAACTGGATAGAGTTTTTGAAAGTAAAAGTTGTATTTCTAAAATTTCTTTACCTATTTATTCTAAATGCTCACCTGTCAAATTCGTTTCCATTGCTTTAGATCCAGGGGTTAGCTTAAGAACTTAAAAGTGGCTGCTAAACTTTAATTATAACTCGGTCTTAACTCTTCGATGATCCCGCACTGAAAAACAGCATTTCTGAGAGAAAAAATTTCATCAATTACGAAAATTTAAATTATATTGGTTATCTAACATATAAAATCACTTCATTCAAGAGTTAGTAGGTAAAATTGTTAAAAGGGAAACAGCATCTTGTCAAATGGGTAATTTTCGATTGTGAGACTTTTGACCACAAACTTTGCCCACTCTCACATATTCCATCATTTGATATGAAAAATCTTCTTCTTTTGATTATTTCAATATTATCCTGTATCAAAATAAATAGATAAAACCACTTGTTCGAGATTTAAAGAAATGGGAAAAATAATAATATTTTTAAAATAAAAGCTTATATAGTACAGGAGAGATAGACCTTTTCGTGGAACGAAATATAGGACAGCTGAATTTTTCAAATCTGAAAGAGGGGTATTAGAAAAGCTTAAGTCCTGGTTTTCGGGACGCCATCGCCACCCCCCCTGGCGAAATCCGCCATTTTGGAAAACGCGAATCGCTCTATATCTCCAAAACTATTTGTCCTAGAGAAATGGTTATCAGACCAAAATGGCGGATTTTGTAATGGGGTTGGCGTCCCGAGATTTTAAAAAATCAGCCTCCCTATATTTCGTTTCACAAAATGCCTGTTTTATTTATAGCAAAATTTTGAAAAATTTGTATGGGAGGTACACTTTTTTGACTTTTTTGAGAAAAACTAAAAATGCAGTTTTATTGCAATTGCTTCAAATATTACGTCTGCAAAGTTTAATCAAAATCGTTAGAGCCGTTTTTAAGTTATTTGGTTTGCATTGAAAAATTTGTATGGGAGGTACACTTTCTAAGCGAGATATAAAATAAAACGCACGACTGGGTCGCACGTATACTTGCTCTTGTAGTTCAAAGTATCTTTATCTTAAATATCTATTGGAAATTTTAGATTTTGTGGAGAAAAAAAAATAAGAACAAAAATCGAAAGTTAAAAAAATTCAATTTTTAAAATATTTTTTGAAAAACTTTTTTTTTTTAATTTTTTTTACATTTTACACTTCAATATCTATGATGTCTGTAAATTTTGAATAAAATTGACTTATGCTTTGATGAAATATATGAACTTAAAAAACATGTCAATTTTTGAAAAACGGCAACGCCATATTTCCGTTCTCCGCATTTTTTGAGAAAAACTAAAAACGCAGTTTTGTAAGAATCAATAAGTCTATTACGTATACCAAATTTAATCAGAATCGTTAGAGCCGTTTTCGAAAAAGTTGCAATAAGTCAAAAACGTTATATGGGAGATATGCGTTAAAAAGGAGATATTAAAAAAATAAAAACAAAAGGTCCTAGGGAATAACCTGAAAGCATCTGTACCAAGTTTCAAGCAAATCCATCCATCCGTTTAGGCCCTAGCTCGATGTACAGATGGACGCACAGACGCACAGACCGACGGACGGCATGACGAAAACCACTTTTTTGATCTTCTCCATCATCGTAATGTTGGTTTTGATTAAAACCTCAAATTTTTTTTTCGACACGAAACCAATACTTGCCCTATAGAGCAAGTAAAAATTTCAACAACATAACCTCAAAACTATTGCCCGCTCAAAAAAATAATGTATTACAAAAAAAAAAGAACTGCCATAGAACCTTTTTTTTTCAAATCCGATTATCTCCGAAACAGCTTATTCGATTTCAACGAAACTTTTTGTGAAGAAGCATTTATACAATTTAAATATAATCCAAAAAAATAATTTTTGGATTTTTAAAAATTTTTTTAATTTAAATCAAATTTTCGAAAACGGGACATGGAATTTTTTCGAAATTTTGTTTTTAGATGTTGATTAGTGATTTATTAAAAATGGCATACCAATTTTATTTTAAAACTTTTTTTTCAAAAAAACTATTTATAAAAAATTAGTTTTTAAAAAAACTACTCTTACGATTTTGAAAATTTTTTTTCTAAAAATGCATCAATCAAAACTGCATACTTGTTTTGAATGGCAATTTGATTTCAGATTTTATTTTATTTTCTTAAAAAACTAATTTTATTTTTTTTTTATAGTAGGTACTTACATTTTCCAAATTTCTATATAAAAAGTCTTAAAAACTTAAGCAACTTTAACTTTAAGAGCAAGTTCGTGCGATCCAGTCGTGCATTTTATTTTTTTTGACGAATAGCCTACATTTTCAACGCTACTTTCTTGTAGTTTTTAAAGTAACGATATTAGCTGCGTTCCTTTTAGAACATTTTATCTACTGCTAAGTACTTAAAACTACTTTGAACTACTTTTGCTGTATTGAATAAGTAAGTTTAAAGCAGCTTTAAGTACTTAGCAGTAGATAAATATTCCCAAAGGAACTGATTTGTGGTTATAATTCAAGCTTTTTATAGTTTTCTTTTTTAAAAATTATACATTAAAAAAACGATATTTTTGGCATTTGACTTTGATTAATTCAGTTGTAGTTCAGTTCCAATGCATTTATGGATTTGTATATGGGTGACATATAGCAGTTATGTATATTAAAAAGGTATGTAATTTTTTCGTTCAAATAACACTGGCTTTTTACAAATACCTGTCAAATTACTTGTTTAATGTACCTACTGCAAATGTATTATTATTATTTTTTGCCAGCGATATTTCTAAAAGAACTAAAGTTAAACTAGCAATGGGTTGAACTCTGGCGAAGCTAGAATTTAAAAAAAATTTTTTTTTTGTTTAAACAAATTTTTGAAAACAAGGCATTTTTTAATTTTTTTAGATGTTTTTTAATAATTACAAAACGTCATAATAACTTTATTTAAATTTAAAAACAAAAAAACAAGTTTCTTAAAAATAATATGTTTTTGAAGCTCAAATTCATTTAAGTTACATATTGTTTTTTCCCTTTCCGGAATGAATTTAATGTTTGTTTTTAACTCCTTCTGAGTTGTTTTTTTCTAATTTATAGAAAATATCGTTCTGTGCGATTGTGCATAAAAAGTTCTATTCATATGTGAGGGAAAAATGCAACGTAAAAAGTCAGTAAAGCATCTTTAAATTAAAGTTGAAATTTTTTTTTTAATTTTAATTTAATTTGTTATCAAATTTCAACTTTAGTTGTAGATTTATAAAATTTTCGTTCTAACCAATTAGGTATACAAGTTATAGTTAAAATTGTTAAATTTGGTGTTTGGTCTGAAACTGGTTATAAAAATATAATTTTTCATTCTCTGCACCCAGTACTTAATATATTTTTTTTAAATGTCCAACACTTTGCTAACAATGCTTGTTGGTAAAATTGATTGCATTACCCGCATATACACAATGTCTTGCACCTCATAATTAATGCAACTCCACGAACAAACCTCTCGCTCCAACTGGGCTTGTATACTTGTATATGTCATCCAAGTGTCCAAACACAGTATAGCCCAACTCTTTTATTTTTTTCTGATCTCAAGATGATAGCACACGCAGAGTAATTTCTTTTCACATTCATTATTATTATTGTACATCAACTACATCAGTAACCAACCAGGCAAAAATGCATTTATGTAGTTATACAAAATCGCATGTTAAGTCAAAGTCTTGTTCGTTCATTTGATATCCACACACAGACAAGCTATCACACACCTCTCTCTATGATTAGATCCGCTGACGACATTATTACATATAATTTCCATTTCCGTATCCTTATAAGCCATTTTTTTTTTTTTTTTTTTCTTTTTTCATAGCACTTTCATTTCTGCATTTTTCTGAATAATGCTTCCATTTGTAGATCCATTGTATTATTGTATTAGCAGCGAGGTCAGTCGTCCATTTATCTTTTTTCCAAACCAGGATAACCAACGATCCATGACCGCATCATACCTCTCAAGAGCTCAACTCCACGTCCGTCATCCGTTGTAAGTTGGTGTGGTGTCGCACACAAAAGACACAACAAAAGATCCCGAAAAATGGCGTACTTTATACATTGTATGTCGTGCCTCAGGCAAATTTGTTTTTAATTAATTAATTAATAAATTCAACAACTCATTGTTGTTTCTCGTTTTAGTTTGGTGTGTTTGGCTTTAAAAGAGGTGACGCGTTGCGTGAGCGGCATTACCTTTTTACATAATATTCTCCTTTTCGATTAGGGGAAACTGGGAGATATTTGTAATCTGGAGCAGTGTTTTTTAATTAATTGTTCTTTCAATTGGGCGCCATTTTTAACTGATCTTTTTTATTGTATACTAAAAAGGAAAAGAGTTTTTTGTTTTTTACCCCAAAAAAAAAAATTATCCTAGTCTCTCCTATCACATTGAAGAAGTAGAAAACCGATGATGATTCGACTTGGAGTCTTGTTTAAAAGGCCGGTGTACAATGTACGGCAACCCTGGCGGCAACGTCAAGAGTCAAGTGTGTGTCTAATTGGGCACCAAGGCACGTATTATTTTCTAATTACGTTCGTAATCCATCAAGTTTCATTCCAACTTGATGGGGGTTGATAGGTGGGCTGGGTTCCCGGTATCCGCATACATTTATTAATTCTCTACCAACTTACTGAGTTTTTATATATGTACGAGTACATCAATGAAGCACCCACCTTTACATATATACATACAAAAATATAACTTATTTTTTACATGACTATAGTAGGTTCATTCATAGGTATATTTATTACGAGTCGGAGTAGGTACATGCATATCTTTAAGTTTTTTGTTCATAATCTTGAAAAGTTAATTAGAACATGAACCTGATGATAGTGGGGCAACGCGGAGGTGAAAATATTACATTAGTAGATGTACGATGTATTCGTGAATTATTCAATTTTAATTGAGATTTAGTGCTTTTTATATTTCAAATGGACACAATAATACTCGAAGGTACATCGTATTGGAAGGCTCGTTTTTTATTATGCAAACAATTGCGTGGGGTAATTAAAGAGAAAATTTATTAGAATAAGATGTAAAATAAGTTTGGGTGTGATTATATAGAGAATTTCTATGGAATTATTTCAACGCCAAAGAGAGTTATTTATTTTTTTTATCACAAAAGTCACATTAGGTAATTATTCGTGTTTCAATTAATTTGTTGTTTATCAACTATACATACATATAATTCCTTGATTTATGAGGGACTTGGGGAATTTTTTAATAAATTAAATCTGATATAGGTGAAGAAATTTTTGTGTTTTGTCATTTATTTGCAATATATTAGTTAATTAATTTAATTTAAAGAATCTTTAATAGCTTTCTCAAGAAATAACACTGGTCTGCAAGGAAATTCTCCTTTTAATAAAACTTTCCTTTTCTAAAGTTTTTTGTATGCTATGATTACGAATCCGAAGTCAGAATTGGAAATCTCAAAAACCCATTTTTTTTACTGTTTTCGAAGAAATATTTTGGGCATAATGTAATCTTTTTCAATTAAAATTGTCAAGGTTTATGAAAGAGCTTATTTTTTATTTCAAATTCAGTTTGAATCTTCTCAATATCTCTTTTCTTCTCCGAGATATCTTAATTTAAGTAAGTTTAGTAGGTTTGGCATATCTTACCATAAAGAAACTGATCTCTAAATATTCATAGGTATATCTTTTTCCCTAGAACAAAAGTATACTTTTCTAATGGATTTTAGTGTGCTGATTTTGAATCCGAACTCAAAATATTTCGGTCAACTCTGGTTTTTGAGATAGGTATAGTAGTTTTATTGGGATTTTCTAAAAAAAAAACATGATTTTGTGATCCTTTAACGCGAATATCTGAAAATCCTGACGTGATAAAATTTGTTTGAATTCGGATTCTAACTCAGCACATCAAAAATTATAAGAAAAGTATACTTTTGTTTCTTGGAGAAACAAATCTGAAGCTTTACAAGGCAGTTTATCGAAAGGTGATTTTTTAGTTTCGGTGTCATGATCGGTGTGCCGTGTGTGGTGCGGTGTACACACAAATGTGCGCACAAGTGTGCACACAAGTGTCTTGTCTATGGGCCGCTTAAGAAAGCTCATTTTTATCAAAAAGGACTATTTCATCGCCACGGGTGGGCACTTAAAAATTATTCTCATAATTTTACAAAATTTACACAGCAAAATTTGTTAAATAATTAAACTGTGCAGAGAAAAACTATTTAAGTTTACTTATTTTTAAAAGTAGATAGGATATTTTCTATTGTCAAGGGTTTGACAAAAAAAAAATAGACTGAAAAAGGTAAAAATTCGAAATATTTCTGTAGAAAACAGGTTAGAGTGGGAAGAAAAAATTGATAAGCTTAAATTACACAGCCACACAAAAAAAAAAAAAGTTCTGACCTGTGGTTGCGATTAGGGTTTTCATATAGTTCCTGGGTCGCTGAAACCGAATCCGAAGTCCGTTTTGCCTCATCACGTCAGGTTTTCGAGATAACCTCAAAAAATGTCACGAAATTTTTTCTTTTTTTTTTTCTTTGATCTGGATGTGCGAATATGTTAGTCATATAGTTTTTGGATTGCTGTATCCAGATTCAAAGTCAATTTCGCCCTATCACGTCAGGCTTCTGAGATATCCTCAAAAAAATGTCAAAACCAATAAAACAAAAGTTCTTATCTGGGGTATTTTTGTCGCTGAAACCGAATCTGAAGTTTATTTTGCCGTATCACGTCAGGTTTTTGAAGTATCCTCAAAAAAATGTGAAAACTCAAAAAAAAAGTTCCTATCTGACTTTTGCTTAGGATATCTCAAAAACCTGGCGTGATACGGCAAAATAGACTTCGGATTCGATTTCAGCGACCCAAAATCTATATGTATAGCTTAGTCGCAACCCCAGATAAGAACCTAAGTTTTTTTGGTTTTGACATTTTTTTGAGGATATCTCAAAAACCTGACGTAATAGGGCAAAATTGACTTCGAATCTGGATTCAACGATCTAAAAACTATATGATTAACATATTCGCACATCCAGATGACATTTTTTTAGATTATGTCGAAAACCTGACGTGATGGGGCAAAACGGACTTCGGATTCGGTTTTAGCGACCCAAAAACTATATCAAAAACCTAGTCGCAACCCCAGGTCAGAACTTTTATTTTTTTTTTTTTTGTGTGGCTGTGTTATTGATTCTTAACATCATCTTAAATCGGAATAACATTTTTCTTATAAATACTTTTGCAGTTCTTCTTAAACTTTTTAATAGCTCCTTTTGGGAACCTTAATGTTAAAATTTAGAAAAATGTCAAAAAAAAATTTTGTACTTTAAAAAAAACTAGCCGACCCAGCCCTCGAAATTCGAGTGCCAATTTCTTTATTTTTTTGTTATTTGCAACAATTTTGAACACAATAATACCAAAATAGTTTCTTTATTTTTTATAGTATTTGTTGTTGATTTCTTACGATTAACTAAACTTTTTACACAGGAATATATAATATACCTACTTTTTGATATATTTTAAGCCTGATTTAGATATTGTTGAACTACGTTTTAACTACGCTCAACTACGTAAAAAAAAGTATCGAAAAAGAAAATGCAAAGTGTAATCTCCTTAAGGGCATTGTGTTTGCACCTTGCATTTCAATTCAATTCAACCTGTTTCATGTTCCATTCGTTCAAATTCCATCCGTCAATCATTCAACCTCCACCAACTTCACTCAAATTTGTCATTCACACCATTTTTTTTTTTTCATTTAGCTTGTAGGAACATGAAAACAGACCGAGTTCTTTTTGCGATTGTGTATGTGTCCTTTGACAACAATTTTAACACGTACGTCAATCTGAAATCAAAACAACTTCTGCAAAATAAAACCAGAGATTCCTTTGATCAATAATTTTGTTTATTTTCTTCGGTAATATAGATTTATTTTAATCAGAATCAAAGGGAAATTGCAGATATTATTAAGATCTGAGTGAAGATGAAGTAGAAAGTTAATTATTTTGGCCGTATGCTGTCGTTTTACAGAGACAAAATATCCTGAAGACAATCACGGGAAGAAAAGTCACAGTAATTTGACTTTTTCACAATAACTATGCCAGGAAAAAATATGGTTTTTTTTTTTATTTATTTTATATTTTTCCGCAATAAAAAAACGATATTCAATTAGAATTTACTCTTTATTTGAAGTTGGTGTTCTCAAATTAACAATACGAAAAAAACTTTCAGCTTGACGTTTGAGAAATGTCAAATCTTCCAGGAAAATTTTAATGAATGCGTTCAGACACTTAATAATGATTAAAGATATGTTCACATTTATTAAAGGTGCGTTCAGGTGTAGATCTTCATAATATACAGTAGTAAAAAGGTAATCCGTGGTACTATGTGGTGAGAAGCGACATTTTTTAATCAAACAAATCAATTCTTAAGGCATTACCACGACAACTGCGTCGCACAACAACGTTTTTTTTTATGTTAAAACCATAACTACAATGACCTAAAAAGTGAAAAAGTTGGAAATTTACAAAATTAAATTTCTTTCTAGCAATATTTGTTTTTTTTTTAATTTTTGGAAAAAACTACCAAACATTTTTTTTGAAACCAAAAAATTAGCTTTTTGCATCATTATTTTTTATTTTGTCGTCGTAAAAACTGTCATAAAATGAGTTTGAATCTATCACTTTTTGACTTTTTGCAAAAAGTTGCCGTTGTAGTTATACTTTTAAAGCCTTGAGGCTTAACTACAATGACCTAAAAAGTGGGAAATTTACAAAAGTAAAAAAAATTTATTTCTTTTCAAGCTCCATTTGTTTTTGGAAAAAACTACAAAAATTGTTTTTCAAACCAAAAAATAAGCTTTCTTCATCATTATTTTAAATTTTTTGGTCGAAAAAACTATCACAAAATGAGTTTGAAAATGTTGACTTATTGACTTTTTGCATTAAGTGGCTTTTAACTACATTGGCTCAAAAAGTGAAAAAGTACAAAACTGACAATTTTCAAACGCATTTTTGTATGGTTCTTCGGGCTAGAAAATTAAAACAAAAAATGCGAAAACCATATTTTTTTTGTATAAAAACAATTTGTTAAAGGCATAACTACAATGGCCTAAAAAGTGAAAAAGTGGGAAATTTACAAAATTAAAAAAATTTTATTTCTTTCTAGAGCTATTTTTTTTTTAGAAAAAAACTACAAAAATTGTTTTTTTAAACCAAAAAATAAGCTTTCTGCATCAATATTTTTAATTTTGTGATGGGAAAAACTGTCACAAAATGAGTTTGAAAATGTTCACTTTTTGACTTTTTGCAAAAAGTGGCCGTTGTAGTTATACCTTAACTCTTTTTTACAAAATTTTCAAATTCATTTTTTGACAGTTTTTCTTACCTTAAAATCAAAAATAATGATGCAAAAAGCTTATTTTAACAAATAGCGCTAGAAAGAAATAAAAAAAATTTAATTTTGTAAATTTCCCTTTTTTTTCACTTTTTAGGTTATTGTAGATAAGGAACAAAAAAGACGTTTTTGTTAGTTTTCCCTGAACCTCATAAGAAAAACGCTTTGCCATGCGGCGATAAAATATTAGTGCCTTTTATGCAAAAATGTAAACGTCTAAAAGTGAAAACTTGGTAAAATGGTAAAGGAACTGTCAAAGTCAGCTATTACATGAAGCCTCAAGAGGCTTGACTCTTTTTTCGAAATTTCTTTTGATAACACACCCACAAAAAAAAAAAAAAATTCTGACCTGGGGTTGCGACTAAGTTTTTCATATAGTTTTTGGGTAGCTGAAACCGAATCTGGAGTCCGTTTTGCCCCATCACGTCAGGTTTTCGAGATAACATAAAAAAATGTCACGAATCATTTGGATCACTGAATCCAGATTCGAAGTCAATTTTGGTTTCTGAGATATCCTCAAAAAATGTCAAAACCAAAAAAACTAAATTTCTTATTTGGGGTTGCGTCTAAGTTTTTCATATAGTTTTTGGGTTGCTAAAACCGAATTCGAACTCTATTTTTCCGTATCATGTCAGGTTTTTGAGATATCCTCAAAAAATGTCAAATAAGAACTTTTTTTTGAGTTTAGACATTTTTTGAGGATATTTCAAAAACCTGACGTGATACGCCAAAATAGACTTCGGATTCGGTTTCAGCGACCCAAAAACTATATGAAAAATTTAGTCGCAACCCCAGGTAAAAACTTTTGTTTTTTTGGTTTTGACATTTTTTTGAGGATATCCCAGAAACATGACGTGATAGGGCGAAATTGACTTCGAATCTGGATACAGCAATCCAAAAACTATATGACTAACATATTCGCACATCCAGATCAGAGAAACAAATTTTTTGTTTTCGTGACATTTTATGAGGTTATCTCGAAAACCTGATGTGATGGAGCAAAACGTAATTCGGATTCGGTTTCATCGACCCAAAAACTATATGAAAAACTTAGACGCAATCCCAGGTCAGAACTTTTATATTTTTTTTGTGTGGCTGCCCTACTAACAATTTTGCTTCTATAATGCTTTAAAGAAGCAACAATTGCATCTGTAAAGCTTTATAGAACCAAAATTGTTTGTCGGGTGTGTAATCATTCTGTGAGGCGCGTACTATTACACGATGCCTCTTGAGTCAAGGACTCAAATTTGACATTTATCTTTTGAATTAAAATTTGTTGTTGTTGTATTGCACCAAAAAGCAAAAAGAAATGTGAGGGAATGTTGAAAAAAGAAAAAGTGGAAAAAGAAACGTCAAAAAAGAGTCTCGGACTCACGACCCACGACTCTCCGGTCGGATAATTTTTTCTTTCATCTTTTTTCTCTTTTGCACTCATTATGTTTAAAAAGAGTCGCGCCTCTTGAGGCTTCATGTAATTGCTGACAAATTCTTATGTTCTTTCAAGAGAGAAAAGGACGAAAATAGATTTCATTGGTATCAAAAGTGTTTACAAAAGTAATAGACTTGATTTTAATAGAATTCGATTTTAACAAAAAAATTCATGGTAATAAAACAAACATCTTACTTTCTAAACTTAGATAACTAAAACAATGAAAGTTAACCATAGTTTACGTGCGATCTTAAAACAACGCACCAATGTGAACCCACCTTAATGTTTTTTGATTTTCGCTGAATGCTTTCATTCATTCATTCAGTCATGAATGACATTTCATTCCAGTCGATTGGAAATTTTCCAATAGAATTCCAGTTGTTTTTGTTTTGTTTTTGTTTTTTTTTTTTTATTTTGTATCGAATTTTAATTTGTTTAATTTCGTTATTTCGGTTAATAAAAAGTAAAAAAAAATGTGATTCTGCACATCTACGCGTCATTCTCTTTCGTTCCGTGTATAATTTATGCCCCTTCGGTTTTTGGGGGCCCGGTAATTTGTACCACAAAAACTATGCTCGCCGTTTAATTATATGATGATGATTTCTGTAACTTCTAATTTCGCAAAAACCTCGAAAAGAGATCCCCAAAATCAACCAAAAAGACCGAAGCTGTTAACTTACATATGTGCCCTTAATTATGAAAGTGGACTAAGTCACTCCTAAAAATGGCATCAAATTTAGCCTAAAAATAATTATTATTTAAGGGGTAAAGTTGATTTGAAAGCGAAATTGCAGCAAATAGACTTCTTTATTGCTCCTCTAGTGATTTCATAAAAGAAATATAATTAAATCGTTATAAGAAAATTATTATGTAAGTTTTTCTTCAACCAATGCAAAAAGTGACTTAGTCCACTTTCATAATCATAGGCACATATAATTCTATTTGCACTAGGTTTTCGAAATCCGTTTTTAAGGTCATAACTGTTATGCCGAAATAAGAAGCTCTCACTCAGTCCAAAGTTATGAGGTAAAAAGATTTATGAATCCCTTAAGCCTTAATATATGAGAGCTTGTAAAATACCAGCCCTAGAGTAGACAAAAAACCTTTTTTGAATAGAATTAAGCGTCGAAATCTTATCTCATAAGATAAGGTAAGTACCTATGCAAAGAATTTTTGCATTGTAATTTTTTTTAAACTAATTTACACAAATTTTGAATCAATCCACAACCTGAGGCAAAACTTCATTACCTACACATAAAAATCATGCACTGATACATTGAAAAATCAAAATTTTTCTTATATTTTTCAACAAAAGCAGGGATTCTCGCGCTTATTTACTTAAAAAAAAACCCGATCAAAAACTTTACAAAAAGGCTTTAAGTGAAGTTCATTAAAATAAAAATCACTAAATATCATATCAACCTTCCACGTCCTTCTCACCTCGAAAAAAGCCTTTGAAACTTTGATGTCAAAAATAATTTACTTTTAGCAACAACTCCTTTTTATCCATCAAACAAAACAACTCATCTTCCCATCGATCACTCAATTCGAAAACCAAAACCAAAAAAAAAAAAATAAAATAAAAATAAATACAAACACAAATCCGCATTCTTTTTTTGGTTCCATTGAAAAGCAATTAAAACTCTTTTGATCTTAGCCTGTCGATTGTGATGCGGCACCTTTTGATTGATTTGATTTACACTCTGGTCCACCACCAAAAAGGCAAATTAAAACGAGAGGCATTAAAATTCTCTTAAAAATCCTGTTAACTTGTTTTCAGTTTTCGAACTCTCATCCAACTTGGAGGTCGTCTTCTTCATCTGCATTTCGATGTCATAAAAAAAAGAATACCACCAACAATACAATTAGCACCTTTGATGTGATCTCTGTGATGTGATGGGAATATTGGGATGATTGAAGAAGACTTTTAATGATAATAATTTTAATCAACTCAAAACAAATATATCCTTTTGCTTTGTGCTTTTATATTGCATATAAATGATGATTGATGACTATTTCTGAAATTTATTTCTTCCCTTTTTTTGACGCAGATCAAAGGCATTTGGATCTCTTTGCCAGCAGACCACAACCGAAGAAGAAACGAAAATCTCGTACAGCCTTTACAAATCATCAGATTTTTGAGCTCGAAAAGCGATTCCTCTATCAAAAGTACTTGTCACCAGCCGATCGAGATGAGATTGCCTCATCCTTGGGACTCTCCAATGCCCAGGTGAGTATAAAATATTAATCGCTGGCATATAATAACCCAAAATTAACTTAAAAGATGGTAACGATTTTGTTTTTGTTGAATTTTTACATCCAACAATATGATGTAGGTCATTACTTGGTTCCAAAACCGCAGAGCCAAACTGAAGCGAGACATTGAAGAACTGAAGAAAGACGTGGAAACCGTGAAGACACTGTCAGGACATAATTGCTTTTTAGAGAATGTTAATGACTTGAATATTTTAAAGAGACGACCCGATCGAGAGGAGGATGACACCATCATCATCAGCAGCAGGGGCTAGCAACAGCGGACGTCAGCAGGATCAAAGGAAGAAAGAAGCTAAGAATGACCTTGCCATGCTGAAGCGAATGACATTGATGTACTATAGCAATAGTAATGCTGAACTTGGATAGAAAAGAAGACCACATGCGAAATGATGATGATTTTTATTTTTAAAATAATTAATTATTAATTTTTTTTTAATTAGATAATGTAAATATTTAATATTTTCCATTTTTATAGATTTAATGTAGTGCAGAAATTTTTAATTAAAATTTAAAATAATTTAGATTTATATTTAAGGTGTTTTTTTTTAGCTTAAAAAAAGATGTTTCGCATAAAATTGACGTAGTAAAGAATCAAAAACTAATAAAATTATAGTTTTTGTATTTATTTTTAAATTTAATGCTTTGAAAAAAATAAACATAAAAATTAGTTATTTTAAAAAATTTAGTTTTTAAGTTTTTTTTAAAGCGATTCACCCTGTTCATGTAGTTGTAAGTTTTAGTATAATTATTGTGATTTATATTTTAAGTTTTTTTTTTTCAATTAATATTTAAAGATTTTACATTAAAGCTTATATTTTAAATTCAAATATAAATGTAGGAATAATAAAAAAAAATATATAAATTACGACCTCTTGGGCATCGTCTCTTATTTCCAACTTTTTGTATGAAGTATCCTGGACTGGAGCCAGGCTGACAATTAAAAGCTTTATAATATATACCTTGTAAGTATTCCTTGAGCTCATAGGAGTATTATTATTATGGACTCTTTTAAATCTTCTTCGTCAAGTATTAACCCTCTGTCGGCACACGGGTGCAAATTTGGCAAGACAAAAATAAAAAAATAAGGTTTTTTCAAAAAAGTGGTCGCAAAAAAGTCTTTTTATACTGGTGAAAATATATTTTTTTGGAACTGTGAGTACAATATTCGAATTCCTCGGAAAATTCTACATCAATTTCATGCATGATTCCCCATAAAATATTGAGACTGAAAAAAGTTCTAGTGACATGAAAAAGAGCAAACCAATTTCGCACCCGTGTGCCTATCAAGTTACAAAAAAGAGGTGTCCCTACAGAGGGTTAAAAATAATAGTATAATAGATAGTTTATCATTATTGGTTCTTAAAAAAGAAAAAATAGGCACAAGTACGATTACTAAGGAATGGGAAAGGGGTCTATTTCCTCCTTTTAGGCGGGAGGGGTACTATTCTAAAAAAAATACTTAAAACTAAAAACAAATAATAAAACAACTCTTAAGCAGGACTTATGCCCTTTTCAAAAGGTCGAATTGTACGCTTAATTCTAATTCTTAAAAGCTCCAGCACACTATAAACTTTCTATCGGCCGACAGTTTATTCGGCCTCTTAATCAGTACGGAAATGTATGAAAGTGCGCATACTACAACCCGACTAAACTATCGCCCGATAAAAAGTCTGTAATATGCGGGGGATCTTAATCGATTTATTTTAATTAAATATTTTCGAAGTAATCGATTTCAAAGTCTAAATTAGGGAAACAAAGTAAAAAAAAAAAAAAAATCATGTGTGCAATGCACACGTGGTAGAAGTGAAACCTTAAAAAATCATAACTTTTTTGTCTCTTATCACCTTTAAATCCATTTTTGTTATGACAAATTATAATGAATTTTAAATCATCTGAAAGCTTATGTTTCAGTTCAAAATATTTATATGGCTTGTCTATACAACATCATACAACATCTACAAAAGGAGCTAGAATTTTTGAACCCAATCTGTTTTCATCAAAAAAGCAAAAAAATCTATCTTTTTTCTCTTCTAACACCATTAAATCCTTTTTTTTAAATGACACCAATAAAAAATCTGAAAGCATATTATTTCACCTTTTATAAGACGCTTCAATCGTATTCCTACGATGCGATGCCTGCAAAAAAAGTAAGAATTTCTTAAAGCCAACCATGTCGAAATTTCAAACTTAGATAACGGTACTTTCTACAATGGAGATCTTTCTACAACAGATCTCCACAGGTGTTTTGAATTATTTTTCAATTTTTTCAATTTAAGATTGTGTAACTTGTAGAGCACGTACCGTTATGTGTTATATATCAAATAAAAGGTTATGTTATCAGCATGCGTATTAAAGTTAAATCAAGTTTGTATGTGCACTAGATCAAAAGATATAACGTGTGTAGAAAAAGATCTTTTTACCGTTATCTCAGAATTTTGAATATGAAATTAATTGAAATTTTGTACATTTATAGTTTATTTAATTACCTATCTACAGTACAAATTTCATTTATCTATCTATTAAAACAAAAAAGTTATAACAAGTTGAAGTCGTGTCGCGTTTTCGTTTCATCTTGTTTCAAATCACTACGATACTAAAGAAGTTTTCACTTCAAAAACAGATTTAATACTATTTCTGTCAAAACTGTCGATTTCAATACGAAATTGATCGATAAAATAAACTGCCTCAAGTCATTCCTCCCCTTTTGAAAAATGACGAAAGTAGCATTTAAAAATTAAGCGCGTCACTTTTGAAAAACGACGCGTGCGCCACTTTGGAAAAATGACGTGCGTCACTTCTAAAAAGATGACGTGCATCACTTTTGAACCTACTTACCTACCACTATTGAAAAATGACACCCATAAGCCATAACTATTGAAAACAAAATTACGAGAATCACTTTTGAAAAATGACAAGTGCCACTTTTGAAAAATGACAAGTGCCAGTTTTGTAAAATGACACGTGTCAGTTTTGAAGAAACGACACGAGTAACGGGATCATTTTTCTTGAACCAAAAATGAGTTCTGGTCAACAGATGGCTTTTGTTTGTCGGTAGAGAGAAAAATAAAGAGATGGAGCATGAGTTGGAGGAGAACAAACAAATATGAGCGAAAAAAACACGAATATAGGTATCTACTTCGATATTGTCCCGATCGTTTTCTTTTATAATCCTGGATCATTGATAAAACGCAGCTTTTTGTTACAGTTCTTTTTGCAATTTCTAAATAAATTGTTTCGATGGATTTCCATTCAGAAATCGTTCTTTTGTTTATCCACTGCTCAAATCTGCTTATGCAGATCAATAGCCGTTTTTTTTATTATGCAACTGGATCTGGATCAATTTTACACGTAAAACTAAAACATAATGCAATATTTCTATCCAAACCAAAATTTAATTCCTATTCCGGTCAACAGATGGCTTTTGGCTGTCGGTAGGTAGAAAAATAAGAGATGGGTGGATATGTATTGCATATTAAACAAATATGAGCGAAAAAGAGATGGATATACAAATCTGCATCCATATTGATTCAGATTGTTTTATTATGTAACCATAAACTATATGGATCATAATAAAACGCCACTAATGTAAAATCACCAAAAAGGTTTTATCTAGGTATTTTATAATTAGGTACTTTTAAGGTATGACTGCACCGTCCACTTTTTGCAAAAAGTGAAAAGTGACGAAATTTGAAACTCTTTTATCAACCACAAAATATAAAACAAAGATGCTGAAAACTTGTTTTTTTTTATTTTAATTTTTTTTTGCAATTTTTGCGAAAAGTGAGAAATTTACAAAAATAAAAATTTTTCTTTCTTTCTTGTATTTAGAGGAAAAACTGCAAGAAATAAAGAAAATGTTTTACTTTTGTAAATTTCCCACTTTTTGCAAAAAGTAGCTATTATTGTAGTTACAGATTTATACTGCTGTTGAAATGAAAAGGAATGTCAAAAAGATAGGCAAGTTAGCACCATCTAGCGCTCATAATTGTTAAAAAAAATTGTTATGGTATGAATAGGGTAGAGTTGCTAGTAGCCGGCCCCTTAAGGATTCTTTTTCATAAAATAACCACAGAAACGTCAAATATCAACATTTTCGAATAATTCTTGAAATAAAACGTACTTTATTTATTAATTTTTCGGTATGGTTAAAAAAAAACTTATAATAATAGTTCCCAAAAATATTTTATTTAAGTTTTTGTATAAAAAAAAGTCCGATTCTCCTAAATCCGGCCTTTGTTTCCTATTTTCGGCCATCTTGTATCTCATTTCCGGCCACTGACTTTATTATGACAAGCTTAAATAAATTGAATGTTTTTTATTTAAATGTTTGTGTTTTAAGAATTAAGAAACAATTTTGATTGTTAATAAGTTATAACATCAAATGATTTTAAAATGTATTTATTTTTCCCCACTTTTTAAACTTTCATCATTAAAAGGGGGCCGAATACAGGAAAAATCTTAAATTTCAAAGCATTTTTTTTTGTGTTTTATCTCCGGCCCCCCTTAAAATTACCAAAATTCACATCTTTTTCCTATTTAAAACCTATTTTATTTGAAGAATAATATATATTTAGTAAGAAAAACAACATTTCAAAGCATTAGAGCTCTGAAATGGTTTCCACAAAACACTAATTACGGCAGTAAAATTAAAAAAAAAAAACCGTATCCGATTGGATCACTTCACAAAAAGTTATTTTTTCTAAGAAAACTGAATAACAAGATTAATAAGAATATTACAATTTTAGTAGAGACATTTAAAAAAACAGCATAAGAGAAAAAAATTTGGAGTAAATCCTACGAAATCACTAGTTATAACGATTTTTCTGAAAGGTGGCCGGCTACTGGAGAGGGGCCGGAATAAAGCAACTCTACCCTATACTTATGTGAATAATCTTTTCAACCCATTAAAAATGTTAAAATCAGAACTATTGATATTTATACATCCCTACTAACAATTTTCTTCTATAATGCTTTACAGAAGCAACAGTTGCATCTGTAAAGTTTTATAGAACCAAAATTGTTTGTCGGGATATTCTTAATCTGCAAGGTTCTTCAAATTGCTTCAAATATTTTTATATTAATTTCCTTTCCAAGTCTTTTATAGAGATCAGTGGCCAATATAGATATTCTATACCTCACTATGTAAATCCGCACATGCAACCCTTAACTAATAACTTGTTGATGTGGCTCATGTAGAACCTCTATTATGAAATCAGCAAACAAATTCAGCATTAAAAAGAAATCATATTCCGCCATTATTCGATTTTCGATGTCAGCCATATACCTGCCTGCCTCCAGCCTGCACATTGGCATATGGCATTCATTTTCAAAATATTCGTCAACGCACCTGGATCAACAAAAATTGAAAACACCCGGCATTTAAAATAAAATGTAAAAAAATAAATCAATTAAATTAGACACAGTTCAAAGATTTACATTTAATTTATTTAAACATGTGAAATATTTCATTGCAAATAAATAAATATTAAAATAATAAATGAAAAAAAGTCCATTTGATTCACAAAATAAAAAAAAAATAAAAAGCAAAAATGGGTGAGCATTTCTTTTTATATAAACCATTTTGTATTTTATTGCTAAAATAATTAAATTTTTCTCTTTTTGGTGTTTTAGATTCTAATTTAAATATAAAATCCAAAGACTTGACGATTAAGACAAAAAATAAAAGAAATCTATTCAGATTCAAGAAGAAAAAAAAAAAATGGCGACCAATATCATCAAGCATAAAATGGTTCGTATTTTTCCATTTACAGTAAAACCCGGATAAGTACCTCACCTTAAATGCCCGGTTTTGTGAGGCACTAAAGCGGGTAAGTTACTTACAAGGACCCGCTTAAGTGCTCATAGGCACTTATCTCTATATTTACTTAAAAATAAAAAAAAAACATGATTGATTATAAAAAACAGAATCTTCACAAACAAAATAACTTTGAAAGTTTAAAATAACTAACTAGTTAGTTTCTACTTTTAGTAGAATTTTTGAATCTTAAAGCGCTTTAGCAAATGAAGTTTTTCTTACTGCTGAAACTTGTTTCAAATGTGTACTTAAAAGAATTTCCTGCAAGTAAATTCAATCATAAGTATTTTAAATAGAAGGTAGTTAAGCAGGAAAAGCAGTTAAGCGAAAGGTACTTAAAAGATGAGTTTTATATGAAAAAATCCTTAAAATTTTGGTTCTAAAAAACAAAGGCACTTATGCGGGTTAGGCACTTAAGCGAGAGGCACTTATCCGGGTTTTACTGTATTTTACATAATTATTATCAATTTCATGAAAGAATCTTGTTCCAAACTTGTTTTATTAGTGTATCTATTCTCATCGAAAAACTGCATTTATTTTTCATGAAAGAAAACCTTTAACCAAAAATGTCATTTAAAATTATTCATTAAATTCTTTTAAAGCACGTTCTATTGAAAATATTAGGTACATATCTATTGAAAATTAAAGGTAGATTCTTTTGAGTTTTTTGTATTTTGCAAATGAAACAGAAAAAAGACACTGATATTGTGATGGTCGGCTATTTCTGGTAATCGGGTGTTTGGTTGTATGAAGCGAAATAAAATGGGATAAAATGTTTCTAAAAATTATAAATATGAATTAAATTCATATTTATAAGCAAATTTTGCTTTTTTTTCGAAAACAATAAATAACGAAGAAAAAAATAACAAAAATAATAAAAATTATTTAAATTATTTCTATTTTAAGTGGAGCGATTGAATATAATTCAATTTTAAAGTTCAAGTGACCTCAACTCCAAATTTATAAAGCGTTTCGCCCAGGTACGACAGTGGGCTCATCAGTTAGATGAGCCCACTGTCGTACCTGGGCGAAACGCTTTATAAATTTGGAGTTGAGGTCACTTGAACTTTAAAATTGAAAACAATAAATATTTCGTAAAGGGTTGCCTGTGAAGTGATAAAATGAAAAAAACGTTGTGAAAATTGAAATGATAATATTTTTATCACTTCACAGTTTCACAGATCGGGTCTGAGTCTGTTTTAACGGATCGATTGTGAAAATTTAGCTAGTTATCAAGTGATGTGTCCAAATATAGTATTTGCTAATAAATTGTTATTATATTGGACTTTTGTGTATGAATTTTAAAGTAAAGTATGTTATTAGCACCGATTTCATATAAAACGAATGTTCCTAAGCTTTTAAAAAAAGACACATTTTTAAAATTAGCTAGCCTATATGGCTTTATGTTTTACTGGTTGAACAGAATGCAAGTTCGCTTGTAGCAAAGAAAAACGCGGTGGTAAAATATGTCAAATAAAATCGCTAAAAATGTAGAAGAGATGAACAGAATATGTGGCGCACTAAAATGAAATCCGACTTTTTTTTAGGTAATTTTTCCAAATTATTCAAGTTTTGTACCCTTTCAGAACCTTTTAGAATACAAAAACTTAAATAATATGGAAAAATTACCTAAAAAAAAGTCGGATTTGTTAAGAAAAAAAATTTTATCTCGGTTATTTATGAAATATTCCCAACAATGTTATACCATTTTGAAAAGAGAATTGAACACACAAACTTTTAAGGCAACTTGCCGAAACATCGTAGTGCATTTTTTTTTTACACTACTGTTCATTGAATTAGAGTCATGTAAAATTTTTTAGTACTAAGTTGGGTAAAAAAGTAATATTTTCATTAAAACTGATGCAGCTGAGTTAAAATTTTTGAATGCATTTGATAGCAGGGTTATTCAAGGTTCCGCAACAAAAGAAAAAAATGAGAAAAATTAAGATTTGTAGTCACGGCACATGAAAAACCGTCACAGGGTGACCATTTTTTCGACTTTTTTTCAAATGCCCATAACTCCCAAAATATATGGCTGCGATTTTTTTTATTATTTTTCTGATAACTGTCACCACATAGCCTATCTACCGTTTTCGTTTCGACGTTATCTTTTGGGACACCCTGTATAACTGAGAAAATTAGTTTTTCATTTCTTCGATTGTCCCAATAAATTGAAATTTCTTTCTCGAGCAAAAAAATTTCAAAACTAAAAGTGTAACTTAAAACGGTCTCCGAATCCTAAAAAAAAAAAAACGTGGAACAAATGTTCAGCTTTGAGATTTAATTTAAAAAATGTACACTAGACTGATTCAAAAAAAAAAAAATTTTTTTTTGTTCAAAGCATTGTTGAAAATATTGTTGGAAATGACGAAAAAAAAATACTGTAAAAGTTTCAGCCCTTAATGATAACATTTAGTACCGCCCGCCGCATCGCAAATTTCTATTTCCTATACGATTTGTATGGGAAAGATTGTGTATTTGTGTATTTGTGGTTGACAAAATCATTTTCTTTTATAAAATTGTCCGCTCTACAAAAAAGCTCTTAATTTTTTTTGATTTACCCCCGCGTTTCAAAGTTATTCAACTTTAAAATATAAAAAGTAATTTTTTCTCATTTTTTTCCGATTTTTTGACGAAATTATTAGGTTTTTCAAAAAATTTGACAAGATTTTCGAATTTTTGTATTCTATGTTGTGTTTTGGTTTCACAGATCCTTTTATATAACTCTCAAACCCCTATAATACTACCATTTTTGATTTCTTCAATAAATTCGAATTATTCATTCTTTCAACTAAAAATTATTTTAATTAATTTTTCGCGTCCGTTTTTTTTTAATTTCATAAATGCAATTTTGTAGAGCGTTCAATTTTATACAAGAAAATGATTAAATCTAGCCTTTTTGATGACCCATTAAAAAGATACAAAGTTCTAAACACAAATACACAATCTTTTCCATACAAATCGTATGGGAAATAGAAATTTGCGATGCGGCGGTACTAAATGTTAACATTAAAGGCTGAAACTTTTACAGTATTTTTTTTTTTCGTCATTTCCAACAATATTTTCAACAATGCTTTGAACAAAAGAATTTTTTGAATCAGTCTTATGTACACCATATTTGGTGTTTGGATATAAAAAGAAAATATGTATTTAAAAAAATAACAAATACACCTCTATTTAAAACTGTAAAAATTTCTCAAATTGACCGAAGAATGGCTTAGTAAAAAAAATTTGAAGCCAGAAAACATTAAAAAAAACCATTGCCAGCTTTCTGCCATCAACAAACTGAGTACGTTTGATTGAAACTTAATCGCCAAATTAATAGCTAAATTCACCTCTACATTTTCTGTCCCAGCATTTCTCATAAATATTGTTTGGGCGTACTGAATCTGTTTCTTGGCTTCTTGACGGGGTTGTTGTTGTTCAATGTTAAATTTCAAAACCATTTCTTATTGAAATTATTGTAAACTCAGATTTTCGTCTGTGATTTTTCAAGTTAGTTTTTAAAGTTAAAACTTTGTCCAGTTATCTTTGTTTTTGAAGATTGCCCGGCAATGACGTGGCGCTGGATATTCTGAGAATATTCTCCCAATCATTATTTCAAAACCGCTGTTCTGAAAAATAAGTATTGTAGAATAAGTACTGTTTTAGAACGCATTTTTTTCTCCGCCGGCATTTTTTTGGAGCCATTATTGACTTTAAAATCTCTTTATGGGCTACATCATGCAGCTCCGACGTGCTTCACAACACAATGTTGATTTGCAACATGTCCCTATTGGGTGCTTGACTGTCATTTCAGAATTGGATTGGAATAAAAAAAAAATTAAGTTTGATTTTATCATTGAAATCAATATTTTTAAGGTCAATGGCTTTTTTGCAAAATTAAAAGTTTTCACTTAAATTTTTCTTTTTTTTTTTTACAGTGTTATTAGACGTAAAACATTAAACACAAAATTTAATATGCTCATTCATATTTAAAAAAAAAAAAAAAACCAAACATAGACGAGTATAAAATTATATATTTTCTTGAGTTCGAAATGTTCCGTTCCTTTCTATGAAAAAAATTGATAAGATGATCGATGATTGTGAATGGAACCAAAAAAGGAAAAGGAAATAAAGTTACAATCATAATTATGACATCCAAGTCAAACGATTGAGTCAAGTCTAAAGTTTTGATAAACACTCCTGTCATAGTGTTGCGATAAAAAGACTACAACATTCGCCTCACAGTGCACCCGTAGAAAAAATTTCCAATGTGGTTTCTAAGCGAATCATAATAAGATTGAACAAATTTTTCAAAGGATTCGCATATCATAAAAGAGGCCTACAAAAGGTATAGCAACATTTTTTCGATTTTCTTTATATTCCTTTATAATGTCTATATTTTTTTTTTTTTTTCCTAAGGAATATGAAGGCCTGGTACGATGACTAAAAACAACCTAACTGACTACTACACATGTTCAAAATCTCATCAATGTATAGTTCCTGTGGATCGTGAGTAATAGATTTAAGTTAAGATAAAATAAGAAAACAAAAAACATAAATTATTTTTAAGTTATAGTTTAGGAAGCAATTTATTTATTCTAATAATAATTTTATTATGTAAATGATTTCAAATTGGTAAACTTTCTCGTCTGCAAAACCATAACTTTACATCTCAGATGTTAGATAGAAATGAATAGAATTGTACTACATTATTTTTTATTGATTTACAAAAACTTAAGCAACAAACAGATATAACATGGAAGAGCTTTTGCTTATTTTCAAAAATGAAAAAAAAAAAATTTTATCTTACATACAAATATGAAAAACATGGACAAACTCGAGTTAGAAAAATATCATTGACATCAAAATAATATCGTCTGAATGAATCCAACGTATACATCGTCACACAAAATACTCATTAATGTTTGAGATATTAACACTTGAGGAATTTGTAAAATATTTTTTTTCTGCAGTTTAGTAATTCCGTTAGGTTTTTTATTTTCTATTTAAAATGTTTTATTTCAGTGTGTCCAGAATAGATAACATTCGGGTGTAATTATCCCATGAACAGTTTAAGTCTTCAAACATTTTTTTAAAAATAGAATTCTCTTGCATTCGTTTCTTTAAGTAATTCAATAATTTTTTAAATTAGGTTTTACGAACTACTCATATGTGAGAGCTCCGTATTAAAATTGCTTGGACGAATTATTCCTTGTCTAGGTAACTCTTCTTGAAGCAAAAATTGGTTTCAATCGGATGCCATGATATGCCAATCTGCTCATACGCACGAAACGAAGTCTTGATGCCTGAGTGAAAATTTTTACCAGCATTAGTAGGTGATAATATAAAAATAGTATTTTTTTTAGGTATTTCTTTGTTAATAATATTATAAAGATCTTTTAAAAATTCATAAATGTTATCTTCATTGAAAATTGAAAATTTCAATTGATTCACTTATAGATTAATAATATTCATATAAATTGCCAATTGGAGCATTCAAAATTAAATTTTGTGGTTCTATAGATTTTAAATATATATATAATTCTTGAAACGTTAAATTTTTTATATAATTATCAACAATTTTTAACTAAAGTCGAATTTATATCCCAAAACCTGAATTCCGATGATAACCACATCGATGTATTTAAAATGTGATGCGTATCAGCTGTAGGATGTTGTTTTAAATAATCAATCAATTTGTCTCCCTTTCCTCTTTTTTTACTCTCGGAATCTTGTTTATATTGTTCGTCGCAGACACCACCAATTTCATCACCAATTGATAGTTGGGATCCAACGGAGAATGTGTGATGAATGTCGAGCGATAATTGGCTTCCTTCCACCATTCCGTCTTCGGCTTCTTGCAAATCTTGGAAAAATCGTACACATTTAACTTCACGACTTGGAATCCATGTTTTCTGGTTGATGTTTAAGTATAGGATTTGCCTTAAGTCTTTTTGCAAATAGATTGACAGATTGACCCAGTGCTGTAGCGTGTATTTCCAACTTGGAATAACTCGACGAGCGAATCTTCGAGTAATTTTATTTTCGTGGCACTGGAAGAAAGAATATCTGCAGGAATTGTTGGAGTAGGTGCAGTCGTGGATGACGTGTATGTGGTTTCCATGGTGCGCGATGATGAGGATGGCTCCTCTAAATTTTCGACAAATTGTTCCGTAATCCAATTGGAAGTCTCCAGAGTTATATTGGGTTCCAAGTATGTACATCGTGGACCACTCGCTGTTTAAGAGGATGGTCACTAAATTCTTTAGAGAACAGCTGGATAAGTCTTTCTTTTGGACAATGACAACTTTCCGTGCGGGTTAAGTTCGAGATCCTCCAGGATCTTAAAAAAATATAAATTTATCTTCTCCTAACGTGGAGGCAAAATGAAAACGCAAACACAACTTTTAATTTTAGGAATGAGATCAATGCGATCTTTCTTTATTCACTGTAAGATTAGAACTGACTTAAAACTAAAATACATTTCATAACTTAACCTACTAGACCAGTGCCAATCCGGTTTTCAGAGGGCAAAAGTTGAACAAATTATTAGCAGCATAAGGGTGGTGGGAAAATTTAGGATAAATGGTATATGAAAGGGGAAAAATAAATTGCCCACAAAAAAATTGGGGGAAAGGGGGTGGGTGGGCGAAAAAGTGGGGTGGGTGTCAAAAATCATGGTTTTTTACGATTTCTGTCTAAACTAGACGTCCTATCGAAAAAAGTCAAATGCAAAAGTTGTAGGTAGTATAAATGTCTACAACTTTTACTCAAACAATTTTTTTCTATAACCTCAAAAATATTGAAAAAAATGCAAAAATACGATTTTTTGATTTTTTATTTTTATCTTTTACAAAAATGGTGGGATGTTAACAAAACTTGGTTAAAAACTACTTTGTTATGTTTTCTATGTATTAAAAATGTTTTTTGAGCAAAAAGTGAATTTTTGGATTTTTGACGAATTTAATTTGAAAAAATAGCCTATTTTTCAATCAAAAAAGTTACCGAAAAAATTTTTGATTTTTGAAAAGTTTGAAATGAAATTATTTAGATTAAAACCTATTATTTCAGATTGTGTGGAAAAAATATAATTTTGTTTTAGAAAATATTGAGAAAAATTGAAAAAAACAAAAAAAACATTTTTAAGATCGATTTTTCCGTAAATGACAGTAATATTGGCGAGAAATAATTTTCCATAGAAACTAAATTATACTTTTCTAATGGTATTTGACCTTCTTAATTTGAATCTAGCATTAGAATAGCTCTAACGTGAAAAGTTTTTGAGATATTGAATTTTGAACGTCCAAAACACTATTTTTGTGATGTTTTGCATGGTAATATCTCAAAAACGTGACGTGATAGAATTTTTCTGACTTCGGATTCGAGCTCAGCGCACAAAAAACCATTAGAAAAATATACTTTGATTTTTATAAAAAAAACTTTTTGACTAGTGAATTCGAACAGGGAAGAAAAAATCGCATGTCTTGTTCAAATTCACTAGTCAAAGAGTTTTTTTTTATAGAAATCAAAGTATATTTTTCTAATGGTTTTTTGTGCGCTGAGCTCGAATCCGAAGTCAGAAAAATTCTATCACGTCACGATTTTGAGATATTACCATGCAAAACATCACAAAAATAGTGTTTTGGACGTTCAAAATTCAATATCTCAAAAACTTTTCACGTTAGAGCTATTCTAATGCTAGATTCAAATTAAGAAGGTCAAATACCATTAGAAAAGTATAATTTAGTTTCTATGGAAAATTATTTCTCGCCAATATTACTGTCATTTACGGAAAAATCGATCTTAAAAATGTTTTTTTTTGTTTTTTTTCAATTTTTCTCAATATTTTCTAAAACAAAATTATATTTTTTCCACACAATCTGAAATAATAGGTTTTAATCTAAATAATTTCATTTCAAACTTTTCAAAAATCAAAAATTTTTTCGGTAACTTTTTTGATTGAAAAATAGGCTATTTTTTCAAATTAAATTCGTCAAAAATCCAAAAATTCACTTTTTGCTCAAAAAACATTTTTAATACATAGAAAACATAACAAAGTAGTTTTTAACCAAGTTTTGTTAACATCCCACCATTTTTGTAAAAGATAAAAATAAAAAATCAAAAAATCGTATTTTTGCATTTTTTTCAATATTTTTGAGGTTATAGAAAAAAATTGTTTGAGTAAAAGTTGTAGACATTTATACTACCTACAACTTTTGCATTTGACTTTTTTCGATAGGACGTCTAGTTTAGACAGAAATCGTAAAAAACCATGATTTTTGACACCCACCCCACTTTTTCGCCCACCCACCCCCTTTCCCCCAATTTTTTTGTGGGCAATTTATTTTTCCCCTTTCATATACCATTTATCCTAAATTTTCCCACCACCCATATGCTGCTATTAATTTTTTTATTTTCAAAAATTATTGGCACTGGTCTATACGGTGCCGAATTGATTGTCTTTGTATTTGTGTTTAAATTGTTTTGGATTAAGTTTATGTTGAAAGGAGATGCTGTTTTGCTTATCCTTTGTTTAGTCTACGATTTCTTAATTAGGTTGTTATTGTTTAGTCTGGGGCATTGGTATCTGGATAGGTACCAACAGTGGTGTGGCCATGGGAATGGGTACCTTTGTAACTTGCGTAAAGAAGGGATTCCGTCAACATATACAGAATTTTCTTGGCTTCGAACATCTTGGCTTTCAAAGAGAGTGAGGTCAAAATCTCTATAATCGTAATTGAATGGATCAGAAATTCTTTCGTCCATATTATTTGGAGCAGTGACAACAGAGGCATATGAGTCATTATGTCTTGACTGCAAGTTGTTGCCTTCCTCATCTCTGCGTCCACATCTAATTTCAATTTTTCGCTTCCTTCACTTCTTCCGTTGCTTTCCTCTTCTTTTTCGTCTTCTCCATCACTACTACTTCCTCGACTGCTTGAGTACTCGGTATCAATCTTTCGTCGTACTCTTCTTATTCCTCTCGATTCGGAACTTCTTCTTTATTTTCCGATTGAATCTGCGAATCGTTTTCGATGATGACTGGATCCCGAATTGTCACTTTCTTGGTAATCTTCATTTTCTTTTGAAAAATTATACGAACAAACACTAGAACTTTCAATATTTTTACTGTCACTTGTAGAACACATTTAAGCAGTTCGAAAAAACTGATCTCTATTTATACGAATAAAATAAGTTCACATTCTTGCTAGTTTCTAGCAGGTCTGCTGTCATATGCCAATTGCTGCACTAAAGGTTGTGCCCATGCCGAACCGCTTATTTATTTTGCTAACCTTCGCCTTCAAATTCCTGATTAAGGAAATTTGATCTAGATTTGCAGAATGTATACTTTATTTAATTTTATTAACTTCCCAAATAACATTTTGTGGTTAGAAAGCGGAAAATAAACCGGATATTTACTCTGGTTATTTAACTAATAAGTTACTAAACTCGTTAAATAAACGTCTTAAAGACGTTCCAGAAACGTCTCCACAACCGAAAATGGTCAGTGGGGTTTGGACAAATACTGGGTTTTAAAAAACCTTATTTTTACGGTTATTAAATAACTGTTTATTTTTAGTTAAAGAAGAACTTAAAATAAACCATTAACGGCTATTTTATAACCGTTTACAAACCGTTATTATACAGTTAAAAAAAAAAACTGTACAGAGTTATTTGACGGTTTTTTTTTATAACCGTTTTACTACGGTTATTGTAAAACCTGTAATTTACGCTCTTGTAAAACCTATAACAAACGTTATTTGACGGTTCTTTTTATAACCGCTTACCTATAGGTTTCTATAAAACCTATAATAAACGTTATTTGACGGTTTTTTTTATAACCGTTTACCTACAGTTTTTATAAAACCTGTAAATAACTTCGTACAGGTTCTTATAAAACCTGTAATAAACGTTACTTGAACGTTTTTTTTTATAACCGTTTATTTATAGTTTTTTATAAAATCTGTAAAATGTTATTCACCGGTTATTTACAGATTTTAAAAAACCTATAAAATGTTTGCTTACCAACATGCTGCAAACCATAAGATTCTTCCCAGCTGAAAATTTAATATTTTAAATAAGAACGCTGAAATTTAAGTTTAGTCAAACATTATTTTAATGAATTTAAAACTAAAACTAAAAATAAAACAATAGCTTAACCTATGTCGTGGATTGTCCGTCAGAGGCAGAGGATCTGGTGTTGGAACTGGTATTTCTGTAAAGAGAAAAATGTTAACTTAAATGTTGATTATAATTTTATTTTTTAACTTACGTGGACGGTTTTCCCATTCGAAATGGGGCTTGCTTCAAAAAGCCTTTAAAAAATGAAGCACCCTCGGCTTCACTATAAGTGGGGTACCTTGATCGGACCGCTTCCAATATAGTTTTATACAGGAATTTGTATTGGCTGAAACTTTTTTTGGCATTAGTCCCCAGCCAAGAATGTTCTGCCAGTAGTGCATCTGTAAAAATGCACTTGCATATAGTGCGGATCGTTTTCATTCCGTTGACTCCCCCATGGATGGATGAAGCTCTTTTTTGCATTTGTGCCCAGCCAGGAATGTTCCGCCAGTAGTGCATCTGTAAAAATGCACTTACATATAGTGAGAATCTGTTTTATCCCGTTGATCCCCACCCCCCCTCTCTCCCCAAGGAAATCAATATAGAATCTATTGATATCTTATAAATTCAAATATTTCATATATTTTGGTACTTACCAATTTTTTTTAACAATCCATTTTAATGGAGTTTTTCCTCCATTTCCTCCATTTTGTTAGTAAGTGCGAAAATTTCATCGAGTTGCAGTTCCCCATCCACTTCCTCTGCATTGTCTTTTCTGGCTGAACGGGGAAACGCCTTGAAAATTTGAAGTAAGTGTGACAAAATTAGTTACTTTGTTCCAAGCTTCAGAGTTATTTTTTCAAACTCTGAAGTTCTTTCTTAAACAATATTTAAAATAAATTATAAACAAATAACTTACCTCTAAATAATTTTTCACAACACAACTCAAATTTAATTTAATTTATATTTTTTCACAATATAATAACTTCTGCGCACAATAACTTGTTGTCACCACCAGCCACAAAAGAATACTGAGAGATCTGAGAAAAATGAGAGACAAATATGATGGGCGACGCTCGAGTATGGTGAATGTGTATATGTGGATTGTGGAGAGTTCGCGTCTCGCTGCAAAATTTTTGCCTGCTCGAGGAATCTTATCATCTGTTCGTCGGCTGCCAATCCAGATAACCTATAAAGGTTTCCGATCTCTTGTCTTGCTTTAACCTTGGATGATTTCACTTTTGCTGTTGCTTTTGTTATTTTCCTAAAAGAGCTTTTGTAAAGCTAAATTATTTGATAGCTTCGGGTCTTTGACTTAGAAGCTGCAAAAAAAATATCATTTTGACTTATTTAAATACGTGGGATAGGAATAAAACAATAATTTTTATGTTATTAACATAAGTTTAAATAACATAAAATAAATTAAATTATGTACAATATTTTCATGAAATCTTTACGAATTTTGACATTCAGTTAAGTTGAAGAATCGTAAAAGGCTGTGGGATTTGAAGTTTGTGACTTATTTGTCGATTTGTTAGATATACATATCAATAAATTGTGGTTGGGAATTTGAACTGTTTGCAGCTATAGCATTTTTATATATTATCCATGTAGTCTTGAGGGGAGCTCAAACAATCTTATCGATGCTTCTTGAATATCTTTTACTGTTGTCGGGTATTTAATGTGTCCGAACGTGAGGAGGAAGTCCATTTGAGACTTGGTCGTAATTTAATTTGATTAAAATATATGTTGTTTTTTGTATATCTCTGCAGCTTTATAGTACTCTGCTTTTATGCCTTCCATGTTCAAGAAAAGCTCTTCTTTTTATTTGATTAAAATGACCTTTTTAAGACATTTTGTTGAATTAATTTGTTCACTTAAAAAGGTGCTCAACGTTCTGTATAGATGCTGCAACAAAAACAAACGATTCCTGGGAGACCTTGATGGTTGGTTTCAATGTTGTCTTCATTCACTTTCGGTCCTTTCGCACAGTCTTTAAAAAGACTTACCAGTTTTTCACTGGGAAATCCTTGTATAGCAGTTTTGCGGCTTTACTATGATGAAGATTGATTTGTAATATTCTCAATTCCATTAATATAATAAAGTGTATGTTCATCGCTTTAGTAACCTGTTCTCTATCGTTGGCAATCAACCTTAGTTTGCACCTGGTGATACCAATGCGTACCTTGAAGTCGGCCTTCCTCAGGAGTGGTATAAATTTGTGTGTCAATCTTACTACCACTTCCATCCCTTCGATATCTAGGAATGCTCTTCTTTTAGGTTGATTAAAAAGACCTTTTTAAAACATTTTGTTTAATTTATTTATTTACTTGTGAACTTTTAATGTTTGTTTATTGTGAAATGTATCACTCTTTAAAACCAATTTGTTTGTAATTGTGGTATCGGAATCTTTTGAATTTTCCACTGCGCAAGACTTACCCCTTTCTCACAAATCTTTATTACTTTACTCGCTTCCCCTTTTTTTCAATTCTGCTTCCAAGAAGGGGGAGATGAGGTGCACCTGCATTCCTTTCCAGGTATGTATGAATTGTAGAAGTGCAAAGTCTGTAGCTGGATAACTGTTTAGATGAATATATTTCGATTTTTACTCCTTAGTAATTTAGACGGGTCCGGCGAGTAGCCGTGTAAACCTTGACCCAAAAGCGAGTAGCTCTTTAGGGCGTCTATATTACTACAAGATTGGTTTAACTCCAGCGAGTTGCTTGTTAAAGTGAAACGCAATCGTGTATTGTAGAATAAGAAGTGTCAGTTTTTATTTTGTTCTTCTCCTTTTATACAAAATTTTATCAATAAAAATGCCTGTATTGCTATTCAACAATACTTCGATATTCAATAGGAATTCCCATAAAATGCAGCATCAGCATTTTGTTGAATTTATTTATTTATTTGTGAACTTTTAATATTTGTTTATTGCTCATACAATTAGGTACTACAATTGGCTTGCATTGTGACAAGCCTATCGCGTTCCAATTTTACCGTAGTCTGATCAATGTTGCTGTTAGTAGTTATAGAAGAGACAGATTAAACTGTTTCTTAGCTACTATGCATGTTCTTAAGTTACTATTTTGGCTGCCAAGATTTGACTTGTACAGCAGAAGTTCCTTGATATTCCCTCCTACAGGGTTCCTGTATCAGGGCTACATCGTAATTTCTACTCTCCATGAGGTAGAAAGTATAGCAGTTTTGCGGCTTTACTATGATGAAGATTGTATTGTAATATTCTCAATTCCATTAATAAATAAAGTGTACCCAAATAACATTTGTTATTTACCTTGTTCGGACCGCTTCCATTATAGTTTTATATAGGAACTTGTATTGGATGAAGCTCTTTTTTGCATTTGTGCCCAGCCAGGAATGTTCCGCCAGTAGTGCATCTGTAAAAATGCACTTACATATAGTGAGAATCTGTTTTATCCCGTTGATCCCCACCCCCCCTCTCTCTCCATGGAAATCAATATAGAATCTATTGATATCTTATAAATTCAAATATTTCATATATTTTGGTACTTACCAATTTTTTTTTAAATAATCCATTTTGATGGAGTTTTTCCTCCATTTCCTCAATTTGTTGGTAAGTGGGAAAATTTCATCGAGTTGCAGTTCCTCATCCACTTCCTCTGCATTGTCTTTTCCAATTTTGGACGCCAACAAATTGACCGAAATTTCGGACTTCGCCATGAATGCCTCCAGTATTCCTTGCATGGCCTGCACCTTCACCTCAGTGGAACGCTGTCTTTCCAAAATTTCGTCCATTTTGGACGGGGAAACGCCTTGAAAATTTGAAGTAAGTGTGACAAAATTAGTTACTTTGTTCCTTTGAAGTTATTTTTCAAACTCTGAAGTTATTTTTCAAACTCTGTAGTTATTTCTTAAACAATATTTAAAATAAATTATAAACAAATAACTTACCTCTTCATAATTTTTCACAACTCAAATTTAATTTTATTTATATTTTTTCACAATTTGCTTGCATTTTGACAATTATTGGCCTGTGGCTTTTCTTTTATACTTTGAGAAAGCTTTATGTCTTGAGTTTTTTTTATGTTTTTTTTTCATAAAAAAGCTTTTGTAAAGCTAAATTATTTAATTCATGATATCTCCTTCCCAAAATCCATAGCATCGGGTCTTTGACTAAGAAGCTGTTCAATAAATATCCTTTAGACTCTTTTAAATACGTGGGATAGGAATAAAACAATAATTTTTATGTTATTAAGATAAGTTTAAATAACATAAAATAAATTAAATTATGTAAAATATTTTCATGAAATCTTTACGAATTTTGACATTCAGTTAAGTTGAAGAATCGTAAAAGGCTGTGGGATTGAAGTTGGTGACTTATTTGTCGATTTTTTAGATATACAAATCAATAAATTGTGGTTGGGAATTTGAACTGTTTGCAGCTATAGCATTTTTATATATTCTCCATGTAGTCTTGAGGGGAGCTCAAACAATCTTATCGATGCTTCTTGAGTATCTTTTACTGTTGTCGGGTATTTAATGTGTCCGAACAAGCAATGATTTTAATCGACCTTATACCTAACTATATCCCAATGTTTTTCTTTATTTCAATAATATACAAAAATTCAACGACTTACCCCTTTCAATGGGACCCACAAATCTTTATTACTTTACTCGCTTCCCCTTTTTTTTCAATTCTGCTTCCAAGAAAGGGGAGATGAGGTGCACCTGCATTCCTTTCCATGTGATTAAAAGAAATTCATTGGTATTTCACTTTGTTAACTATGGTAAAATAAGTTTTTATTTAGCTTTCGCCGCAGAGGCGGAGGTGACTCGACCGTACTGATCAAAAGTAGATGATTGAATGCGGACATTCGTTGTTTTAGCTCTCTATTTATACAAATTTTTTTATGAGCTTTTATGCTGGAAGAGCTTTTGGTTTTGACATTTCGTTTTCTTATTAAGGCATTGCCAGATACTTAAATTTAGATAATAAAATAGTATTGCCAGAAGGGCTTAATTTTAATAGTAGAATTCATTTAGTTTTATTAATTAAAGTTTAAACCATAATATTCATAAATATATACATGTAGTTGCTACAGTCTCCCCCTCTGGAACTTCACTCGTCTCGACGAGGTGACAGATTTAGTAGCGCTTTTTGGGGCGTCCTCTTTTGCGCAATCGGTGGATAGGCTCAGCAGTAGCTGTCTTCTCTTGATTTATCTTGGTTAGGGCCGACACATGATACGTGCCAACCGGAAGCATAAGGTCATCTTTGTTAGCAATTTGGAAAGAAGATGATCCGACTTTACCAACAACGACATATGGGCCGTCCCGCTTCGGAACGAACTTTGCAGTAATGTTTTTCGCCGCTTGACTTAGTATGTGAGTTGTAACCAGGACCTCATCTCCCTCTCTGATCTCTACTCGTTCAACGAATTCTTTTTCCAATTTATAGCTACCACCTAGTTCAAGAAGGATTTTATTGATGATGAAATACTTATCAACTTATTTTCTACTCCGTTGCCGTCCTCATATGACGGGTGTACCTCCTGGTGTGTGTAGTTGTGTTGCACGTTCACACTTTTATCTAACTTACCACAATTTCACTTTTTTTTACTGTGAAAAAATATTTATTGAAAAACCCACATTTCCGTTTCGGAATGTAATTTAGATACAACCTAAAATAATGTCATATTTATTCGTACTTGCAAATCTACCAAAGTTTTAGTGATATCTGCTGGTAATCTTTATAATATCGTGCGGCATATATGTGGATGAAAAGATGACCGTTGGAAGCCTTTTGCGTTTTAATTTTACCGTTGTCTGGTCAATGTTGCTGTAAGTTGTTAGAAAAAAAAGATTTAACTGTTTCTTAGCTACTATGCATGTTCTTGGATTACTATTTTGTCTGTCAAGATTTGACTTGAACAGCAAAAGTTGCTTCATATTCCCTCCTACAGGGTATCCTGTATCAGGGCTACATCGTAATTTCTACTCTCCATGAGGTAGAAAGTATAGCAGTTTTGCGGCTTTACTATGATGAAGATTGATTTGTAATATTCTCAATTCCATTAATAAATAAAGTGTACCCAAATAACATTTGTTATTTACCTTGTTCGGACCGCTTCCATTATAGTTTTATATAGGAACTTGTATTGGATGAAGCTCTTTTTTGCATTTGTGCCCAGCCAGGAATGTTCCGCCAGTAGTGAATCTGTAAAAATGCACTTACATATAGTGAGAATCTGTTTTATCCCGTTGATCCCCACCCCCCCTCTCTCGCCATGGAAATCAATATAGAATCTATTGATATCTTATAAATTCAAATATTTCATATATTTTGGTACTTACCAATTTTTTTTTAAATAATCCATTTTGATGGAGTTTTTCCTCCATTTCCTCAATTTGTTGGTAAGTGGGAAAATTTCATCGAGTTGCAGTTCCTCATCCACTTCCTCTGCATTGTCTTTTCCAATTTTGGACGCCAACAAATTGACCGAAACTTCGGACTTCGCCATGAATGCCTCCAGTATTCCTTGCATGGCCTGCACCTTCACCTCAGTGGAACGCTGTCTTTCCAAAATTTCGTCCATTTTGGACGGGGAAACGCCTTGAAAATTTGAAGTAAGTGTGACAAAATTAGTTACTTTGTTCCTTTGAAGTTATTTTTCAAACTCTGAAGTTATTTTTCAAACTCTGTAGTTATTTCTTAAACAATATTTAAAATAAATTATAAAGAAATAACTTACATCTTAATAATTTTTCACAACACAACTCAAATTTAATTTAATTTATATTTTTTTCACAATTTGCTTGCATTTTGACAATTATTGGCCTGTGGCTTTTCTTTTATACTTTGAGAAAGCTTTATGTCTTGAGTTTTTTTATGTTTTTTTTTTTCATAAAAAAGCTTTTGTAAAGCTAAATTATTTAATTCATGATATCTCCTTCCCAAAATCCTCCATAGCATCGGGTCTTTGACTTAGAAGGTGCAGATAAATATCATTTTGACTTTTTTAAATACGTGAGATAGAAATAAAACAATAATTTTTATGTCATTAACATAAGTTTAAATAACATAAAATAAATTAAATTATGTACAATATTTTCATGAAATCTTTACGAATTTTGACATTCAGTTAAGTTGAAGAATCGTAAAAGGCTGTGGGATTTGAAGTTTGTGACTTATTTGTCGATTTGTTAGATATACATATCAATAAATTGTGGTTGGGAATTTGAACTGTTTGCAGCTATAGCATTTTTATATATTATCCATGTAGTCTTGAGGGGAGCTCAAACAATCTTATCGATGCTTCTTGAATATCTTTTACTGTTGTCGGGTATTTAATGTGTCCGAACGTGAGGAGGAAGTCCATTTGAGACTTGGTCGTAATTTAATTTGATTAAAATATATGTTGTTTTTTGTATATCTCTGCAGCTTTATAGTACTCTGCTTCCATGCCTTCCATGTTCAAGAAAAGCTCTTCTTTTTATATGATTAAAATGACCTTTTTAAGAACATTTGTTGAATTCATTTATTCACTTGTGAACTTTTAATGTTCACTGAACCAAAAAGGTCCTCAACGTTCTGTATAGATGCTGCAACAAAAACAAACGATTCTGGGAGACCTTGATGGTTGGTTTCAATGTTGTCTTCATTCCCTTCCGGTAATTCGCACAGACTTTAAAAATACTTACCAGTTTTTCACTGGGAAATCCTTGTATAGCAGTTTTGCTTCTTTACTAATGATGAAGATTGATTTGTAATATTCTCAATTCCATTAATATAATAAAGTGTATATTCATCGCTTTACTAACCTGTTTTCTATCGTTGGCAATCAACCTTAGTTTGCACCTGGTGATACCAACGCGTACCTTGAAGTTGGCCTTCCTCAGGAGTGCTATAAATTTGTGTGTCAATCTTACTACCACTTCCATCCCTTCGATATCTAGGAATGCTCTTCTTTTAAGTTGATTAAAAAGACCTTTTTAAAACATTTTGTTTAATTTATTTATTTGCTTGTGAACTTTAAAAGTTTTTTTATTGTGAAATGTATCACTCTTTAAAACCAATTTGTTTGTAATTGTGGTATCGGAATCTTTTGAATTTTCCACTGCGCAAGACTTACCCCTTTCTCACAAACCCTTTTTTTCAATTCTGCTTCCAAGAAGGGGGAGATGAGGTGCACCTGCATTCCTTTCCAGGTATGTACATATGAATTGTAGAAGCTTCTAGTAATTGTGATTAAAAGAAATTCATTGGTATTTCACTTTGTTAACTATGATAAAATAAGTTTTTATTTAGCTTTAGCCGTGCGCAATTATAAAAAGCTGCAAGGTGAGATGAAAATCGTTTAATTTATTAGTCCTTGATGAGATTGCATCTGTGAAAATGCACTCATGGAAATCAACATAGAATCTTTATGTCTTAAAGAACTTAACTAGAATGAGATCTAGAGATCTTTTTTTTATAACAGCCTGTTGTTTTTTGTATATCTCTGCAGCTTTATAGTACTCTGCTTCCATGCCTTCCATGTTCAAGAAAAGCTCTTCTTTTTATTTGATTAAAATGACCTTTTTAAGAACATTTGTTGAATTCATTTATTCACTTGTGAACTTTTAATGTTCACTGAACCAAAAAGGTCCTCAACGTTCTGTATAGATGCTGCAACAAAAATAAACGATTCCTGGGAGACCTTGATGTTTGGTTTCAATGTTGTCTTCATTCCCTTCCGGTAATTCTCACAGACTTTAAAAAGACTTACCAGTTCTTCACTACGAAATCCTTCAACGATTTCTTTTTCCAATTTATAGCTACCACCTAGTTCAAGATGGATTTTATTCATGATGAAATACTGCGCATATGACGGGTGTACCTCCTGGTGTGAGTAGTTGTGTTGCACGTTCACACTTTTTTTTCACATTAAGATGAGCGTTGGAAGCTTATTGCGTTCCAATTTTACCGTAGTCTGGTCAATGTTGCTGTAAGTAGTTAAAAAAAAAAAGATTTAAATTTTCTTAGCTACTATGCATGTTCTTGGATTACTATTTTGTCTGTCAAGATTTGACTTGAACAGCAAAAGTTCCTTCATATTCCCTCCTACAGGGTTCCTGTATCAGGGCTACATCGTTATTTCTACTCTCCATGAAGTAGAAAGTTTAGCAGTTTTGCGGCTTTACTATGATGAAGATTGATTTGTAATATTCTCAATTCCATTTATATAATAAAGTGTATGTTCATCGCTTTAGTAACCTGTTCTCTATCGTTGGCAATCAACCTTAGTTTGCACATGGTGATACCAACGCGTACCTTGAAGTCGGCCTTCCTCAGGAGTGGTATAAATTTGTGTGTCAATCTTACTACCACTTCCATATCTTCGATATCTAGGAATGCTCTTCTTTTAAGTTGAGTAAAAAGAACTTTTTGTTTAATTAATTTACTTGTGAACTTTTAACGTTTGTCTATTGTGAAATGTATCACTCTTTAAAACCAATTTGTTTGTAATTGTGGTATCGGAATCTTTTGAATTTTCCACTGCGTAAGAGAGAATTGTCTTGCATGTATGTTTTGTGAATAAATTGCACCTTTCCTATTCACTCGAACCCTTAATCCGTTGGCGTCTTGATATGACGGATGTAAGCTGGTATGTGTAGTTGTGTTGAACCTTCTTTTTTTCACTTATCACTGTGGGAAAAATATTAATAAAAAAAACCCACATTTATTATTATGTAGAATCTAAACATTTAAGAAAACTATCAAATTTATAATAGATATTGTCATAAAAAGTGTAAAAATATTCCAAATTTTGCTTATCTTTACCTATGATTATAATAATTGGCTGAAGCGTAAGACCTCTGGACACGTATTTTTGCTTTAAACTCTCAATTTTAAATTTCGAATCTGCAAATGATGAGCTCATTAGGAAGCATGATTCCTGGGCGTCTTTTATAGTTGGCTTCCATTTACTTTTTTTTAGCATTTTGTTTGCCAACTGTAACCACAGATGGTTTCAAAATTTGGTGAATAAGTGACGAGATTAAGAAGTCTCGAAAAGAAAAAAAAAAAAATAATTTAAAAATGGTTATATATTTTTAATTGCTTGTAAAAATCCGACAAAATATAATTTTTACAGAAAAAATTATTATATATGTAGGATTCCGAGTTAATTAAAAGAAAATGTTTTATTTGAACTTTTTATAATTTTATTCGAATTTTATTATTTATAAAATATCTTTCATATATATGAGGTTGTCGATTTTAGTTAAATTGGTACCCCGAGGCTTTTCGGGGTAGTGGTTAAGAATGAATCTGACGAAAAAATCCAACGTTTGGGATACTTCCTTCGAATATTCTATGTTAAATGCGTAGAAGTATCCTATTGTTTGGGCCAGTACGTCAAAAATGTTTGGCGTGTCGGAAGACCAAACCATTTTTTATTCTATACAAATATAGGCAGTTTTTGCCACATACTATATAAAAATATATGCAGTCCTATCCTTCATTATCCATTTACTGCTTTTCTCTTTCTAAAGGGAACTCTCAAGCCATTATTTTTGACACATCCAGATATGTAGTTGTTGTGGTTCCTCATCATAGTGATCAAAAGTTCCAACGAATCCGAAACAACTCTGTCGTCCTTATCCTTTTGGGTGAAGGAATTTGGATACTTCCGGATATTTCGCAATGATAGTTGTTGCTACCCCTCGAAGCACTTTAACTGGAATTGTTGTCGATATTCTCCTCAATTCTTTTACCAGCTCTTTGACGAAAGCATGCATGCGATGCCCCAGTCTTTGATGTCCTTTTTCTCGAAAACTGAGGCGCCATCTCATCTTGAAGTATAATATCAGCCGCCGTATCAATGAACGAAGGGGATCGAATCCAAGCATTTGGTGTCCATTGGGAACAGTCGTTCAATATGAAGTTCTTGGCATCTAATTTTTCGTCCTCACATATTTCAGAGCTACTGTTTTCTAGAACGATTTTGGTCCCAACGATGCCGTATTCGTTACCTATTAGCGAAAACACCAATATTGTAATCCCTCCGCGTCGCTATATGCAGGGTGTCTCTCCCTGACCGCCTCCACCACCACCGTAAAAATAAGCTTATAGCTTTCAAGTTTTTTTTTGCTATGTTTACCGTCCCATGAGTACTGGGCCAGCAACTCATCCGCAAGCATGCACATGGAAATTGTGCGGATTGTTTTTGCTGCTGTCAAGTATAATTTGTTAGTAAAAATATCTATAATTGAATTCTTTTAAAAAGACTTACCAGTTTTTCACTGGGAAATCGTTCAACGAATTCTTTTTCCAATTTATAGCTACCACCTAATTCAAGAAGGATTTTATTCATGATGAAATACTGCGCTATAACACTTATCAACTTGTGTTCTACTCCGTTGCCGTCCTCATATGACGGGTGTACCTCCTGGTGTGTGTAGTTGTGTTGCACGTTCACACTTTTATTTCACATTAAGATGAGCGTTGGAAGCCTTTTGCGTTCCAATTTTACCGTAGTCTGGTCAATGTTGCTGTAAGTAGTTAAAAAAAAAAGATTAAACTGTTTCTTAGCTACTATGCATGTTCTTGGATTACTATTTTGTCTGTCAAGATTTGACTTGAACAGCAAAAGTTCCTTAGAATGTTGACCCTTCATATTCCCTCCTACAGGGTTCCTGTATCAGGGCTACATCGTAATTTCTACTCTCCATGAGGTAAAACATAAAATTCATAAAATATTGACAAAACATACCTCCAATTTCAAAACTCTAAGTAATTTATTAATTTTTTTAATGACGCCAACCACAAAGAAATTTTTTTTTTATTTTCATCGACTAGACGCGAACCACAAAGAACTTTTTTTTTTTCAATCACTGACGCGAACCACAACCACGATGTTTATCGTCTTGATGTCAAATTCAAACTGAATCGTGTATGAAAGTACACATACATTATATTATTAGGGACCAGGGATGAGTAAATTGTTAGTACTAACGAAATAGTTTCCGAAAAAGTGTAGCGAATAAATCTTTCGTGTCAGGAAAAAAAATAAACGCATTTTTAACAAAAACTTATTGTTTAATTGTATTTTTTTTTTTCACAAAATCTACATTGAGTCTTGTGTCATCGATTTATGTTGTAGTTTTGGTATTAAATAAATACATACAAAATCCTTATTATTTAAACAATGGGCTATACGATGGAAAGCTGCTAATCGGTTATCTTCTGGGGTCTTATTGGATAACTTCTTTTGCATTGGTTTCGGCCTCCCACTCCCTTCGTTGTCACTACTAGCTGGGGGTGACGATGATGAGCTATTAGTTTGTTTAAGCTTGTTCGGCTGGCTCTTAGCTTTATCTATATTATCCCACATCTCCACATCTACATCAAGTTCAGGAATTGCGCTAACACTTTCTTTTAGTGCTCCCAACTCCTAAGGATCTTTTGTGTGTTGTTGAAATCTACGTAGATTTCTTCAATTTTTGTCAATGAACCAATAACTGATATTACTGGTGTTTGGGAATTTGAACTGTTTGCAGTTATAGCATTTTTATATATTCTTATCCTTACTGTATTTCTTACCTTGGTTTTTCTTTCCAAATTATTTCTCTTTCGCAACTTTTTCCCTAGAAACAACAATTTTCTGTCGAATCTTTTGTTTGATTTAATCTATCGACTTTGAGCTATCGTGTTTTTTTATATTTATTTGTTTTGTTCAAAAGTTTGTATTATTATTATTTTTTGTTCTAACTTAATACCACTGAAACGTTTGCGCGTCGCACTACAAGTGAGGAAAATATTCCATTCATCGCTGCGCAACCGGTTCCCATGCGCACTGTATGTATACATATATGCAACTCTTTCCGTAGAAACAACAAGGCAAAATAAGGGGCCGTTATTGCATATTCTCTCGCTTATTTTAAGAAAAAATAAAACTAAAACAGGGTGTTTGTCGTTGTGGCACATTCTTTCGAGTAAGGGGAATAAATTTAAAATGCCGCTGAGGCATACTCTTTCGTTTTAATGTAAATGGAATGATCTTACCATCTCTCCTTTTGTGCAGATTTGCTACAAACTCTATCCTTGCGTGTCTCAACGTGTCGCTTCTTTCCGTTGGGATTTGAATTTGTTGTGTAACTACATTCATATCACCAGAGCTTTTCGCTCGATTTTTGCACTTATTTGCACAATCTTTCCCGCACTTTCGGATCTATCCGCACAATCTTTCGAAATTCTTTCACTTTCGCATAAAATTATCATAAACACGCACATAAAAACATACATATATACTCTTTCCGCGACACACATGAACTTTCCACTAATCGTATAAGCTGAAAATAATCATTTAAATAAAACAAACGATTTAACGTGGAAAAGCCGAAGCAAAAACCACGATCAGATTTTTTATTCTTTCCAACAATGAACTTTTCGTTAAACAAATAATTCTTTCCGATAACCAAACTTTCCTTCTGAATCTGTCCTCTTTCGTATTAAGACTAAAAATTACGAATCAAAACGTTTCTCTCCAATAAGAAAGAGAGAAAAAATGTAGAACGTAGAACGAGAGCACACAGTAGCTCTGTTCAACGATCAAAAAAACATCGAACGAGAGTTGATAAACTCTTCGATCGATACACTTACAGTCTTGAAAGGAGCTCAAACAATCTTATCGATGCTTCTTGAATATCTTTTACTTATTAGATATTAAATATTAGAAATAAAAAATATTAACTAAGATAGCATTCAAATTATTACAAACTCTGTACTGCACCTGTTCACCATGAATTACTCGACCGGCTTTTAACCAGAGATAATTACTTCCAAAAGTTGGAAATTGGTAAAAAAAATACGGTGTACAAATTTTCCAGAAACCGCTTTATAACCCGATTTGGTCAGTAACTATGAAACCTGGGTTTTTTTTGTGGTAATATTAATCCGGTTTTTATCAGTCAATTTTTAAACGCTGACGAGCCTGGGTTTTTTCTTGGTAACAAAAACACGCTCCATAAACGTTATTTCGAAGCGTTATGTGGGCAAAGTCTGTAGCTGGATAATTGTTTAGATGAATATATTTCGATTTTTACTCCTTAGTAATTTAGACGGGTCCGGCGAGTAGCCGTGTAAACCTTGACCCAAAAGCGAGTAGCTCTTTAGGGCGTCTATATTACTACAAGATTGGTTTAACTCCAGCGAGTTGCTTGTTAAAGTGAAACGCAATCGTGTATTGTAGAATAAGAAGTGTCAGTTTTTATTTTGTTCTTCTCCTTTTATACAAAATTTTATCAATAAAAATGCCTGTATTGCTATTCAACAATACTTCGATATTCAATAGGAATTCCCATAAAATGAAGCATCAGCATAATAGCCATGCACTTCAAGTGTTTTGGGCTAGCTTGCTTATGATGCAAGGGTCAGCGACCCTTAATTATGTTTGTTTTTTCTTCATTCATTGAAAGTGTTGTTGTATATGAATTTGGTGTCATATTATTTTCGTCGCTGCCACTTCGGTGGAATGGAGAAAAAAAAATCAAATTAAAGAAGATTGAAAAATTGTATATTTACCTGCTTCTTTAAAATCGTCGAGGTGGAATTCTTTATACTTTTTAATAATTTTTATAATTACATCACTCCCGCCACAGGAACAATTAAGGAACATTTTCCTTATTTTCTCAATATACGAAAAAAATTGGTTATGAGTTGAAAAAAAAGGTGACTTGATTGCATTTATAATGTATTATATTATATGAAGTTATATTGTATATGTATATACCTACATAGGTAGATATAGTTTTTGAATTTTAATTCTGGCAGAAAAAAATTTGAATCTCTGGAAAGTTTTGTCTAAAAAGAGAAAAAAACTTTGAATTTCCGAGAAAAGTAACATGTGTACATTCTAGATTAAAAAATTGGTTTTTTCAAGATTTTTTGCATCCTTTGCAGTGCAATAAAAAAAATTCCACCAAAAAGTAGAACGAAACATTTGTTTCTTAGTATTTTTTTTCATTTCTTAACCCTAGTTTACGGATTGGGGTACGTGCGAACCCCAACGCATGTTTTTCGTGCATGTTCCAACATGCTCTCTGAGCATGCAGATAATAATAAAAATGCAATTAAAAAATTGTTTCACATACCTGTACTTGTTTGTAAATTTCTGTTTTTGGGGTTTTCTGCCCTCTCTTGTATATTTCTGTACACCGCACTTTTCTATACTTATTATTTTATTTTGTATGCTTTATTTTTTCTGTACACTTGTTTTGATCTTTATTGTTTGTATGTTTTGTTTTTTTTTTAATAGTTTTTTTTTTGTTTAATTAAGAATTTCTTCAATTTTTTGTGTGTGTGCACTGAATTGTATTAATGTAACGATCTACTGCAACGAATTCTATGCAGGATCGTTACTTTTTCGAATATTTGTTTATGCGCGAGTTAACTTTATCCGACTCGACGTGGACCAATGTATATTTTCGGACTGTAAATTTCCATAAATAACGAAATAAGAAAACAAACACTTTTAGAGTCGGGAAACCAAGATGGAAAAAACCCGACTATAGCAATAATTTTATTTATAATAAAAATCATTACATAAGGATTCTGTACTCTGTACGTTTCTTAATTTAATCACATTACATATTCTATATTCTGTACGTTAAGATTAATTCTATTAAGTTCTATATCTTTTTATTCAATTAATTTTACTAAGTTTACACAACTATTTATTTAACAATAAATACTCGACCGACATGCTTACTACTGATCTGTACCGGGTTATAGAGAGAACTGAACTAAACTGAACATAAAACTCACATAATATTCCCGCAAATCCTAGATGTCCGTCCCAATGACAACAATAAATGGCTGGATAGTGTTTTTGTTTTTAATTGACGTTTTCATTATAAGCTCTCTAGCTTGCTCCAAGTCGTTTATCGTTTTGATATGAAGGATGGAGCTGTTTATGGCGTCCTTTATGGTTGTTTTTTTGGACAACCGATTTCCCCTCCTTTTTGTAGACAGACCGTGATGTGGGTTTTAAAACCCTGCTTAAGAGCATTGTAACAATACAATCTCTTGAATTTAAAATATATTTATTTTTATTAAATTTAATAGGTTTTGTTTTTCATTATAAACAATTTTATTAAGATTTTCATGTTTTAAGGTATCAAACAAATGCCTGAACTGACCATCTTTAATATTCACATCGAAGTATGAGAAAAGGCCAACGTATAAGTCGTCCCACTTGTTTATAAGTTGATATTTTTTATCGGGGTAAATAGCAGCAAAGTCGAGATCAATCTGCTGTGAGAAATAAGATAAATAAAACGAAATAAAATAAAACGTTAAATAAAGGAAAATAAAGTAAAGTAATATAATATAAAAGAAAACGTAATTGTTAAACTTACTTACAAATTGTTCTCCGCTAGATTGTTTGTAGAAAGGCCATTCGTCTAGAAAGCCCTCCAGTGTTTCATAATTGCGCATTTCTTCCTGTCGAATGGAAAAGGTGTTTTTCCATAGCTCCCCTGCCTCGCTATCGCCGTTTTGCATGAGTTTCATTTTTTTCTTCATTGAAACTACTGAAGTATCAGTAGAAGATGGAGCTGTGGTCTCTCTTCTTTTTCCTCATCTGATGACTTTTGAGATTTGGAATTTCTCCGCTTGCGGTTAAGGTTGTTGAGCCTGTTAAAAAGGAGGCCTGTAGGATTCGCTCTTAATCCTTTTTTTCGACTGATGAAGTAAATTTCTTTACTTTCTGTAGGAAACACTTTCACTATTTCACCCGCTATTTTTTCCTGCTGGCGTGGATTAGGATAGGTAATTGTTTTTTTTTTTTTTTTTTTTGTTTGCACAATGGCGACGATTATTATTTTTTATAGTGGCACAATAGCGAGGATATAAATATTATTTTTTGCAAAATGGCGAGGATAATTTTTTTTTTTTTTTTTGCACAATAGCGACGAATATTAGTGTTTGTTATTATAGTGGCACAATATCGAGGATATAAATATTATTTTTTGCACAATGGCGAAGATAGAAATAAATTATTACTTAGTTTTTTTTTAAGATCACGAGTAAATTCACTGCTAAAAATCAACCGAACTGATCACTTGAGAAGACAAACTGAGAATGAGAATGAAAATGAGGGATGTAAAAAATGTAAAAGCCACAGCCATTAGAATCCATGTATGTGTAAAATATTTCTGTGTATTCATATCATTTTCACATTAAACATAAATCAAAGCTAACCAAACTGCTGACTTCAGTGCTGACATGAATGACCAGTGCTGCTATTCGTTACAATGCGATTTACCCTTTAGTTTTCGGTTAAGTTTGCGAATGAGGTTGTTGATTTTAGTTAAATTGGTAGCATTCTTTTTTGGACCCCGAGGCTTTTCGGGGTAGTGGTTAAGAATGAATCTTACGAAAAAATCCAACGTTTGGGATACTTCCTTCGGATATTCTATGTTAAATGTCAAACAAAAATGTTTGGCGTGTCGGAAGACCAAACTATTTTTTGTTCTATACAAATATAGCAGTTTTTGCCACATACTATAAAAATATAGGCAGTCGTATCCTCCTTTATCCATTTACTGCTTTTATTTTTATTTTTGACACATCCAGAGTTGTGGTAGTTGTTGTGGTTCCTCATCATAGTGATCAAAAGTTCCAACGAATCCGAAACAACTCTGTATATTTTCGGACTGTAAATTTCCACAAATAACGAAATAAGAAAACAAACACTTTTAGAGTCGGGAAACCAAGATGGAAAAAACCCGACTATACCAATAATTTTATTTATAATAAATATCGTTACATAAGGATTCTGTTACGTAATCTTTCATACGTAACGAAGGTAAATTTGAGAGGTTTGCCGTAAAGGCAGGGGATGTGAACCCGACAAATGGGTTCCTCTCCCTTTTCCAACAATTTCCCTAATTCCCTAACGTTTCCCTAAGGTCCAGCCTTTTGGCACACTGGTGGCCAGTTATGTTCGAGGCAACTAAGGCCCACTTCCTGAAAAAGAGGAATAAAAAAGATTAATTACTTTGTTTTAATTAGTTCTTACATTTATTTTTTTATTGATATTTGTTTCTCCCTGTGTAGTCGGCCAGAGGGTCCTCTCCTGGTGTATAAGATTGACTGTTCAATTTCTTAACTAATTCTACATTATTTATAATATTTAATTTTAACATTACACACTAATACTTATAAGACTAAAGTTTACGATATAAAGTATTACCCAATTACAAAACTAAGATTGCTTACATCGCAATCTTGGGTAATACTTTATTTTATTACTAATTAAATTGAAATACAAAGAATTATCCAATTACAAACTTAATATTGCATACAATGCAATTTTGGGCAATTCTTTGTTTATTGTTTATTAACCTATTTCAAAATTATACCTACTTAATTTCTTTTACCTTACTTTGCGTCATCCGCAATTTCTTGGTGACGCAATATGAGCCATCAACACTCAATAACCAATATGACCCATCAGCAGTTTTCTTTCGTTTATTTTAATTGTGACGATCCAGTATGTTTTGTCACCGGATCGTCGACCTGCCGTCGCTTCAACTTATTATTGAAGTTGAATCATTGGCCAGGTGTTTACAATTATTATTGGCCCAATTAATTTGAGTAATTCGTTTGTTTTGTTTACAAAGCGAATTACTCTTGATGCCCTTGAATTTTTGAATTAAATTATTGTGGAGGGTTATGGTTAGTGTGAGACATAATAGATTAATGTCTAACACAACAATTCTGTTCTCTGTACGTTTCTTAATTTAATCACATTATATATTCTATATTCTGTACGTTAAATCCATTATATATTCTATATTCTGTACGTTAAGATTAATTCTACTTTATATAACTTTATACAACTTTTTATTTAATAATAAAAACTCGACCGACATGCTTAATACGTCTAGTCTGTACCGGGCTATAGAGAGAACTGAACTGAACTGAACTATATAAAAGTAAGAAAAGGTAGATTTACTAATTTTATCAGAAACAAAAATGGTAGACATTATTTAATACAGATACAAATACAAATACGTTTACATTCTTTGGTATTGCATGTCGGTTCGATACAAACTCTGTCCTCCTTATCCTTTTGGGTGAAGGAATTTGGATACTTCGCAATGATAGTTGTTGCTACCCCTCGAAGCACTTTAACTGGAATTATTGTCGATATTCTCCTCAATTCTTTTACCAGCTCTTTGACGAAAGCATGGATGCGATGCCCCAGTCTTTGATGTCCTTGGTCTCGAAAACTGGGGCGCCACACAGTGGTGCCATTTGACGTTTTTGGCGACAAAATTCATTTGCACGGCCATTTCTGGACGAAAAGTCATGAAATTTGGTACACTGAATGATTATAGTATGGAGAATACGAAAAGACTGCCAACTTTTTTTTATTCAAAATGGCGGCTCCAAAATGGCGGAAAGAATGAGGGTTAAAATAGAATTTTAATTTTCAAAACAGTATATAAGCTAGAAATTGGGCTAAATTCATGTCAAAAAGGTGTTAGATTTAAGATTTAGAACTCATAGATTCATATTCGTTACAAAAAAATCAAAAAAATTGAGAACAAAGTCCAAAAAATGCCAATTTAGTAAAACACACTTTAAGACCTCTAATTACGCTATTTCATGCATTTTTTTTTAATTTATCACAATTTTGGGATCTCTTCTATTTATGTTTCATAAGAAAATTGAAAATATTGGGGTTATATGGTTGCCAACTATGTTTTTAAGTAAATATTAGAAAACATGATATAATGAAAAGTTTCAATGTTCAATAAAACTGGGAATTTATTTTTTCCGTAAACCAAAATATACTTTTCTAATAGATTTTAGCGTTTTTAATTCAAATCCGGAGTCAAAAAAATCTATGACGTCACGTTTTCGAGATATAAGCAGATCAAAATTAATTTTTATCTTTGAAACGTGACGTCATAGATTTTTTTTGACTCCGGATTTGAATTAAAAACGCTAAAATCTATTAGAAAAGTATATTTTGGTTTACGGAAAAAAATAAATTCCCAGTTTTATTGAACATTGAAACTTTTCATTATATCATGTTTTCTTATATTTACTTAAAAACATAGTTGGCAACCATATAACCCCAATATTTTTAATTTTCTTATGAAACATAAATAGAAGAGATCCCAAAATTGTGATAAATTAAAAAAAAATGCATGAAATAGCGTAATTAGAGGTCTTAAAGTGTGTTTTACTAAATTGGCATTTTTTGGACTTTGTTCTCAATTTTTTTTGATTTTTTTGTAACGAATATGAATCTATGAGTTCTAAATCTTTAATCTAACACCTTTTTGACATGAATTTAGCCCAATTTCTAGCTTATATACTGTTTTGAAAATTAAAATTCTATTTTAACCCTCATTCTTTCCGCCATTTTGGAGCCGCCATTTTGAATAAAAAAAAGTTGGCAGCTTTTTCGTATTCTCCATACTATAATCATTCAGTGTACCAAATTTCATGACTTTTCGTCCAGAAATGGCCGTGCAAATGAATTTTGTCGCCAAAAACGTCAAATGGCACCACTGTGCGCCATCTCATCTTGAAGAATAATATCAGCCGCCGTATCAATGAACGAAGGGGATGGAATCCAAGCATTTGGTGTCCATTGGGAACAGTCGTTCAATATAGAGTTCTTGGCATCTAATTTTTCGTCCTCACATATTTCAGAGCTGCTGATTTCTAGAACAATTTTGCTCCCAACGATGCCGTATTCGTTACCCATTGGCGAAAACACCAATATTGTAATCCCTTCGCGTCGCTATATCAAAATTTGGTTTGACTCCATCGATTTGCTTAATTAAGTGAAACACAATCTTTGAATGTAGAATTAGAAGTGAGTATTTTAATTTTATTCTTCTCTTTGTATACAAAATTTGTCAATAAAATAATGCCTGTATTGAATATGATGAAAATTTAAACAAGTAAATCATCGATGTGATGAATGCATTCATCATTGAATCAATTGAATAAAAAAAATATTGTATGAAAATCCAAAAATCCTCGCAGGCAGCTGGGTATTGTAAATTAAAAATGAAAACAAATTTGAGGCAGATGTCAACTGCACGCAGAAGTTTTTTAAATACAAGTTTGTATCCGTCCAGATACACAAAGTGTTCTGCAGCATCGTCGTTTTTCAGAAGGGGTTAAGATGAAGGTTTGGATGTTGTTTTGACGGCTTTTGCAAAAATCGAGGTGGTCTTCTATTTGCTGAACGCTTTCTGCTTCAGAAATAAAAGCCTGTTGGGAGTCCTTGATGGTGAACCTTTGAATAGATTTCGGTCGTGATGTTGTTGACTTCATTACTACTGGCTTTGTTGGAAAGAGGTGTAATGCAAATAATTATACGTAGATTTCTTCAATTTTTGTCAATGAACCAATAACTGATATTACTGGTGTTTGGGAATTTGAACTGTTTGCAGTTATAGCATTTTTATATATTCTTATCCTTACTGTATTTCTTACCTTGGTTTTTCTTTCCAAATTATTTCTCTTTCGCAACTTTTTCCCTAGAAACTACAATTTTAACTTTCGCATAAAATTATCATAAACACGCACATAAAAACATACATATACAGTAGGGTGGGTCAAAAAAATCGAAAATTTTTTTTTTGATTTGGTACTCCGAAAAATCGATTGCTAGACCCCTCTAGAATATACACACCAAATATGAGCTCTTTATATTAATGGGAAGGTCCTCCGCTTTGCAATTTTCCATTTTTACATCAAGCTTCTACTAAAAAAAAATAATTTTTTTATTAATTGACTTTTTAGCAAATTTCTCTTCATAATTCTTGTAGGAAATTGAACGCTCTACAAAAAAGGCCTTAAACACTTTTCGTTTATCTAACCGTTGAATAGATATTTGAGGTCCAAAAATCGAGAAAATCTTTAAAAATTCGTTTTTTGTTCCTAATTTTGTAACAAATTGAAAAATTATAATGATCAAACGCGCAAGACATATTCTTGTTGGAAATTGATTGCTCCACAAAAAAGGTCTTGTTAACTTTTTTCATTAATCTAACCATTCTAAAGATATTCGAGGTCAAAGTTAAAAAAAAATTTAAAAACATTTTATATTTTTAAAAAATTTCTAATTCACTGAAACTTCATTATTTTCAAATTAACAAGATATATTCTTGTAGGGGCTTAAACGTTCTACAAAAAATTCCTCGGAATGAAATTGATTGCTTTAACCGTTTAGAAGATATTCGTATCCAAATCGCAATGCATACGGGTCATAAGAAAACTATTGAAATCAGTGAGCATTGGTTTGGATACGAATATCTTCTAAACGGTTAAAGCAATCAATTTCATTCCGAGGAATTTTTTGTAGAACGTTTAAGCCCCTACAAGAATATATCTTGCTAATTTGAAAATAATGAAGTTTCAGTGAATTAGAAATTTTTTAAAAATATAAAATGTTTTTTTTTTTTTTTTAACTTTGACCTCGAATATCTTTAGAATGGTTAGATTAATGAAAAAAGTTAATAAGACCTTTTTTGTGGAGCAATCAATTTCCAACAAGAATATGTCTTGCGCGTTTGATCATTATAATTTTTCAATTTGTTACAAAATTAGGAACAAAAAACGAATTTTTAAAGATTTTCTCGATTTTTGGACCTCAAATATCTATTCAACGGTTAGATAAACGAAAAGTGTTTAAGGCCTTTTTTGTAGAGCGTTCAATTTCCTACAAGAATTATGAAGAGAAATTTGCTAAAAAGTCAATTAATAAAAAAATTATTTTTTTTTAGTAGAAGCTTGATGTAAAAATGGAAAATTGCAAAGCGGAGGACCTTCCCATTAATATAAAGAGCTCATATTTGGTGTGTATATTCTAGAGGGGTCTAGCAATCGATTTTTCGGAGTACCAATTCAAAAAAAAGAATTTCGATTTTTTTGACCCACCCTAATATACAGGGTGTCCCAAAAGTAATGGATCAAACGAAATATGCTGATAGGCCAACTTAAGGGCTCTCAGAATTTGGTAACTTGTTCATCCCAAATCCTTACGGTTTTCGATTTAATGCAGTTTTTGTGAAATTTCGAAAAATGCCGACTTTGCATCAGTATTTTTCTTCCTCCGCTCATAATTGATTTTTGTTTTTTTACAATTCTTTCACTAAAACGTTGCCTAATAATAGGAAATAATTAATTAATCAAAATATTTTTTATTTCATACGCCATTTCGCTGCAAATTAATTAACAGTTCCATGTTTTATAAAAACTCAATTTCTTTCTTTTATTTCAGAGCAATACCCTGAAAAAAATTTGCATGGTGTGATACTGGTTTATTATTTTAAAAACTTGCCGTGTTATTGCAGTTTTCAAAAATGCATAAAAGTTTCCAAAGTTGTAATTAGAACAAAAGATATTACAATTTAAATGCAACAAAACAGGGTTTTTCAGAGAAAAATAACAAACAAAAGTCGAGACTTTTATTCAAAAAGAAATAAACAAACAACAGTCGAGAAAATGTGTTTATTTTTCTTTGTTATTTTTCTCTGAAAAGCCCTGTTTTGTTGCATTTAAATTGTAATATCTTTTGTTCTAATTACAACTTTGGAAACTTTTATGCATTTTTGAAAACTGCAATAACACGGCAAGTTTTTAAAATAATAAACCAGTAACACACCATGCAAATTTTTTTCAGGGTATTGCTCTGAAATAAAAGAAAGAAATTGAGTTTTTATAAAACATGGAACTGTTAATTAATTTGCAGCGAAATGGCGTATGAAATAAAAAATATTTTGATTAATTAATTATTTCCTATTATTAGGCAACGTTTTAGTGAAAGAATTGTAAAAAACAAAAATCAATTATGAGCGGAGGAAGAAAAATACTGATGCAAAGTCGGCATTTTTCGAAATTTCACAAAAACTGCATTAAATCGAAAACCGTAAGGATTTGGGATGAACAAGTTACCAAATTCTGAGAGCCCTTAAGTTGGCCTATCAGCATATTTCGTTTGATCCATTACTTTTGGGACACCCTGTATACTCTCTCCGCGACACACATGAACTTTCCACGGCGTTGGTTCAAATTTGTCTCGAATGACCAATGTTTTAGCACAAGTCTAAGGACAAGTACTAATCGTATAAGCTGAAAATAATCATTTAAATAAAACAAACGATTTAACGTGGAAAAGCCGAAGCAAAAACCACGATCAGATTTTTTATTCTTTCCAACAATGAACTTTCCGTTAAACAAATAATAATTCTTTCCGATAACCAAACTTTCCGTCGGAATCTGTCCTCTTTCGTATTAAGACTAAAAATTACCAATCAAAACGTTTCTCTCTCTCTGTTCAACGATCAAAAAAACATCGAACGAGAGTTGATAAACTCTCCAAAAGTTGGAAATTGGTAAAAAAAAATACGGTGTACAAACGTTCCAGAAACCGCTTTATAACCCGATTTGGTCAGTAACTATGAAACCTGGTTTTTTTTTGTGGTAATATTAATCCGGTTTTTATCAGTCAATTTTTAAACGCTGACGAGCCTGGGTTTTTTCTTGGTAACAAAAACACGCTCCATAAACGTTATTTCGAAGCGTCATGTGTTTTCGTCGCTGCCGCTTCGGTGTTTTCTCCGGAGTTGGCACATATTTCGGAGTATCTTCTTTTGAATGACCCGGAGTTGGCACATATTTCGGAGTATCTTCTTTTGAATGACCCGGATGGTAGGGGCTATTTAGTTTTTCGAACAGATCTTCGAGTTCTTTGGCGTTATATGTCATCCTTCGGTTTAAAAATCAAATTAAAGAAGATTGAAAAATTGTATATTTACCTGCTTCTTTAAAATCGTTGAGGTGGAATTCTTTATCCTTTTTAATAATTTTTATAATTACATCACTCCCGCCACAGGAACAATTAAGGAACATTTTCCTCATTTTCTCAATATATATTATATTATATGAAGTTACATTGTATATGTATATACCTACATAGGTAGATATAGTTTTTGAAATTTAATTCTGGCAGAAAAAAATTTGAATCTCTGGAAAGTTTTGTCTGAAAAGAGAAAAAACTTTGAATTTACGAGAAAAGTAACATGTGTACATTCGAGATTTTTTTTCATTCTAGATTAAAAAATTGTTTTTTCAAGATTTTTTGCATCCTTTGCAGTGCAATAAAAAAAATTCCACCAAAAAGTAGAACGAAACATTTGTTTCTTCGGTGGTAGGTATTTGACGCATACGATGGCATTTGACGCATACGATGTTATGGTGGCGAACACAACAGTTTTTTTTCCACAAACATCACATGCGGTTTTGCTCTTCCTGTCTTCTGCTCTTGGACAAATGTGGCACTGGGTCTGAAAATAAAAGATCTTTCAGAAAAAATATTGGTTTTACATTATAAACTATACCTGTTTACGAGGAAGTCTCTCATCAACTACTCGAACAACTGGCAAGTTTCTTCCCATAATGCGAAAAGCATCCATGCTAGATTTGGATATTGTATTTTGCACCGAAGGGCGTGAACGGTCATCTAATTCCATTTCCATAAGCTCCTCTGCCAGCTCAATTAGTTTGTCATTTCTAAATAATTTTTTTGTTCCTTATTGGCGGATTAAAATGACGAAAAATAATGCACCGAAAAAAAAAATTTACAATAAACCACCGTAAAATTAACATTAAACGCTTACCAATTCGAGCTGATGCTGTTTATTATCAATTTTACATCATTTCATATCAATTTTGATTTCGAATTTTAATTTCGAAAAAACACAATATTTTTCGTGCATGTTCAAACATGCTCTCTGAGCATGCAGATAATAATAAAAATGCAATTAAAAAATTGTTTCACATACCTGTACTTGTTTGTAAATTTCTGTTTTTGGGGTTTTCTGCCCTCTCTTGTATATTTCTGTACACCGCACTTTTCTATACTTATTATTTTATTTTGTATGCTTTATTTTTTCTGTTTTGATCTTTATTGTTTGTAAGTTTTGTTTTTTTTTTTGTTTAATAGTTTTTTTTTTTGTTTAATTAAGAATTTCTTCAAATAACTCCACTGACTTCCGCGCTGTATGGTTTTCACTTAAAAACTGAACTGAAGCAGAAGGCAGAGAGCGAGAGGTAGCTGCTGCATGGTTGCTACCTAGCATGAACACATACTATCCCAAACAACAATTTTTGGTTAAAAGTCGGTAAATAAACCGGCTTTAAACCAGAGGTAATTACCTCCAAAAGTTAGAAATTGGTAAAAAAGCCGGCGGCGTAGAGACGTTCCAGGAACCGCTTTTTTACCCAATTTGGTCAGTAACTTTGAAACCTGGGTTTTTTTTTGGTAAAAAAAAAAACGCTCCATAAACGTTATTTCGAAGCGTTATGGTGACGTATTTTCACTACCGGTTATTTGTAGGTAGTAGGAAAACCTTTTTCGTCGGTAATTTTGATACCTGTTTGGAGGTTCTGGAGAGGTAATAAAAAATCCCATTATTTCGCTCCGGTTGGAGCTGGTTAGCAAAAAAAACCCAGTATTTTGCTCCAAAAATAGTAATTTTCTAACCTGAAAATAGAAGTTCCTTTTTAAATAAGAAAACGGGTTAAAAAATTACTTTTTTTCCTTTTTTTTATTTAAAAAGTGAAATATTACATACTTTTAACTTAAAACTAAAAGATAACGCTTAAAACTAAATACATAAAGAAAAACTTAAAACTAAAACAAAAATAAATAAAGTTAATATTAAAAAAAAGTTAATAATAAAATAAAAAAAATTAATCTGCTGCTGTTGAGTCGTCGCTGAAAATAAAGTTAAATACAATTTAATTAGAATATGAATAAAAAAGTTAGATCAAGCTATTATGCGCTATGTAATACGCGTATATAACTTTAAAATATGTCTATATATATACATATATAACTTAAATAGAAAAAAGAAAAAGAAAAACTTACAGTGGGTTTTTTGCCCTGCCTAAAACGGGCCTGTTTGAGGTACGTTTTCATGTAACTTGCTCCCTCGGTGTCGCTGAATGAAGGGAATCTCTCCCTGACCGCCTCCACCACCACCGCAAAAATAAGTTTGTAGCTGTCAAACTTTTTTTTGCTGTTCGTCCCGTACCATGAGTACTGGGCCAGCAACTCATCCCCAAACATGCACTTCGAAATTGTGCGCATTGTTTTTGATGCTGACAACCCCCCAAAAGTGCTCAGCTTACGGATCTATTAAAAAAGAAAAAGCAGAAAGAAAAACAGATATTTTAGTTATAGTTTGTGTACATTTGGAAAAATAAAAATAGTAAAAATGGAAGTACATGTTAATAAAGTTTAAAAGACTTAATAACTTACCAACGACCGCCTAAAAGCGGGATCGGTCCCAATTTTCTCCTCGAGGGAGTCTAATTGCTCGTGAGTTGAAATCGGCAGCAAATTTTCGGGAATTTTCAACTCCCCTTCCGATTCCCTTCGCTGACAAAGTTTGTCTATTATTGTGTTCAGCGTAACCTCTGTTTTGTAAGAATTTTACCCACGCGACGACAAACCACTATTCAATCAAAAATATTAATTAATATTAATAAATGAAGAAAAAAAACTATATTCGCTGTCACAGTATTGTTAATGTGGAATTCTTTTCAACAAAAAATCGAATTATAAAAGAAAAAAATGGAAATTTTACCCACGCTACGACAAAACACTTTATTAAATCACAAATATTAATAAAAACATAAAAGATATAATTAAATAACTTACCAAATTAGTTTTTCGTTTATTGTTTATTATTCCAACTTATTTTCGATATTAAACTCACTTTTTTTTTATTTATTAATTAAAATTCCGCACAACGAAACAAACGCGACCAACTTCCATGCACACGAACGAAAACCAACTGAAAAAAATCTAACCGAGAGAGAGGGAGATGAAAATTGTTTGTTTGTTTGAGTAAAGTTATGAGTTGGCGGGAAGATAATCCCGGGGCTGTATAGTAATGACAGGGATCAAGTTTGTAAATATTTTTACAAATACCCCTGAAATTTTCAAAAATATCTGCTAATAGTAGAATATCGGTTTTTAAATATAACTCCATATAGTCTAAAAGGCGTTGACATTTAAAAGTATTCCACACTTCTTTCGCATGACTATACTCATCTAATGAGCAAGGTTCTCCAGTTAACTTATTATCAAAATTATTTTGTGGAGGAAGATTTTTTTCTTCTGAACTTGCCCCTGACTTTATATAGTCATATGGAAATACTCCTTTCCTAGTGAGAAGCTTAAATTCTTCTTCAATTGGAAAGTTGGAACGAATTAATTTGAAGTCGTTTGTTGTTAGATTCTTTGCCAATGCATCTAGGCTAGAAGGCATGAATCGAAATGAATCTAAAAACCTCAATTCAAACGACTTTTTATCAGGTAAATAGATCGTCTTTGAAACGGAAATATATTTTTCTTTATTAAGGGGAATTATTGAAATATTACCCTTAAGTAAAGCAAGTTCCTTAATTAACAAATGACAATCATAGCCCGAGAAATTGTGCAAGAAAATCGGGAAGAATTTTGGTTTTTTATAGGCTAAGTTGCAAGAGTTATGTGCCGGACCATTATATTTACCAGTGTAATGACAATGATCAGCAACTCGATCTAACCCTAAGCTTTTATTGCAAATATGACAAACCCGACAGCTCTTCTGATAGCTTAAATCTATTTCAGAGAGTTGATTCATAGGTTTGGGTTTTATCGTAAATAATTCTAAACAGTCCCTTACTAGAGAATCTAAAAAATCTTTAATACAATTACTACCTCTAAATGATCTAAATTTACTTAAATTACTATTATTTGATTTAATAAAATAACCGCCAGCACACGGAATATGTTTTTGGATTAAATTATTTGTACCTGAATCTATCGCAACATCCTCCAGTATGCATTCGAAATCGGCATAGATGACGAATGGGACATTCATTTGCCTTTCAGGATGATCAAAACTTAAGGAGGCTTTATCTTCTTTGGGCATCTTTGTAACCATCCTACAGCATTCACTTTTATGTGAAGTTAATTTAGCCTCTGATCGAAATCCTAGCAAACACATGTTGCAAAACCAAGTCTTTTCTCTATAATTTTTCACTTGATTTGATATAAGTCTGGAAATGAAACAGAAAAAAAAAAATTAGTTTTATTTAGAGATAAGGCTTAAATTTATAGGGATAGTTTACCTTGATAAATTTTTAATCCAAACGTAGTGGGATAACTCTTCTTTTTGTAGAAGTAGCAAATTTATATGGTTTTGCTTCTCCTCGTTTGTAATGTAGTATGGTCCTACAATACTCTTTTTTTCTTCATCGAGCCCGAAAACATTAATACTGATTGTTGGATTTAACCTTTCGAATTCTGAGATTTCTCCTAGTTTAAGGGGGAACTGTAGGCTTCCAAAATCTAGCCTTTGGCCATTTTTATATAGAACTCTTGCGGTGATGTCATTTATTCTATATGTTTCTGTTTTTTCGAGGTTGTGCTTTCCTTTGCTGAAAAGAGCAGAGATTATTGCCCATTTAAAGCAATATGCATCCTCGTTTCGTACATTTATGCAAGCTCTTTTTCTCAAAACGAATTCTGGTAGTTGCAAGTATCTTGAACCTTTTATAAGTGTATATTGATTTATATTGATTTCCACTTGCAATATTCTGAGCAATGCCCAACCACTATCTTTTTCCTGGAACTCCTGAGTTTTAGTTTCTATTTCATCCACCATATCAGAAAATGCGGGGGAGAGTTCTGAATCTGATAGCGCTATTTTCATTTTAGTGTTAAACGACTTAATGCTCAGCTGCATTTCATCTTCTGAATTGAGCTTTATGAACTCACCGAAAAGTTCTAGGTTGAACTTGATGCATGTTAACTTCTGCAAATGTTCTTCCAGCTTCTCCGTAATGGCCTCTTTTGCCTCACTCAAAAACTTAGAGGGGCTTAAATTATCCTCTTCCTTATTTTCATAAATAAGAGTTTCAATTCTTCCCTTGAAACAGCTCTTCACAACACGAAAGTTGTCGGAAAGTAATTCAGCAACCAGTCTTTTATGTCTATTTCGACGAACGTGCTTACTCCAGTCTCCTTCCACTTCAACCTCACAAATTTCGCACTTTTTCTTATTCAACTTATCGTTTGCACCTTCAACTTCCATCCCCGAAAAAATTCCCTCGATGAGTTTCAAATGTCCGCTTTCTTTCACATGGTCGTTCCATTGACATAGGATCACATTTTTTTCACAAATTTCACAATATTTTTTGGCTGGGGCAGCAGGTTCTTCATAATCCATGGTTTTTGAAAGTTCGCGAACCAACATAGAATGATAATTGGTATTATAATGTTCACACCACTGCCCCATAACAACACTTTTTTCGCACAAATTACAAAATTCTTTATGTACCGCTGGTTTTTTTAACGGAATAGCATGAACATTCGTCAAATGCCTTTTTAAATTAAAATTTTTCAAGAAGATTTTTCCACAAATTTCGCACAAAAACGACTTCATTGTTATTATTATTATATTTTTTTTTTATTTAAGTTTAAAAAAGTAAGAAAAACTGAGCACTCGAACGTACTGGGCGAGGAGTTCTTTAAGAATAAGAACATTTTTAGCAGGACAACAACTTGAATCTCCCTCTGTCCATAAACCCCATACAATAATCAAAATAGTCAAAATTACTGATATGTACATACATTGTACGTGTCAAATCATAAAAATGTACATTTTATAACTTTCTCTTGTCTAAATTTTAAATGAAAAAACTCAAAACCCCGTTCTTATCAAATCAAATTCTTAGTTTTTCCCTTAGTCTATAAATCTTATATTTTAAATGATGAATCCGAGCGCCAATATTTACTGATCTATCTGTACATGTCAACTAGAAGCACACAGTTTTACACTGAGGAGCACTGAATTATTGCTCAAGTCCGATATTTATACTACTATCGTTACATAAGGTTTCTGTACTCTGTACGTTTCTTAATTTAATCACATTATATATTCTATATTCTGTACGTTAAGATTAATTCTATTAAGTTCTATATCTTTTTTTTTCAATTAATTTTACTAAGTTTACACAACTATTTATTTAACAATAAATACTCGACCGACATGCTTACTACTGATCTGTACCGGGTTATAGAGAGAACTGAACTAAACTGAACATAAAACTCACATAAAATTCCCGTAAATCCGAGATGTTCGTCCCAATGACAACAATTATTGGCTGGATAGTGTTTTTGTTTTTAATTGACGTTTTCATTATAAGCTCTCTAGCTTGCTCCAAGTCGTTTATCGTTTTGATATGAAGGATGGAGCTGTTTATGGCGTCCTTTATGGTTGTTTTTTTGGACAACCGATTTCCCCTCCTTTTTGTAGACAGACCGTGATGTGGGTTTTAAAACCGTGTTTAAGAGCATTGTAACAATACAATCTCTTGAATTTAAAATACATTTATTTTTATTAAATTTAATAGGTTTTGTTTTTCATTATAAACAATTTTATTAAGATTTTCATGTTTTAAGGTATCAAACAAATGCCTGAACTGACCATCTTTAATATTCACATCGTAGTATGAGAAAAGGCCAACGTATAAGTCGTCCCACTTGTTTATAAGTTGATATTTTTTATCGGGGTAAATAGCAGCAAAGTCGAGATCAATCTGCTGTGAGAAATAAGATAAATAAAACGAAATAAAATAAAACGTTAAGTAAAGGAAAATAAAGTAAAGTAATATAATATAATAAAAGAAAACGTAATTGTTAAACTTACTTACAAATTGTTCTCCGCTAGATTGTTTGTAGAAAGGCCATTCGTCTAGAAAGCCCTCCAGTGTTTCATAATTGCGCATTTCTTCCTGTCGAATGGAAAAGGTGTTTTTCCATAGCTCCCCTGCCTCGCTATCGCCGTTTTGCATGAGTTTCATTTTTTTTCTTCATTGAAACTACTGAAGTATCAGTAGAAGATGGAGCTGTGGTCTCTCTTCTTTTTCCTCATCTGATGACTTTTGAGATTTGGAATTTCTCCGCTTGCGGTTAAGGTTGTTGAGCCTGTTAAAAAGGAGGCCTGTAGGATTCGCTCTTAACCCTTTTTTTCGACTGATGAAGTAAATTTCTTTACTTTCTGTAGGAAACACTTTCACTATTTCACCCGCTATTTTTTCCTGCTGGCGTGGATTAGGATAACTGTTTTTTTTTTTTTTTTTTTTTGTTTGCACAATGGCGACGATTATTATTTTTTATAGTGGCACAATGGCGAGGATAATTGTTTTTTTTTTTTTCACAATAGCGACGAATATTAGTGTTTGTTTTTATAGTGGCACAATGGCGAGGATATAAATATTATTTTTTGCACAATGGCAAGTATAGAAATAAATTATTACTTAGTTTTTTTTTTAAGATCACGAGTAAATTCACTGCTAAAAATCAACCGAACTGATCACTTGAGAAGACAAACTGAGAATGAGAATGAAAATGAGGGATGTAAAAAATGTAAAAGCCACAGCCAATAGAATCCATGTATGTGTAAAATATTTCTGTGTATTCATATCATTTTCACATTAAACATAAATCAAAGCTAACCAAACTGCTGACTTCAGTGCTGACATGAATGACCAGTGCTGCTATTCGTTACAATGCGATTTACCCTTTAGTTTTCGGTTAAGTTTGCGAATGAGGTTGTTGATTTTAGTTAAATTGGTAGCATTCTTTTTTGGACCCCGAGGCTTTTCGGAGTAGTGGTTAAGAATGAATCTGACGAAAAAATCCAACGTTTGGGATACTTCCTTCGGATATTCTATGTTAAATGTCAAACAAAAATGTTTGGCGTGTCGGAAGACCAAACTATTTTTTGTTCTATACAAATATAGGCAGTTTTTGCCACATACTATATAAAAATATATGCAGTCGTATCCTCCATTATCCATTTAATGCTTTTCTCTTCCTAAAGGGAACTCTCAAGCCATTATTTTTGACACATCCAGAGTTGTGGTAGTTATTGTGGTTCCTCATCATAGTGATCAAAAGTGCCAACGAATCCGAAACAACTCTGTATATTTTCGGACTGTAAATTTCCACAAATAACGAAATAAGAAAACAAACACTTTTAGAGTCGGGAAACCAAGATGGAAAAAAAACCCGACTATAACAATAATTTTATTTATAATAAATATCGTTACATAAGGATTCTGTATTCTGTACGTTTCTTAATTTAATCACATTATAATATATTCTGTACGTTAAATCACATTATATATTCTATATTCTGTACGTTAAGATTAATTCTACTTTATATAACTTTATACAACTTTTTATTTAATAATAAAAACTCGACCGACATGCTTAATACGTCTAGTCTGTACCGGGCTATAGAGAGAACTGAACTGAACTGAACTATATAAAAGTAAGAAAAGGTAGATTTACTAACATTATCACAAACAAAAATGGTAGACATTATTTAATACAGATACAAATACAAATACGTTTACATTCTTTGATATTGCATGTCGGTTCGATACAAACTCTGTCCTCCTTATCCTTTTGGGTGAAGGAATTTGGATACTTCGCAATGGTAGTTGTTGCAACCCCTCGAAGCACTTAAACTGGAATTGTTGTCGATATTCTCCTCAATTCTTTTACCAGCTCTTTGACGAAAGCATGGATGCGATGCCCCAGTCTTTGATGTCCTTGGTCTCGAAAACTGGGGCGCCATCTCATCTTGAAGAATAATATCAGCCGCCGTATCAATGAAGGAAGGGGATGGAATCCAAGCATTTGGTGTCCATTGGGAACAGTCGTTCAATATAGAGTTCTTGGCATCTAATTTTTCGTCCTCACATATTTCAGAGCTGCTGATTTCTAGAACGATTTTGCTCCCAACGATGCCGTTTTCGTTATCTATTAGCGAAAACACCAAAATTGTAATCCCTCCGCGTCGCTATATGCAGGGAATCTCTTCCTGACCGCCTCCACCACCACCGCAAAAATAAGCTTGTACGTTTCAAATTTTTTTTTTGCTATGTGTACCGTATAATGATTACTAGGCCAGCAACTCATCTGCAAACATGGACTTGGAAATTGTGCGGATTGTTTTGAAATTCATAGCATGAAAAAGTTTGAATGTAGAATCTAAACATTTAAGAAAACTATCAAATTTATAATAGATATTGTCATAAAAAGTCTAAAAATATTCCAAATTTTGTTTATCTTTAGGTACCTATGATTATAATAATTGGCTGAAGCGGAAGACCTCTGAACACGTATTTTTGCTTTAAACTCTCAATTTTAAATTTCGAATTTGCAACTGATGAGCTCATTAGGAAGCATGATTCCTGGGCGTCTTTTATAGTTGGCTTCCTTCCGAGCCTGAAACGGTCCTGGTTGAAATAGGTTTTCATATAGCCGGATCCCTCCGTGTCGTTTTATGTTTTATTTTACTTTTTCAATTAATTGCGTCTCGCTCGAGTTAAGTAACAGATCCTCCGGGATCTTAAAAAAAATATAAATTTATCTTCTCCTAACGTGGAGGCAAAATGAAAACGCAAACACAACTTTTAATTTTAAGAATGAGATCAAGGCGATCTTTCTTTATTCACGGTATGATAAGAACTAACTTAAAACTAAGACACATTTGATAACTTAACCTACGGTGCCGAATTGATTGTCTTTGTATTTGTGTTGAAAATGTATTGGATTAAGTTTATGTGTTTATGTTGAAAGGAGATGCTGTTTTGCTTATCCTTTGTTTAGTCTACGATTATTGTTTAGTCTGGGGCATTGGTATCTGGATAGGTACCAACTGTGGTGTGGCCATGGGAATGGGTACCTTTGTAACTCTCGCGACACACTACAACTATGGCTAACACCTTAAATCGGTTAAATCAAAAAAGTTCAATGAACTGGGTTGCAAATCATCTACTGAAAATGTGTTTAATACACAAGCCACACTGATAAAGTGATTGGCCTCCTTAGAATATAATTCAAATGATACTGCTCGGATGAAACTGTTAAACGTATATATATTTATAAGATAAAATGAATGCAATATAAATTATAAAAAGTACACTGAACCAAAAAGGTACATAATATCAATAAAAAAGTTCATTGTCCCAATAAACTTTTTTATTGAAACTCGTCCAACTAACAAGTTTGTTGGGACAATGAACTCCTGTTTATTGAATTATTTTTTCCATAAAATTTCAATAAACTGTTAGTTGATTTCAATAAACGTTAGTTGAATTTGTTGTTTGATTTTATAAACTGTTTATTGATATTATAAACAGTTAGTTGAAATATTTTTCTGGATCAATAAACGATTTATTGGGACAATAAACGATTTATTGGCACAATAAACGGTTAATTGAAATAATTGAAATTTAAAGAAAAATTATAAACTCTGTTTATTGGCTCAACTAACTCGTTTATTGGCTCAATAAACTCAGTTTATTGGCACAATAAAACGTTTATTGTGCCAATAAACTTATTTATTGACTCAATGAACTCTGTTTATTGGCGCAATTAACCGTTGATTGGCACAATAAAACGTTTATTGTCCCAATAAACGAGTTTATTGACTCAATGAACTCTGTTTATTGGCGCAATTAACCGTTTATTGGCACAATAAACTCGTTTATTGTGCCAATAAACTTATTTATTGACTCAATGAACTCTGTTTATTGGCGCAATTAACCGTTTATTGGCACAATAAACGAGTTTATTGGCTCAATTAACTCAGTTTATTGGCGCAATTAACCGTTTATTGCCACAATAAACGAGTTTATTGGCGCAATGAACTCTGTTTATTGGAGCAATGAACTAGTTTATTGGCTCAATAAACGAGTTTATTGGCGCAATGAACTCTGTTTATTGGCACAATAAACTCGTTTATTGGCTCAATAAACTTATTTATTGGCACAATTAACTCCGTTTATTGGCCCAATAAACTAGTTTATTGGCTCAATAAACGAGTTTATTGGCGCAATGAACTCTGTTTATTGGCGCAATGAACTCGTTTATTGCCCCAATAAACGAGTTAATTGGCGCAATTAACTCAGTTTATTGTCACAAAAAGCATATTGCTAAAAATTTTAGTAAAATATTAAAAAAATTATTTATTTATTTATATAAATAACTAAACTATTGATATATTTTATATATATATATATATATATATATATATATATATATATATAAATTAAACTTTCAATATATTTATAAAATTTCTATATGGCAATATGTATACCTATGTTAAAAATACTTACATTTTATTTTTTCTATCCGCAACCTTTTCTGAAATTTGTAAGAGTTTTAAGTTCAAAAATTAAACATTTAAGTTAGGTAAACATTATAAATTTTATTGATTTTTTGCAATTGAAATTTTTTTCGAATTAACATATAAGTTTATGTATCAAACATATATACTTATTTTAAGAAATACAAACTATTTTTTGTTTTTGAACTATAGGTATAAAGTTGGAAAAGTAGATCTGAAGTTAAAAAAGGAAAACTCTTAAATAAATTCCACGTTAAAAACAACAGTGGCACCAAATAAAAAACATACATCCCTATTATGTTAGTGGAAAACTAATGATATCGTAACTTTAATTCAAAGGGACCTAAAAATATAGATAATTACTCTTTTATAATAAAGAAAAAGTGCAAATGCATAGTCAAAAATTATTTGAAAAGTGTAAATAATGCATAATCTCAAACTAGTGATAATGATAGGAGTGGAAAGGATAAAGAAGTGCATGCGTTATAAAAAATTATTATAATCACCTAGACCCTTTGAATTAAAGTTATCAAAATACTTAGAAAAAAAAATTTAAATAAAAATTATTCATTAATTACGTTTAGAAGGATGTGTGCTTTTGTACAACATTTTTTATTATCATCAAAATACAATGACTGAATAAAGTTCCAAAAGTTGGAACTTGGATTAGGTAATTCTAAGTTAAAAAGGAAGAATGTTTTAAAACAAATATCGACCGCCCGATATTTCCTTAAAATTAATAACATCCTTACCAACCACAATTATAAACGGCTGGACGTTATCTCCTTTTTGTTGAAGGTGCTGGATGTGGTCCTCCTCTTCTTTGTCTTCTTTGTTCTTGGTTCGGATTCGTCCACGTCGCCATCCAAAGGAACGGAAACCGCTTCGTTGTTCTTAAAATAAAAAGAATAACGGAGTTATTTTTGAATGCCTTGCAAAAGGAACCATCTTAACTTACTTCATTCAATACTTCCAACCGTCCAAGTTCAGGGGTGGAGGCATCACCATCGACAGCATCATTAGTGATGATTTAGAGCACTTTCTCCTCAAAATCATTCAGTTACGAGGTCCATCGGTGATGCTACCACCACCTGTTTGATTCAGAAACGATTTATAAGCACTGGCCTGTTTCTTAACGCCAGACTTGATGTCAGTCCAACACTGCAACACGAATAAAATACATATTTGATTAATTAAAAGCATAAATAATTTTTCATGCTCAATATACCTTCTTCCACTGGTCGACGGTCTTCACAATTGCACCTCGTGAATTTAGCCTGTTACATAGGGACTCCCAGGTACTGTTAATGTTTTGCCGGCAATTTATGTCATTGAATTGCCCTCGAGCAAATGCCTTATTCTCGTACATAAATTCCACCAAAATTTGTTTTTGGGTTTTGGAAACCCTTGCACCTCTCGGAAAATAATAATTTTGTTAAAAAAACTAACGAAATTGTTAATTTTTACTTACTTTTTTTGCTTCAGCCATGATCCCGTTAATTTATCGCTTGCTTGGTAGATGGTGATTTATTTTGGCATTTGAAATGAAAAAGTTATCGCTTTTCGGTCTTACAGAACCGCAATTTATCGCACTTTCCAGGATTTTTTTCCAGTCGATAAAATTATCGATTGTCAAAGATACAGAAACCCGATGAAGCGATAAAATGAAATCTACTACAATTTCAATATTTTATCGACGAATTTTATCGTTGCGATAGTTACAGAACATGGGCACTGGTAACTTTGAATCGATCTTAACACGGGTGGGGGGAACAAAGCAAAGAGAGAACACGTCTTTTTGATTGTTTTTTTTTTTCAAAATTTTACACTTTATTTGATTTGTTTTAAATGATCATGTTATTTATATCCTGGTACGTCGTCTATTTCCTATTGGTTATACCATTATCTTGATATTCTTTTTTAGCCCACGAGGCTTTTCTGAGTAATAATTTAAGATAAACCGTACAAAGAAATCCTATGTCTTTGACACTTCCTTTGGCTATTCGATATTGAATGCATAAAAATACCCGTTGGTTTGGGCCATGACATAAAAAAGATGTCTGCCATACCTGTACTTTTAGTTTGTAAATTTCTTTTTCTGTCCTTTATATCTAAAAAAGTGTATCGGATATTTATGAACGGCTGTTCATATAAAGAAATCTTATGTCTTTAACACTTCCTTTGGCTATTCGATATTGAATGCATAAAAATACCCGTTGGTTTGGGCCATGACATAAAAAAGATGTCTGCCATACCTGTACTTTTAGTTTGTAAATTTCTTTTTCTGTCCTTTATATCTAAAAAAGTGTATCGGATATTTATGAACGGCTGTTCATACAAAGAAATCTCTCCTTGAAATAAATATCAAATTGATTTTCAATAAAATAATCACACAAAATTAAAATACAACAATTTTTTTTAATTCGTTATACTTGTGGGATTTAACTTCCGATTCCGATAGAAATAAAAAGATTTTTTATTTAATATATATATTTTTAATGTTTTTTTTATTGATATTTCTCGAGATAGATCAATCCCACATACTATTTAATAAATTTAAAAACACGTCCGATCAGTCAGCTTCACAATTTCAACTGACTCTTTTTCTATCAGTTTGTAAGAGAATTTTTTGTTTTTGCTTACACTAAAAATATTTTTTTCGTAAAAAAAAGTTATTAAAATACTAATTTGAAACTTTAAGATCAGATTTGGTTAAATTCTGGCCTACGTTTTGTTTGAAAAAGGAGTTATACTTACTTGAAACTTGGAATCAAAATTTGGTTATTTTGTAACCCTCAAAACACGAACATAGAAGTTATTTAAAAACTTACTTTAAACTTTGTGTCAAAAAATAGTTTTTAAAATACTTTTCTGAAACTTTTGAAAAAATTTGTTTATTTTGTAATCAATCAATTAAAAAAAAAAGTTATTTAAAAACCAACTTCAAACTTGGGTTAATATATAAATAAATAAATAAACTTAAATAAATACCCATAATATTTCCTTAGTTTAAAAATGGAATTTTCGAAAACCAATTTATGACTAAAAAGTTTATTTCACGTATAATTTTAACCTAAGAAAAAACATCCGAAAATACTGGGTTTATTTGTAACTTAAAATTAAGCAGAGAATTTTAATAACCTGTTTATAGTCGCTTCATGACCACGGTTATTTGCAGTTATTTTATAACTTTGGTTATTTTGCAACTGAGGTTATGTATTCTATCCTCTGTCTGTTTATTTAAAATGTATACATATTTTACAGTTAATGTTAATATAATCAACATGAATGAGTATTTATGAGTATTTGGTAGGGTTCACCAATCGAGAACATATCCAATTAAATGTTTTAATATTTGAAATTTTTAAAAATATATCATAAAGTTTCTGTAAATCTATAAAAAGAAAAAAAAAATGCAGATTACTGAGTTAAAATTACCAATTTGAAATCATAAAATCGATTAGGAGGTAAAAATTTTATTTTTAAATATATTCGAAATAGAAGTTAAGATAAATCTTATAAATTTATGAAATTCTGTAAAAAAAAGTTCATAAACCTATTTTTAAATCGTATATCTCATTTTTGGATTGTTAAAAAACTTCATTTTATTTGTTAAACATAATAATAAGAAAAAAACAATATTTTTGTACGTTTCAATAAACCATAAATATACCAAAAAGTTGTGTTTCTGATTTTATTTTTGCTTTAAAAAAAATTTTCAGTTGGTTAAAGTAATTACAACAAGGTTCGTTAATGTTTAAATAAGACCATGAAAGTAAGTATAACTACTACCATTTAAATTGTAATGGATTTTTGTTTGAGCATCGAAAGCACGAAGCAAAGCACAGAAAATATAATGAAGAATTTTTTTGAGAAAAATTTTCTATTCTAAAGCCTGGTACGCTGCTCGCGCTAAATTTCAGCCGAGATAAAATTCCCATACAAGTTATCGATAATTTGTATGGGATCCATTTTAGCTCAGATAAAAATTTTCAATAATTTGTATGGGAGCTAAAATTTAGCGCGAGCAGCGTACCATGCTTAAGGCCTGGTACTCTGATCGCGCTAAATTTTAGCCAAGATAAAATTTCCATACAAGCTATCGATTATTTGTATGGGACTCATTTTAGCTCGGCTAAAATTTTTCGATAATTTGTATGGGAGCTAAAATTTAGCGCGAGCAGCGTACCAGGCTTAAATGATAAAATTATTGACGACAGTGGCGGGAGACAAATTTTTGCTCTTATAAAGCCTTACAGAAGCTATAGTTGTTATCAATTTATTTAAACTTTATAGAAGTCAATGAGTGTTCATAAACGTCAGAAAAAAAAAATACAAAGTTACCACAAAATGAGTTTTGTTTCATAAGTGTTGAGCACAAAAATATTTCCTTTTTCAGTTAGGGATGCAACATCGTTAAAAAAAAACATATATGTTTTATTTACAACATCGATGTTAAAAAACATCGGTTCTATCTTCGATACATCGATGTTTTTCCGATGTTTTTGATGTTGGACACCTGGTACGATCTACTGTATCTAAAGAACAAAATATTTATGCCTTATCTGTTTAAAACCCAAAAACCTAAGTTGAATTCAATTTTAAGGTACCACAAAACAGAAAAAATTTATCAACAAAATGAAACATTTTCTTAATACGATTTTCGTTTTTATTTATATATAAATACTATCAATTCTAAGCAAACGGATCTCATTATTTCTTACATTGGATTTAAATTGTTTATTTATTTGCGGTAGAAAGTAATTGAGAAATTGAGTTCAGGAAAAGAAGTTTGAACAGTATGGTCCCCAGAAGCCTGTTTCTATCCTGGGTTATGGTTGCCCCAGCCTCCGAAAACCAAACGTTCGCTTAGAACAGGGGCTCTATTTTGTAAAACGGTTATCGTTGAAACTACTTCGTTCTAGTTAAAATGCGATTAGGTATTACCATAATCGTTTTATTTCAACGATACTCGTTAATGGGCCCTATCGTGAATCTCCCGGGGAATTTTGTTTCCCACGGAATATTTTATTCCCAAGGAATTTTTTTTCCTATCGTGATCTTCCCTAGGAAATAAAATCTCCCGAGAAAAAAATTACCAACATTAAAAAAAAAAAATTTCGGAAATCAACTTCGAATTGTGGTCAGTGTTCTTATAGGGGTCTTATTAGAAAAAAATTAATTTAAGTTAAAATTTCCTATATTCCATGGACAATAAAACTAAATATCCCGAACAAATTTCCCCTAGTATGTATTGAATTGTTATAACTTTTAAAAGATTGGACGATTAAAGAAGCATTTTGCGTTTCTTTAACAGAATATGTGCGCAAATTTCACCTGAAAGCTTAATTTTTGCTATTAATGAGATCAATACGTACGGGAAAATGTCAAAATTTAATCTCAGATAAAAGAAACAAAATAAATTAATTCTTTTATGTTACTTACATGATTTCTCCTTTTGCAAATAGGTTTCACATTACAGTCATCTATATTTTATTTTATTTAAAGATCCGAACAAGAACAAAATTCCTCCGTCTGACAACACTGTTTTGACAATAATGTTTCTTGTTGTTTTGGAAGAATTCAGTTTTGAAATTTATTGATTTAAATTGAATTTTAAATAATTTATAATTTAAATACTTAAAATGCATAGTTTGGCATTTATTTCACTGGCGGAGGAGGCGGAAGAAATGAAAAAAAAAAAAACGAAATAAAATCAATAGAGTCTTAAGGGATAATTCAAACCCCTTGGAATTACCACAGGAATTGTAAGTAAATTTCAACAACTTACTGTAGTATCAATCTTATCTACAGAAATAATTCTTCTTTTTTCAGATTTATCAAGAATTACAGAATCATTAAACCTTTATTCAAGTATTTACTTGATACTCTTTCCAATTCTTTCCCCACGGCAAAAAAAATCATTCGGTGTGCCAAATATCGTCAGATTAAGTGCATGCCTGCGTTTTTTTTTGCCGAAGGTGGCTACCAGAGAGGAGTCGGCAAAGACCACGACGTAGGTCTTGCCCAATCCACGTTCTCAGAAGTATTATCGAACTTCTTAAATATATTTGAGGAAAATCTCTGTCCAAAGTGGATAAAAAATCAATCGAAAGAAGAACAAAGAAAAACAACTTTGCATTTTTTTGAAAAATATAGGCTTCCTGGAGTGATTGGATGCATAGATGGGACGCATCTATGAATTTGACCTATAATAAAATTAAAATAATATTTTTATTTATAAAAAAGATTCAATTGCACTTACATTGAACCGTCTAGCACAAATTTCTCCAACAAAATAAAAGCGGAAAAATTCCAGAGAAATCACAATAAAATTCCCATGTAAAAATTATTCACGATAGCAATAAATTCCGAGGGGAATTTCGAACATCATTCACGATACCAATTTTTCGAACGTGGGAAATATTTCCTGGGAAATTTTGTTCACGATAGGGTCCATTATGTTTTTGAATAGAAAATATTATTAAATGGCACAAGAAAAGTAAAAAAAAAAATATTTTCCCACTCAAGATGTTGTTTCTTTATCAATTTTTTGACAGCTATTAATAGACGTGAAGTTGGATGCGCTTGAAAAAAATTGTTTTTTCATTTTTATCTGGTAATATTTTCAACCATGCATTATCGTTTTATTTAATCGCTCTATGTCGTGACTATCGTTGTCCTGGGTATCGTTGTTTTGCCTTTCGTTTCGTAATACAAAATAGGGCCCCAGACGCACTGTTGTCCAAAATGACTTATCTCGTTGCAAAAATCATAACTTTTGAACGGATTGAGGTAGCGGTACAGTTTTTTTTTTAATTTGAAGGAAATTTCCAGGGCTGTTACACCAATGAATTTCAAGAAAATTGTTTTACAGGGTGTTTAGGAATCATCGGCCGAAAACCGATTTTCTTTAAAAAAAAATATTTAAATTAAAATTGGTATGCCATTTTGTAGAAATCACTAATTCACATCTAAAAAAAGTTCAGATTACACTTTTTCATGATATTACGATTATAGAGAATGCCAACAAAGTTGGTCCCGGAAGTCCGTCTGTCTGTCTGTCTGTATAAGGATCTACAGCCTAAACGGATGGACCGATTGACTTCAAATTTGGTATGTAGCATTTTTTGGAGACCCTCCAGAGGGGTTTTTGGAATTAATTTTTTTGGGCCAAAAATAACGGTACTTGTCATACACCAATTTCAGTAAAGCTGTAATTGCTCAAAAACGGCTCCAACGATTTTGTTTAAAAAATTCAAATGTAAGTTTGAAAACAAGGTCTATCTTCTAATGAAAAAAATTTTTTTGGAAAATCATTATTAACGGTACCTGCCATAGAACGGTTTTTTTTAAATCCGATATTCTCCGAAACGGCTTATTCGATTTCAACGAAACTTTTTTTGAAGAAGCACTTATATAACTCAAATATAGGCCAAAAATAAAATTTCAAAAAAAATAATTTTTGGATTTTTAAAAAAATTTTGAAATTTTTTTTTGAAAAATAAAATTTTCGAAAACGGGACATTGTATTTTTTTGAAATTTTGTTTTTAGATGTGGATTAGTGATTTCTACAAAATGGCATACCAATTTTAATTTAAACATTTTTTTTAAAGAAAATCTGTTCCTTCTGCCTTCATTTTTTTTCAAAGTACAAAATCTCGGCAGTGCGCAAGCATGCGCAGCTAAATATTTTTATTTTGGATCAACAATTGATTGGTACACATACCCTATTCGGCTTAATGCATGGAACCGAATGGATTTTTTACGGTACCTGCCATAAAACCGTTTTTTTTTCAAATCCGATATTCTCCGAAACGGCTTATTCGATTTCAACGAAAATTTTTGTGAAGAAGCACTTATATAACTCAAATATAAGCCAAAAATAAAATTTAAAAAAAAATAAATTTTGGATTTTTAAAAAAATTTTGAAATTTTTTTTTGAAAATTAAAATTTTCGAAAACGGGACATTGTATTTTTTTGAAATTTTGTTTTTAAATGTGGATTAGTGATTTCTACAAAATGGCATACCAATTTTAACTAAAACTTTTTTTTTAAAGAAAATCTGTTTTTGGCCGATGATTCCGAAACACCCTGTGAAATAATTTTATTGAAATTCATTGGTATAACAGCCCTAGAAATGTCCTTCAAATAAAAAAAAAAATTGTACCGCTATCTCAATCCGTTCAAAAGTTATGATTTTTGCAACGAGATAAGTCATTTTGGACAACCGTGAGACGTGGCTACGATGGGAAGATATACAATTTGAACCCGTGCAAGTTTTGGAAAAAGAAGAGTTTTCATATCTTCCCAAATCAAAATTGCGTCACTTTTATTGGTGTAACAGGAGATGAGAGGTACATTTGTACTTCTTTTTCACTCATAGTTGTATTGATTGTCGTTGAAGACGATTTATTTTTTATGTTATCGAGTTATTTGCTTGTGATATTTTTTATATCAAAATCCGAACCATCTGCATCTCTCTCAGACAAAACTTTAAAGCTTTGAACACTAGACAAAAAATATTTAGTTTGAAGCCTGGTACGCTGCTCGCGCTAAATTTTAGCTCCCATACAAATTATCGAAAAATTTTAGCTGAGCTAAAATGAGTCCCATACAAATTATCGATAACTTGTATGGGAATTTTATCTTGGCTAAAATTTAGCGCGAGCAGCGTACCAGGCTTGAGAGTTCAAGTTCTGTTATTATAGCCTGGTAGGCTGTTAGCGCTAAATTTTAGCCGAGATAAAATTCCCATACAAGTTATCGATAATTTGTATGGGATCCATTTTAGCTCAGATAAAATTTTTCGATAATTTGTATGGGAGCTAAAATTTAGTGCTAGCTGCGTACCAGGCCTATGCAAAAAAAAAGAGAAAAACGAGTAACAAAATGAACGATGTCGATGTTTTGCAAATTTAACGTCGGCGATGTATCGACTTAAGAAACATCGATGAATACATCGATGTTTTTAACATAAAGCCTGGTACGCTGCTCGCGCTAAATTTTAGCTCCCATACAAATTATCGAAAATTTTTAGCCGAGATAAAATGGATCCCATACAAGTTATCGATAACTTGTATGGGAATTTTATATCAGCTAAATTTTAGCGCGAGCAGCGTACCAATCTTAAGCATCGATGTTTTGAAAATATCGATGTATCGTTTGCATCCCCATTTTCAGTTCCCAAAAATATTTCTTTTTAATAACACAGAAAATTTGTAAATCGTGTTACATTAAAGTGGGGCAAAAAGAAATACATTCTTTGTTCTACTTTTAATAAAGGAATTTAAAAAAAACCGCGTGGTTCATTTGAAACAAATTATCCATGGAAAAAAAAAATTTCAAAATAAATTAGTTTTAGTGCACAGAAAGTTTGTTAAGTGCGTTATTTACTATAGTAATATTAAATTCATATCAAATTAATTAAATCGATTTTGATTGAATTCCAAAATAGTCCAAGAGCAGTGGCGTATCCAGAAAAAAATTTGGAGGGGGCTGGAAAACTTTTCCAAAATTTTTTATATGGTGAATGTACGAAAATTTTTTCTTTTTTTTCCGACTTCCAAAAAGGAGGAGGTTTCCAATTCGTGTGTTTTTTTTATGTTTGTTACCTCATAACTTTGGACTGAGTGAACCAATTTCGTTCGTGAGTGAACGATCGTTCTTTTTGTATTGGAAAGTTGCTGCAATGTGGCCCCATTTCAACTTCGTTCAGTTCTGGCCATATAAACTATTAAAAAAAACATAAAACCCAGTTTTGATTCATGGAAGTCGGTTTTTGTTTTTTGATAAGAATGATTATTTTTATTCATCTTTGATCGAGAGAAAAGCACTGTGCTGCGGTACTGAAAGTGGTATAGTAGCATTTAACTGCTCTTGACTTCGTACTACTGTCTCCTCCTTTCACATTCAAAATAGTTTTTTCTTCAAAGTTCTTGTGTTTCAAACACTTTACACAAACAACGAAGTGTTGAGTAATCTTTAAAAAAAAAAACACTTTATTTCTTTCGAACTTTGCTTACATATTTATTCCTACTTTATCCAAAAATTGCAGATTCATTGAAAAAAGCACCAAATTCACGAACAGAAACTAAGTGAATTGAATTCGATCAAAAAAAATTTAAATGAATGAGAAAATACAGAATACCTAATTTCACTTTCGGCAAGTGAATGGTTAAAAAAGTGAAATGCAGAACGTGAAAGTCTCAAAAACTAGTTTTTAATGAAATTCTTTTTGATTTTTAATCCGAAATATATATTTTTTCATAATATGTTCCGTTTTTAATACAAATCAGAAGCACAAACTGGAATTTGCTTAAAAAACCATTAGTTATGTTGACCACTAAGATTTTGAGATATAAAAAATTTTTATTTCCAATATCTTTGAGAAAAATATTATTTTTTAAAAAAAGTAAATATACTCAAGACAATAAAATACGGCGTGATTGCATTAGAAGCCTTGCAAAATTTAACGGTGATGTTATCGACGTCAAAATACCAAAAATATTATTTGAAGAATTTTGAATTGGAATAAAATCTTAAAAAAAATTACTCAAACAAACACAAACAACCATTTCAGAATTTGGAGGGGGCTCGATCATTTGAGCTGCCTCTAAATCTCTAAGATTTACGAACAAGTTTAAGTTAATCATGTAGATTATGATGAAATTAGCTAAATAATAACATGATTTTGGAGGCTTGGGGGGGGGCTTGAGCCCCCTGAGCCCCCCCTCAATACGCCACTGTCCAAGAGGGGCACATATTATCTAACTCTATCAAATACTATGCACTTTGGCTGAAAAACAAGTGATTTTAGTGTTTTTTTTTAGCATTTGAGTAGGGTTGCCGAGTACTTGCTCGCATTTGCGAGGTGGCACCCGACATTTTTTGGATAGAAGAGAATATTATCTAAAATATGGCTTTCTAGTGCATACAAAGTTATACTGTTTTGTTCAAAGAAGATTTCTGTCAGTGTTGTTATCATTTCAATAGGGTTGCCACATTTGTAGGCTTACGTTCTTTATTTTATTTTATTATTTTTTGTTTTGGGCCAAACAACAAAGATATGAATGTACATATTAGTTATGTGAAAATGTTTCCTTTAAAATAGGGTTGCCACATAGAAGTTCCCATTTTAGAAGTGGCAACCCAATTTTTTTATTTTCAGTATCAACTTATCTATCATTTGCTACCAATTTTAACCTCTAACCTTATGAACTAAGTAACTCGACGGTCGCCTCTCCGACTAAAAGTACCTAAATGCAAAATAAAGCATTTTTCTGAGCCCCCAGTTTTACAATATATTTCATAAACCATGTTCTACAAACTTTCTCTGTAGTGAAAATTAATTTTTTTTTCAATGAATAAAAAAAAAAAAAAAACAATTTTGGACCACCTTAATGAATTTTTTTTATAATTTAACAATCAACTGTAGAAGATACAATTTTTTAGAGCCACCCTAATACGAACAAATTTAATTTAAACTCATATCAAAAACTACGATACAGAAATTTTCTCTGCCATTAGAATCCAAAATTTTCTAAAAATTAGAAAAAGAAACATTTTTGCACCACCCTAATTTATGTTTCCTTCCAAATTTTTTTTTTATTATTCAAAAACAAAACCTCTTTATCAGATTAAGAGCCACCTATTGAGCGTTAGCTGTACTTAATTTGTATTAATGTTCATATTGCGACCCAAAGATGTCGTTCAATGCACCCTTAATTGGTTGATGTCCGCACTACAATAAATTTGTTGTTTGTGTAGTTCTCGCCATGAAATAATCTATCTCTTAGATAGAATGAGAGATACCGTTATAATAATTTCAAAACAAAAACAATCGAAAAGAAATGATGATTATTGCTTGATGGACGGGGAATAAGTGGAGGACCACAATATAATTCAGAGACGTAAAAATGAAACAATAAGAGAAGAGACGATTTTTAATATTTTCTTAAAATCATTTTCTCAGCTACAACTTCTCTTGAAATAATATACCTTTAGGTTCACACCATAATACTTCGATTTAATCGCTGGGTTAGTTCCCTTCAAACGAGTCCGACCTCGGTCGGCGGAGCTGAGTCCGACTTCGACTCAGAAACGGGTCCGAAGGCGGCTCAAATTAGTATGGAAATTATAATCACCGCGGAGCCGATTTCATATGTATTTCATGTGTTTTTTTACCACGATTTCTCCTTCGACTTTGTGTTCATACACAAAAAGTTGCAAGTGTGTGAGTGCAACCCCGTTTTTCTCGGTCGGAGTTCGGAGTGTCTTTTCTGAACTCCGTTTTCTTGCTTGAAGGGTTCAAATAGGTAAATGTCATTTTGACATTTGTCAAAAAGTAAATTTTCACTTTGATACAAAAAAGGGTCATTGTGCCCCATTATTATGTATACCTACATACTCTTAATAATTCTAGGCGCACTCTAACATCAAGACCGCACACTTCCCAGATGTTGTTCTGTTTATGATTTATGCTTCATCTGAAACCACAAACGACACTCAGCAGATTGTTGAATTATGAGTTTTTAATTTACTTTTCTCTGCTCTTTTCTCTTGTTAACATTATCAAAGCATTGGAATTGGAAGAAGTCTTGAAAAATCTTGAAAATCTTTTTAGAAAAACATTTTGTGTATGTTTTCTAAGAGTGAATAAATAATAAACCACTGTGCAGTGTTGTAGCATCTCAGTGTAAACATTAGCGCACATGTGAGTCAACCGCAAAGAAATTTTTCAATTTGAAGTTTTGTGAATAGAAGTGAAAAGAGGAGCTAGGTACTCTTAGCAACTTTGTTTTGTGTAGATAGAAAAATGTATAAGTGTGAATGTGTAAGGGCGCCGCGGCCAACTTCACGCATATGAAGATGCTTCTTTTGGGTCTTCTCTGAATAGGAGTCTGTGGTAAAGAGGTCAGGGGCTGTAGATTAGGGAAAGTACTGTGTGCGGGCCACTAACTTTTTCCATCCCTAGGGACTGCTTTTTTATTTTTGATCTAAAAACTATATAACTCGAAGATGATGGAATTACCCCACTATATACCTCCATCGTTGCCGGCCGCCATAAATACCGCACTAAAGTTGTAAATATTTAATGTTTTCTCAACTAAACAAAATCGTTTCTTTTTTTTTGTGGCAATGAGACAAGGAGACTGCTGAGATTTGTATGAAAACCACGAATTCATGATCAAGAAGAATTGCTTGGGTATTCTAACTAGAAGACGTGAGGACTAGGGAGTTCTATGTTACTTTGGTTTCATTTTTATGAACTACACATAATGTTGGTGTTTTTGTTTTGCCTATCAAAGCTGGGAGAAAGAAAATAAAATTAGAATATTTTTTTCGGAAACATAAGTGATTCCGGCGAAAATTGTGTGTGATTGTGTGTACCAAGTTCTAAAGTTTGGTTTTAAATTTGTATCAATTAAATTTTGATTGTTTACTTAACAATTTTTCTTTTAACTATCGATTTTTAAAGTTATTTAAAAAATTTGCCAAGTAAACAATGAAAATTTAAATGATATAAAATTTAAAACCAAACTTTAGAACTTGGTACACTTTTACATCTAAGTACTTTTTGTGCCAACGTAATTTTAACATAGAAGAACTTTGCTTTTTTTTTAAAACATTTATGTTTTTGTTGTGATTTTACTACTTTGCAAGGTATTGCAAGGTAATATTTAAAATCTATATTATTTGGATATTCTAGTTTCTAGAGTGCCTTTATTTATAGTACAGGTAAAATAGGAATTTAAAAAATAAAAAATTGTAACTCATGAAACTTGGCAAAAAGTTTGCTTTTGGGATAAGAACCAAGGATAAAAAAGTCTATAAAAAGAAGTTGGATGGAAGGGTGTTTTTTCGCGGGAAAGAGGGAGGGGGTGAAGCTCAAAAATATAGTATTTTCATGGTATTAAAAAAGAGGGGTGCTTGTTTTTTGACCTCAACATGTAAAATATAACCGAAACCCATGTGAAAAACATGCATTAAATTTGGGATGAAGGTTTTAAATAAAGCAGACACAAAGTATTCAAAATGTTTTTAAAAAATTTTTTGGTGGAAGGGTGTTTTTTTTTTATGGGTTGAGTTATGTGTGAGAAAGGTATCATAACAGCTGACTTAAATTGAATCGTTTATTTCAGAAACAGCATAAGCCCACTTTTTCCAAAAATTTTTTTTTTGGAAATTTCTCATTTATGTATAGTTATTCATCTTCTGAAAAAAAATTAAGTATGTCAGACCCCCCAAAATACGAAAACTGAAAGAAAAGGGCTCAAAATATATGGAAAATTTTCACCCGGTGACAACATTTTTGACTGTTAAATACATGACTTTTTACCAGTTTTAAATTATTTTGGCAGCAATCTTGACACGCACCCCCTTTTGTTATATATCTATAAAAAGGTAAAGAATTACTCTATCTATATCTATTAAATTCATTAAAATTGTACTCAGGATTCAAAAGTTATAGCCAGATTTCTGGTGGTGGCAGCATTTTTAGCTCTTGAATAATATGACATTTTATCAGTTTTAAATTTTTTTGGAAAACATCATGACACGCAAGCCTTTAAGTTATACATCTATAAAAAGGTAAAGATTTACTCTATCTACTGCTTTTTAATTTATTAAAATCGAAAGTAGGTTTCAAAAGCTATAGCTAAATAAAAACAAAAGTTTTACCACAAAAATTTCGTTTATTTCAGAAACGACATAAGTCCACCGACTTTAAAGGCTTAAAAACCCGCAAAGACCTAAAAAAAAGTTTATATTTTAAAGGTTTCTAAATGCATCTTAGGCTAGATTATAACTCGGCATACTCTAAATTTGAAGTGTTTTGGAATTTTAAGTAAAAAACAGTTTTTTGTTGCTCCTGAAAAGTTTATGCTCATGGACTTATGTCGTTTCTGAAATAAACGATTCAATTTTATTAATTTGAAAAAGTTTTTCGTTGATATTAGAATTAAGAATCTATAAAGTGTACAAAATGATCTTTAGTGAAAAAGTGTTTTTTTAAGAAATGATGAAATTCGGAATTAGTACCACAACAACTGGGAAAAAATTCTTACACCAATCTATACAAATATTTTAGGCGAAATTGTGTGTTTTTTTTTTTTTTTTGGGAAATAGGGAAACTCCGCGATAAGTCCGATCAAATGAATGGTATAAAAGGATCCGTTAAGAAATTCATTTAATATGCTCTCTTTCCCATGTGAATTAGGTACGAATAAAAGAAATCTTTAAATTTCTTTCATGTAAAAGGGTGCTTTTTTACAGGTATAGAGAAAATATTGGTTTATTTGAAAACGTGAGTTCTACTAGAGTAAAACTAGTGGTACCCTATTGAAATTTAGCAATTATGTTACTTTTAAGATTAGAAATAAGAATCTAAAGTGTCTATGAAAATATCATGATTAAAAGGGTGTTTTTTTTTTGAGTGAAAACAAAAATGATGGGTCACCCTAATGGAATTTGGTTAAAACATTGAATTTGGGATAGAAAGCAAGAATTAAGAGTTTTCATGAAAAAACCCAATCATTTTATTTTTGGTTTTGATGAAAAATTAAACGTTTGTACGTTTTACACGAATCATTGGCTTTTTGGGAACAAATATAGATTTTACTGTTTTTTCGAAAAAAAAAAAAAAATACCTTTTCGCCCAAATTTTTTTCATGAAAACTCTTAATTCTTGCTTTCTATCCCAAATTCAACGTTCTTACCTCCAATTCTAAGACGAAGTATTGTATATAAAATGAGTAATCTATAGTATTTTAAAGATTTTAGGTGTGCAAGGATCTATACTATATTGTCAATTAAATTAATTATACGTACAAAATACGTTCAGGAACTGTATGAGTTTCAATATTAAAGACAAACAAATTCATTTCTAAAATGTTAATGTCGTAAATTATTATAGACAAAGACTTATTGAAAAAAAACAAAATTATGTTCGTATAATTTATACAAATATTTTATTACTTTTTTCTTTCAATAATAGGAAATACAAATAACGGACGTAAAACTAAAATTTTCAAGTAGGTTTTCAAAATCTATAATTTATTACAGAGAGATTTAATGATTTTTTTTTTTTGTTGAACTTTAATAAAAAGTACTTTGTTCTGGTGAAAGGTCAAAAATATCTTTAAGTCAAGTGGCAGTCAGTGGTTCAAAGATTTGAGTCAAGAGGTTCAACTCCACTTTTGAATTTATGAAAATACCTAATGTATTATGGGAGTGTTAATTGATGTAAAAAGGGGGACTATTTGATCTCCTTTTGAAGTTGAACATTTTTGAAGGGCAATTTCAAACTTTAGAATTCTTGGGAACTACTGTGTCGGTTGATGGGGTTAATCATTATAATGGTGGCATTGTTTTCTATCATTAAAGCTATTAGTGATTTAATCTGTATTTAAGGACTGATGATTATCATGAATATTCTCAGGGTGTAATAGAGAAGAAGGATGTTATGTGATAGTTTTTGAATACTTCATTTTGGTGTTTACCATGAATTTTAAAGTGATATAGATTTTATTCTCATGAGAAGGCATTTGTGCTCAAAAGCAAAGGGTATCTACAATGAAGTTTTAAGCATTCAAATATGATAGGGTCAATGACTTTTTTTAAAGGTTGACAAGAAGATACGTATAAAAGTCAATTTTGAGTTTCAGGAAGTATTTGGATAGTGAATTCTTATATTTTTCTTACCCAAAACATCTTTAACTCATTTTTCTGAAAATGAAAAAAAATTCGGTTTTATGGATGGAAAGATGACAAGTAAAGTTCCTATATAAACTAAATTAACTTAAAACATGCTTAAAACTATTAACCGCACTTGTTTACACGCATTTTTCCCTCAAGTTTATTTTCTCAAATTAAATTTTGCAAATATGATTTTAGTAAAATATCCCATTTTTATAACAACGTGTTGTGTTTTATATAGACGAGAGCTACGATAAAAATAAAATTAAACACACTATACATTCATCATCCCCATGAACGTCAAGAACTCCCGGCCGATTAAATTGATTGATCGTAAAAAATCTTGATTATCTTGATTATCATCGGTGAATTTTTAGAAAAATCTCAAACTTTAATTATAAACATATAAGAAAATACAAAAAAAATTGTGTTCTTTATTTTTATGATCTACCAAAAATTTATTTCAAGTTATGCGTAAATGAGAAGAAATTCAACACAATTGGGTCGCATGGTCTTGCTAATTTGTCTTGCCAAAAAAAATTTAATGAAAATGTGTAAGTTTGTTCATTGTTCAGCTTAACAGTAGCAGTTACTTTTACTGACATGTTAAATGAAAAGATTTTGCAAATACTTTGTTAAGAAAGAGCAATACGGCGACAGGGCGGGCACACAGTGGGGAACCTTGTATGGGAGAGTGGAAAAAACTCCGTAAAATCTAAACTACTGGACCGTTTTTAATGAAATTTTTAGGAATAATAGAAAATAAGAAGATAAATCAACAGCATTAATTTCCGCCCACTGCCCCGCCTACTAAAGTGAAAAATGGCTATTTAAGTTGAAAAAAGTCGAAAACTAATACTTTTGTATGAAATTTAACGAAGACAACGTGACTTACAGTAACCAAAATATGCTTTTCTGAAGATTTTCGATGTTTTGAACTCAAATCCGAAGCCATAGAAAATTAATCAGCTCCTGTTTTTGAAATATTACCGTTAGAAAATGCAAAAAAAGTTTTTTCTTGACTATTTCTTACCTTGTTCTTTTATATAAGTAAAATTGTCTGAACATATTTAGTAACGGTTTATATAATAACTGATTTCCTTCTTTCAAGACCTGTTTAAATCTTTTCGATATCTTTTTTACTGCCTGAGATATCTTGAGTTGTTTGGCATGATATATCTACCATATAAATTATACCGTCATTATCTCCTTTATGATATATAAATCCGAACCCACTTACTAAATTTTAAGATATCTCGGGAAATAAAAAAGATAACCAAAAGATTTAAACAGGTCTTGAAAGAAGGAAAATAGTTCTAATAGAAACCGTTATTCACGTTGTATGGGAAACTGGAAAAAACTCAATTAAACCTTAACCACTGAACCGATTTTAATGAAATTTTCAGGCAAGATTATTAAAAGCAAGGAAACCAAAATAATATTTTCTTGCAAGCTTAATTATTGTTTAAGACTTAGGAAGAAATTTAAGAAACAATTTGTAGGTTTTAATTTTAGTCATATCGTTATTTTAGTTTTTTTTGTGCTCTGAGGGCCATTTGCTGAAACGAAACTTAAATAATTTAAGCTGAACATAAGCTCCTATTCTCTACTCTTTCCTCTCTACCACATAAGAGTTTATTTAGAACATAAATGTTTAAGTTTCGATTCAGGAAACGCCTGTGAATCTAATATTCGTAAACCCCATACATTTTTAAATAAATTGCACAAAACGTTGAAAACCGTGCATTTTTTATGTATTTTTCGATTTTTTTTTTAATATGTAGGTATTTTCAAACTAACGTCAGATTTGAATTCATCGGATCAAAATACATATTAAAACATATGATTTTTAAAAAAATCTTTCCATTTTTTATTATAATCTGCTTTTTTAGAAAATACGTTTTTCACATTTGCTTAGCTTCAAATTGCTCTAAAAAGTTTATTAGGACGAACTAGGATGAGATTTTTGGTGCCAAATGTTGCTGAGACTCAACACTATCATATGATATGAGTCCGCCCACAGAGGCAAACAGAGGAAGTAGTTAAAACAATTTTTGAACTCAAAATTCCGGAAAATTATAAGTATTCTTAAAATGAAAAATCGAAAAATTTTTTTTTTCCGCAAAACTTGTAACTGATATTGTTAAATTGTTTATTTTTAATATATTTACAAAAAAAAATTTTTTGAAAATTCAAAATTTAACTGATTTTATATCATTTTGAAAAATACTCGTATTTACATCAGTTTTCATAATTTTTCAACTTTGAATACAAATTTCTAAATCTAGAAATTTTTTTTGAAAGAAATGCTTTCACATCCTGATTCTACAACATAATTACTGTAAGCAAAACTTCCAACATATACAAAAATCCAGCTTTCACACGAATGCGTTTTTTCCACTTTTTTCCCAATGTGCGGCAGAGCGACAAGATGACAAAAGACAAGGTGACAGAGTGACGCACAATGGGGGAAAAATTTTTTGCTTTTCTTAAAGTTTTTGAAAAAAAAAAAAAAAATAACTTAAACATCAATTTTGAAAATTTTTTTCAAAGTTTTGACTTTGAAGTTTTATTTTACAAAAAGATTTATCGAAAACAATTTACATTGAAAAACATTTGAAATAATGCAAAATAAGCTTTCAAAAAAGCACAGTATTCTAGGTGTTTTTCTTGATTTTATGTATTTTTTTTTATTTTAGGTTAAATTTTTTGAAAATTGCTCCTCTCACCGGAACGAGGGGTGATACAGCCCCCTTCACATAAATTTTTTTTTTTAGATTAAACTAAAGAACTATTTCTGAAAATAAAATTCACTTTTTAAACAAAAAAAAAAAAATAATTAAAAAATATAGGTTTTTTTTCAATTTATTAATATTTTGTCCCCTTTCTTAATTTCCTGGAAAAAAATAAAAAATTTAATGGAAAATAGTTCATAAAATTCAACTTTAACTTTAGTTAGGTACAAAACCAATTAAAGTGACAAAAATTTTTTTATTATTAGTAGAAATAATTAATATCACAAATCGACCTATTCTGCCCCACTCTGCGACGCGTCGACAGGACAAGAAAGCGATAAATACAACTTTGTTAACTTTTTCAATGTTTGAATTTAAATCAGACCCTAATTCCTCTCAGAATTTATTTTGCGAAAACTTAACTTGCCCTTAAAGAACCTATACTCACCACAATCGCAAGTCAAACAAATTGCGGTAATGGCGCATTACATCAATTCAAAAATATTTTGGAAGTAAAGAGCCACCCTTTTCCCTTTAAAATCAGTCATCAGCGCCATTGTTTATATAAAACCGTTATAGCTGCTTCTTTGTGGTATCTTTCTATAGTCGCACTGCTATTACGACTTTTTACCAAAGAATCACTTGACTACGAAGGATCTTTCTACTCGAACTCGTTGTTCGAGTTATGGGTTGGGAATTCAATTTTTAGATTCATGAACTGGGTTCGGATTACAAGACCGCGAGTTCATTGTTTATTTACAAGAAAAGCGGAGACGCATAATAAGCAGCTCTTCATCTGCAGGATGCTGTCACACTAGAGAATGGACGCACTACCGCTGCACTGCACCGCCAGAAATCTCAATGTGCACTTGTTTTACGATCTATTTTTCATAAAACAAAAAGTATCTGGGATGTACCACTATATACCACGCACTACCATCACCTAAATACCTACGTACTCGAAAAATATAGCTTAACTAGAACCGAAATCCAGAATATGCGGGATCCATGGCGGCGGTGGCGGCGATGACGGTGTTATTTTAACACAACCAAGCACCAGTTTTGTTTATAGAAAAATCAATGTTTAAACAACCCATGTGCATCTGAAGATGCATTCTTCTGGGCCATTAAACGCTACTAATCGTTCCGAAGTGAAGTTTTAATTGAGTTGGATTGTTATTTGATTGATTGTGATTAACTCGGCGGAAGTGAAGTGGGTGTGGATGGATATTTTTCGGCAGTCGACGATGTGCAGCGCCGGCCGCCCGGCCACACAGGGTAATCAAATAATTTAAATAGTGCAATGATATTTTGTTGAGTTGGTGTAAAACTTAGTCGTAAAGTTTTTTCTCTTCGTTTTGTTTTTAAAACAGGCGAATTTTCTAATTTAAACTTTAGGTATTTGAATTGCAGAATAATTTAAACAATATTCTTTTCACCATGAATGTATAGGTACTTTCAAACGGGTCTAGTCGAAATAGTCTTTTTATTAGACAAAGTTCGCACCAGCTTGAAAATAGGTTCTAGATCTTTATTATAACATCCACACCTAAGGAGTTCTGCACGAAAAACTGATATTTTCGAAAAAATGACAATGTGACAATCTGTTTTTGGTGTCTAGTTAAAGGGACGGCGGCGGTCAATTCTAGAGATGCACATGTGCGGTTGTAAAAATGTTTTTCTATGGTACAGTAAATGTACATTTTTTTGTGCAACATAATATATTAAAAGAGTTAATTTTTTGAATTAGCTTAAGTTATGGTACACGGAAATATAATAATTTACTTAACGGACAATATTTTGAGGTTACATTGATTTTTGTTGTTCTTTTTTTACTTTTTTTTAGCATAGCTACATAGTATTTAATCTTTAAAAAGAAATAAGAGCAATACATACAATACAGCAATACAGTATGATACTATTTTGAATTTAATACCTTTTCAAAATTTTAAGAATTTTTAAAATCGATAAATATCACTTTTCATAGCTGAAAATATTTTCTTTTAGTGTGAAAAATATTTAATGGTTTTTAAGTCCGTTTTATGAATTTTCATTTTTATTAGCAAACAACCGCTTGATTTTTTAAGTAATTTACAATATCTGTCGCAGAATGTTAAAAACGTCTGATTAATTTCTCAAGAATTATAACGTTTTTCATAGCGATTTGTTCATGAGAAAAAGATTACACATACACCACAGTGACTCGCCAAGCAACCTCTTTTTTAATCGCTTACTAAATAGTTACCAGTGTAATATTTTTTTTTTATCATTTACTTAACTTCAGAAATTAAAAAAAAGAGGTGTGTAGGTACTCATTAACGCACTGATAACAATTCACATAGAAAAATTACTTCTGGTGGGTATTTTTAGGGGAAAAAATCATTTAGAGCTGCGATGTACCTTAACAATTGGCATGCCATTAAAAATGAATTATTAATCTTTTTTTATTTTTATTGCGGAAGGTTTCCATATAGTTACACCGAAAAAAAAAACAAGATCAATTTAACATTTTTTTTTATATCAAATTAACATTTTTTAAATATCAGCAAAAAATGCTCTATAAATGTGTTTTATGATAATTAAAATATTAAAACAATATTTTTATTATCATGATACTTAAATATCGCATAAAATAAAAATGAAAATTTTTTTCGATGTTTTACTATCAATTTTTCATATCAATTTCTCATTCCAAATTATTGAAAAATATTAAATAAAAAACTCTTAATGTGTACTAATTTAAAGGCGCTTTGTGTTTTTTCGAAGTAAAATGTATGATTTACTGATAAAATTTGATCGGCACTAAGATTTTACTTCACATAGTTTGGGAGAAAATAACAAAACAATTATAGCACCTATCTATAATAGAAAAAATAATATCACCACTATTTTATAAAGAATATTCACTTTCAGTGTTTCAGTAATGTTTTGTTTGATTTTAAAGAAAAAAAGAAAGAAAGAACTTAAAATAATAAAGGTAATAAAAAAGAAAAAGACCGAAATATTATTATAATAAACTAAAACGTAAAATCTAGTCAACATTGATATTTTTACCGTCAAAGTGAAATTTTCACTATTCACCTAAAATAAAAAAATGTCAAAATGATATGATAATCATATCAAATTAATATTTTAACTGTTGGACGACTTTTGTCACTCAAAAATGTTAATTTGATAGCTTTTATTATAAAATTTTTATTTCGGTGTAGAAAGTTTGAGTTAATTTGTGAAAAAACGAGTTTTAAGTTATAAAAGAATTTTATTCTAGGAAGCGAAAAAAATTGTTTGCGAATAAATTTGGTTTTTTTTTTTCAATCACTGTGCATTGTTAAAAACATTAAATATTATCTAAAGATAAAAAATGACTCAAATGCAATCTTTTATTCTTTGCCGCCGCGCCCGGATACAAAGGCGGGTTAAGTCACAAAATTGCACTTTTCGGGTTTTGATCAAATAAGAATAAGCTCTTTATTCTCTTTCTTTATTTAGAGCAAAATGAAAAGATCAATGCTCAAAAACTAGTTGTTTTTCATACGCAATACTCAAACTTAAATCGAATTTTTTGCCCCCCTTTGTACCCGGCCGGTGGCAAAGAATTGTAATCAAAGCTTTTATATTCACTTGCTTGATCAAATTTACAGTATACTTGTACAGTTTGGTATCCACATTACATTTTTTCAAATAATCGCATATGATTTCATTTAGGCTAGGCGCACACATGCGATTTTCAGTCGTTGCTACTAAAAAATCGCAGTCGCAACATAAAATTACACTTGCGACTAAAAAATCGCGCGACTATTTTTTATTGCAAGAAAAAACATTATGTTTGGTCGAAAAAGAGTTGACCGTTTTTCGATAAAATGCATCATCTCAAGATCAAAAGAGCCAGGAGATACTCACTGTTCAAATCTAATGGTCAAATGACCGCAAAGAAAACAATCACGAAATCCGTTCGTAATGGAATATTTCATACAAATGGTATCTACGATCGGATTTTATGATAAGGTGAATTCATGGAACAAATGTAACTTCTGGTAAAAGTGGTAAAGTGATACAAGTCTCAATGTGTATGTTTGTATCTTATTTTAGGCCCTACGAGTACCATTATTTCACCAAAGCATTGTATACTCATTCTATAGTACTGGGTAAATTTCTGAGGGTTTTCTCTTTTATGAATTCTATGGAATTGTCCTTTAAAATTTCCTATCGTTTATAACTATCCACTATACAACACTTTCTAGTATATCCATTATTGTGCTTAAAATAATTGTTCCAAGGGTCGCACGTGCGGGCAGGTGCATTATATACTTTATAATATATCCTTATGTGCAGCAAAAAAAATCGCTAAAAATAGAACCGAATCCATTTTTTTAAACTTTGCGATTTTAAAATCGCAAGTCTGTGCGCTCTCATTTAAAATAATGTGTTTCATTTCTTGCGTCTAAAAAATCGAGTGGTTGAAAATCGCATGTGTGCGCATGATTTGGCCTCTTTGCGACTGCTACTTTTTAGTCGTTTTCAGTTTAGTCGCAAGTGTGTGCACAACTATACTGATCCATTTGTTCCATTTTAATTTGCGACAGTCGCGTCGCCAAAAAAATGGGACATTTTTCAATTTTTAAATCGCGGCTATTTTTTAGAAGCATGTGGTGTTCACCGGTATTGAAATCCGTGTGATCCATTTTTGCGACTGAATAATCGCACGACTGAAATCGCATGTGTGCGCCTAGCCTAAGGTTTTGTCATTTAAGAAAACCGCCCGTCGCGTCGGCGTGCATTGCAGAGAAGTAAATCGTATTCCTTGTTGAAGTCCCTGAAAAACGTCCACGCTTGGGGTACATTTTTTTCATTCAATCCGCTTTTAGTTGGGCATATTCTTTCTTTGGATTTTTCTTGATAAGTTGAAATTAGCTTCCAGACATGCTTTTTCATCATTGTTAAGAGTTGCCATTTATTCCCAGTTGCCGCTATTTTAACACTCCATAGCCATTTTTGTTGGGGTTTTCAACAGTCGGTAGCAGAGATTTTGTACGTTACTCTCCCCACTCTTGATGTTTGCCTCATCAAAAAATTCACCTGAGCTGTGAGCTACTGTGTCGAAAGCAACTTATTCATAAATCATTTCCAGAATTAAAACATTTTATGAATTACCCTGAAAACATTTCATTTTTTTCATGTAAACTTTCATTTCTTTTACTTCAAAAACGAAACAACACAAAATAAAGTTTAAATGTTTATGTTTTTGTCAGTCGTTTGACACTAAACAAAAGCGTTTAACTTACGCTAAGTATTAAGAGCAATCCATTAAGAAAAATGATTTTTTTTTGTTTGTTTATCTATACTTAGCGTTTTCTTTTTTATGACTGGAAATCCTTGAGATACATTTTGTGTACCACACCATCAATTCTCAAAATCAACAGCTGAGTCAATTGTATTCTTGGAAAAAAAAACAAATAAAAAAAAAAACAAAGAGAAAATAGCCATCATTTGTGATGTTGCAGTTAAAATACAATATTAATCGATTTTTAACAATATTTCTGTTTACATTTCACAATTAACACTTAAAATCAACTATTTTTGTTTTATTCTGTTTCGGATGTTAGCTATACGAGTATAGCAAAAGTCCTATAGGTGATTAAGAAAACAATAATAATTCCGAAGCGCATTTGTGTGTCTAAATTCTTTTTTTGTTCGGATTTGTTTTGTTTTCAAAATTAGGTACAACGTCTCTTCTGTAAGGAAGACATCCAAATATTTAGCAGACTTTCGACGATCGATGGGGGAATTTTTTTCTTTTTTTCTAAAATTTACATTTTTTCTTATTTTTTTTTATTTTAAATTTCAGATTTAGCAACATTCCGCATTCAGACACATGTTGCAGTAATGTTTATTTGCTTAAGCTCGCTAACGTTTGATTTTCTTACCACTCCGGGACTCGCGCTATATGCACTGGTGATGATGCACAAAACTATGATGGATTGGGGCATGAAGCATGATGATCTGGAGCGGTGATGGGCGCACGATGAATTGCTATACTGAATATTGTTATGCGAAGGCATTTAATGATTATTTTCAATTGGTCATTGGTTTGTTGGTGTTGCAGCCATTGATTGTTTTACTTAAGATTTTGTGGATTTGCTGATCGATGGTGTATGGCAGCTGACATCAGCTTATCAAATCAAAATTACTTCGATGATGTTAGATGAACATTATTATTATGCTTGATGAAGATCATGCGAAGGGAATTAAACAAATTTTATGTTGGCTTAGAGAAATGTGTTGCAAAGGGTGTGTTTGGTTTTATTGGCATGGACAGTAAAATTATTAGTTTTTTTTTTAAGTAATAATAACAGAGAAATTATAAGGTAATATAGAGAGTTAGATAAACTCTAAGTAATACATTAATAAATAATTAGGGTTGTAGGAGTAAGTACATGTTTTTACTTAATATTGGACTTTTGAATGCATTTAAAATGGCGTTATTTAGATAAATTTTTATCAACCCGTTGACTATTTTGGTTTTAAGGTTTTAGAAAAACATCCTCGTTAAAATTCGAAAAAAAACTCTCAATTTCCAAATACACTAGTAGAAAAAATTTAGGGATGACAAAAAAATGCCAATTTTTTGAGATTTTTCAAGTGATTGAATTTCCCTTACAAATGGCCGTACCTACTGGAATTTAAAGTATTTTAAAGCTTAAACTTTCTAGTCTAAGATGAAAAAAATTTTTCAAGCAAAGTGTTCCGCTAAATCTTTTGGACATTTTTTTTTTGGTTTTTCTTTTTGGTCTAAGAATTTGGAAACAAAATTTCCAACTTACTCTTTAAGGGACCGTATAACTTGTTCATTCAGTCTAAATTTGTTTTTTTTTTTTTAAGTTTGATACTATATCGAACTTTAAATCTTTTAATCTTTAACCCATCAATATCTCAGCAACTATGAATATTTGAGGTACCTAAGGTTTGTTGAAAAAAAACTAGGTACTGTAAATAATCGGTAATTGTTAAAACAACATAAGTGACAAATTTTTTGAAACCACTTTTATAACTGTTTTGCATTGCTTATGGGTAGACCTAGCGTGGAGAGCAAAACCAACACGATTTGATATTTGGATCATATAAAATTTCGAGGTTAAAATACGCATTGAGTGCTATAACAACATATCTCTTCTGCCAATTTTGAATTTGAGCGTTAAAACACCTTAAGTACTTCATATTAATTTGTTTTTTACATTCAACGCCGGAAAAATGAAGTAAGTAAACTGTTGTTTCTTACAGTTTTTCGATGATTTGGTGTCAGTCAGTTGTTCGTGGTCATTCGAGTGGAGTTGCATCTTTTATTAGTATTGGTAATGCATCTTGCAATGCGTGAAGGACATATTGAATTTAATTTTTATTTTGAATATAAAATATTATGCTCTATTATTTTTTTGTTTTTGTTTTTTAATGTATGTATTAATAAAATGGAATACAAATTATTTTTTCAAGTGATATGCATTTTTATTGAAAAAAAACGTTCGAATTCATGGAAAAAGAAACTGATAAAAACATTTTTTATCAAAAATTTTGTGTTAATGACTCTAAAAAGTCTTCGTCCATTCGTTGTCGTGTGTCGAATTTTTATGCTTATTTCAATGATTGACTTAATCGAAATTTTACTTTTAGTGGAGTAGGTACTAAAGGAAAGCCGGATCAAAAAGCCTCGATTTTTAATGATCTATATTTACAAAGACCTCGTCGTCGGTAGTTTATAATACTTTAACCGCTTTGCGTTAAGTGCCGCCGCAATCGAAAATGTAACACACCTGCCAAATTATAATTAGATACAATTTTCCTTACCTCCCAAAAAAAAAACACTCTTTTACCTAAAATGTTTAGATTCAAAAATCTGTCGTAATTGAAACAGTTTTACCAAAATTCGTCGGCAATAACTTTTCTTACAGAAATCGTATTAACTTGATTTTGATGTCATAAGATACTTGATATCTTATGATTATGTTCTTATAACAGTTTGTTGACCCTCTTTCTCATCTTCGAAAAAAACACCCTTCCACCCAGTTTTTTTAATAGACTCTTTCGATCCTTCATCCTCATTGCGGTGGAAACTTTTTTGCCAAGTTTCATGATGGTAAGTTCGAAAGTCGAGTTTTACTTTGTTTTCTTTTGGAAATCGAAGCACGCAACCTGTAGTTTCTATATTCTAGAGAAAAAAGTGTCACAATTTCATAACTATGTAAGTTAATGAAATTATCATTTTTGTTTATAATACTCATATTTTTAGTGCAATAGGTTTATTTTTTCTGAAAACTAAAAAAATTCGGATTAATTATTGCAATTGACTATAAAATCCAGTCGAATTTTAAAAGTTGACCGCTTGTAAATAAGCAAATGGATATTATGTGAGTTCTATTTAAAATTATTATTTACTCTCTGTTTTACTTTTTTTCACCAAAATTAACAAACAAAAATACTCTTAAATAACAATTAGGTTCATGCGTGTCAATTCTACTTTATTTTTCTTTGGTTTTTAAAAAACAATTACCGTTTTTAAGAACAGCACTCAAAATCATGATCTAGTTTTTCATCATTTTCGCTTGGCTGAGAATATACTTTTTTGTGTTTTCACACGTGTTGCGTTGACACTAGAAAAACACATTTTCCAAATGTTTATTTTTCTTAAAATTTGACAGTTCATCGAAGGGTGTCAAAGTTGCAAATTGAGAATTTGGAGCAAATGTGTTTTTAAAACTCACTGCAAAGTGTATTTCCGGTGGTTTTAATTGGTTGGAAGAATTTTGCACAAAAAAAAGATCAGAATAAGTTTAATGGATGTTCGAGTAGGCAGAAAAAAGATTTTTGAAAATAGGTGAAAGTGCTGGCAAAAAAAATTATTCCTTGAAGAAGAAAAATTACACAAACTGAATGACAGTTTAAATAATGATCCTTATGAAGAAAAGATGGTGTTAAGGATTCGTATACGTATTTGAATTCAACATTTGTACAACATTTGTAACATCATTGCCGTGGAAGAAAAACATTTTTATCTTCTGATCCAGGACAAAAGAATGAACTTACCATTTTGCAAAATTGATTTTTGTACCTACAATTGTTGAATTGAATAAAGGATCTTCTTAATGATTCCAATTGATTGTAAGCTTCCCTTTCTTAAGTTTGTCACGTCAATTCTTTTTTTTTTTCATTGTAGAAGCTTAATCATAATTGCCACCTCTCTCTAATCGTCCAGCTCGTTAGACAGTTCTTTCACTTATTTTCTTCATTCATGTTTTTTTATTTTTCTTTTTTCCTTAAAATCATCTCCTTTATATTCGATTTTTTTTTTCTAAGCTCTCGCTAAATTATACCTTTTCAATATACTATACAAAATAAAATGGGACCATGATGATGATGATGATGGTGATGGAAATAGAATAGGAAAAAGTCAACCCCCTTCGGGGTCTTTTGGTTTCTTTTTAAATTCGTCGAATTACACAAAAGTCCTTCCCGCCCAGTGATTCATTTAAGATGTGCAATTTTCTTCATCTTACCTCATTTTAAGGATTCGCTTAACAACCCAGCACCATTTATATAGTAGTAGAGTATAGAGTCGACACGTTTTTCTCCTTGAAGAATAAGAAAATTGTGTGGTTGCTGCTGTGTGAGGAAGGACAAGCTATTTTTTTCTTCTTCTTTTCTTTTTATTTTTTTGGGTAGAAAATACTTGCACGTCCTTGATTGGCCTTCTTATTAGTCCAGTAATTTTAGGTTTTATCTGCGGAAAAATTCCTACTGGGCTGAATTTTAGTATAAAGCTTAATGACGGCTTTGTTATGAAGATGTGAAAAATCGACATTGATATCGTGTCCGCGTTAAGAGTTATAGGGGTCAAAAGGTCACAAAAACTGGTTTTTCACGATTTTCAGCAAAACGGTAAGTCTTATCAAAAAATTTTCAATGCAAGAATTGTAGACCAGATTATTATATATAAAAAGTGTCATGACACTGTTTTTCCTAAGACCCACCGTTTTTTAGGTATAAACGATTCAAAAAGTTGAAGTTTAGTTGTAATCGTCATAATCCTATTCCTGAAAAAAAAACTCCTAACTGAAAAGTTCCTGAAATTTCATTATTTTTTTAGCTTGAATTTCGTTCCTCAACTGTTAAGAATATGGGGAAACCAAAAAAAAATGGAAATTTTCGCCATTTTTCCGATTGGGGCCCTTCTCCCGAAACCATTTCCCTGGGAATTTTTGTTTAGAATATGTCTGAAAATATCCAGGGTGTGCAATAGAGAATGAACAACCCTAAAACGGCTTATAGCTACACTTATGATTGTTCTAAAAACAGATAGAAAAAAGTTCTATCGCAACCAGTTCATAAAATATGGACTTTTTTTCGTTCAGTGTATTTTAAATTTTATCATCTTATGTTTTCGTTCACTACAACCACGAATGAATGAATTTTATTTATTTCTTTTTTTTATAATTTTCTACAATAATTGTATGAGTACATAAACGCTTTAAAAACTGCAAAGCTATTGCACATTTTCGTAAAAAAAAATTTGAAATCTGTTTTTTGATGCAAAATGTAAAAAAAGTATTTTATGAAAAATTTTAAACACCTGTGGTATAAAATAAATCTATAGAAACCTAGGTGGCCATCTTTCTTAAAAATATTCTCCTTATACCAGAATATTTTTAAGAAAGTTGGCCACCTAGGTTTCTATAGATTTATTTTATACCACAGGTGTTTAAAATTTTTCATAAAATACTTTTTTTACATTTTGCATCAAAAAACAGATTTCAAATTTTTTTTTACGAAAATGTGCAATAGCTTTGCAGTTTTTAAAGCGTTTATGTACTCATACAATTATTGTAGAAAATTATAAAAAAAAGAAATAAATAAAATTCATTCATTCGTGGTTGTAGTGAACGAAAACATAAGATGATAAAATTTAAAATACACTGAACGAAAAAAAGTCCATATTTTATGAACTGGTTGCGATAGAACTTTTTTCTATCTGTTTTTAGAACAATCATAAGTGTAGATATAAGCCGTTTTAGGGTTGTTCATTCTCTATTGCACACCCTGTATATTTTCAGACATATTCTAAACAAAAATTCCCAGGGAAATGGTTTCGGGAGAAGGGACCCAATCGGAAAAATGGCGAAAATTTCCATTTTTTTTTTTGGTTTCCCCATATTCTTAACAGTTGAGGAACGAAATTCAAGCTAAAAAAATAATGAAATTTCAGGAACTTTTCAGTTAGGAGTTTTTTTTTCAGGAATAGGATTATGACGATTACAACTAAACTTCAACTTTTTGAATCGTTATACCTAAAAAACGGTGGGTCTTAGGAAAAAAAGTGTCATGACACTTTTTATATATAATAATCTGGTCTACAATTCTTGCATTGAAAATTTTTTGATAAGACTTACCGTTTTGCTGAAAGTCGTGAAAAACCAGTTTTTGTGACCCTTTGACCCCTATAACTCTTAACGCGGACACGATATCAATGTCGATTTTTCACATCTTCATAACAAAGCCGTCATTAAGCTGTATACCAAAATTCAGCCCAGTAGGAATTTTTCCGCAGATTGGGCTTAAAAATGACTAAAATGACTGGGCTATATATATAATTTTTTTTTTTATTTTTTTTTTTTTCTCTAAACTTCCAAGGATTTTTCTTCGATGAATAAAGAATAAACGTCAGTGGCCATTAAAACGGCGGAGATGGTAAATTTGCTGTGGAAAGGGAAGACTTCGAAATTGGCTTCTTTCCTTTTCAAGCGACATTCAACTAAAAGTGTATCCTTGTTGAATCGTCAATTTGTCAAAAAATGGGACCCATTCGGTAGATATAATTTTATAAGTATACCTGGAGGATACAGAAATTGAATATGTTTTCACTTCTGAATTTTTAAGGATCTTTTGAATATATTTTTTTTTTCAATAATTTTGTTTTTCTCTCAAAAGTCAAGAACTGAGAAATGTACCAGCTAAGAGTTGGGTTAGGTCAAAAAAATAAGGACCCATTCAAATAAATGCAAATGCTAAATGCAAATGCAAATGCAAATGCAAATGCAAATGCAAATGCAAATACAAATGCAAATGCAAATGCAAATGCAAATGCAAATTCAAATGCAAATGCAAATGCAAATGCAAATGCAAATGCAAATGCAAATGCAAATGCAAATGCAAATGCAAATGCAAATGCAAATGCAAATGCAAATGCAAATGCAAATGCAAATGCAAATGCAAATGCAAATGCAAATGCAAAATGCAAATGCAAATGCAAATGCAAATGCAAATGCAAATGCAAATGCAAATGCAAATGCAAATGCAAATGCAAATGAAAATGCAAATGCAAATGCAAATGCAAATGCAAATGCAAATGCAAATGCAAATGCAAATGCAAATGCAAATGCAAATGCAAATGCAAATGCAAATGCAAATGCAAATGCAAATGCAAATGCAAATGCAAATGCAAATGCCAATGCCAATGCAAATGCAATATCTTATATCTTAAAGAACCTACTGCAGAAAATATGAGCACTACTTCGTTCGGCCATTTGTACAGTTCTAAACCAAAAATCTCATAGCTTTGTTTACGTAAAACTTAAATTAAAGAACATTTTTTTAAATTTTAATGGAAACAGAGGAAATTCATGAACAAAACAATGCTCCCAACCTAGCCTAGCTCCTTCAGCTACAACCTCCATGACATGACAAACGAAAACGAGTCATTTAAAAAAAAAAATCTGTTGTGCACATGTTGTACCTTCCTCTTACTCAGTCCGTTTTATTATTATTTTAGTAATTCAGGAGTAATACACTTTGTTTTTTAGGATTTCGGTCGGTCTTTGGTTTCTCAGGTCTTCAAGTTCACTTAAACTAAATGCCTGGTTTGTTGTTCTTTCGCATGCATCACGCGGGAGTGGCTCTGGCACGCACGCAGCAGTATAAAATGTATATGATATTAAGTTGTTTGGATAACAGTTTATGCGTGAACAGATCCCTCAATTAGATGCATCAAATCCTTTTCTAGGAAGTCTGCCGATGATGGTGCCGGGAGTATTTCAGTATCTTCATCCCCAAAAAAATTCAGAAAAAACGAATCATGCAGCAAAAATTAGACTTCCTTTAACTTTTTTAATGATATTGCCTCCACGGTTTTTTGAAACGTTCCTATTCCTTTTATAAACAAACTCACACATTTTTGAATAGGTAGGTATTTCGAAAGTAGGCGGGTAAACGGTACAAAGTGTATAAATGGAATTAATTATTACGGAATTTTTGTGTTTTATGGTTGATTCGATTTGAATTACCTTAACGCTCAATAGAAATGAGTCTTCTTCATCATCATCACGTGGTGGGTGGCCCCAAGTTATATAAATTGTTGTTGTTTTGCTTTTGTTTTTTTGTTGATGTGCCGATGTTTGTTTTCTGGTTACCGAATGAGAATTGTTTAGAAGATAGAGATTGATGCTCTCATCATCAATGGGAAATAATAGTGAAAATGTTGGGCGATATAGTGTTTTTTTTTGATATTTTTGTTTAATGGATTACCAGATAATTTGTTAATCGACCGATGATGACGATTGATGTTTATCATCATCAATGGATATAAAAAGGGGTTTCAAGATGTGTGAATATGTAAAATAAAACGCTTTGTGTTAGGTACTTGCATAATATGTATTTTAGTGAACAGAATCTTTTTTAGGTAATACCTACATCTACGTCTCAAGAGAGTTTCGTACCATTTGATTTTCTTATCTCAAAATCAAGGTAGTGCTGGAAAGCCCAAGAGCGTGGAACTTCAAAGCGTTTCGCCCAGGTACGACAGTGGGCTTATCAGTTAGATATGTCGTACCCTTACTAAGACGCCTTATTTTGGTCGATGTTTACCGGAAACTTATAAAACTCACAGCATGAATACACTGTGAATTGTAATATTCTAAGGGAATTTGTTAAGATTCAGACACTTAGAAAATGTATGTCCGTGTCAGGCTGATAATAATAACGAAGAAAAAATAATAAAAATTATTTTTATTTTAAGTGGAGCGATTGAATATGATTCAATTTTAAAGTTCAAGTGACCTCAACTCAAAAGTTTAAAATTGAATTATATTCAATCGCTCCACTTAAAATAAACATAATTTTTATTATTTTTTCTTCGTTATTAAGTTTCTTAACTTTCTGGTTATAAGAACTATCCTTTTATTAATTAAACAAAAAATGTTGTTAACAAACGGGAAGACAGGACAAAGCTGAGATATTTTTTTTAAACGAAAAATGTCATTTTTCCGTTTTGTGTGTTTTTTTTAAAGAAAAAACTAATACACTGAGGGAAAAAACAACTCAAAATAAACGAAAACCACGTTGATTCAACTATTTTTCGGAATGATTTTGCGTTGAAGATGAAAATTTTAAAATCAGAGTAGAACATCGTTAGTTTAAAGTGGTTTGCCGTTATAAAACATTTTTAAATCAAAGTTGTTTTAACTTTGAAAAAAATCATCGATTTATTAAAAAAAAAAAAGAAAAAATTGGCAACCACTGGGGATCGAACCTACAACTCTTGAGTTACTAAGCGAATGCTTTACCACTGTGCTATCTCACTGTTGGAAGTTAAAGTGATCAAATGCTACAAAAGCTGAAGTCCGACAAAAATAAAAAAAATTCTTAAGTTGTTTCAATTTTAATTTAAAGATATTCCATGTTAATTTTTTCAACATTAAATCAACGTTGAACATATTACATTTTACGTTGCGGTTTTTCCCTCAGTGTAGGTAATGCAGTTTTATTGAAACTGCTTCAAGTTTTCCGTGTGAGCAATCGATGCAATTCTTCATTCTAAACTAAAGTGTTTATCTAGTTTTTTCGGCAACACTGGCAATTTTTAATCAATAGAGGTTAAAGTATTTTTAATCACCAACGGGAGCTATAATTTGCTTTAGTTACTCTACTAAAACATAATAAAACTATAAAAATGCAACAAAAATCGAAATTTCTTGAATTTTTTCAAAAATAAATCGCTAAGTTGTGAAAAATATTCCTCGAAATTGTTTATATTGTCCTTGTACTAGTATTAAATAACGTTTGGGCAGAATTAATAGCAATATATACCTACATTGTTTTTGGATGAAAAACGACTTTAAACCGTGCACAATGCTCAAAATGATTAAAAACGATTTTTTGTTTTAATGTTAAATCTTTAACTGTCTTTTTTCTCTTTCTTATTTATAGCTTTTGTTCTCATGTACATATTTTTTAAGCCTTTTATTTTCGTAAATAAATTACCTTATAAGAAATATAAATATTCGAGTAAAATTAAGCATACAATTTGTAAAATCTCGGACTCCAGTCTGTAAAACGAGTATTGGGCTGTATTATAAAAATGTCAAAGAAGAAAGTTAAAAAAACAATCCACCGCTCTCGATTACAACACACGGGTCGTTTGAACGCGACACTACTCGAAGTGTCTTGCACTCCATATGTTTTGATGCAGAAATGTTCCTTGGGGTCTAAATAGTAAGAAAAAATCTTTTTTAAAATTTTCTATCGAGCTATTCGTTTTTTTGAGCTTAATAAGTTATGAAAATACGTACTTTTACGTACTTTTTCACACGTTTTTATTAATAACTCTGTTAATAATAATGGTAGAAACTCAAATAATGGCTCTATTTTTAGAAAAAATATCCCTCTTTTTAACGGCATTTCAATCAAATTAGTGGCATTTTTAGATCTTCAGATATTCGAATCTAAGTCCGTTCATTTTTTCTGCCCAATTCGAGTCAAAAATTTTCTTACCCATAAACTTACCAAAAAACTTAAAGGAATGCAAAAATTTTTTGCGATTTGCCATGAAACCCAAACGAACATAAGATTTTTTTTCATAGAGAATATTCACCAAACATGTTGAATTGATTTTAGGATTTCTCGGAGAAGAAAAGCGATATCGAAATGATTTAAACGGATTTTAAAAGAAGAAACTTATTTCTTTAAGAAACCGCTACAAATGTAATTATAAAAAATTATTACGCAAGATGACATAACCTCAAAAACTGTTAAAAAGGGTATTTTTGATTTTCTAACGGTAATATCTCAAAAACTTGATGTGATGGAATTTTTTTGACTTTGGATTCGAGTTCAGCATACGAAAAACCATTAGAAAAGTATACCCTGACTTCTATAAAAAAAACTTTTTGATTAGAGAAATCGAATTGGGCAGAAAAAATGAACGGACTTAGATTCGAATATCTGAAGATCTAAAAATGCCACTAATTTGATTGAAATGCCGTTAAAAAGAGGGATATTTTTTCTAAAAATAGAGCCATTATTTGAGTTTCTACCATTATTATTAACAGAGTTATTAATAAAAACGTGTGAAAAAGTACGTAAAAGTACGTATTTTCATAACTTATTAAGCTCATAAAAAACGAATAGCTCGATAGAAAATTTTAAAAAAGCTTTTTTCTTACTATTTAGACCCCAAGGAACATTTCTGCATCAAAACATATGGAGTGCAAGATACTTCGAGTAGTGTCGCGTTCAAACGACCCGTGAACAATTGAAATGAAAAATATGTCATTCCGTATGGAAAACCCCACTTTCATACTGTTATTTTCCATGATTTAAAATAAAAGTTGTGTTATTTTCATATCTTCTTACCGTATCGCTTGATTGAAAAACGCTAAAAAACGCAAAAAGCCAAAATAAACCCTAGTTAAGGGTATGATTTCACTATGTTTCACACGAGATAGAAGCATGAAATTTACAGTGTATTTAGTTTGTATTCTTAACTATATTTCCAGAAAATTTCGTTTTGCTATTTACCTACCTATCTCCGACGTCTACTGCATGTTCAGTAATCAATTAAAACCCCAAAAACTCAATACTTTGAGCTTAAAAAGTTTAAGATTTATTTTGTTAAAAAATAGCTATCTATTGTTTTCCTTTCAAATATCAAACAATTTTCTTTAAAGTTTTATTCATTAAGTTTAATGTTTTTTGAAGAAACTCTCATTAAAAATATAAAAAAATACTGAACAAAAGATAATAATTCGTTTTGAAAAAATATCAAACAAAACACCGTCTTGCCCCCACATGGGGATAAGACCGCCCTATCAAATTTTGTTGGTAGAAAGATTGTTTCTATTGTTTTAAATGCAGCCTATTTGTAATAAAATAATTAAAACAATTATACTATATATTTTCATTAGTTCTCACTCCAGCACAAGCTTTTTGGTACCATTTGGTACACATTTTGCACTTAATCCAACAATACTTTGGATTTGATCTAGAAAACAGTTGCAGATAGAAGGTACAAATACAATACTTTTTATAAGATTTAACGTTGAACTTCTTTTTTCACTTTGTTTAAGCTACCAGAGCTTCCAATTTTGCCCATGGGCGGTCTTGTCATATTTGATTTGATCATATTTGATTTTCTATATTATTATTTTTTTTTTTTAAATTCATCTTTATGACTCTTTCTTTTGCAGAAAATACTTTTTAATATTCACTTTCCATTTACTCCAGTCAAAGCGTCATTTGACCTTGCGATGAGAGGCACTGTCTGTTTTTATTTCATGGATCGATGGGGGTATATTTAAAAGGCTTAAACCCCATTTCTCACCACCTGATCATTCTTTTTAGCGGAGTTATTCACAAAAATGCATTTTTTGGGATATTTTACTTCTAAGCTAATAGCTTTGCTCCAGATTATCGTACACCAAAAAAAAAAACATACATTCTCTTCCTTATAATATTTTCTATCGTTGTATGTAATTTCATTGTATTTGAGTGAGTAAATATAAAATGGCAGCCATTTAAAGTCAAATTCTTGTTGTTAAAAAACACATTTTTGTCATTATTTCGAAAAAAGCTTATATTATGATTGACATTTTTCTAACCTATTTTGTAGCCCTGTTCATGTCCTGCATTTTATAGAAAAAATGAGCTCTTTATCACCAAAGATGGCCGAGCTATTGATAAATGAACGCATGCAAAACCGATGCGAAAACACCCAAAAATATCGTTTTTTGGGAATAACTCGACTTCAGAATGTCCTACGGCAAAAAATAAAGCAATGAATTGTTCGTTACAACATTTTCTATCAATTTAGTGCACAATCTTTTTGTTGAAACAAATAAAAAATAAGTAATATTAAGTCAAAGTCGTTTTTTTGTTTAGCAAACTCTTGCCTTATTATTTTGCAAACGGTGCGAGTATTGGCTAAGAAAATAAAATATTATTGTAGTCCTTTAAATTATCTACAATTTAAAAAAAAAATTAGCTCTCTACGACCCACACGAGCCGAGAAATTAATTTTTTAAAAAAGGTCCAAATGACCAACGAAAAAACATAAGACAAATTCTCTTATAACAAGAAACAATGAAAACAACCCTCTCACTGAGAACTAGTATTCGAATCATAAACAAGGGAAATTTTTTTGAATTTTCGTACGGATTAATGCTTTCTTAAAATTATAATAACTCGGCTCCCGTGGGTCGTAGAAAGCTAAATTTTTTTTTTAAATGTAGATAATTTAAAGGACTACAATAATATTTTATTTTCTTAGCCAATATTCGCACCGTTTGCAAAATAATAAGGCAAGAGTTTGCTAAACAAAAAAACGACTTTGACTAAATATTACTTATTTTTTATTTGTTTCAACAAAAAGATTTTGCACTAAATTGATAGAAAATGTTGTAACGAACAATTCATTGCTTTATTTTTTGCCGTAGGACATTCTGAAGTCGAGTTATTCCCAAAAAACGATATTTTTGGGTGTTTTCGCATCGGTTTTGCATGCGTTCATTTATCAATAGCTCGGCCATCTTTGGTGATAAAGAGCTCATTTTTTCTGTAAAATGCAGGACATGAACAGGGCTACAAAATGGGTTAGAAAAATGTCAATCATAATATAAGCTTTTTTCGAAATAATGACAAAAATGTGTTTTTTAACAACAAGAATTTGACTTTAAATGGCTGCCATTTTATATTTACTCACTCAAATACAATGAAATTACATACAACGATAGAAAATATTATAAGGAAGAGAATGTATGTTTATTTTTTGGTCTGCAATAATCTGGAGCAAAGATATTAGCTTAGAAGTAAAATATCCCAAAAAATGCATTTTTGTGAATAACTCCGCTAAAAAGAATGATCAGGTGGTGAGAAATTGGGTTTAAGTCTTTTAAATATACCCCCATCGATCCATGAAATAAAAACAGACAGTGCCTCTCATCGCAAGGTGAGGCCCTTTTTTCCGACGCTTTGACTGGAGTAATTATAAAAAAGGAAAATTCAATTTTAAAGTTCAAGTGACCTCAACTCCAAATTTATAAAGCGTTTCGCCCAGGTACGACAGTGGGCTCATCAGTTAGATCCACTTAAAATAGAAATAATTTAAATAATTTTTATTATTTTTGTTATTTTTTTCTTCGTTAAAAAAGGAAAAGTTAAAAATTTTAATTATTTCAGTGTCAAAAATATAACTGATTTCTCACATGAACGATAACAATTTGATGCAAAATCACAAAATTTACCGAAATTGCTAAAACTTGCAGACGTGATCGATCATACCAAAGGGCACCTATTTTATATAGCAAGTGTTGCCAATTTTACTTTTTTTCATACAAAATAGTACGAAAACGGTCTTGCCCCCATTTGCGGTCTTGCCCCCACATCCCCTATAGCTGAATGTTTTACGGTTATTAGAAAAAATTTATTAGATTATCTCAACCCGTTTAAAAATATGAGTTTTTCAGCGAAAAATGTAAATCACTGCACCGTGATAAAAATATCCTTCTAAATATACCTATTGATCAAAGAGACCCATTTATGTTATTACTACCCAACTTACTCCACAACTTGTCAGACATGAGAAAGCTTTAATATTACAATCACAACATTCTCAAAGTGTAACAAAAGTATTACAATACAATTCTGAAAAAATTGATCTATACCTGCTATAGGGAAACACCTGAAATGGAACAATTCAGTTCAATTTTCTAAACGAATTATACCAAAATGACATAATCATCTTCAACTACAATAATTGGATGAGTGAGAGTAACAATGTCACCACTTTTTTTTACTTCCTCGAATCTCATCACACAAAAAAAAAAATCCAGAAGATTATCCTTAAATTGGCAATTAATTGGCATATTGTTCCTTAATTCATGTTCATTTGTTCGAAAAGTCTTCTTATAGCACTACTCGATATGAATTAAACAAAAAAGAAAAGAAAAAAAATGTTGGTCAATAAATAAGGGTGGAATACCGGAAACATATTCTTATAAACATAAGACTATAATACGAGTCGAGTGTACTATAAGGGAAATAAAATAAAAAATTACCCTAAACAAGTATGAATGGACGTGCATGGGCGGTTAATTTGTGGTCAACGAAACGGAAATAAATCCTTTTGCATAAAATCGTAAAAGTTTAAGCACGAACTCAAAAAAACAACCCTTATAGAGTGTGTAATCTGGTATATCGTACAATTCTGAATGAACAATAAGAGTTCGTTTTATATGTGGGTCTCTATAATAATAATAGGAGAGATGATGTTTTGACACCTTCATCACCAAAAAGTGTACCAAAGTCACACACGGTACAAGTGAAAACAAAAAAGGATAAAAAGATTGTTTCGTTTCTTGGGAAAGAGTTTTTGAATAATATTCTAAAGGATTTTATGCAAGAATTGTTATTCGCATGAACACATTTGAAGTGGAGGTGATTAAGAGAATAATGGTTTCTTGAAGTGGAATTTTTTGAATTTTTAGTTTTTAAATGTGTTCGTCCTAAAAATGTCAAGGCTTATAAATATTTTAATAGAATTAAGGATAACGGAAATTAAGTTTAACTCCTTATGAAAAATTTTAATAAATTTATTTTTCTGTGAAAAAATGTCTAAATGAGAAAAGGAACTTGCAAATATTTTGTATATAATGGATTTTGTAGATTCCCAGAGAGAAATTGTTTGAAAATTCACACTGATTCCAACATCGACACCAACAATGCACTGCTGTTTTAATTACTTATTTCAAGTGCATTTGGGTGGCCCCCTTTAGTGTTTATAATAACAACGATAGAAAGTTTACATAATTGCATGAGAGAGTCTTCCATTTTTATAATCATACAAAAAACCCGGCCGAGAATATATTCGAATCGAAACTCAAACGCAAAAATGCATTAACGCCATTAATAATTTCCTTTTTATTTCCGCTGTCTAATTTCTACTTATCACATAAACATTCAATATAGCTGCTGTCGCCGTCATCATCATCCTCATCCTCGTCGTCGCGTCGTTCCAAGTAAATTTTAAGAACACTAGAGGAGCCATCAAATATTAAAAGCGGATTTTTTTTTTTTGAAACAAAAAAAAAAAATGATAAATCTGAATATTCGATGCAAAAGAATGTGCAATTTTGTGGTTTGCAATATTGGCGCTAAGTGCAATTCAAAAATGTGGTGTTATAAAGAAAGCTTATGGAATCGATGTTTGGCACAAATTTTTGTCTTGTGTTTACTTTGTTGTAGGTTTGATTTTATAGAAGACAGGATTTATAAATTTTATATGAAAATGAGAATAAAGGTATTTATGCCAAATGACACGTGACATTACATTTGGTGTTTATATTTTAAGATGATTGCTTCCATTATACATATTCTATAAACCTTTTGGATTTATATGAAATGTCACATTCTCCAAAAGACGGTGATTACTTTGTAATTGATTCTATAAAGTGTACAGAAGTTGAAAGGTATTTTGGAAGAAATTATTGTATATACCTATTGCATTGGAATTTCCAAATGGATGCACTATTAGGGACAGCAAAACTTGTACATTTCATACATTCATTTCAGAGACTCAAGTCCTGAATGCAATGGGACAAATGATGCAGTAGCTCGTAGTTTTTTTTATATAAAATCTTGGTAAATGTTAATTTAAAAAAAGTAAACAAAAACGAACCTACAATTCCATGAAACAAATAATTCTTTGAGCTTCAAAAAAAGCCATTACCTAAAAGGATACATCTTGCTAATTTGAAAAAAAAAAATGTTTTTTTTTTTTAAATATTTTTTTAACTTTGACCCCGAATATCTTTAGATTGTTTAGATTAATGAAAAAAGTTAATAAGACCTATTTGTGGACAATCTTTTTCCTACAAGAATATGTCTTGCGCGTTTGATTATTATAATTTTTCAATTTGTTACAAAATTAAGAACAAATAACGAATTGTTGAAGATTTTCTCGATTTTTGGACCTCAAATATCTATTAAACGGTTAGATAAACGAAAAAAGTGTACAAGGCCTTTTTTGTAGAGCTTTCAATTTCCTACAAGAATATGTACCTAAGGAAATTTGAAAAAAGTCGATTTATAAAAAAATGATTTTTTTTAGTAAAAGCTTGATGTGAAAATGAAAAACTGCGAAGCGGAGGACCTTCCCATTAATAAAAAGAGCTCATATTTGGTTTCAATAGCCCAAAATTATTATAATATAATTGTATAACTAAACACGCAAATCTGAAATATTTATTACGTTAAGAGCCAACATTTTTCCACATTTGTTGAAATTTTGGATATATTTTCGAATTTTTGCTAAAAAAAGGCAGCTAAATCTATTCTTTCAAATTAAGGATATGTTTAGGGAATGCAAAGATTTTACTTAAAGATTCATTTCTACGAAAACAAAATGTTGCCCTAAATATGATTTGAGTGTTTTATAGACCAATTGTGATTGGGTTGTCATACTGAAGTTAGTGTTGGAAATTTTGGAAAAAATAGCCCAATTTCCAATAAATAGCCCAATCTGAAGCATACTCTCAAATATTTCTGTAGCTATTACTTCAACCTATGAACTTTATTTGTTATTGTTTAATTGAAATCAATGTTGATTAGTGCTTTATCATTCCCCTTCTTTCGTTTTATAAGAAATCAAGTATCAAGGGAGCCTTGACCTTCAACGCTGAGTAAGAATCGAAATAAAATATCAATTCAATCTATATTCCACTTCGATATCCACTTTAACTCGCTCAAACCACTTTTTTTTCTTAATTTCCTAAAAAAAAAGAATCCACATTTTGCAATAAAAAATTCATTTAATTTTCATCATAATCAAAAAAAATACGCAAAACAATAAGTAGATACAAAAGTACGAATACAACAAACTTAAAGTGCCACTTTGAGTGAACAGCCACTGCTACGCATCACAAGAGGCCAAATGGTAGCAATCTACCATTTCCCATATATCCACTTGAGTTTAATCATAAATTCTTAAAGAAAAAAAAAACCAAGAGAAAATATACTTAATTCGATTGAAAGATGAAATTAAATATTGCAAAATTAAATATGATTGTCTGCAGACACATATGTTGCCAGCAGCTACCAGTACCAGACGCAGGAACAAGAATATATACAACTTCTGGAAAAAAAGTATTGCCTCTTTCGTACTATCATCAACTTGAAAAATCAGCTAAACAAACTACTTGAGTTTTGTTTATGCTGTGTGGTCCAAACTGATATTACTCATCTCGGAGTCCGGACATACTTTATGCGTAGACTAATCAAAAAACTGTCCCAAAAGAAGCTAGTTATCCTGTCTGGGATGAATGTGACACCCTTGTCGAGCAAAATATAATTATTTTTTTAAATAATCAACTCAAACGCGCTCCTGTTTTAAGGGAGGTCTTCTAAATCGCGATGGTGTTTACATTAATTAGTATTTGCTACTTGAGGTCGTCGCCTTATTCCATAAACATTGCCAGTCAAAGGTTAAAGAGACAACCTCGATGTTTACAAAACAATGAATGTCGCGACACCCAAACAACAACACTTGACAGTGTCGTCGTGTCATCAGTCGTCCTTTTTTTGTCGTCGTCGTCGTCACTAACCACATAGGGTGCCACATGCCACTTGACGGAAACACCACTACTGCATTGCTTCCATACACTTGCTACAGTTTGGCGAGAGTTATCATTACCTTGACGCAGGCGACACATCTTTTTCAGTTTTGAGGAAGTTTCTTCATGCAGGAAGGATATGAAAGTCTGTGGCAACATATGTTGCGAATCCTTGGCAACATGGATCCTCGATCTTTGGTTCTTGTGTGTGGTCTTTTTTAAGTGGCTGTGGGAATAATTTGACTAGACTCGATTATGCCAAAATTTATTTACTTTTGACTCCTTTCAAGTACTATTTGACAATAGAAAAAAAAGTCCTTAAAAGTGCCAAATTATTGATAAACTATGTCTAGACTGATGGGATTTTGTTGTTTTTTGTGACATAATCCGGGTCATAAAATCTTGTTAGGATGGTCTCGAGGCAAAAATATTGCGCCAATTCTAAGTGGCCATATATATCCAATAAAGTGGATTTCCATTTTTCCATTATATTGGCAATCAGAAATCCTACAAATTAGACCAAATCACTTTGGGAATGGAAGAAATAATTATTATTCATTATTCAATTTGCCCCGCGCTGTTGTAAAACACAGAGAAGAAAACTTATATATGCAGATGCAAAAGATGGGCAATTAAAAACCATAAATGTTAAGATTAATTGCATTGATTGTGAACAATTACAATTACACTGCGCTGATGGAGCTGGAGGGATGAGAGATCTCTGCAATTTTGATTTTCGATAAATCTAATTTATTTATAATTATTGCAGAAGAGGATGCATTTTCCCATCAGCAGTATTTTTTTTTGTTTTTGCAAAGATTTTAAAACGAAGGCGGTCTGTTTAGATTCGATTGTTGTGTTTTTTTTTCTAATTAATATTATTTGATTCTTTAAAACAGGTCAAGGTTAAGTGGAAACGTTGAGGTAGGATCAAAATAGTGAAGTGGTTTTTAAGTAAATATTAAGTGGAATTCTTAATTGAAGGAAATTTTAATAATAAATTAATTGAGTTTGTTTTGGTTTCTATTCTTTTCAAACACACAGAATAAGAATAAAATGATATGCAGTTAAAACTAAGAAAACATTCTAATTCCTCACGTGAGTTTCGAAAATTAAATAAAAAATTGAATATACTTTGATTTCTATAAAAAAAAAACTTTTTGACTAGTGAATTCCAACAGGGAAGAAAAAATCGAATGCCTTATTCGAATTCACTAGTCAAAAAGTTTTTTTTTATAGAAATCAAAGTATATTTTTCGAAGGGTTTTTTGTGCGTTGAGCTCGAATCCGAAGTCAGAAAAATTCTATCACATGACGTTTTTGAGATATTACCATGCAAAACATCACAAAAATAGTGTTTTGGACGTTCAAAATTCAATATCTCAAAAACTTTTCACGTTAGAGCTATTCTAATGCTAGAATTAAATAAAGAAGGTCAAAGGCCATTCGAAAAGTATAATTTAATTTCTATGGAAAATTATTTCTCGCCAATATTACTGTCATTTACGGAAAAATCGATCTTAAAAATCGTTTTTTTGTTTTTTTCAATTTTTCTCAATATTTTCTAAAACAAAAGTATAGTTTTTCCAAACAATCTTAAATAATAGGTTTTAATCTAAATAATTTCATTTCAAACTTTTCAAAAATCAAAAATTTTTTCGGTAACTTTTTTGATTGTAAAATAGGCTATTTTTTCAAATTAAATTCGTCAAAAATCCAAAAATTCACTTTTTGCTCAAAAAACATTTTTAATAGATAGAAAACATAACAAAGTAGTTTTTAACCAAGTTTTGTTAAAATTCAACCATTGTTGTAAAAGATAAAAATAAAAAATCAAAAAATCGTATTTTTGCATTTTTTGCAATATTTTTGAGGTTATAGAAAAAAATTGTTTGAGTAAAAGTTGTAGACATTTATACTACCTACAACTTTTGCATTTGAGTTTTTTCGATAGGACGTCTAGTTTTGACAGAAGTCGTAAAAAACCATGATTTTTGACACCCACCCCACTTTTTCGCCCACCCACCCCCTTTCCCCCAATTTTTTTGTGGGCAATTTATTTTTCCCCTTTCATATACCATTTTTCCTAAATTTTTCCACCACCTTTATGCTGCTAATAATTTGTTCAACTTTTGCCCTCTGAAAACCGGATTGGCACTGGTCTAGTAGTCGGAATGCTAACTCCAGATAATTATCTGGAGTTTACTTTTGTCTCGTTAAAAACAGTAGTGCCAAGGTATCTTTGTGTTATCGATAATACATAATTTATACAGAAATATCAAAAGAGACGTTTTTTGTATTTTCTCTATGTGGCCGAAATATACCCACACCGCGCCGCAACTAATGTGTTTATGACCTTTTGGTTAATGGTCTTGAAATGTAGCTTAAGAATGTACAAAAGTTTTTTGGTTTTTCAAAAAATTTGTTTATTTCCAGTGCAAAATTTTCAACTAAAAAAAAAGCTCAGAAAACGAGGTTTGAAAATCACTCTCAATAGAAAAAAAAAAATGAACAATTGTTCGACATGGTTGTATTGAAGTTATAATATTCCGAGATCTGCGCGATGAACTTTTGAAATAAAGGTTTCTTAAGAATTGTGATAAGATTACGGAACGAATATAAACAAAAAATTAGGTACCAAAGTTTTGTCGAAAATTTAGAAAAAAAATTAAAAAAAGTTTCCACGTTTGATTAAAAAAAAATCGAAAAAAAAATCAGTATAGCTACCTTCAAACTCTTATAACATGAGAACGAAGCAACTTAAATTAATGTTAATGGCCTTAAAGCTTAAAATGAAGCTAAGATTATACAAATTGTTTATGGTTTTTTCAATAAAAAAATTTGTAGACCCTTATACCAACGTACGAAACATACTTAAAATACTAAACATACCAAACGTATCAAATACATGAAAAATACGAAACGTACGTAAAATACGAAGCATGCGAATGTAACGAAAGTAACGAAAGTAACGAAAGTAACGAAACATACGAAATATACGAAAAATGCGAAACATACGAAAGTAACGAGTAACGATATTATTGATGCGGGTACTAGTATCAAAAGTAACGTATATACATGCGGGTACTCGTTTTGTCGTAACTTCTACAGCCCTGATGATTTTTATGTTTTTTGGCAACAATTTCCCAAAATTTCCCACTTAATAAGAGAAAACTGAAGGTATAAATATTGGGTTCTTTTTCTTTTTATTTCACATACCTAAAGAAGTTAAATGTCACTTTAATATCTTCTAAGCCCAATAAGTTATAGTCTAAGAGCCAGCGACATAAAGTTTGCAGGTAATTGCTTAGTATTCAGTCATATGAAATATGTTTAAGGACATCCCCAGGCATGTTACTGCAAAAAAAAAGTCTAGTCAGCCGTGGCAAAAACGGTCTGCCAAGCACTTGAATGTGACAAAAAAATTTAAATTAAGAACTCGACCTTAAATCAAAAAAAAAAAAATATTTAAAGAGAACGGCAACACTAACAAAATTAAACGATACCTTTTTTTAAAGGTAAAAAGTTATACTACTTTCTGGTTTTTGTATAAATGTTTTTTGATGAATAGTTTTTGAAACAAAAAATTTCAAACACAAAATTTTGAAACAAAATTCAAAAAAAGTTCAAACTGTTTTTATTCCAAAAAATCTACCCAAAAAAGTACTAATTTTTTTCCAATTCTTATTTCACTTATATATTTTGAGTCAAACACCGAAAACTAGAAGTCAAAATCTCTTTTACTTTTTGAGAAAACTAAAAATATCGAAAACTGTGTTTTTTTGTTCGGGATCAGTATTCTCAGGGATTTTTTCTGAATTGTTTTTTTGACTTTTGGCTTTTTTTTTAGCACAGACCATTCCATTTTAAGGGAAAGAAAGTCACAAGTACACTTGTCATTCCACAATGTAAATATTTTGTACCCTAATCCAAAATAATGCTTGGAAGACCGTTTTTGCTACGGCTGACTAGACTTTTTTTTTTCAGTAACATGCCTGGGGATGTCCTTAAACATATTTCATATGACTGAATACTAAGCAATTACCTGCAAACTTTAGGTCGCTGGCTCTCGGTCTATTAGCTGAATGTAGTCAAACCTATAGAAAATGCAATAGTATTGCATTGTAGAATCTTTCTAAAAATAATAATAATTTTATCAGAAAAACTTTTCCCACTTTATTAAAAAAAAAACAAACAAAAATGGAAAATTTTGGTTTTTGAACATTTCCAATCATTAAGTTATTATACGATATGAAATAACATATTTAGTACTAAAATCCTTAATACTAAAAAAAAAAAAAGAATGTAGCTTTCACAGGCTCTTTGTTTTTACTAAGATACGCCTATCGAAAATCACTAAAAAATCACGAATTTTTTTTCTTCCTTTAATTTTTTTGGGCTGGTATTTCTTTAATATATAATAATTATAATATATTTCAATAAGAACACTTGAAGCTGTTGGCAAATCTGAATAACATTTGACCCATAAAAAACTTTCCAAAATTTTTGATATTCTCATTACAAATAGGTCCCTTAATTTAAATGAAGGGAAACCGAAATTAAAAATCAAATGAAATTGTTTTCATGGTTTTGTTCGATATTTTCTTTGTTGTTCTGAATTTCAGTAATATCAGTAATTATTATGACTACTCAGAAAAAAATAGCACTGTGCTACAAAATAAAAAAAAAAAATACACCCGAGAAATTACATAGTGGAGGCTGTTCGTATGGTCGAATAATGCATACAAATATTTTTGTTATATTTTTGGAACCCTCCATTTTGTTTTTATGTATTTACAAAAAACCATTTTTACAGACCTTACGATGTAATATATGTTTTTTATATGTTTTTGGAAAGAGGATTTCCAGACCTTTTGAATGATGTACATAAGTCTATTGTTTAAACAAATTAAGTGTAGGTTTTTATCCCATAAATCTTGAAAAAGTAATTTTTTTTTCACAATTTTTCCAACTTTACCTAATTTTTTTTGCAAAATAAAACAAACAAAAAAATAAAGTAAGGTTAAATTCTGAAAGAATATACATTTAGGCACAAATTGGCGTATTTTTTTTATTGAATTTGACCAACTGCGGAATCTATGCTACTTTTTCGTAAATAGAAAATGTGGCTTTTCATGATGTGAATTGCAAGGTGCACAATAGGGTGTTCGTTATTTTAAAATAATTAGAATTTCTATGCTCCTAGGATCTTATATGGTTGAAAATAAACTAAAAAAAATATTCCCCAAGTTTCAAGCCTCTAACTTAATTCTAACTCGTGCCGCCAAGCGGTTGAAGTTTCTTATGGGAATACCATGGGGTTTCTTGGACCTTGTTCGATCAATTTTAAATTCCAGCCAAACCATTCTTTCAAAAAATTTAATAAATTAACATTTAAGCAAGCTTCGTTACACACTATTCGGTTAAAAAAAAACTTGAGTGAAAATGCATCTTTTCTTTACTTTTGGAACCACAAATCGCAGGTAACATGAGTTACCAAAATAATGTAACGTGAGTTACCTAAATATTTTAAAATTTTTCCTCGAAATATTGAAAAAATGTTTGGTTTTGTCACTCATATTAAAAGCTTGTAATTTTGTATGTATGGAATCTACATTGAAAACAAATTGAGATTCTTAATTTCACATAAAAACTTCATACTGTCGGACTCTTAAAATTCGTGTCCGATTTTTGTAACGTGAGTTACCATCAAACTTTTATTTTTCCCAAGCAAATGTTAAAAATAAAGACAATTTTTTTAGTTAATTATGATAATAATAGTTATGCTCCATTCATGGATAGTAATTTCGTATCAATTTACATTAAAATTGAAAAAAAAAAAAATATTTATGTGTTGGAAATTTTTGTGAATGTAACGTGAGTTACCATGGAATTGCCCAGCCTCATTTGATTAGACGTTAGACGTAAAATAACTTCTAAGTGCCAATTAGTTGACTAAATGTAGTCAAAAACTCACAAAATGCAATAGTATCTGCAGAATTTTTGTTGTCCATAAAATTCTAATAAAAATCATATTTTTTTTAATAATAATGTAGGTGTTTTATTTCAATAAGAACATACTCGTAGTAATACTAAGAAGACATTTGATGCATATATTATTTGTGAGGCACCAATCGAAAGTTGCAGCTCATCTGCTCTTTATACAAGGAAGTGTTTTCGTAAAACCGGCTGATACTGGGTACGGACAACTTGTTTGGTTTTTGGAACGAAACTCAACAACGCCAATTTTTTAAGGAAATTCAAAGATGGATGGGGCTTCGTGATACTGCTTTCTATTATGTTGGATGAAATTTAACTCTTGCTTGATTTGTTTCAAACTTTTCTCTGAATTGTGTGTTACTTCATTTTTTTTCCGAATATGTGATTTTGATGCAATCTGTACATCATTGATATAAAAAACTTTTCATAGAAAATATAATGAAGCCTATTTTTTAACCCGTAATGACTTATTAACATAAATGATTACACCGGCACACAAAAAAAAAGTGTCATGAACCAGAAACCAGACCTATCTTTCTATATGTTTTTGGGCACGCTGAATCCGAATTTGAAGTCCGTTTGGCCCCATCACCCTCCAGTTTTGAGCTGTGAGTGCATTTTGTTTGAATTTTTATGACTTTTTTGGAGTTTTTTGCATTTTTCTCAAAACTGAAGGGTCACCGGGCAAAACGGACTTGAAAATCGGATTCAGCGGTCCCAAAAACATACAGAAAGATAGGTCTGCTTCCTGGTACATGAAACTTTTTTTTTTGTGTGCCGGGTATGACAGCGACATGTCGCGACAGTGCTAGCACACAAAAAAAAAAGTTGTATGAACCAGAAACCAGACCTATCTTTCTATATGTTTTTGGGACCGCTGAATCCGAATTTCAAGTCCGTTTTGCCCGGTCACCCTCCAGTTTTGAGAAAAGTGTAAAAAAGACCCCAAAAACTACCTTTTTTTGAGTTTTTTTGCATATTACTCAAAACTGGAGGGTGACAGGGCCAAACGGACTTGAAATTCGGATTCAGCGGTCCCAAAAACATATAGAAAGATAGGTCTGGTTTGTGGTTCATGACCCTTTTTTTTTTGTGTGCCGGTGTTATGAACTTCAATCGGTAAAAGAATTTTTACTTCTACACGTTAAGGCGATTTGTAACAATACCTTTTATAATGGTCCTATCTGATTTTACAGCATAAAATAAACAAAATTTTAAATTTTCCATGATTAATTTTTCTCAAAACAAGGAAACAAACATTATTTTGGAATTTCTGTCATTTTATTTTTAAAAGAGCGAAAAAGAACTATAGTACCTATCCAAAATTTTTGATATATTATATATGGTGGCGTAGCCCACCTAAATTTTTTTGAAAAAGGATCAGTATTCATAGTATTTCGTTTAAATTTACTAAACCACTTGGCGATCTTTGTTAAGCCTTCTATCCAAACAATGTTTGCAAACAAGAAATAAACATACGAACAAGATTCTGTTTCAAAAAACCAGCATGGCTATTAAAAGTATACGATTCCATATCAGAAATATTGAGAGATCAAAAATATATAAGTTTGTTTTTGAAAATAAATTATAACTATTTTGCAACTATTTTTGTACAGTTAAAAATATTTATTTGTTATTTTTAAATGCTTTTAAACTGAAAAAAACTTCGTTTAAAAAGTTGTCAAAAATTAGGTAATTTTTGTTGCAGGAAAATTAATTTTGTAACGCTATCATTTTTTTATTATATGTAGTAAAAAGTGCACTTCCAAAAACTTATGGAGAAATTAAAAACAAAATTTTAGGTTCAAACCACAATTTTTTTTTATTTAAGTGCTTAAGACCGTTAAATTATGCGGGGTTCGGTCTTGTTTTGACATTATCTTAAAAAAAAAAGAAAATCGAGCTACAAAAGTGGTATTTGCTCGTTTTCTTGAAAAGTCTTTACATCGATCGGATGGAATTATACAAGTTTCAAAACAAATTACACTCAACAGGAAGAAGTGGTTGAGTCTTTTGGCCTTTTTGTGTAAGAGAAAAGAGATCACCCAATTATAATTGGTATATAAATAAATTGTTAAATAAATTGTTTATCGCGTTTCAGTTTAACTTCGGCGGGGTAACTTTTGAACGATGTATCTTGGTCAACATATTGTTAAGATTCTGAGTTCTATGCAATATAATATGAATTTGTTATACGTCATTTTCTTGAAATTTTGAAATGCGGATTTGCGATCAATGATTCAAAGAAACAATTTGGAATCTGAAATGCAGTTTTTGCAATTTTTAAGAGAACTTTATATCCTTTTTTTTCAATTTCCTCCAGCAACATAAATTATTTTCTTTTTGATTTCGACGCTCTTATCTCGGAATTTTTTAAGAAATTATGTAACTTTTGTTTTCCTTCAATTTATTTTCCTTTCCTTCATATTATTAACTGCCTAACTTGTTCTGTGATTTACGAAAAGTAATCCGGGATTATCCACTTTCGCTCTCCTGCTTCCGAAATAAATGAAAAAATAACTTTGTGGGCATTTTAGAGCCAACTAAATCTAAGAAGAAAGCCAACTAAATCTATGAATAAAGCCTGTGGAAGTAATTTTTGAATTTTTTTCCGTAACAATACCTAAACCTTGTAGTTTATGATGATGTTGATTTCTCCATCCATTTGGGTTAAAATTATCACAATTTAAATCAAAAACATAAACCAACTTTTGTTTAATTTTAAATTAAATTTTTATTTAAACCAATTGAAAAACATACATTTTTCACTTTTACACACTTAAAGCTTATTTTTTTTTTACGTACAATTTTGGTATACTAGTCCTTGACATTAGGAACAACTTTTTTTTTTTTCTACATATTTACAATCACATGCAACACTTAATTCTTCTTCTAATCAATTTCTAAATTTTCACAATCTTCTTCTTCCATTGTTTCACTATCACCGCTACTTTCCGTTGCACGTGATGCCGCTATTGCAGTCGTCGTTATATTTGCACCTGCTGATGATATCCGTGCAATAAAATTTGGTGAAGTAGACTCTCCAACAACATCTAATCTTCTTGGTGTGTGATCATCACAAGATGAAGATTGCATCGGGCTCGAAGACTCTCGACTATGAGCTGGAGATGAATCTGTATAACGAAGACCATCATCACTTTTGGAGAAATTTACTGGAACACCTTTGAGATGTGATAGGAAATTCTGATGATTGGCGGTTGTACTCGCTCCACTTGGCGGTGGAATGGCAGTGGGAATTTTTGTTTGATAGAAATATGGGAATGGAACTTGTGGTAAAGGTACTCCAACTCCATAAGCCATTTGGATCTGGAAGAGAAAGAAAAGTGTTATTAGAAAACTGGGAGTTTTTATCAGGAGGTTTGAAGACTTACCTGATGGCGATAAATATTCAGAAGAGCTGGATCAAGTCCCCCAGAATACGGCCCCTGAGGGAACATATGAGCATACGGACTATCATCCCTCACCAAAACTTGAACCGGAACTCTCTTGGTAGCATTCAGCAGAGCTGCTTCATGTTGCTGAATCTGTTTCCTCTTTGTCTTATAGCGACGGTTTTGAAACCAAATCTTAACCTGAGTCTCTGTCAACCTCAAATTCTTGGCCATTTCTGAACGTTCCGGACCCGAAAGGTATCTCTGCTGGGCAAATCTGCGCTCCAATTCGAATACCTGTGCGTGACTAAAAGCGGCACGCGACCTCTTCTTTCGGCTATTACCACTCATAGTGTCATCATGCAGGTGCGATTGTCCCGTTTGATATAATGGCGGTGGCGAATCACAATCTAAGGAACAATAAGAGAACAAAAGAGGTTAAATTTCAGCACTTAACGGCGGTAACACAAAAGATGAAAATGGTATCAGTCAGTGTCAAGAAATTATTGCTCACCTGAGTCATTACTTGTGCACCGTCGCATGTCAATAGCATGCATTCTGTTGCCACTTCCGCCCTCCGACGAAGATGGTGGTGAGTGAAAAAGTTTCATATGTACCGCTGCCGCGGACCGGCTGAGATATCCTTCCCCGCGATTATTATTATTGTAGTACTGAAAATAGTCCGAAGGGTGCAAGTTATCCCCGTTATCACAGGTTGGACTTGGATTCGAGGCAGTTTCTGGCGTATGCCTAGCGTTCAATTTGTAAATACTCATTTCGTGATGTCCACCGGACAACATTGTCGGACCAGATTCGAGTGATTTTCGTCGCGAAATGTGTGGCGTAATTGTGGTATTGTTGCGGGTAAGAATGTCGTTTATTGAAAAAGGTGTCGAAAGATTTTTATTACAACTTAACGTATCCATAGTTTATCTCCGAGAGAGCGAGAGAAGATTATAATCCAAAAACTAAAAAATCCGTCTGACGTGTTTCGAAGTTAGCAACCGAATGAATACTTTAGCGTGGCCGCAAGTCCTCAAATAGTCCTCCTCGATCGGTCCACAATGAGTATGGTACTGACTTGCTGGCACTGAGTATTAGCGAGAGTACCAAATCCACCCTCTCTAAGTACCCATATAATCGAGAGTTCTATTTTTAAACCCCCCGAGACGTTATGCGATTGTATTGGTGATGAGTTTCTCAGGAGAAGTAGTGTATTGGTTTGTGGCTGGCAACTTAAGCATCGGGAAAGTGCCTGTGATTTACGATGGGTCGTGTCGATGGGTGGTGGCTGTGTTGTCTCTTTTTTTCGTTAGACGATGAATTCCTCTCAACACAGCTCAGGGGTGAGTTTTTTTTCTTCTTCTACTTTTTTTTGTTTATTTTTAAAAAAGTATCTGTGTGAAGAAGAAAATCTTCTTAGAAAGTATTTGAGAGATAGTAAAAGTGGTTTCTCATTGGCTGTCGCCTGTGGCAATTCTTCGTTTCCCATTGGAAGATTTTCTAAGGAGTAGATTTGTTGTGTGTGCGAGATGTGACTGTCATCAGTTTATTCTTGGTCTATATTTTCAAAAAAAAAAAAAAACATTAATATGATAATGGGGATGATTTGGATCAATTGATTTTTTTCATCAAAGTCGTTGAAGGTGATTAGTGGTTAATAATTATTATTATATTGTTGTGTAGACTATAAATATGGAAGGGGTGGTGTCATGGGAAATCTACACCTTAGGCGATAGTCCTATTTAAGTTTTATTCTTTTTTGAAGTTCATTGAATTGGATTTTTATATGTTTTATTGAATGAAGTTTATTGTGTGAAGAGGGTTGATTAATTTGATTGAATAACTTGCCACACTTATAATATTGTGTGTGTCATATTATGAGTTGGTGGCACTTACATTTGAATGAGTTTGAATAAGGAAAGTTTAATTAATAAGCGGTTTAAGGACGAACGGATATGATACACACGCGTTGTAAGGAATTTGTGTATTGATCAGAAATTAGCAGATTTTTGATGGTGTGAACAATATAATTGACATACAGTGATACCGTGTCACACGAAACGATTTCATCATTGTTTTGAATGGGTGGAGGATTTTCGGAAAATTGTTACAAAGGTTTTTTTTTGTAGGTCAGGAAGTTAAAAAAAGTAATGAAACTGTGTGCAAACAATAAAGTTGTGTTCCATTGTTGACCAAAAAAAAAATTTCGGTTGTTGGAGGCTGAGAAATTTATTTGCTGTATAGATAGGAAAAAGGTTATGTTCAGGGATATATGTATCTCTGGCAGAAATACGCTTTAGATATAGAAAAGGTTATCGATTTGAAATCGTGGATGATTGAACTACTTATAGTAGACTAACTAAAGCAAATTATTAGGGAACCCGGCCGAACAGCTCTGATTTTGACGATTTTTTTTTCAAGCGTGAATAAAAATACTTTAAAGGATATAGATTAAAAATTGCCGATGTTACCGTATTGTATTTTTTTTTAATTAAAATTAAATTTTTATGATCCTGAACTTTGCAGACAATTTGTCTGCTGAGGTTTGGACAGCCACCAAAGTCGCAAAACTGGTCTGATTTTGAAAAATTAAACGGCATTCGCTTCGTTAAATAAAAATCTAGGGGCGATATTTTTTAGTTTTTTTTTATTTGTCTTAACAAAAAAGTTATGGCCAAAAAACGAAAAAAACACCAAAAAATTAATTAGAACAAAACCATTTATTTGCTTAAATTTCATAAAACAAATGAAAGCAAAAGATTCTCTAGGTAATTTAATGAAAAAAAGTATAAGGGAGTAAGGGACAATCTTCCATCGTTTAAGCGATAAATGCAATTTTCTCACAATATGACTTCAAAACAACGGCAACACCTACAATATTTTAAAATACATTTTTAAAAAGCCAGAAGCTCATTCTTATCTTTTAAATTAAAATTGACCAAATTTAATTAAGAGTTTTTGAAAAAATGGTCCTCAAACTCAGAATTAAAAAAAAAATGTTATTAAAAAAATTTAAAATGAGTTTTTTCTAAACTTTTTCTAATAAAATATAAATTTATTTTAAAAAAAATTTTGGCCATAAATATTATCAGTTGAATTCCAAAGCAGAAAAGGTAATATATATCACACATTTGAAAAGAAAATTAAAAACTACTTCAATTTCCATGCGATTTTTTGATAAAAACTGAATTTTTGCATTGAAATAATTAATTTTCTCAAAGACTTTGGTAAATAAGAACTTTAATTGTTGCTATTTAATTTTCGACAATAAGGGCTATTAAATAAATAAAAAATAACTTTATATTTAAATGTTAAACTTAAAAAAAAAATAAGTTAATTTTTTTTTTCAAAACTTCTATAAAAAAAAGTTCTTCGAAAATGAAATACTTTTAAATTTTTTTCATAAACCGTCATACATATTGACATTTCCTTTGATAATTTCAAATCATAATAAATGTGACCTAAAAAATTTGAAAAATAAATGCATTTTATATTACGAAAAAGTTTTAAAAACGACATGTTAAAATTTTTTCAATATTTTTTTTTCAAAAATCTGAGTTCAGTTATGTTATTCTATGGCAAAGTAATTTTACTCCAAAAGTACTCAATATCCAATGTTTATATTGAAATAGCTATCTCAAAATATGAACCATTCAGATATATTTAATGAAAAATTTCTATATTAAATTTAATGAAAATCGGCTTCGGCTTGGAATTAAATCAGTAACAAACTCATATCACAAAAGTTAGTTTGCAGTTAAAAAAAAAAAAAAAATGGAATTCATAACAGTTACATATGTGTAAAACTCATCGATTGGATATTACTGAACTTAATTACTACTTTACTGCGTGAAGGCAATGAGTTCACCAAATATGGAGCACGTCTTGCATTATTTTGGACCATTCATTCTTCAGAACAAGTTTTATTTGACTCCTCATTTCATGTTTTCTTAATTTTTCAGTCAGGGATGTAAATTCGATCTTGTTCAAGTGTTGGCGTTTTGAGGTGGATTTGTCCCTCAAGAATCTTTCTGAAAAAACTTTCATGTCTATTAATAATTATTGTTTTCTTGCCTTAAAAAAATTATATTAGTGCTAGGCCAGGATAATACAGTGATTCAGAAATTTCATGCATCGAGTTCTTAGCGATATAATGAACGAATAACGAAGCGTTTTCAAAACCAAGAAAAAATTTGACTTTTCTTAGCCACAAATTGTATATGAAATGATCTTCCTATATTTAAAAAAAACTCTTATAATGAAGAAAATTATTCGAAATTCTCATTTTTTAAAGAATTTATGTTCGAAATATCTCAAAAACGAAAAAACTGAATCAAGTTTCAAAACTTGAAACCAAAATAGAATATAATCTTTGTTTGTGTGTCCTTTCAGCTATAGAAAAAGGTTAAAAAATTATCAAGACGAAATTATTTCTAGGTCCTTCAAGATGACAATCCTTATCGTTATAATAGCTGTGTTTTATTTTCCTCGAGATCCAGATCAGATCATTGTTTTTATTAGCTTTACAACAAAAGCAGGATTTTTTTTTGTTATTGTTTCGAAAATAAATACAATGATCTGGGGTCAAACTAAGGCATAGGTATTATGTATAGATTAGACTGATTCAAAAAAATTTTTTTTTTTTGTTCAAAGTATTGTTGAAAATATTGTTGGAAATGACGAAAAAAAAAATACTGTAAAAGTTTCAGCCCTTAATGTTAACATTTAGTACCTCCGCATCGCAAATTTCTATTTCCCATACGATTTGTATGGGAAGGATTGTGTATTTGTGTTAAGAATTTTTTATCTTTTTACTGGTTCATCCAAAAGGCTTGACAAAATCATTTTCTTTTATAAAATTGTCCGCTCTACAAAAAAGCTCTTAGTAATTTTTTTGATTTACCCCCGCGTTTCGAAGTTATTCAACTTTAAAATATAAAAAGTAGTTTTTTCTCATTTTTTTCCGATATTTGAGGAAATTATTAGATTTTTCAAAAAATTTGGCAAAATTTTGAAATATTTGTATTCTATGTTGTGTTTTGGTTTCACAGATAATTTTATATAACTCTCAAACCCCTAATACTATCATATTAGATTTCTTCAATAAATTCGAATTATTCATTTTTTCAACTAAAAATTACACTGTGTTCGAAAATGGAACTTTTTTTTTCCGACAGAGGGCTCTCATGTCTACTAAAGATAATTCGAGTATGCTGAACACGATGGCGTACTCAGTTTTTCTGGATTAGGTCAAATAAGAAAGATTTTTGCGTTTGAAATTTTGTTTGCACATGCCAAAAATGAGGGTATAAAACACCATATATTTTCCAATTTTTAATTTTTTATCGATGTAAAATGACGGAAAATCTATTTTTTGAGAAGTATTATTCGTAAAAGAAGTTATCCAAAATAAATCTGTCAAATGACATTTGAGATCATTATTTTATGGCAAAAAAACGTCGATTTTTCTTAAATTTTTCTTGTATTTTTCGTTTTACTTAAATTAAAATGCAGCACTCGGTGGCAACGATTTGATCTTGTGTTTCGGGATAGAATATGGCTTTGTTTACAAATACGAATAGGTAGAACCTACCTACCTACCTACAATATTGGTTAAGCTTAACAGTGAATAAGTAGCAGTAAAACCATATTTTTTTGTCAAATTTTTAGTTTATAAAATAAAAAAATTACAAAATGTTCAAATGCAATACATATGTATAGGAAGTGGGGGGCAAAATCGTTTTCTTACTATGTTGTATGACAAAAAAAAATAAAACTGGCAAAACTTGCAATATGAAAAAAGGGGCTTTTGGTACGATCGGCAATGTCTGAAAGTATGAGCAAGTTTTTTTGAAACTCCGAAAACAGTTACGGCAACGTTTGTGATTTTTCAACAAATCATTACAGTTTATTTTAAAAGTAAGTTGCACTTTTAACAGTGAGATAGTTAAAGTTTTTAACTTATTCTTTTTTATAATGAAAGTTGGATATTCAAGAGTATTTTTTTGTGAAAAAGTGAATCCCAAAGAATCCCTTAAGAAAAAAAAAAATAGTTTTTGAACTTAAAAAAAAACTTAAATACAAATATTGATACCATGCCTGATTTTGTAATTAAATATCTACATCTACATATGTATAACATTCCAGAGTACTAACACATAAAACGTGTGTACAAAAAAATTTTTGAGTTTTCGTATAAATTTGTACCTTTATAGTTAAAAAAATTTAAGAAAAAGTGAAAACAAGTCGACGTTTTTTGCCATAAAATAATGATTTAAAATGTCATTCGACAGATTTTTTTTCAAATAACTTCTTTTACGTATAATCCTTCCAAAAAATAGATTTTCCATCATTTTACGTCGATACAAAATCAAAAATTCGAAAATATATGGTGTTTTATACCCTCATTTTTGGCATGTGCAAACAAAATTTCAAACGCAAAAATCTTTCTTATTTGACCTAATCCAGAAAAACTGAGTACGCCATCGTGTTCAGCATACTCGAATTATCTTCAGTAGACATGAGAGCCCTCTGTCGGTTTTTTGAACTATCACAGTGTTATTGTAGTCAATTTTTCGCGTCCGTTTTTTTTTTTAATTTTATAAATGCAATTTTGTAGAGCTTTCAATTTTATACAAGAAAATGATTAAATCTAGCCTTTTTGATGAACCATTAAAAAGATAAAAAATTTTAAACACAAATACACAATCTTTCCCATACAAATCGTATGGGAAATAGAAATTTGCGATGCAGCGGTACTAAATGTTAACATTAAGGGCTGAAACTTTTACAGTATTTTTTTTTCGTCATTTCCAACAATATTTTCAACAATGCTTTGAACAAAAAAAATTTTTTTTTTGAATTAGTCTAATGTAGATACGTTAACGTTCTGACGCTTTATGTCTCTTTCTTTTTCTTCTGATTAAATAGGGAGAGCAATAGTGAAAACTTTATCGTATGATCGTAATCGCAGGTATGCCGTAATTTGACATCTGAAATATAATACAGCTAATAATATAATTTTTTTATATTCAGAAATAAAGTATTTCTCAATAATAAAATCTTTGCTTTGGTGCAATTTTCATTTATGAAACATAACACAGTGTCTCCCAACTATATGAGTGGTTTAATGATCAGTCAGCATAAACAAATGATATTTTTAGAACTGTAGAGTTGCCAGTACAAACAAGAGCAATTTTCGAACTTTTTAAATGAATTTCGGCTGAAAAAAAAAACCGGAAACCTTACATGCATTTTTAGCAGCATTAATTTTCAAAAACTTAAAAATCGTTTTATTACTCAAAGCATTGAAAAAAATTTTTGGATGCTATTTTAGAATGGGTATCTATTAAACAAAACCTTAAACCATATTTAGAAAAAAAATCATTAACTGGGTTTTTTACAGATTGTTTTTTATATTTTGCGACACCACCAATAACGCACTAGCTATAAATAAATATAACAACATTTTTAATTCTTAATAAAAAGATTTTATTGCCATAACCACCCAGTTCTATCCTTGTTGCTATAACTTCCAAGCAAACTGAGTGCTCACAATCCAAGTGTGTGTATTACAAAATAATACAAACACAGCTATTGTAAACATTCGAGGTACTCTGTTGTCTGCAGTGCTCATTTTTCCTGTCAGAATCCGTTTAATGGATTATCAAAATCCACTTCAAATGTTTGTCCATCGCATTATCTGACCACAATAAGTTTTCAATCTGGGTGGTAGAGTCAGAAACTTAATATCCCATCTATATGTGGAGGGCAAGTAGATATCAATTAACAAGTGGAAGTGATTCACAAGCCAAGAGTGATACATCATGAATCTTAAATGTAAGTTGTTTCTTGTTTGATATGTTAATGGGGGCTGAAAATATATAATTACAAACCGAACTTTGGCAGTTTTTGAGGTTTCTCATTTTGTTATTATTTACAGACTTATAAGATTTTATATATAAGAATTTATATTGGATTTAAATTTGCTTCAAAATAAGAATATTTTTTTGTGGAATGTTTCTGGAGCTCTCATATTTTAAATCAACATATTTTTTCTTGAGTGATGGAAGCAAATAAGTACATTTTTAAACTTAAGCTAAGCCATTATTAAGATCAAATTAAATTTCTGAATTAAATATGAATTTTGTGGCACCAACAAGTGGTTATAAAGGGTTTAAGATGTCTCGAGATACTAATATAATTATAACTAATTCTAAGAGGGAAAAGAAAAATTATTGACATAAAGAAAATGTAGAAAATGCCATAAGTGCCATATTCAGATTTTTTTTTAATACAAAAAGTCTTACTTGCTTTTGAAGAATTAGTTTTTCAGCTTAATTTTGTTCTAATTTTTAACGTCCTTTTTTGTAAGGTCCTTTGTCTTCTAAAACATTGTCTTTTAACTTAGAATAAGAAAAATATAAGAGTAATTTTTTGCGGCTTCGGAACTGGTTTTGATTTATGTAACTGTCTGTTCTGCAAATCAGATATTGCTATCCATTATGTGCACAACTAACGGAGACCGGTTTTTGAGGAGCAATTCCGAGTATACCAATTTTATAATATTAGTTAAGAATTAAGATTAAATTGTAGGTACACTTAAATCCACCCTTTTATTATTTATTATTTTACTAAAAAGTACGTATACGCCACAGTGAACAATTTTGTATTTTATTTTTTTTATTCAAAAAAAAAAAAAACTAAATAAGCTAAAATAAAACTTGAAATGCAAAAAAGCCCAAAATGTGAATTTGTATTGCTGTTTGTATCTGTATAATTTGTTATGTTATAACATTTTTTTTTTTTTGAAAAAGAGACATTTAATGGAAATGTAAAGTCTTACTTTTTTTTAATTAAAGAACACAGAAACACAACAAATTATCCAGGCAGTAGAGTGAACTTAGTTTTGACTAGCACAAAATATAATAGTATTTTTGGTGGGAAATAGCCTTAGACATACAAATCTCATTTGCCCACTTTGTTGAAAAAATTCAACTTTATTGCATTTTTATAGGCATAACTTCATCTAGGAAACTAATTGTTTTAATTGAATTGGAATGAGACTAAGACTATATGGAGGGCTAATATCTAAATCGTACCAAGTCACAAAAAATGAATTCGGAGATATAACGAGTTAAAGTAAATACGTTTCCATTAAATCTTATGGTGAATATTTTTTCGAACAAATGGCAATTTGAATCGAAATACTCTTGGATCAAACTAATGAAAAACCGAAATAGAGTCAAACCTTGCGCAGATTGGCACTATACTCTGTCCAACAAAAACTGTCAGTACAGGCTTTATGGGAGAGCTTTTTTCAAATCAGTGGGACCAAACGATTTTACAAAAGTACAAATGCCCCTGAAATACATAAGATAACCACAGACGTGCCATGGCATTGTTGTTGTAATTTCTTTATCAAGCACCGTCCTATGACCTATCTTTTTTTTTTTTTATAATGAGCGCGCACTAAAGGGTTTTTGGGTTCCCTTAATATGTATATATACACAGTACGAGCTTTAGGAAAGGAGGATGTAAAAGGAGATACCGATGCACATTGGTTTTAAAGTTCTGAACATTAAAATGGGAGGGAAAAACTGAGGCGGGTAATGCATTCCACATTCTAGTAGTACGACTAAAGAAAGAATCTCTGTATTTGACGGTACGTCCGAAGTTGGGCTCAAGTGTAAACTGATGGGCATTCCTTGAAGTACGAGTATTACGGTTGAATTGTTTAAGGGGATGAATGCAGCTAGCTATTTCATTAGAACATTTTTTAAAAATGTACCTATAAAATAAGGACAGGCATGATAAATTCCGGCGGTGCTCAAGAGGTGGGATTGTATCAGTAATGGACCTATTTCCTATCATTTTAAAAGCTCTATTTTGAATTCTATCCAAATAACTCAAGTGGGTCTTAGGAGCACCTGCCCAGATATGGGAATTATACTCGAGCTTTGGACGAATATATGCTAATATATTATATATCTGCCACACGATCGATGACAGCTGACAGACTGAAACTCATTCAACAAGGGTGGTATTAAAAATATTCACAATAAATGAGAGTTACCATTGGTAAACTTCCTTCATAAAATACTCCCTTTTTCTATTATTTTTGTGAAAGAGCTTTCAGGATTAATGCTTTTTTAAGCTTTTAAAACGAAAAAAAAGACGTAAGTGTTGTCGTGTGGTTGGTGGCTATCTGTTTTTCGTTTGTTTGGAAAACAATAAACAATAAATCTTTAAGCGGACGTGTTGCGTTGGGATGTTTTTGAAAATTAAATTGCAAAAAGTTACTTTATTACATCTGGGTGGTGTGGAAAAAGATAATTTTTTTTCTTTCTTTTGAAAATTTGTTATTGTGGAATTCTACTAACAAAGGGGTAATGCTGGTACTTTTTCGATCAAACTTGAAACATTTTTATGCAAAGTGCGGCATCGCTGTGAGAGCTTTTTGTTGTGATAGACTTATGCGTTAAACATGATGCAGAGTGAGATGCAAACGTATTATCTTATCTATACAGACAATTTTTGTTGGACAGATTACACGGTGCGACACTGAAAATACACCCGAGAAATAACATAGTGTAGGCTGTTCGTATGGTCGAATAATGCATCAAAATATTTTTGTTATATTTTTGGAACCCTCCATTTTTTTTTATTTACAAAAAACCATTTTTACAGACCTTACGATGTAATCTATCAATATTTCAGTCATTTTTCTAACAACTCTCAATATGTTATATGTTTTTGGAAAGAGGATAATACATACTACGCTTATTTGTGAATAAAAATGTATGTTTTTTTTAATTTTTTGACATTAAACGTGTAAAAAGCGATTTTTGAAAAGTCTGAAAAAATGACTTTTTTTACCAAGCTAAATCTCTAAAATTATAACAATTAAAAATCTGAAAAATGTTCACATGATAGCTACACTTATTAAATTTGAGTCTGTAAAGTTTTAAATTTTTTGAACGAATGGTTTGGCTGGAATTTAAAATTGATGGAACAAGGTCCAAGAAACCCCATGTTATTCCCATAAGAAACTTCAACAGGTTAGAATTAAGTTAGAGACTTGAAACTTGGGGAATATTTTTTTTTAGTTTATTTTTAACCATATAAGATCGTAGGAGCATAGAAATTCTTATTATTTTAAAATAACGAACACCCTATTGTGGACCTTGCAATTCACATCATGAAAAACCACATTTTCTATTTACGAAAAAATAGCATAGATTCCGCAGTTTTGGTCAAATTCAATAAAAAAAATACGCCAATTTGTGCCTAAATGTATATTATTTCAGAATATAACCTTACTTTATTTTTTTGTTTGTTTTATTTTGCAAAAAAAATTGGGTAAAGTTGAAAAAATTGTGAAAAAAATCACTTTTTCAAGATTTGTGGGATAAAAACCTACACTTAATTTGTTTAAACAATAGACTTCTATACATCATTCAAAAGGTCTGGAAATCTTCTTTCCAAAAACATATAACATATTGAGAGTTGTTAGAAAAATGACTGAAATATTGATAGATTACATCGTAAGGTCTGTAAAAATGGTTTTTTGTAAATAAAAAAAAAATGGAGGGTTCCAAAAATATAACAAAAATATTTGTATGCATTATTCGACCATACGAACAGCCTACACTATGTTATTTCTCGGGTGTATTTTTTTTTTTTTTTTTTTGTAGCACAGTGTTATAGATTTGGATTTTTAATTTTTTTTGTATTGGTCCGTTTCAGCTGTGAAGCCTCCATATGACTTCTCCAAGAACTTAAAGATCCCTTTGCTGATTTCCTCAGGTTAAAGTTTTTATTAAATACTTTTTGGCAAATTGTCATCGAAAAGATCCTTTGAGTGAAGAATAGATTTGTTAGATTTGTTGAATAGATATTTCTTTAAAGGATACCCATCTACAAAATTTAGATTTGTCATCTCCGCCTTAACATTATGTATACCAACTTAAAAAAAAAAAAAATGAGAACCGCCTTTTTATCCGATCTCATTTATTGATGAGGTCATACTTTGAATTGTTCTCAGATAAAAAAAAGTGAACCTGGCACCAGTTTTTATTTTTAGCCTTTTTAGTTTATACAATACAAAATTGTTCAAGCTTTATTATGCGAAAAAAAAATTTATTTTTCATTATTCTCATAAAAAATATGTTCGTTTTTGTGAAATAAATATGAAAATTCATACGAATGCAGCTATGCAACTTCTAAAATTATCTATATAGCGGAAAAAAAAATTATAGTTGGATTATAGCAAATTTGACTTAGCACATATTTAAACCATTTTATTTTCAAACCATTCAAAGTTTTATATTATACTGTACTAGGCACACAAATGGATTCATTCTTGTTCCAATAATTCATTATTCTAATATTAGAACCAGGTTCATGTACATGATAATTGTGAAAATGAATTGTTTACCTATTGTAAGTATTATTTTTTTTTTCATTCAATTTATATCCTCCATGGGGATTGTTTGTTTGTATATTTTCCGTAGTAAGAAGTTTAAGGAAAAAATAACAAACAAGTAGTTCATTAGAATCAATCCAATAAATGTTTTTCAATCCAAGAAGAAATAAAATGGAGTAAGTATTTTTCTTTTGGTCTTTTGGGCATATAAAAAATGACTCTTTTTTTATTAACTTTTATCAAAAAAAAAAAAAAATTAATATGATCTGACCTGGTATTTCTAACATCCAAAAAACCGTCCTTGAATAACAAAATAAAGTAGGTATTTAATTTATTTAAGACCTACTACCTTATATAACAATGCATCATTCAAATTGGTACTTTATATATACCGCTACCAGGACGTTGCGGATGTGGATTTTTTCTTCCACATTGGCTCTTTCTTTTGTCCGAAAAGAAAGATCTCGTTTAAAATTAAGTCTTTTGCATTTTTTCGTCGCAACTTCTTTGCATCCGCATCCGCATTAAAACCCACACTGATTATTGCGGATGCTAAGGCAGATGTCGAAATTCATGCGAGTGCAGTGCGAATACGAATAATCGCAACATCGCTAGTAAACTAGATGCTAAGAGCTTGACTTGGTAGTACATAAAATCAAGAAATAAAAAAAAAAAAATTGTTAAATTCATGAAACTTGGCAAAAAGTTTGCTTTTGGGATATAAAAAAAAGTTGGGTGGAAGGGTGTTTTTTCGCGGACAAGAGGGAGGAGCTGAAGGTCAAAAATATACTGAAAAGAATTGTTTGTTGAATATCATCATATGACACATGTTTTCAAGGTATTTTTTGATGCTGAATCTAATGACATAAAAATAAAGTCAATATGATTGCTCTAAGAAAAGTTATTTCCGATTAAAAACCAGAGTGCTTGTTTTTTGACCTCAACAGGTAAAATATAACCGAAACCCATGTGAAAAACATGCTACACTGATAAAATTTGGGATGAAGGTTTAAGATAAGACAGGGACAAAGGATTCATACAGTTTTTAAAAAATATTTTGGGTGAAAGGGTGTTTTTTTGATAGGTTAAGTTGTGTGTGAGAAAGGTATATCATAACAGCTAACTTATATTTTATTAATTTTTAAAACTTGGTGAAATAGTTTTGGTTGGTATAAGAATTAAGGATCTATAAGAAGTAAAAAATTATTTTGAGTGAAAGGGTGTTTTTTTTTTCAAGAAATGATGAAATTCGGAATTAGTACCACAAAAACTGGGAAAAAATTGTTACACCAATGAAAATTGGTAAAAATGTTTCATTTATAACAGAAACCAAGAACCCAAAAAGTCTATTCAAATATTTTAGGTTAAAGGGTGTTTTTTTGGGAAATAGGGAAAAATCAGCGATAAGTCCGATAAAATCAATGGTATAAATGGTACCCTTACGAAATTCATTAAATATGTTCTCTTTCCCATGGGAACTACGAATAATGTAAGTCTATAATTTTTTTTTATGTGAAAGGTTATTTTTTTTTAGAAGTAAAGAAAATATGGGTATATTTGAAAAGTGTGTAATACTAGAGTAATATTAGTGGTACCCTATTGAAATTTAGCAATTATGTTACTTTTAAGATAAGAAACAAGAATCTTAAGTGTCTATAAAATTACCATGGTTAACAGGGTGTTTTTTTGAGTGAAAACAAAAATGATGGGTCACCCTAATGAAATTTGGTAAAAACATTGATTTTGGGATAGAAAGCAAGAATAAACAGTTTTCATAAAAAAAAATTTGGTGAAAGGGTGTTTTTTTTTCGAAGAGACAGTAAAATCTGTAATTGGTCCCAAAAAGCCAATGATTCATTTTATTTATGGTTTTGATGACAAATTAAACATTTATAAATAAGTTCTTACACGTTTTACGCGAATCATTGGCTTTCAATGCAACTCAAGAGTGAAGTTTTTAAACTAACAACTTCGACTATTTTTTGAAGAAGTTTCAGTTAAATTTTTTAATAATCAATTATCGACTATATTGCCTTAGCCAATTCCTTAATCATATTGCCAGCTTCTAAATTAAAATGAACTTATCTAGTTTTTCTCATCTTCATAATTCAATTAACATTTAAAAACAATGTTAAGTCTCTATAAACAAAATTTCTATTAATAAAACGCATCACTTCCTACAACAAGTGCTCCTCAAACAAAGAACCCTTTCATTTTCAATATATTTTTACAAACAGACGTACAACGACTCTCATCTAAAACAACAACACGATGGGTGTATGTATAATTTACAAAACAAACATTACATCCTTCTAAATGAGTCTCATTTGATGTTCATTTCTGACTTAATCATATCCATTGGATGTATTCAATTTCGCTGCCAATCAATCATGCGTTAAATCTTCAGGAAGAAAGTGTCAGCGTATGAATATAGGCTTTCAGGATCAGTTACAAAATCAACTGATTTTCTGTCTGACAAAAATAACAAACCGCCTCGCCGTCATGTCCGTATATATGCTCGCCCTTGCCACCGCCTCTAAGTTGGACCGTTCTCAAATTTCAAAAACATAACTCAATAATTTTTGTTTACAACATATCACTGTGTCCTTGCTCTAGTTTTCATTGATTTTCAATTCATCCCTCGGAAGAAAATATAAACAGGACTTAAAAAAAGATAGTATTGATAATTTAGTTGGTGACATTCACCATACCAACGCTAACGTCTAGACGCCAGACTAGGAGCCAAAAGATATCCTTTTTTTCATTTCAATATACCACACAGTCAGCGTTATCCTTGTTTATCAATTCATTATACGAGCTGACTGCGGTTAATACCGAGTTCACTTTCTCCCTCGAAATCCATGAATATGTTGAACATAAAATATAGGATTTAGGGGAATAATGCAGAGAGAGTTCAAGTGGTCTGAGGCCATGGAAATTTTACGAGCTAAATTTGTCATTTTCTAATAGTGCAAGGATGACATTTTTTTGTGGCCGCTGTCATCGGTGCGGCATCACAGAAGATACAATTTAACTCAACTCGCTGGTGGGTGAAATATTAAATAAACAAATAGCTGCTATTAAAATGAATGAATTGTGCTGGGAAAATTTCCATTTATTATGTTTTAGGAAAGAAAAAATAACCAAACAATTAGTGAAAGGATTTTATGATGGAATCTCAAGAGGAAAATATATATTATTTAGCGGCATTTTACTTAAAGATTTTTTTTTTGCTGTCTTCATTTTTTTTTTTGGTTAAAAACTCAACCGAAAAAATGTATTAAGGTCAATTATTTTCCTAATTTATTGTAAACTGTTATTTTCTTAAAGTGATTTTTTCCTTCGACCATGAAATATGTTTAAGGAGTGTCCCTGACCCTATTATAGAAACATTTTAGAATTAAATAAAAAAGTCCTGGGCTTAACGAAATAATTAGGTATTGATTTTTACTCGCATTTTGTAAAGTTGTTTCTGTGCCAATCAAAGAAAACAAAGAATTTTGGACGTTTAAAATATTGGAAATAATATAACGACAAACAAACTTTTTGTAAGAGGTCTTAGAAACTGGCTAGATGTTTTGTTAAATTCTATTATTAATAATACGTATATGTTTGTTTTGGGAAATTTTGATCATTTTATTTGAAATAACGCTGAGTAGCATTAAAATGATCAGCCCTAATGTCAAATAAAACTGTTACCCAAACTGAATTGAAGTTAACATGAAAACAAAACATTGCTTGAGCTGCAGCTGGTTCTGTCTTCACTTACGGACCAATCGTGACAGTATATAGGTTTTCTTAGCCCATGGTTAGAATTCAAAAAAAAAATCAAAAAATTTCCTGTTGGTCTCAAACAAGGCTCAAGCTACAAACCGAAACATTAAAGTTATTTTTTTTTTTTCAAATTTGGTGGTTAACAGTTTATGGAGATTAAAGTAATGGTATATAAAATTTTCAAATAAAATATCGAATTCAGTTTAGTTTAGTTTTGTTTTTTTTTCTTTTTTTTCTTGAAAAATAAATTTTTTGAATACCAGTGTATATGATCTTTTTTTTTTCAAATTTCATTATTAATTTTTTTTTTAAATCATCAATTTATTAATGGTTGACTACGCGACCCTGCTTACATTACAATCCTTAGAGATATGAAAGTAAACGTTTTGCCAGAAAAAATTTAATTTAAAAATATATGTATATATGAATTTTTAGGATTTTTTGAAATTTCATTAACAAAAAGTTATAGAAACAAGATTAATATTGAAACCGATAGATTTTATTAATATATGAAAGTCACACAAAAAAAAAAAAAAAAAAAAAAAAATCCAAAAAATCTACAACTCGCGATACGGACGTTTAAAAATGAAAACCGTCAAATTCGATGTTTGAGGAATAACTGACCAATAATCTTATTGAAAGATATTTAAAATAATTGTATGTAATTAGAAAGAAAAAATAATCATACAAGGATTTAAGTTATATTTTGATTTAAAAGAAATATACAGGGTGTCCCACAGTCACCGCCCCAAACGAAAACCATGAATTCCTGAGGTAATTTTAAGTCGAAAAACTTAAGAGGTAATTTTCTCGCACTGCCTTTATCTTTGCCAAAATATGTACATCTGATTTGAAAGATTTTTTTTACAACCAATCAACAACTTATTATACAGTTGTAATTTGTTTCAAAGCTTTATCCGCAATTTTGCATCAAACCTAGTTTTCTTCATTTTTTAACTGTTTTTTTTTTCACTTTTATATCAATTTATTAAAAAAAAATAACACGTAAATGAGTATTAATTTTGCCTACTAATTACTAAAGCCCAGTTAATTTTCTAAAAAAAATAACTACTTTCATAAAAAAGACTACTGAAATCAATATTACTGAAAGTAATATTTAAAAAAAAAAAAATAAACAAACTGAGTGAATTTTAAATAAAAAAAAAAATTTTAACATAATATTATAATTAAATAATTTTTTTGAAGTGAAAACTTCTTTAGTATCGTAGTGATTTGAAACAAGATGAAACGAAAAAGCGACACGACTTCAACTTCTTATAACTTTTTTGTTTTAATAGATAGATGAATGAAATTTGTACTGTAGATAGGTAATGAAATAAACTATAAATGTACAAAATTTCAATTAATTTCATATTCAAAATTCTGAGATAACGGTAAAAAAATGTTCTTTTTCTACACACGTTATATCTTTTGATCTAGTGCACATACAAATTTGATTTAACTTTAATACGCATGCTGATAACATAAACTATATATATCACACATAACGGTACGTGCTCTACAAGTTACACAATCTTAAATTGAAAAAAATTGAAAAATACCTCAAATCACCTGTGGAGATCTGTTGCCGATGATGATCAGATCAGCCACCAGTGAATAAAGTACCGTAGTCTCAATTTGAAATTTCGACATGGTTGGCTTTCGACTTTTTTGGTAGGCATGTTAGATACATACATTATTGAAGCGTCATATAAAAGGTGATATGAAATTTGTTATAGGTTGTTGGAATAAAAAAGGTAGGTTTTTTTCGATTTTCTTAGCAAGAAAAATGATTTTTTAAGGTTTCACTTCTAACACGTGTGAATTGCACACATGATTTTTTTTTTTTTTAATATCCCACCAATATCTGCATTTAGGGAAAAAAAAAACCTAACATGCCCCGAATATTTCCCGAATAAGTCCGAACAAAAGAACATATCGCTCATTTACTTGAATACTGTCATAACTCAAAAATCACAAATTTCGACTTATTATAATGCAGAACTCATTGGAATAAAGTAATCTTTAATCCTGCAGATAGTTATTTCTTAAGATTAAAAATTGATGGAAAAGTAGCATTAGTTTTGTTTCAGAAACTAACTTTTTACATACAAAAGTAGATCCATATAAAATTTAAATTTCATTTTCTGAAAAAACAGTTTTTTTTTTTAGTTATCAGCGATATTTATATTCAAAATAAAAACAATTTTCTTTAAATACAATATACGGAAATTGAACTCTCCCAAAAGTAATGCATATTTTTATTCTTTTTATTATTAGAATGCCGATTGCATTTCAAACTGACATGCAGCTCATCATCAGCGGAATCTCGATTTTAACTTAAGTATAATTTTAAATTTGAAAGTTTCAACATGTCCCGAAAATGTCTGTAGCTTGTCTCGAACGTGTTATTTTTGCGTTTTAACTGAAAGAGATGAGGTCACTGTGGTGTATACGTAACCTTTTTTTTTAATGAGAAATCTTTGACTTGCTAATTTTTCTATTGCTTAGTAATAAATCAAACGTTTTGACCTTTGTTATATTTTCTGACCTCTCAAGTCAATTGATCAGAAGAAGCTTTTCATTTCGCCCGTTATGTCGACTATGGAGGTTGTCACTTTAGTCATCTGTGGCTAACGTGGCAAATATCGACTCGTGAAAAGTCGGCATTACTGCGTGAGCTACAGAGAAAATATTTTTCAAATCTGAAAAGAAACAATAGTTTTTTTTTATAATGATGAATAGAAATGTACGAATTAAAAAAAAAAAATGAGATCTAATTAAAAAAACTCTACTTTCATGGATTTTTAATAATTCTAATATTTTAAATGGCGTTCTTCGACGAAAGAAATTCCGAAAATATTGAAATTCTAAAATATTCAATAGACTAAGGGCCATTTTATTCATTATTGCTCAATTTAATATAAACTTGAGAGTTGATACCAAAGTTAAAATTTAGTTTGTTCACTAATTAATCGTATATTTCAATTTTTGAGTTAAAAAGAAATTCAAGTTGGCCAACTTCCAATATGAAAAATATTCTTGGGATATTTGTGACATAGGTACTGTCAAATTCAAGTTTGAAATGCAATCGTATTTGGTAATTTAATTTTTTTTAAATTTCATTATTTTTGTTATTAAGTGACTTTAAGGGGCAATTTAAGTTTTGTTCTCAATAAACTCAAAGTTTCTGTTTTTTTTTTTTACAAAGTTCTTGTTCTAAAGGATACTGTTATTGATTCCTGGACTATCCGAAAGTATTTTACGTATCCTTCAATATATTAATCAAGGGGCACGGTAGTGCCCAGCCAAATTCTCTAGCAACTTTGGCACTACACCCTTATTTACAGGAAACAACTCAGGCCATTTTCGGCCCCCCTCTAACTTCCACGCTACATTTGTTGAGCTGGTCGAAACCAAACTCCTCACAAAATTTCAGCCTCTTACGATGAGTAGTTTCTGAGATATATTGCTTCAAAAATCGCAAAACCGTAACTGACTGACTGACTGACTGACTGACTGATTCACTCACTCACTGACAGATCATCAAAATTATGGAGAACTTCCCGTTAACGTAGAAACTTGAAATTTTACACGGTGATAGGACTTGTGGTGTATACAAAGGAAAAAATCGAAAATTTGAGATTTTCAATTTAGGGGGAGTGGCATCCGCCCGTTTCCGGTGAATTTTCATCAAATATTATAGAGCACTTCTGATTATCGTAGAATCTTGAAATTTGGTTGAATGGTAGAGCTGGTAGTTTATACAAAGGAAAACATTTAAAATTTGAGAATTTTAGACAGGGGGCGTGCAACCGCCCATTTTCACTGAATTTTCATCAAATATAGAGATTTTCAATTCTAGAGCAACATAGGATAACTTGTCTCTTTTTTTAACAGTAATGTTTTTGTTGTGATCATATCTTACCAAACATATACATTTTTTCTCGTCCTTTCATAAGTCACATATCACAATTCAACTTTCTTCATCTCAAAAAAGACACCGCACTTAACATAATGCGGATACAGATAAAAACGCACCATGCACGTTTACAGTAGCCTGAACCATTAGCCATGTCGCCTTGAATGCATTTCCTAACATCTCTGTGTCTCTGCGTGCCGTATCCACTTGAAAATATACCGTTTCCATCATAAATTCATTAGCATTATGCGCAATTCCGAACAAACTAAACCATCAGTCGGGAAACTGCCACAATAACCTGAGCAGAGCCATCATAAAGGCGCGCAATCTTTTAAATCTAAAAAGGGGAAAAACCGAAAAAAAAAAGTATCTAAAACTAAAAATATTACAAAAAAAAAAATGTTCAATGTCTTGTATTTTGTATCTTGTAGCTGCGGCAATAACCAAAATGAAACATTACGGGGGCACATGGCCTTTTAATTCCTCCTATAGAAGAACAGCTTCTGCGTGTGTTCCCCTTTGATTCATCGCATCAAATCGATTTGAAGAGACGACGGTAGTCGGGAACTGGCCTGGCAATGGGATCATCCACAGGCTAACACAAATTGTACAGACATTGGGGTTCGATTAATTGCGCGATATCTCCAACTAATTGATCGTTATTTTTACATTTATGAGAAATGCGACCTAAAAGGCATTTCAGTTATTGAATGTGTTTTTCTGTTTTTGATGAAGACGAGAAAAGTCAAAAATCACTTTATTGCCTTGCATTCGATGATAAATGCTCGAAAACTGCCATTTAATTTGAAAAACAACAAAAAAAAAAATTATGAAAGAATATTTTAATTTTCCGATAAATTTAATGAATTTGCAATATTTTTTGTCTGTGTTAAGAATTTGCTGTTTCTTCACAATAAAATGATCTCATGTGTGGCTGTTGTGTGACGAGATCTGCTATTTTTCTTGCCGATTTGACTATAGCATATGGATGGAATCGAAATGGATTTTAGAATATTGTACATGTGTGACATGATGGCCACCTACAGTTACACTGGTCTCTGTTGAGTCAATGGCGGTACAGGCGCCTGAATTATTTTGCCAGGCAGGCGTCTTGGTCGTGCAGGAGACAATGCCAATGGTAATGAATGTTTGTTACTTTCATTTGACTTGAAATTTGTCAAAGGAGAGTGATCCTTTTTTATGGAACAATAGCTGGATTTTCATTGTCTGTTCAGCAAATAAAATTGGCGTCACATTAAGGTCTAACGAATTGTTTGATGGAGTCCATATGAATGTATTCAGGATCTTTTTGTTACAGAATCACTTTCACATGTGTTACTTGCCTATATTGGAAATAATATATGTATACGTTTTTTGAATGTTTATTTGAACGTTTTAGACCTCCAAACGCAGTATCCGATTTGATTTAATGTATATCAAATAATATTTAGAATTTTTTTTAATTCCCATTTCTGTAATCTTTTTTAATTAAAAAAATTCAAACATTAAAAAAAAAAAAATACGCCTGAAACAGAAACAAAATTTCCAAAAAAATTACTGGCTCGTTTTCAAAAAACTGATTAAAAAATTTTTAATATTTCTAAAAAATTTAAAAATATGCCACCTAAACATTTCTGTAAAAAAATTGGCTAAAGGCCCTTAAATCTAGAATCCATGGGCGGCCAGCACCCCAGTCATTGTAAGAAAAATTCTCAGGTAAGTTTTCAGGTGGTATCAATGAAAAAAGTTGATCAATTCAGGGTTAATCCAATACTGTATCACTTTATTGTATTCTTATTTAAGTCTGAATGTTTAACCCTCTGTAGGCACACCTCTTTTTTTTGCGAATTTGGTTTATACTTTTTCATGTCGCTAGAACTTTTTTCGGTCTCACTATTATACTGAGAATCATGAATGAAATTGATGTAGAACTTTTCGAGGAATTCGAATATTGTATTCTCATTTCCAAAAATTGTATATAAAGACACTTTTTTGTGACCACTTTCTATTTTTGTTATGCCAAATTTGCACCCGTGTGCCAACAAAGGGTTGAAAAATAATTGACGAATGGTTAATGTTTCATGAATTAATTTATCAACAAGTCCAGCCACGTAAAAACTGATAATAAAGAGGTTTTTTTTTTTAGAAAAAAGTAGTTTTTGTTTTTTGTTAATATCTCGAAAATGACAAGATATTTTTGAATTTGGTTTTCGGTTTTTGTTTAAAAATAAATAAGAGCATCGAATTTTAAAAACTTAATTAGTACTTAATTACATACAATTTTGAAAAAAATTAGTTTGAATTTTTTTTTTCAAAATTTTGAATTTAAAAATTAATTTATCAAAAACTGTGCCATAAAGTGGCTTTGTTTATAATTTTTGTAAAAGACTAGGGTTTTGACTTTACAAAAAGGTATAGCACGTACCATACGATTTTTTTCTTGTCTCAGACTAACCTACACACTCTATATTTTTGGCACATTACTCCTGAATCACCCTGTATAAATGTCAAATGTCATTAAATTTGCATTTTTTTCTTCGCCTTATTTTAGCAGAATCCTGAATAAAAAGAAAACTAATCAAGGTTTCCGTGTTTTATCTGAGTCTAATTTCTTCAAATTTCTGCAAAAAAAATGAATCTAGGATTACTTTTTTTTAAACAAAACCATGAATATTTTTAAAAGTATAAGAGTTTCAAAATTGGAGTTTGTATCAAAAATTTTGTTTTGCAAAGTTTCAATTAGTTTCAAAAAAAAAAAAAAATTAAAGAAGTTTATTTTTAAGAATGTCTCCACAGGCTTGATCAAACCCGAAAGCCACTTCCGAAACTTTACGTTGAAATAAAAAAATGACTGGGTGGAGCTACAAAATTAACTTTAAGGCAAAAAATTAGCATTTAATTGGCTACAATTTTGGACATTAAAAAAATAGTAGTTTTGCTATTTTTGTCCGCTAACTTCAGTCTTATTTTAGCGAAATTTTGAATAACAGAAAAACTGTTAAGGCGTATAAAACCAAGCATTTAGAGGTCAGCTAAACCTTTTGTTTTTAATATTTTCAGATACTATCCGCTAATTATTTTGGCGGAAAATTCATTAACTCAAAAATTTTGCGAGCTACAAATGTTTGGCTTTCGCAGCAAATTAGCATTTAATTAGCTTTAAGCTACAATTAATGAGATTAAGTTTTTTGACCCCACCACAAAGTGTCCACAAAAGAAAGTCTGTTTTGGTTATTTAAGTTTTCAAAATGTAGATACTTACATTTTATTTTTTTGCAGAAATATCGATGAATGAATATACATCAATCGATCCTTTTCTATTTGAAGTTCGATTTCACAGCGAGAAATGATAAAATCAAGGTTTGAGAAGCAAGAAATTGACACTGAAAAAAAAAACAAGTTATCGGATCTACATACTGTATATGAAAGTAATGTTGGAAAAATGTTTTACAACTCAATAAAAAAAAGTGGTTGGGGTCGAAATTCTGTGTGTTGCAAAATTCTGTATTCAAAATACTGTATGCCAAAATACTGTATGTCAAAATTCTGTATGTGCAAAATTCTGAAAGTAAAAATTCTGTATACCAAAATTTTGGTTAGTCAAAATACTATATTTCAAAATTCTGTACATCAAAATTCTGTATATCAAAATTCTTTAAAAATGCCGTACAAAATATCGTTTTGATAGTGTAAACATTATCAAAACGATATTTTTTACAGCATTTTTACAGAACTTTGAATTACAAATTTATTTAAAAGTGGTTTTATTATGACTTTCCAAAAGATGAACTTAATAAGGTAATGTGCATAATCTAGGTACCTTATTAGGAAAAGGAGAGAGAAAACAAAACTCTACACTCAGTGGCGTACGTTGAGTCGCCGGGGCCAGGGGGTAAGACTAAATTTTTGGGCCCCTTTGATATTTGGGGGCCCCTTAGTTACAAAAAAAAAAATACGTATACGCCATACGTTTTTTTTTGTATGGCTTATTTATTTTTAGGTTTATTTTAATGTTTTAATATGTTCGTAATGCATTTTGCTTTACTTACTTAAAATGTCTCTCATAAAAAATTGTTTTTAGAGCCCCAAAATTAAGTGCTTACAGGCCCCTAAAATATAATATAATTTTTTTGGAGCCAAGAATTAATAGGTATTGGGCCCTCTGTTCCGAAGTAATATTCGGAATACCACCAATAACGTAATGTTTTTATTTTGGGCCCTGATGTATTTATGTTGGGGCCCCTGAATTTATATTTAATTTTCCATTTGATTGTTTTGAACCACTTTTGAGGATCCTCAAATAATATTTTTTTGCTTTTTTGGGGCCCTATAATGTTTTATTTGTGGTGGCAAAGATTTTTCAAGTAATATTTTTTGGGGCCCTAAGACAAAATTATATATTTTCTTTAAAAAAAGCAGTTTATTTTTTTTGGGACCCCTGGGGTAACCTTTTTTTAAAATCAATATACATATATTGTGTGGCTATCAATGCATTATACATTACACTGAATGACATAATTTGTCTCCCTGGTTACTTCGTAACTCAATTTATACTAACAGTTTAATTCTCTGCATTGTTTCCAGTGGGGGCCCTGGGGTCGGTCGGGGGCCCCGGGTTACCACCCCGCTTGCCCCAAGGGAGTGTACGCCCCTGTCTACACTTAATTAATTCTTTTTCGTTCACCTAATTTTCGCTCTTAAACTATTTATCGAATTCTCTCGTCTTTTTTGGTAAATTAAAATTTTTATAAATGTATTATAGTAATTTTTTGTTTACTCTTTCTAACTTTCTCTTTTCAATTTCTCTTCCTCTCTTTTATGAAAACACAATTTGATTTCATTAATGAATTTTACCCTCACCAACCGCCAAAAGTTTGGAACCACATTTAAAAAAATTTATGAAAATCGATCAAATTATTGATTTTATCTCTATAAGAATATATAAGAAAACAATATAGATAGGTAAACAATTTTAATGAAATAGTTAACTGGATCAGAAAATAAAGAAAATTTCCATTTTGTAACTTGGTTCCAAATTATGTTTGTATATAATTACGCCTTTACTGTCAATAAAAACAACACAATCATATTCAAAATTAGTATTATGTATTATTATATCAAATTAAATTTTTTGAAAAATACTGTATTGAAAATACAGTATTTTGCCGTACAGAATTTTACAAAACAGAATTTTGCATGTCAGTATTTTGTTCATACAGTATTTTGACCCCACAGAATTTTGTCGTACAGAATTTTGACAGAATTTTTTTGTTGCAAAGTCGGGATTTTTCGAAATTTCACAAAAACTGCATTAAATCGAAAACCGTAAGGATTTGGGATGAACAAGTTACCAAATTCTGAGAGCCCTAAAGTTGGCCTATCAGCATATTTCGTTTGATCCATTACTTTTGGGACACCCTGTATATTCAGGTTGTGAACTGCACGTATTACTTTAAAAAATTATTCAAGAGTCTTAAAGCCAGAGAGTTCAAGCTTAAAATTGCATACTTATACGCCTTACGAATAACCAAATTTAAATGCCAAAATATTTAAGTCAGTTAAAAGCTGTGTTTTTTTTTTGGCATAGCTATCCGTATCCGCAGTTGGCGTTTACATGCATTAACATGCAGCTGCCGATAGGAATAGAAGCTAAACCAAGCTGCGGAAAGAATTTTGACGAAGGGTATAAGCTTACGTTTTCCTTTCTCTTCGTGTACGCATATACATTTTTGCTAAATGTTGATATTTATGTGGCAATAAGGAAAAACAACATAAGTCAGTTTTTACAACTTTTCAGGAGAGCGTTTTGAAAGTTTGGCTTCCCATAAGAAGTCAATGCTAATGTCATTTTTCTTTTACCTGTAATTCATAAGCCGCTTAAGATAAAAATATGAAAAAAATATGATAGATAGAATCGCTTATTGTGCATCAGATTTTGTAAAAATCTCAATTTCGACATAAGTTGACTTATGTTGTTATTCCTTGTTGCCACAGTTGAGAAATTCTACTGCGGACAGCTTTGCCAAAAAAGCACGCCTATTAAAAGGTGATCAGGAAACTCAACTTAACTTCAATCACAAAAATTATTGATGAATTAATAATTTTTCTGACCCAAGCTACTATCTTTCCTGCACTAAAATTTTTAATTATATTTCAAATTTCTGAAAATACTAAAATTAAAAATTAAACAAAAATTGAACTTTACCCAAGACTTAGCCGTATAAGCTAAGTACCTACTATTTATTAAAAGTAAATTTTTAATGTAAAATAACATTTTTTTTTTGTTATTTTTCTAGCAACGCTATGCTACTTTATTTAAAACTTATGCCTCCTTATCCTCTTCATTTTCTTTAATAAAAACAAAAACAAAATTTGATTGCTGACTTGCAAAAAATAAAAAGATTGATGATCAAGGTTCTACCGAGATTTGAACTCGGATCGCTGGATTCAAAGTCCAGAGTGCTAACCATTACACCATAGAACCGTATTGAAAAAACCAGTAAAACATAACAATACAAAAATAAGACAAATAAGTCAGGTAGATTTTCAAAATATCATAATGTAAATAGAACGCAAATTCATTGAAAACAACTGGGTAAACAAATATCATAAATGATCATGTTTAGTAAACAAGAAATTGTAGAAAGCTCATAGATACTCAAAAGTATCTAATCGTGACAATAAATAACTCACTTGAATAAGAAGAAGAAAACATACAAATTTAAGAATTTTAAATTTTGTAGACATAATGCAAATCTAACATCTTTTTCGCTATGAGTATGAAATCAAATTCTAGAGTTAAGCATTTCATTGGTTTGATGAAAACCCAGGATTAAAACATCATCATTTTCTCAAGTATCACAGGTACACCACTCTTGAAGTCAACAGTATAATAGATATAGCAATTGCTTTGCTACTTACCTCAGAGCTCCTTAACTCTCTAAAAAAAAAAAACACTTCACTCCTCTCAATTGTATATTGGCTACTTGAAGTGATAATTCCTCCACACAAATCGCAGTAAAGAGAGCTCCCGCAAGCACTATACAGACCACAGACACACAAGTGGCAGCTTTGCTGAATTGGTTTCTAAGTGTACCATAAACCCATCAATTGACAATTACACCAATTTTGTGCAAAAATCGATAAAATCAGTTCAGAAATAAAAAAATCCAAAAAAATTGCATATCAAATATAAATATTTGTTTACCAAAGACCAAAATGTTCCCCCCTTTTCAAAACAAATGTATTCCCATATCAGAGGAACAATTTGGAATTGATGAAGAATTCTTATTGGCTCGGAATGCTGCCATTTTTAGAAGGCGTTTCAGCATCGGTATTCCATTTTTCATATACAAAGCAGATTAATGGTTCTAAAAATAAGGGATGATGATGGTTCGGTTGGATGAATGGAAGAACAAATTGGTGAGGGAGTGATTGCCTGGGTATAGACTTTAGAGTAATTTGTTTCATTCCAAAGGAATTTCTGTAGTTTTTTTTTTATTCTTTCGAAACATTTGAATCGATTTTCCGCATCAGTGCGGCGGTCAGTCTAGAATCCACACTTGTAAATAGAAGACGTAAACGGTTTTTGGAAACAAAATAACTAATAGTTAAACAATTTAAAGTAACAATACCGACACAGCCGTCGCGTCGCGATTAAAAGGATTTTTGTTATTGTGTAATGTTTATGAAGTGAATCGAATTAGAACAATTTAAAACAAACATGTTGCAACAGCATCAGCAACCACCTCAACAAGGATACTATGAATATAATCATCCAAGTCCTGGAAGTTTAACAAATTCAGACTCTTGCAATACGACGCCATTTTCAGTGAAGGATATTTTGAATTTGGTTAATCAAAATGAACCATACACTGGTTGCCATATGGAAAGGTGAGAATTTGTTTAAATTGAAAGTTTTTGAAAAAGTGCTTCAGAATCGATTTCTTTAATTTCTAACAATTTATTAAAATGTTGCCAAAGCGTATTTTAAATCTGCACAATTTGTCAGAAGTTTGATAATGTGATAAATGGATATGAAATCGTTGTTTAAAGTTACACTCCGAAGCACAAAAGTATACACTCTCTCTAGTTGAAAGACGTTAAGAAAATAAATTGCACTACTGGGGTCTCACGTACTTGCTCTTATGCTTAAAGTAACTATAATGTTAAAGCTTTTTATTCAAGAAATTTAAAATTTGATATTTTGAAGAAATTTTATAAGTAGTATAAAAAAATTAAATTTGTTTTTATAATTAATTAAACTCCGTTTTAAATTATCTTAAAACAAAAAACAAATATGCCATTTTATTTCTTGTATAAAAAGGTATTTTTAGAAAAAAATTTTCGAAAATTGTAGGAGCCGTTTTTTAAAAAAATAATTTTTTATGTATAAAATTTTTTTAACATTTTTCAAAAAAAAAGTTGGTATGCCATTTTGAAGAAATAATTAATTTACACATAAAAACTAAATTTCAAAATTTTTCATTGATCCGTTTTCAAAAAATTGATTTTGCAAAAAAAAAATTTGAAATATTTTTTAAAAATCCAAAAATGCGTTTTTTGAAAATTTTCTAAATTTTTAATATTATCTTTACTTACACACGTTTGTATAAAAATTTTCATTTAAATCGGGTTAATGTTGTACGAGATATTCAGAAATGAAAAAACCCGTTCTATCACAGGTACCGTTAATAACGGTACAAAAAATATTTTTTTTATTTAAAAAGTTGGCTCTTATGTGTAGTACTACACACAAAAATTTTAATCAAAATCGTTAGAGCCGTTTTTGAAAAAAATTAACTTTTCTATTTCCGTTATATTACAGGTACCGTTAGTTTTGGTCATAAAAAAAAATTTCAATTTCCCCTCTAGGGAATCACCAAAAACTGCTAACTACCAAGTTTGAAGAAAATCACTTCACTCGTTTAGGCTGCAGCTCCAGATAGAGACAGACACACAGACAGACAGACAGAATTGCCGGACCCACTTTTTTGGCATTCTCCATCATCGTAATGTCATGTAAAATTGTTATCTCGAGTTCGATTTTTTTTACGAATCCTAAACTTGCCCTATAGTACCTATAGCGCAAGTAAAAATATGTTTCAAAGTAATGTACCTACATTACACATGCCTTAAATTGTTTTTCTAAATCTCCAATACGACATGCACATGAACATTAGCGACCTCAAAAATCAGGTTTTGAGTTCGTTAGAACCTCTTTTTATTTTTATGGTCTAAAATGCAAATATTCTAAAAAGTCCTTCCACTTCCATAGGCCGCAACTATCAATTTTTAAAGTCGTTGGTGCAGCTAATGTTAATGATGCTTGGATATACAGGGTGTCCCAAAGTAAGATAATTAAAATTTAAGGGGTGTGTCTTAGTTATGCTCTATTTGCAAAGTTGATACCATTTAGCGATGATTTAAGAAAACCTTTACTTTGGTATGGCTATACCTACTCATGCAAATGATAATTTCATTGTTAATAAATGGTACACGCACAATGTTTATCACACATTTATCGAAAAAAAATTTGAAAATATGAGCAGCTTTTAAAATGAACCATTATTAACAGCGAAATTACCCTAGTTTACAAGGGTTTTGTTGCCGAAACAAAAGTATACTTTTCTGAATTTCCGTTTGAGAACATGCCAAATTATTTTAAACATAAATCGTAACGGTGTCTATAAGAACAATTTTCCATCTTTCAGGAGCTATTTTAATCTTTCCGATATAATCCAGTCAAATGAGGGTTTCACCTCGGAATGAATGTTAATAGAAATTTTTTTTGCTCAATATCTTCGTTTTGGCATTCTATAACATACGGTATGTTACATACCTCAAAAGTCTAGAAAAATCTAATGTCCGCGAGTAGCGATTTTCAAGGTCAAAGCGCGAAAGGAGATTTTCAAAATTAGCAATAATAGACAATGGTATTATATACACATATGATACATGTTTTCGAGGTATTTTTTAATGCTGATGCCAAATCAAGACAATCTGACGTCTCTGAAAAAAGTTATACCAGTTTTTCATCTGTCAACCCATATTATTATAACTGTTGCAAACTTACTACCGAAAAACCCTTAAAAGTTATGGTAGAGGAACCAAATTTTGCATGAAGGTTTTCATATCCATTATTATTAGGAATCAAAAAAATGCAATGAAAAAAAACATTCATATCTATGAAAAATTGGTATTTTTTGAAAAAAGGGGAAATTTTGGGATATGCACAAAAAAACATCCTGGTACAATCTTGGAATTAGTGCTAATAGGCTAATTTTTTCTTTATATGTTTGTTTGGATATTCTATAATTAATGTCAAAAATCTAAAAAACCCTTATTTGACTGGATTATATATTTTTTGAAAATCTATCATTATTTTCGAGAAGACCTTTAAATTTAAATTTAAGTTCTGGGAATAAATATTTTCAGAAATAGAAATCTAGATAAATTGTTTAATTATTTCTTAGTGGAAATGTGAAAATGTTCAGATAAAATATTTTTCAGTCAAAATTGAACGAATTATATTATCTGTTAAAAGTGAGGCTGGATACTTAGCTACTGTTGCTTATGAAAACCTTTGACGAAGCTACTGCTAATAAATGCAACCCTTTCATGGTTCGATATCAACTACGTGATAATGAAAACCAGAAAATCAGATATCGCACTTTTTTTTTTGCAAAAATGACGTTATTGTGTCGAAATTTTATTCAAGTCGCTTGAAATAATAAAAAAGTATAAAAAAAATTTCGAAAATTCACATTGAAAAAAAAAGTTATGACAGTTTTATATAAAAATCTGGATTTCTAGTTGGTTTTTATTCCTTCTATAGTTTATTGTTTATAATTTTGTAGTGTGTTCTTTAAATAAAATTTTAAAACAAGGCAAGTTTTTTGAGTTTATGCATATTAATTTTTTTTTTTTTCAATAATTCGAATTTCTTTTCCGATATTTACAATTCCGAAAACAGTTCGAAATATTTACCTATCAAAGATAACTTGAAATAATACTTTATACTTATACATAACTCCAATGAATTAATTTACACAAGACAAGAATGACCTAAATACATAATACTCAAAATTCATTTCGAAAAGCCTTCAGAGAGAAAAAAAATTATTCTATTTTAACCTCTTCGTCACCCTGACCCTAGTAACCTCTAAGTAAACAAAGATCAGCCGCATAATTATTTAAGAAACCCAAAAATAAAAACAAGAACAAAAGATTGAAAGAAGAATGACACAAAAACGGAAACTCGGCGGACGCTCATCTCAAATTCACATCCTGGTCAACACATGTGTGGAAGCGTACAAAATATCCATTGTTGCATATCCTTTTCTATTTTTTTTTTTGTATTTGTTTAAGGAATCACATTTGTTACACATTTAGGTAATGATGCATGAAATTATGTTTCAAAACTCACACTGTGTCTATGTGGTGCCATGTCCTTCCTATAAAAGGACATAAGTCGGGACCAAAATTGCAATTTTTTTCCTAACTACATCATATGTTGTCATCTCCACACATGTTTAATTGAAACAATTTTGTTTTTCAGCACCAGTCCAGCAGCCAATTTGTACCACGACTATGATCGCTATGCAGATCCATCCCTTGTTCCCCATGGCTACATCGCTCAAGGTCAGATTTACTCATCGTACGAATACAACAATAGTCCACATCATCCACATCCGCATCCACATAGTCATCATCATCCATCCTTGCCAGCATATCAATATACCCCACAATACTATCCCACAGCAACTCCACAAGGATTCACTTATCCCTATGCGGATATTCCCCAAAACAGTGGACATGCGCAAGTCCTTTTGAATGATGGCACTTATATGAAACAGGAAGTAATGCCAACGTCCTACGTTACCCCGTCACCAACGTTGGATTTGAATAGTTCAGCAGAAGTCGACGTATGCGCAAGCAGATCGTCGTGTCCTAGTTCGGAAAAGGAACCAGTGGCAACCCAAGTCAATGAGAGTCCTTGCAATGAAATCACTTCGCAACATGTGAAGGATCTTGAGACGATATGTGATTTTGATGATACCGATGACACGGATACAACACAACAGAGTGAGTTAAATTCTTGATCGTTTTTAGAACATTTTTTGATCCTTAAAAATTCGAAAAGGACTTTTTTAAAAATTGTTTTTCTCTTTACAGAAGATTCCACCCACGTGACATCATCACGTTCAGAATTGCGCAAAAATGGAAAACCTCGTGCGAAACGAAAGCCTCGTGTCCTTTTCTCCCAAGCTCAAGTCCTCGAGCTAGAACGTAGATTTCGTCAACAAAAATATCTTACCGGTGCTGAACGTGAAGTTATTGCTCACAAATTAAATCTATCAGCGACACAAGTCAAAATTTGGTTTCAAAATCGACGTTATAAATCGAAACGAATGGAATGTGATAATGGATGTGCTGATCCTTCTAGTGCCTCAAAATGCAGTCTTGATTGGAAAAAGTATCCAGTTGTTGGGGTATACGATTCGAAGAAACCATCTACAATAGATGGAATGACAATGCATATGCATGGGTCAGTTGGAATTGTTCCAGTTGCAACATCTTCATCACAACCTCCACCATATCCTTCAAATGGAGGTTTAAAGTATGAAATATCAGGGAATCATGAAGCAGATGTTCATTTTGTGAATGCCTATGAACCGCCAAAATCCTATTGGCTTTAATGAAATTTTATTTGAATTTTTTTTTTGTTAATTTTAATTTTGAATTATAGTGGAGTAACTAAAGCTCAAAAATTGGCAATATTAGGGAACCCGGCCGAACAGCTTAGATTTTGATGATCTTTTTTTTCAAACGTCGGTAATTAAAAATACTTTAAAGTCTATAGATTAAAAATTGCCGGTGTTGCCGTTTTGATTTTTTAAATTTTATTGAAGATTTTTGTGAACAAAAAAATTTTTTTTTCCAAAATTTTTCTTAAATTTCATAAATAAATTGATGCCAAAATATTGTCTAGGAAATTCAAGGAAAAAAAATATATGGGAGTGAGGGACAATCTTTCATAGTTCAAGCGATAGATGCAATTTTCTTATTAATTGACTTCAAACACAAAAAAAAATATTTGAACACAACGGCAACACCTACAATATTCAAATATACATTTTTTAAAAGCTAGAAGCTTAGTCATATATGTAAAACTAAAATTAAGTTAATTGAATGAACGGCTTTTGAAAGAATGGTAATTGAACTCAGATTTTTGAAAAAAAAAAATTATTGAAAAAATTTTAACACGTCGTTTTTTAATATAAAATGCATTTATTTTTTTATTTTTTTTGGCCGCATTTATTATGATTTCAAATTATAAAAGGAAATTCCAATATCTATTACGGTTTATGAAAAAAACTAAAAAGTATTTCATTTTCGAAGAACTTTTTTAATAAAAGTTTTGAAAAAAAATGTAACTTATTTTTTTTTTAAAGTTCAACATCTAAACATAAAATTATTTTTTAATCATTTAATAACCCTTACTGTTGAAAGTTAAATAGCAAAAATTTAAAGTTCCTATTTACCACAGTCTTTGAGAAAATTAATTATTTCAATGCAAAAATTCAGTTTTAATAAAAAAAAAGTATTGAAATTGAAGTAATTTTTCATATTTTTTTCAAAAGTGTGATATATTTTACCTTTTTTGCTTCGAAATTCAACTGATAATATTTATGGCCACAAATTTTTTTTAAATAAATTCATATTTTATTAGAAAAAGTTTGGAAAAAAGTAATTTTAAATTTTTCTAATAACATTTTTTTTTTAATTCTGAGTTTGAGGACCATTTTTTCAAAAAGTCTTGATTAAATTTAGTGGATTTAAATTTAAGAGAAAAGAATGAGCTTCTGGCTTTTTAAAAATTCATTTTAAAATATTGTAGGTGTTGCCGTTGTGTTCAAAATATTTTTTTTGTGTTTGAGGTCAGAATGTTAGAAAATTGCATTTATCGCTTAAACGATGGAAGATTGTCCCTTACTGCCTTCTATATATTTTCCTTAAATTACCTAGAGAATCTTTTGATATCATTTGTTTTATGAAATTTAAGAAAAAAAAAATGGTTTTGTTAAAAAAAAATTAATTTTAATTTTAAAAAACAATACGGCAACACCGGCAATTTTTAATCTATAGACTTTAAAGTATTTTCAATTACCTACGTTTAAAAAAAAAAATCGTCAAAATCAGAGCTGTTCGGCCCGGTTCCCTAATAATTTGCTTTAGTTACTCTACTATTAGAAAAATAACTAAAACATATAATTTGTTGAGTAGTTGAATATATTTTTTGTAAATAATCTTTTAAAGTTTGTAAATAAGTAAATAAAGAATTGAAAATAAGAAAAACTTCAAAAATATAAACTTTATTAAATTTCTGTTAATATAGTTAAGGAGCTGAAGCCTAATCGGCGAATAATAACGAACCTGCCTTACACAAATCTTGAAAAATTTAATGTTCTTATGAACTTCCCCCATGATTTTGTCATCATCAATATTTGCACTTTCTTTGGCCAAGTCTATTTCGGTTAATTTATTTCTATTTTTTTGAAAATCATTTTCATTGAAAATCTGTACTTGAGGAAATTATTTCTCATCAAGCTCATAATGAAATTTGTCTGATTTGACTAAACTCTGATCTTAAATTTGGTATCAATTTGATTAGGCAGGTTCAGAAACTTAAGGGACTAAAAATATATTTAGTCAAATTTCGCGTCTCTGATATAGGTTAGCTGTAAAAAAATTCTTCCAATTTAGGCAATTTTATGGGAAAGTAAACTGGAAAGTTAGGCAAGAAAAATATCCCTAACTCGATTTACTCATCTACCTAACTTTCCGTTCAGAAAATGATGTGGATTAAATATTTAGCCCCTAATGTTTCCTGAACTTGTGTAGCAATTAAAATATCCTATAGGTAAAATTAAAGAAAAAAAAAAAAAAACTGACTCATTAGTCAAGAAAAAAGAAACAAAAAAAAAAAAATGATACCGTAATGAAAACTTTTCAAAATATTAAATTTAACCAGGAATAGGAATCCATTAAAATGTGATATCAATGAAAACAAATCTAGTAATAATGTTGTAATTGGGACAGGAACCCAAATTCGTGAAAGTTCATGAAATAATTTCAAGTCAAAGGGTGTTTTTTAAGTTAATAAATTATTTATCAATTATTTATTGATTAACTGCAAACAGTTAATGATTTCGATATCTTAATCATTCCATTTGTTTTGGGGATGAGGAAGTTTTTACTTAACATTTCTTATATTAATTAAATTCTAGTTTGTCAGCATCTTTTTGGATAAAAAAAAAAAATATTTTCTCCACAAAATTATGAATTAAAATTTTCAAATTTTGTTTGGTTTTCAAAACAGAATTGTTGAAAGTTGTAACTCACTAGACCTTGCTCCTTCATGAAATGTCAATGTCGTCGTGTCACAAATTTACAGTCGACTCCCTATAAGTCGAACTCCTCCAAGGTCAAATTTACCTCTAACTCGAACTTTTTCATAATTTTTAATGAAAATTAATTTTTGAAGAATAAGAATATATTAATCCCTCTAACTCGAATTTCCTTCAAACTCGAACCAAATTTTGTGTCTCGTGAAAGTTCGAAGGCAGTCGACTGGATTTATGTTGACTTAATTAGGTACACTGTGCAAGTCGAAATCTTTGACAATTGCGCTGTTGACTGTTTCCCCCCATTTCGGACCTGAGAAATCGATTGGCATCATTAGTTTTTCGATTTATCGGTACGACTTCAAACAAAATTTTTTTCGGAAGTTTTTTGCAATAATTTTAAGTATTTTGCCCGGTTTTAAGTCATTTTTCTTGTTTATATTGCTATTTTTTCTACTCAAACGTTATTTACTACCAGCATAAAACAAATAAACAATTTCTTGCAATTTATTTAATAATTTAGCAAGCAAATAGGAGGGAACAGTCAACAGCGCACTTGTCTCAAAATTTTTTTTTGAAAAAACTTGCACAGTGTTATTATAGTGCGTGCTATAGTTGAAACCGACTAAATAAAACGTTTTAACAAATTTTAACAAAAAATGTTAATTTTGGAAAAATTGAATTTTGTTCTTGAATATTTAAAATGTACATTTACATTTTTTCACATTAATCCGGTAAATAGTTTCGGATAGAGAAGATGGCGTTTTTGTCTTAACTTAGTTTAAATTCCCAAACTTTAAACGCGTTTTTATCGAAATGGTGTTTTCAAAACCAATGAGAAAAAGGTGAGGAATAAGGTTTCTGATAATTTTCGATTTTTTGAGCCGCTTTGAAGTGTAAAATTTATTGAAAAAAAAAAAAAAACAATTTTCATCGGGAAACCGCTATTTTGTCAAAAATCTAAATTTTTACTACTACATCGATCATTCCCTGCTTTTTTTTTTATTTCAAATATTTTCGATCAGAGATAGCTTTTTTGGACTTAGAAGTGGATATTTAACATTTTGAAATTTTTATTTCAGAGTTTTAATAGTTAATAGCTAGTTACTATTTGAGAAAAAAGAGGGTAGCAAAGTTAAATTGGGTACCTCCTACCTATGTGGTTGAAACTTACAAATGATAATTTTTTTTTCGTGCTTACACTTTATTTAAAATTTAATGCTTTGATTAAATCATTAATGTTGAAATTTAAATTACTTAAATCAAATATTACCTTTTAAATACTCTCAGACTTTTTCACTTCAGTCTATACCTATAGATATAGACTTTAGTCTCCGCAAATGGACGGAGAGGAGGAATGCTTTGAAGGGAATAAAATCATTTTTTACCATGGGAGAGAGGGTCTATCTCCCCCCGTTTAGACGAGAGGGCAATTTTCTAAAAAAACGGTCTTAAAATAAAAAAAAAAACTAAAAACAACGGCAGCACTTACAGTATGAATGAATACCTTTTTTTTTGAAGACGCATAGAGCTCCCAATTACTCTATTAAATATCCAAGAAATTTTTGTTTGGTGTTAGGTACCTACTTTTAATGCCAAAGTTATCGAAAACAGTCAAAATCAGTAAAAATTTGATAAGAAGTAGTTTTCTTTTTTGTGTGTACATTTATATATTTTAAAATTGGTGGAACAGAATTTGTCAATTATTTTACAATTTTTGTGAAAAATTACGTGTAAATTGTAATTTTTAAGATGTGAAATAGGCCCCTGATCTGGATGACCACGAAAATAAAACGGCAATTATACATACAATTTGTCACAAATGTGAAATTCTGTAAAAATGATCCATTTGAAATAAAAAAAATATTCAAGAGATTTTTTAAGAATACTTTATTTTTAATGATTTTTTCTACGCATACGTATATTAGGGTGTCCGTTATTTCCCAAAGTGATGTTTTCGGCGGAGACACCCCCCAGTTCGAAAGTTTAGGACCCAAATACGGGGAATTTAGCAAAAATAGGTACATTTGTCATACATTCCTCATACAAATTTGTATGGGAAATTTTTAACTTTTACATACATTTTTTTTTTCTATCGAGTTAAATCATCTATTTTTAAAATGTTTGTTGATTCTGGTTGGAAAATATTTCCTTTAAAAGATTACATTCAAGATTTCCCGTTAAAAATTTTTTTTATATTTTATTTCGGTTTTAGAAATTATAAGCTGTTTTCGTAGTTTTTGCTTTAACCTATCACACAATTTTAAATGCACTTTTATTGGTTTTTAATTCTTTTCAAATATTGCATTAAAAAATGTGTGTATAAATCAAAAATTTTAATTTTTTAAAATTTTTATTTGAAATTTTTCCCGTTTTTATAATAAATAAATATTAATAAATACTTTACCTTTTTTGTTTGCAACTTTTTTGATGTCATTTTTTAGGTGGATTATTTTTAAATAAAATTCAATAAAAATATTGTAAACATATCTTTTGTAATTCGAGAAAAATAAATTTAAACGTATACAAACGGCAAAAATTTCAAATAAATTTAAAAAAAATTATAATTTTTGATTTATACACACATTTTTGAATGCAATATTTGAAAAGAATTAAAAACCAATAAAACTGCATTTAAAATTGTGTGCATTTACCATTGTGACAGATCATCCAGTGTACCAGATATCCGTCTGTTTTTAGTGACAATTTGACTCATAAAAAAACAAATTAATTACAATTTCAAAACAATATCATTCCCCCCTTCATAAGCCTCCCTAATTACTTTGCCTCCTCCTACTCTTCATAATTCATTTAAAAAGAAATAATTTCCCATTTATCTCACCATATCCATTAAAATATACAAAAAAGGGGGGATTCCGTTCAATTTATTCATTTCATATTCAGTATTCTGTTCAGTCAGTCAGTTCAGTAAAAGAGTAAAAAAGATAAATGCTTGCCCGGGAGCACTCAGTGTATCAAAAAACAAGCAATTAATACGCCTTAATTGCGCCAAAGTTCAGACAGTAAACCGGGGGAAGACCATTTATGCGGGTGGTGGGCAACCCACAAATGGGGACCGATATTTATATTTATTTGAGGTTTGAGCATGGCGCTGGTCTCCATAATATCATCTTCTGTGCGCAGTGTCAGATCACAGACGCATAGACGGACGTGTCCATTAGTTTTATCTCTCGACAAATTGTTTCGTCATATTTTTTAAGGCATCAATGTCGGTCGGGTTGGGATCGCATATCGAAATAAAATGAGCTCATACGCTTTTTGACTGTTGCGATTGTTGGTGTGACAGGCATCAAGTGTTCATCCAATGTGGCGTTGTAGAAGTTGATTGAATAAATCAAATTGGAGTATGAGGAATGAGGGTATACATTTCATACAGCTGATGGGGGATTCTATATAGAAGACCGAGAAATTTCAATGGATGCTAACGTGGGGTGATGTTTGGATTGCAACCGTTGCGATGCCGACGGATTGTTGGGTTGAGATAACAAATTGTGTGTTACATTTTTTGAAGCAATGGAGTAAGTAAATTGATTGACACTTTAGAAAAATGAACATGGCCGCTGGGAATTTTTTTGTCACTCGCGCACGCTTATATGGTATCCATTGTCAATTTGTTGTTTTAAGCAAAATATGATAAAAATTACTCCTTACGATTTTTTGCTAGAAAATTACTAATTTTTCAGAATTATTCAGAGTAAACTTTTCAACTTCACAACTCCGATGGATTAAAATATTACAAAATAATGACTTGTACCAACTTCTAGAGTTAAAAAATTATTTTGTTGTTGTAAAATTTGTTTAAAAAATCTATAAAAAAAATTCAATAAATAGTTTTAGAACACAAAATTACTAATTTCATTCAAAATGACAGCCAAACATTAATTAATATGTATTTTGAGATTACTGAAATAAAGTCAATTAAGTCAAAAATAAGTCGGTATAGTGTATTGTTTATTTTTTTTACAAATAAATTTTAAATTAAACTTCTTTAAAATATTTTTTAAAAAAGAAATAAATTTATTAGTTTGAATCTCAAAGGTTTTCTAAAGATACGAAGTATCTTGTTCGATGGTCGACTTAAGATTTGATGTATGTTCTGCGACAGCCAACTTAAGATTAAATTATAATTTTGATATTTGGAATGATCCAACTGGGAATCGTTACAATGTTCTTTGTTTAAAAATGATGACACAGCATCTTACAGTTGCTCTAGCGGATGCTTGGGTGTCGAAGTTTATTACTACTTAAAAATGATGACACAGCATCTAACAGTGGATGCTTGGATGTCGCAGTTTATTATTACAAGATAAATATTAGAATACACCAGAAGGGTATATGCTATGATCCAACATTGTAGATCGATACAATGTTGTATTGTTTATTTGTTTATGTCTCGCTATTTTGTTTTAATTTATTGTGGAGGCGCACAAGTGATATCGGATAAAACTAATATTCGAACACAACCCAAAGCAAAAAAAAACTTTTTCTTTTTTTCACAATTCAAACAAATTTTTGGTTACTCAAAATTTTAATAAGTTCTTTTGTAAGAAGAATCTGCATATCCTAATCCAAAATAATCTCTCCATTTCCACTCATTTGGGAATTGGATATTTAAAAAAATGGAAACAGATTTACCTAAAACTATATTTTAACTTCTTCAACGAATAAGAAAAATGCTTATCTACTCAGTTGTAGCATTGAATAAAATTGAAAAATAAAAACAAATAAAAACAAAAAATATTTTGAAAAAAGAAAAATCTAATAAAATAATTTTTCAATTTTCTCAAAAACTAGAAGACATAGAAACATATAGTTTTCACTGTTCGATTAGGAATCACTTGAGGCAGTTTTCTGTGTGAGTAATTTTTTTTACTAAAATTCACAGTCTGGACGAAAATAGTATAAAATGAGTTTTAAAAAATTTTGTTCGCCTATTTTTAACTTTAAAATCGATTATTTCAAAAACTATTGGTTATATTATATTGATTTCAAAATTAGAATCAAATGTACAATTTTGCCTTTCGGAAATGGTATAATTTATTACTGTAAGTGTTGCCGTTGTTTTTTAATAATTTTTTTTTATATTGATAATTTTTTTTTTAGAAAAATGCCCCTCCCACCTAAACTGGGAGAGATAGACCCCATTCCCAAAGAAAAAAAATGTTTGTATTGAGCTCTTCTACAAAAACCCGTTATCAAATCCTGGCGCCTAAGTTATCCTACTACGTGCCGAAACAACATTTTTGTTCTATACCTAAAAGTTCGAATTTTTGTATCTGGGTTGAAATCGAAAAATTTTTTTTTCTAAGCCAATTTTGAAGTGATTTTCATAAAAAATACCTCGATTGATTGGGAAATAGATATAGTTTTAGAATATATTTTTTAAATAGCATGTTGTTTTGAAAACATATACTTTAAATTGATGCCAAAGTTGGGCAAATGACGAAAAAAATGTAATTTTTGAACTTTGACAGCTTATAAATAAGTGGCTTAACCGAGTTACATGTTTTATACATTGTTGAAAAGGTATATTTATCTTCTATCAGAAACTGTAAAAAAATCGAAAATGGGTAAAAAATTGACGAAGATAGAATTTTTTCAATGGGTGAAGGTCCAAAAAACCGTTTTTTGCCTGTAACTCCAGATTTTGGGGGTGTTAGGGGTATTTCAAATACCGTTTCGTAATCAGTGCGACTAGCTCTATAAAACCTGACAGGTCTCCGCCCGATTATATTTTTAGTGTTACACCGTGTTATTATTTTTTCCACTACTAATCTTTATATATATATTTTTATATAGATACAAAGCTGATGCACACTTCCACCTAAAAGCCTATGATACCTAAGGGTTATTTTTCGCTGTTTAAAATTCATTTACACTTCTTACAAACTAAACTATTTTTTTTCACAATCCATAATTCATTCATCTCATATTCTCACCATTTACGAAAAGCAGGTTGTTGCGCAAAATAATTCTAGACACAAACCGAAATTGAAAATGAATTTTCAGGTACAAAAACCGTTGTGGAATGTATTTTGATAGTTCCACATAAATACAGCAGATGGCTTGGCTAAAAATTAAAAATTCATGTTTTGAAAAGATTTTTTGAAAATTTAAGGACTTTTTGAATTTAAGTGTTCTAAAAGAAATCATTGCTTATTATTATCATACGCAATGTGTCGTACTTGCTAATAGGTAAAAGTAGGAATTTAAGAGCCGTTTGTTGAAACGAAACTTAAGGATTTAATATAGAAGAGAAAATAATAAAAATTATTTATTAAGTGTGAGCCCACTGTCGTACCTGGGTGAAACGCTTTATTTGGAGTTGAGGTCACTTGAACTTTAAAATTGACTTAAGGATTTAGGTTCTACCTTTATATACAAATGTTTTATTTGTTTTTATTAAGAATGAAGGAAAAAGCAATATAAGATTAAAAATAACTTGTGTTTTTTTTTAAATTTAAGATAAAATATTAATTTTATTGTTGATATATTCTAATGGAGTTTACAATACCACATTAGAGCATGATAAGTATACCACATTAGCGGAAACAGTGATATTGTACAAAAAATTAAAAAAATATATTAAAAGTTAGATTTTAACCAAACTCATACCGAAATCACGTAAATCAATAACTAATTGATCTACTAAAAAAATATATATTTTTCTAATGCAATTTCTAATGCCTTCAAAAAAAGTCAAAATCAAAAGATTTATCTTTTTTTTTTTGAAAAATATGGAATATTTTCGTGTTTTTGAGTACCTACGAGTTTTTCGTTAGGATTTTTTTAAAATAAAAAAAACGTTTTAATCGTTATTAATCAAAAACGAAATTTAAAATCAATTTGTTTTCAAAATGTTTTGTTTATATTTAGTTTTTTTTTTTTTTTAATACACAGTTTTTTGAAAAAATTTCTGCACAAATTTTTTTTGTTCAAATCGGTTGAAACGTTAACTAGAAGAAATGTAAAAAACAGTTCTATGACAGGTAGGTACCAGAGATCCAAATGAGTATGTTCGAACCTGTTCGAAAAATTTCAGTTTTTCAAACTGATCATTCGTGCTCGATCGTTTTCTCTCTATACTCGTAATTCATCTTACTCCATCCATAAGCAAAAATACTCACAATTCAAATCATACAAATAGTTTGAACTCATGAGTATATTCGGTCTTCATTACCCACAAACAAAATTACTAATTACTCTAAAAATCATGAACAGTTTGAACAATGAAAACAATCAAATCTAAGATCTACACCCTGATCCTGTACCTAGTAGGCAAGGCACCTATAATAACGGTTTAAAAATATATATATACGATGAGCTGCTGGGGCCCCGTCGGTCGTCGCCACCGCCGGGCCATAACTAAAATTGAGGCCCCTTTCCTTTACCAAGTTTAAAATTTAAATATAGTGTTTTTGAAATTTTTAAAAATAAACAAGCTTTACTTAATTTTGTTTAGTTAAAAATAATTATTTTCATCAAATTATATTTGGGTTAGCAGATTTTCTTTTTTGTTTTCCTTTTTTGTTTTCCAGAAATATAAAAATGTCTGTTTGTCTCTAAAACTATTTTTTTTTGGTCCAAAAAATGGTTTGATACAAAAAATAAATTTTCAATATTCCCTTTAAAAAATTTCTGAAAACTCATATGTTGCTATAACTGACATTTGTTGAAATATGTTAAAATATGTTTACTGTATTCGTTCACACTCTATTTTTAATTTATAATCTAATACTTTTTATGTTTCTTATCAGAAAATATTTTCAATAAATTTATTATTCATTAATATTGTTTCAACAAAATAAGTCGTCTATTTTATTTTCTTGCTTTTGTTTGCGCTGAAGATATTTTAAATTCTACAGATTATGAGACTTATTGTGGAACAAAAGCAGAAATAGAATATAGATTTGTTTAAACAATATTAATTGCTAAGGTCCAGATTAACAGAAAATCGAAGCAGAATTTTTGCACAAGAGAAATGGCAGAAGTTACATCCAAGTTTGCAAAACTCAATAATAGAAATTATGCAAATTGGAAATTCAAAACTGAACTTTTGTTGCTAAAGCAAAATTTGTGGAAGAAGGTAATCATTGGAAAAAGACCTGAAGAAAGAAAAGGGGCAACTGGTATTGTCGAAAATCAAAAAGATATCGATGAATGGGATCAGTTGGACGATGAGGCAAGGGGAACGATTGGATTGTCGGTTGAAGACGATCAACTACCACATATTCGTTCGAAAAGAACAGCCAAAGAATCATGGGACGCATTAAAAGAATATCACGAGAAGAATACTCTGTCAAATAGAGTATTTTTAATGCGATACATATGTTCTTTGAAACTCGAAGAAGGTGGTGATGTAAAAGCTCATATTAACAAAATGCAAGAGCTGTTTACAAAACTTCGTGACATTGGGGAAGAGACATTGTCTGATAAATGGAGTGCTGCAATGCTTTTAAGCAGTCTACCAAACAGCTATGATGCACTTATCACAACACTTGAAGCACGTAAAGAAGATGAGGTTACTTATGCGTTGGTTCAACAACGAGTAATAGCTGAATATGAACGACATTCCGAAGGGATAAATGATTCAGTCCTGAAAGTTGTGGGAAAAGTAAGCATTTGCTTTTTCTGCAAAAAGAAAGATCATTTCAAGAAAAACTGTCCAAAGTATAAAGAATGGTTAGAGAAGAAGTTCAAGGGCAAAATGAAGGTTTCAGCTGATAAAGTCAATAGCATTGAAGAAAAATCTTCATCAGGTAATTCGTATAAGGTCAATGAGCAAGATTTTCTCTTCACAGTTGGTCATTTGTCGCATGAATGGATAATTGACTCAGGTGCGACCAGACACGTTGTGAACCATAAGAATTTATTTACAAACTTCGATGAATCATACCAAAGTACAATAAAATTGGCGAATGGTGAAATAGCCCGAGTCGAAGGTATTGGTACTGGATTTCTAGAGTTTTATAACGAACGTAATGAGATACATAAAGCGAAAATAACTGAAATTCTATTTGTTCCCAATTTGGTCGGCAATGTTTTGTCAGTTAAACGTCTTACAAACAATGGTATGCGCGTTGAATTTGACAATCGCATTGGTGAAATAAAGTACAAGGGTGAACAAATAGGGGTTGCAGACGCTGTTGGAGATTTGTATGTGTTACGCCAACCAAATGCAATTTGTGTTTTGAAACACAATGACAAATGCATACATACATGGCATCGAAAGATGGGTCACCGAAATCCAGAAGCCATTCGTTCTATGGAGTCAAAAGGCACGATTCAAGACTTGCAGATAATTGACTGTGGTTTAAATGAAACTTGTGACACATGCATGAAAGGGAAATTAACTAGAGTACCTTTTCCAAAGAAATCAAGAACAGAATCTTCAGCAACATTAGATTTGGTCCATACGGATGTTTGTGGACCCATGCAAACAATGACATCAAGTGGCAAACGATATATCGTCACATTTATTGACGATTTTTCAAGTTTTACCGTTATTTGTTTGTTGGCTCATAAATCAGAAGTTGAACAGAAGCTGAAAGACTTTGTTGCATTATGTGAAACGAAGTTTTTGAAGAAACCTAAAGTCATCCGTTCAGACAGAGGTGGTGAATACACGTCGGAGAGTTTGATTGAATACATGAAGTCAAAAGGTATTCAGACTCAATTGACTGCAGCGTACTGCCCGCAACAAAATGGTAAAGCGGAAAGAAAAAATCGTACGTTGATTGAGATGGCACGTTGCATGCTTATAGATGCTAATCTTCCATTCAGTTTCTGGGGTGAAGCAGTAACAACCGCCAATTTCATTCAAAATCGTATAATTACAAGAACTACAGATATGACACCATATGAACGATGGAACGGAACAAAACCAAGTACAGATGTTTTTCAAATATTTGGTTCAAAATGCTTTGTCCATATACCAGCAGAGAAGAGACAGAAACTTGACAGTGTTGCAATCGAGATGATATTTTTAGGATACGATGAGCAGTCAAAAGCTTATAGATGCTATAATCCAATAACGAAAAAGATCACAATTAGTCGAGACGTCAAATTTAGTTCTTCGAAAATTACCAAAATTGATGACGAAAGTGAAGAATTTATCGAATTGAGCTCTATTCATAGATCAAGAAACTGTCAAGAGAAAACTTCAGATGATGGGCAAATACTACAGGATCCGGAACCAGATATTCAAAACACCAATCAAGACGTTCAACCAGATATTCAAAACAACAATCAAGACATTCAAGAACAGCCAATAGATAATGAGAGACCTGTTTTACATCAACCAAGACGAGTTTCAGAGCGAATAAATAAGGGAGTTCCACCAAAACGTTTTCAAAATGAAGCATGCGGAATATTTATGGCAAAAGAACTGATTGAACCAAAGACTTATACTGAAGCTATCGAGAGTGATGAAAAGGAGCATTGGCTCATTGCAATGCAGGAGGAGATTGAGTCTCACGAATCAAATGGGACATGGGAACTGGTCGATTTACCAAAAGGTAAAACAGCCATTGGAGGTAAATGGGTATTTAAAATAAAAACAAATTCAAGTGGTGAAATTGAAAGGTACAAAGCAAGGTATGTAGCGCAAGGTTATTCGCAAAAATATGGCGAAGATTATGATGAGGTCTTTGCACCTGTTGTGTTACACACCACATTCAGAACTTTACTTTCAGTAGCAGCAAAAAGAAAGATGATTGTTTACCACTTAGACGCTAAAACAGCTTTTCTGAATGGGAAGTTAAGTGAAACAATTTACATGCGACAACCAGAGGGATTCAAAAGTAACAATGAATCAAAAGTTTGCTTATTAAAGAAAAGCATTTACGGACTAAAGCAAGCCGCAAGATCATGGAACAATGCGTTACATGATGTGTTGATTGAAGGGAACTTTAATCAGAGCTACAATGATCCATGCATGTATTCAAAAATGATCGAAAACGACTACTGTTACATTATTGTCTATGTGGATGATATTATAGTGGTTTGTATGACAATTGATCAAATGAAGAAAATTGAAGGTATTCTCAAGTCAAAATTTAAAATGGAAAATCTGGGTGAAATTAAACATTATCTATACCCAGAGCAAGTTAGCAGAGACTCATATGGAAATTTCGAACTATGTCAATCAAATTATATCAAGAGAACTGCATCAGATTTTGGCCTGATAGATGCAAAGGAGGCTAAAACACCGTTAGAAGTTAACTATGGTAAAAGAGAACCGTCAACAGAACTCGAAAATAACACGAAATATAGAAAATTAATTGGGCGATTACTCTATTTGTCAGTTAACACGAGGCCTGACATTTCAGCAAGTGTCAGTATTTTGGCACAAAGGGTATCAAAACCAACTACAGATGACTGGAATCAACTTAAACGTGTGGTAAGGTATCTCAAAACCACACATCAATTGAAAATAAAACTCAGCAATATCCAGTCAAATGATTTATCACTGTTTGGTTACGCTGATGCTACATGGGCTGATGACCGAATAGATAGAAAGTCAAACAGTGGGAGAATCATATTCTTGAATGGAGGAACAGTTAGCTGGTCATGTCAAAAACAAAGTATGGTAGCAACGTCAACTTGTGAAGCAGAGTTTATATCAGTATCAGAGGCAGCAAAAGAAGTAAAATGGCTGAGGCAACTATTGATTGAGATGCATGAACAGATTGATTTGCCTACTATAATCTACGAAGACAATCAAGGATGTATTGAGCTAGTACGTGATAGCAAGTTTTCATACAAAACGAAGCATATTGATACAAAATATAAGATGATTCGTGATCTTGCAAAGAAAAATATCATTCAATGTGAGTATTGTCAGACCGATGAAATGATTGCTGATTTACTAACTAAACCATTAAATGCAACAAAACATAAATATTTTCGTAATAAATGTAATATAGTATGAACGAGGAGGAGTGTTGAAATATGTTAAAATATGTTTACTGTATTCGTTCACACTCTATTTTTAATTTATAATCTAATACTTTTTATGTTTCTTATCAGAAAATATTTTCAATAAATTTATTATTCATTAATATTGTTTCAACAAAATAAGTCGTCTATTTTATTTTCTTGCTTTTGTTTGCGCTGAAGATATTTTAAATTCTACAACATTAATGGTCCGTTCAAATTGGACCCAAAAAAATAAGGGTTGCACAAATTCACAACAAACTGAAAATTGTAAGGATTATTAAAGACACCATCATAAATGAAATCTAAAAAGTCCTCATCGATCCGACCCGTGCAAAAATTGTACTTGAGGTCAAATGTCGTAAAAACGGGTGTTTAGCGATTTTCGGCAAAACGGTAGTAGAACTCTATAATTTGTTTATTCGACGAATGTTCCAGAAACGTTTTCGGGTACACAAAAAAAAAAGTTTATAGATTCAAGACTACTTCCTTCAATTCAGAAGTATGTACCTACTTAGCTTAAAGAGATTCTAAACTATATCATTTTCAAGCTTTTGTATACCTAGGTCCAAAAAGTTTGTTTTTCTAAATTGTGTAGGTATATAATACACAATTTTCAGACTTCTTTTTTCATATGGACATAAAGGTTAATATATTTATTCAATAAGTCACCATTCACTTTATTGTAAATTTATTGCTAAAAGAAAAATATATTTTAATAATAATCATGTCAAAAACAAACATAATAACAGATCCATTCAATTCCGCACATCTTATTCAATAATTTTCAAAATGACATCCAAAACTCCTCAATCCTGAAAACAATGCACTTTTATGGAGAAACATTCCGATTCCGACCATCATAAATGCAGTATTCAACTTTTTTTCATTCAATAAATTTTCCCTAAATGCCGTATTACTTACATTCAATAAAATATTAAAACAAAAATAATATTTTTACCAAACTGGATATGAAAAAAGTCCGATTGAGAGCTTGCATTATGACAGACTTCTCCTCTTTGAGCGGCAATGCTGCACCTCACAGAAGATCATAATAAATATAAGCGACGGACAATTCGGTGCAACGGGTCCAGGCGGGAGGAAGCGTAAGCACAAATGTAAATATGTTTTATTGGCAATCGAATTGATACAACGCGCGGACAATTGGCAAAAGGCAGCCATTTCATTGCCCCAATGTTTTTGTGAATTTTTTTTATTTTATCTTTGCCGATCGTTAAAGTTGGATCAAACAAATTTTGCATCCACTATATCGCCTTGCTCAAGCAGCGCGAGCTTGAAAAATAAAGACGTGAGTTCCAACCGATACTTGCCCCCTTCTTCACCCATCGAATACCGGATGAGATCAATCCCAACGATGATGTGGTGATGGTGTGGAATGGCGGAAATATTATTGATGGCAATAAAAGTTCCTTTTCGGTTCGGATACTTGATCTTTTTGCTTTTGGTCACCCCCGCAAGGACCTCCTCCACATACACCAGAATCAATATTGTGCGAGTTACATTTTTATATATATTCGATTTCCTCGTCCTTGCCGCACTATATTCCGCCTGCGCGGAATTCAAATAGAGACATAATGGTCTGACACTAGTTGTGCTATTAAATAAATCGCATCCGAAACGCGGTCGAGTACAGAGTATCTTTATATCTTTACATCTTTGTTGGCAAAGTATCTTGTTTGAGATACGATTCCTATATATGATTGTATCAATTCGTTGTGTGTAGTACTTTCTGTATGGTGAATATGGGGATCGGCTATGAATGAACGATTGTCGTCGTCATTTTATGAAGATACTGGTGGAGAAATACAAGAGCGGATTTGAGAGGAATATTCGAAGGGAGTTAGCATAATTTTCAAAAATGAAACTGATTTCTTTCGGCAGAAACTGGTTTCGGAAGAAACTTCGATATTTCGAAAGAAACTGTTAAATTTCGGAAGAATCAAGTAAATTTCGGAAGAAACTGGTAAATTTCGGAGGAATCTGATTAATTTCGGAAGAAACTGGTACATTTCGGAAGCAACTGGCAAATATCGGAGGAATCTGATTAATTTCAGAAGAATCTGGTAAATTTCGGAAGAATCTGGTAAAATTCGGAAAAAGTCTGGTTAATTTTCTAAGAATCTAGTTAATTTCGGAACAAACTTGTAAATTTTGGAAGAATCTGGTAGATTTCGGAGGAATTTGGTAAATTTTGGAAGAAACTGGTTAATTTCAGGAGAATCTTGTAAATTTCGGAAGAAACTGGTAAGTTTAGCAAGAATCTGTTAAATTTTGGAGGAATCTGTCAAAAATCGGAGGAATCTGATTAATTTCGGAAGCAACTGGAAAATGTCGGAGGAATCTGGAAAATTTCGGAAGAATCTGATAAATTTCGGAGGGATCTTGTAAATTTCGGAGGAATCTGATAAAATTCGGAAAAAATCTGGTAAATTTCAGAAGAATCTAGTAAAATTCGGAACAAACTTGTAAATTTTGAAAGAATCTGGTCGATTTCGGAGGAATTTGGTAAATTTTGAAAGAAACAGGTAAATTAAAAAAAAAAAAACTGGTAAATTTTGGAAGAAATTTAAAAATTTTAGAAGAAACTGGTAAACTTTGGTGGAAACTATTAAATTTCGGAAGAAACTAGTAAATTTCAGAAGAAACTGGTAAATTTCGGAAGAAACTAGTAAATTTCAGAAGAAAAAGTTAAATTTCTGAAGAAACTGGTTGCTTTCGGAAGAAACTAGAAAATTTCGGACGAAACTGGTAAATTTTAGAAGAAACTGGAAATTTTTGATGAAACTGGAAACTTCGGAGGAAAATGGTTAATTTTGGAAGAAACTAGTTAATTTCGGAACAAACTTTTAAATTTTGGAAGGATCTGGTAGATTTCGGAGGAATTTGGTAAATTTCGGAAGAAACTGGTTAATTTCAGGAGAATCTTGTAAATTTCGGAAGAAACTGGTAAGTTTAGGAAGAATCTGTTAAATTTCGGAGGAATCTGTTAAACTTCGGAGTAATCTGGCAAAAATCGTAGGAATCTGATTAATTTCGGAAGTAACTGGAAAATGTCGGAGGAATCTGGAAAATTTCGGAAGAATCTGGTAAATTTCGGAGGGATCTTTTAAATTTCAGAGGAATCTGGTAAAATTTGGAAAAAATCTGGTTAATTTCGGAAGAATCTAGTTAATTGCGGAACAAACTTGTAAATTTTGGAAGAATCTGGTAGATTTCGGAGGAATTGAGTAAATTTCGGAAGAAACTGGTTAATTTCAGGAGAATCTTGTAAATTTCGGAAGAAACTGGTTAGTTTCGGAATAAACTGGTAAATTTTGGAAGAAACTGAAAAATTTTAGAAGAAACTGGTAAACTTTGGTGGAAACTAGTAAATTTCAGAAGAAACTAGTAAATTTTGGAAGAAAATAGTAAATTTCTGAGGAAACTAGTAAATTTCAGAAGAAACTGGTTACTTTCGGAAGAAACTAGAAAATTTCGGAAGAATCTGGTACATTTTAGAAGAAATTTGTAAATTTAGGAAGAATTTGGTAAGTTTTAGAAAAACTGGTAAACTTTGGTGGAAACTAGTAAATTTCAGAAGAAACTAGAAAATTTCGGAAGAAACTGATAAATTTTTGATGAAACTGGAAATTTCGGAGGAAACTGTTAATTTTGGAAGAAACTATTAAATTTCGAAAGAAACTGGTAATTTCGGAAGAAACTCGTTAATTTCGAAAGAAAGTGGTAAATTTTTAAATAAACATGTAAAATTTAAAAAAATTGGTACATTTCGGAAGTTGTAAATTTCGGAAGATACTGGCAAATTTTGGAAGAAACTAGTAAATTTCGGAAGACAGTGGTTTAGTTGGGAAGAAACTGGGAAATTTCGGATAGAAAAAAATTTAATCAAAATAAAAGTAAAAAAAAAAATATATGCTTTTAGGCGATGAACTCATAAATCCGCCGATGGGGTAGTGTTTAACCCCCTTGGTGCATCACCCTTTGCACCTTTAAATAGCCGCTTTGCTAAACATGTTTATTATGAGATACACGAACAAACAGATAAAATAATAATTGTATCTGAATCGGATCGAAGCATTATGTTAAACATTGGCGCAAGTAACAAGCAGAGATTTGCAAATGGCATCGCCGCGCCGCTGTTGCACCGCTTTACCCGATCTTATAAACGTATAGAAAACAACCAAGACGGCGACGACGACGAAGAGACGACTTCGACGATCGACGGGACGCTTCAACTGGTCGCATTGGATCAGGCACAGATACGGATATAGCCAGATTAGGATAGCATTTGATCCTGGGATGGCGGCGCGGCGGCTGTGAACGCCTCAGCAAATTATGGTTCGATGTTGGGGTAATTTATGAGCGTGTTTTTGAGCTTTGCTTAAAGAAAATTTCGGCTCATTGATTTGTGTTTTTATTTTTTTGTTGTTGTTATTGTAGCTGGTTTGTTTGGTTTTTGTATAGGTACTCGGTTGTTGATTGTGGAGCGTGAATAGGGGCGGACTTGAAGTTGACAGTGTCGTAATGGAAACGTATGTGGGCTTAATTATGTCGTTAGACTCATGTCGAATCAAAGCAGGTAATGGAAATTAATTTAATTGAGTGATCTTACTTGTATCTTTTAGCATAGAGCGCGTGAGGGGATTTAATTGGGCAGAAATTGTATATGGAGGAGTTTATATATGAATATTGAAAGAGTGCCGGAGTATGTTAGACGTAGGTTGTACAAAATATTTTTAAGAAATTCAATCATGGTTGCTGTATGATACTGTTATGTTAAAAAAATCTGTGTACTTCAGGAATTTACATTCAGCTTTATAGTTGACGTACAAACGGGCGATAATGTAGTTTTCTTTCTCATTGGATTTTCGTTTCATAACAAAAATCAATTTATATTTGATTTAAATCTGCCAAAAAATAATAATAATTTTTTCTTCGATTAGCCAACAAAATTATTTATTTCTGCATTTTAAGTCAAAATATTTGAAAACATATTTTATTAGATTTTTCTCCATCTACACTGAATGAAAAAACAACTTAAAATCAACTATTTTTCAGAATGATTTTGCGTTGAAGACGAAAATTTTAAAATCAAAGTAGAACATCGTAAGTTTTAAGTGGTTTGCCGTTATAAAACATTTTTAAATCAAAGTTGTTTCAACTTTAAAAAAAAAGCATCAATTTATTAAAAAAAAAAAAGAAAAAATTGGCAGCCGCTGGGGATCGAACCTACAACTCTTAGATCACTAGGCGAATGCTTTACCACTGTGCTATCTCACTGTTGGAAATTAAAGTGATAAAATGCTACAAAAGTTGAAGTCCGACAGAAATAAAAAAAAATTCTTAAGTTGTTTCAATTTTAATTTAAAGATATTTCATGTTAGTTTTTTTACCATTAAATCAACGTAGAAAATATTACATTTGACGTTGCGGTTTTTCTCTCAGTGTATTAACAACTTTTTCGATATATTACAACTTAACGTTTCTATGGCATTTTTTTCACGGTTTTTTTTTTGAAAAATGAATCAGTAAATCAAAACGAAAAAAATCTGTCTGAGTTTTGCTGTCTACTTTAAGGAAAATGTCCTCTATTTAAGTAAAATATTGATGATAAAATTCCACATTGTCAAGTTTAAGCTCATTTAAAAGCATTGATAGAACTTATTAAAAAAAAAAAAACAAAAGAGCTGAACAGCGAACCGTAAAATAACAGACAATAATAAAATAATATAAATTACAAAAATACGCACTAAAAATTTTAAGCCATTTAAAATAAGTTAAAGAGGTGTGCTTTAATTTTGAGCAGGCACAAGATACAATTTACTTGGGAGGACCACAAAAGAATCACCATTCTTTTTCGTATGTAGGAATTTCAGGAATTTGAAGATGAAATCTCTTAGGTACTTGTAGTAAGGTCAGGGAGGGGCTTGTTTCAAAATCTGATGAGGAATTTTTCAAACAAAAGAAGATTTTAACATAATTTAGGCCTTAATTTCAAAATATAAGATTTGAAAATTCAAATTAATTATGTTGTCAAAACTTCATTTAACAATTTGGTAAAAAATGTTTTAATTTAACAAAAAAAAAAACTTAACAAAAATATAAAATTTGTTCTTAAACAATTTCTAAAAGAAATTGTAGCTTTTTGAAATATTAATTAAAAATGATAAAAAAATAAAAAAAAATTTGTTCCGTTTATAAAAACTTTATTTTTAATAAAAGACTTCCCTCGTTCTCACTGCTATTTTATTTTTTACTTGGACAAGGCTTAAAATTTACGTATATGTAGGTACTAAAAACTTAAATAATTTTGCTTATTGATAAAATTATTCGATGCAGAGGGAAAGGTAAAACATAATTTTTATCACCAACCATTCTTTATATAAATAAATATATTGACCTTTTACCCCTTATTACGGGACTAGGGAGGAAACTTTTAAGAGATTGTAAACCATTTCAATACAAACCTGTAGGACCTACATTGTAGGTATACTTTTGGTATATTTTTGATCAGCCTGTTACAATGTTTCCTTTCTTTCATTATTTTTCGGCTATTCTTACTGAATTTTTTTAACTTGTTTACCAACCAAAAACTATATTTCACGCGAACGACTTATATTTTATTTAGAACCATCAAATTCTTGATAAAATTCCTATGAGGCTTCTTAAAAGCAATTTAATCGAGATCATTAATAATAATTTCAAGCGACATTCACTGCTAATCACTTTATGAAACCGCATATATGTAAAAATCTGCTTTGCACAAAAAAATTTTTTTACCATAGCCATTTAGACAAATTTGAATTTTTTTATTTTTATCATTTCATAGACTCAATTCACACGCAGACTCAGCTCGAATGGAAATAAGATACTTTAGAAAAATTCTCTCATTCAGCTTCCATTTCGTTTTAAGATTCCAATCGAAAAAATTTGTCAAAGATTTCCCACAGATAAGCCCAACGACTGGCCATCAAGTAAAATATGTATATTGTAAATATACACAAACGAGGAATAAGACTCAGAGTAGCAGCGACGACAAAATCATCCAAATACCAATGAAACAATATTGAAAACATGATTCCAAGAATTGAAAACGATTGGTAACGATTTATGGATGAAATTGAGACAAAGGCAAACATATCGACCGCCGATGACATCCTTGAAAGCCGAAACAATTAATTTAACTTCAAATTAATGACTTATGCGCCAGCGCTGAGCTCTTTTTTTGTATTGTAGTTGTAATATTTTGTTTTTTTATTTTGACCGACGACACGATGACCAGAAATAAGGAGTAGGAATTTGAAAAGAAACATCATCCTGATGAAGAAACCTGCTGTGATTCAGAACATTGTATTCAAATGTTCAATTTCTATTGTTTGTTTTTTTTTGCGTTTAGACAAAATTGGCAAAATATTGAATTAACATAAAGCAAAACAACAAATTGATAGTTTAGCATTTCAAAGGTTTCGAAAGCAGTATAACTCTTTTGGGATACATAAATCTAACATCATTATCAGTTGCAAATAAAATGGAATCCATGAAGAAGATACTTTAACAATATTGTGCGTTTTTCGTTTTCGATTCAAATGATGACAAAAAACCGCCAATATCATGCAACGAGCGTGAAATCAATCACACTCTCATCAACATGATCTCAAAATCAAATTCAACCCATAAATTTACCCCGCATCATGAAAACAATAGAAATTGAGATTTAAGTTCCAAGAAAAATGTAATGAAACCGCAGTTTGCCTTCTCTTTCTTTCTCTTTTTTGGAATATCCTTTTCTAGACTACACAATGATGATGATGATGATGACACAGAAACGACAACAATTTCAGTGACATTGATGCGCAGCGCAGGCACGACAAACGAATTAAAAAAAAAACCAAAATTGAAATTCCATTTTACGGACCTTTTTGACAAATTCATAGCCTGCTAGCACGAATATCAAAATATTATCTGAAGATCTTTTGAGTTTGAGAGATCAAGGAGTCTGGGCTTTTCTTAGAGATGATAAACTCTAAGGATAATAATTAATTCTTTTATGTTTGAAACAGACAGTCTGCGATGGATGGCCAACTTGGAAATGTGTCTTCTCTGCAACTCAACTCTCATCTCAGAAACAAATTTCCAATCAAGACGACATGATTTATTGTCACTTTAATATTGCAATGCTAGGGTTATGTTTGGTTGTGTTTGGTTTCTGTGAATAAAATTCAATTGGAGTTTTGAAGATAGAAAAGGGATTGGAAGACTTATGTTACTAGTACAGCGCCTGGATTCAGAGATATTTGTTTAACTACAGTCTTTTAAAACTCTGATAGTCCGTCTTAAACGACTCTTTAATAAAATTTTGCTAGATTGCCATTGGATTTGACTCAAAATAGTATTTAGTTATTTTAAAGTTCGCTTATCAGCTCTTTCGTTTTCTCCACATTTCCCAATAAAATCATTAAAATCACAATGATTAAGATTTTTTTCTTACACTTTTTTCTTAAAGATGACTACTCTTTTTGATCAGAATCTCTCAATTTAGAAGAAAACAAAAATATAAAAATAAAATAACCTGAAATCGATCTGGCTTGCTGTTTAGGGACGTGGGAAGATATTGTCGTCAGCCTTTTTATTCGTAAGAAACATGCACTCGTAACCTGCGTGCGTTTCTTTTGTAATCTTTTAATTGCTTGAAAATTTGTCCTTTTGTATGGTTCAAGTTTGGAATTTATTTTTTTTTTTGGGTATCCTTCGGTAGTCGCACTCAATTACTTTAAGGATGTCTTTTTTTGTGTATTTTTATTATAAACTGGTTGCCAGAGTAAGTCAGGTGTAATAAATCAATTAGTTGCACGTGTAATGACTCTGGGTCAAATGGGAGGGTTAAATAAGAAGACAAAGAATACCGATCGTGTGAGAAAAACTCAAGGAACCTTTTCGTTTTTAAAGAAATTTTGAACTAATATTTTTTTATTGGGTTTGATTTCTTTTGAAATCAAAGGACCTGTCTGCAATGTTTTTTATTGTTATGATATTTTATTTATTGAGCTTGAAAATGAAGTTGTCAATGAAAAATATACTCAAGTAGCAATTTTCAAGGGTCATAAATTGGTCAAGTATTTCTTTTTTTGTATACACACAATAATATGGTGACACAATTATTCATTTATATGCAATTTCTTTTGATACGAAAAATACATTCAGTTACAGATTATTATGTGCGTTATAGAAACCTACTTGAGGCTGCTATTTTATCACAAGAAAATAATTAATGAATTTAGCAAAAAAAAAAAAAACTATACAAGTTGTTGAAAGGTGAAAATAATTAGGCTTGTAAAATTGAAATAATTAAGTTCTATTTTAAGCTCTTTTAGTTATGTTGATTTTTTTCTTATATAGATTTGCTTTGAAGAACAGGTGATTGATTATGTAGAAACAGATGATTCCATAAATGTCTCATTGAAGAATTCTGGCAAAGAATTGCTCAATCTGATTCTAGAAACAAATTTCCTTGGGCGCTTGCAAAAGTATAATTTTTTTTGGACAAAATAAATTGTAACAAAAGATTAACTTTTCCTCGAGATCTTTTATCACAGTAAAAAAAAAACCGCTAAACTCTGAACAGTTTTAAGGAAAATAAATGGGATCGGGTCAAAATTCTGGCTTCAAAATTCTGTTTTTCAAAATTCTGCTTTTTTTACGAAAATTCTGCTTTTCAAAATTCTGCTTTTTTTCTATTCTGCCTTTCAAAATTCTGCTTTTTAAAATTCTGCTTTTCAAAATTCTGCTAGCATATTTTTTGAACAAAAAAATTCTGCTAATTCTGTTTGTTTTTTCATAGCATAATATGCGCTAACATCTCATTAATCCATTAAAGTAATTCAACTTTACTACTTTCCTTACTGTTTATTGTCTAACTGTCCCAAATATTTGTTATAATGCATAGACTGACTTTCTTACAATTCACATCTATAAGCCGTTAAAAACTATTAGAAACTAAAAAGAAAGATAGAAAATATTCCTTTCTTAATCAATTTTTCGAACATATACTTTTATTTGATAAATTAATAAATTTCTAATTATTTTTCGAAATTTTTTAATATATAATTTTTTAATTTTTTTTAATTTATTGATTTATCAAACAAACAATTTGATTTATCTAACAAACAATGAACATACAAAAAAACTGACAAAGTGAGTAAGTAATCAAAAAAGCAGCGAAGAGATAATTTTACTAAATTCAGCAAAAAATTAAAAAATGGTTTGAAAAATGTTTAAAAGCGCGCGCTTTTAAACATTTTCCAAACCATTTTTTAATTTTTTGCTGAATTTTGTAAAACAGAATTATGAAAATCAGAATTTTGAAAAGCAGAATTTTGAAAAACAGAATTTTGAAAAGCAGAATTTTGAAAGCAGAATTTTGTAAAGCAGAATTTTGAAAGCAGAATTTTGAAAAAAGAATTTTGACCCCGGCAGAATTTTGACCCCAACCCAAAATAAATAATAGGCTATTGATTATGTAGTTTAGAAAGGAACTAAGACGTTCACGGGTTTTTATTGCAGGAATCGTTCAATGGGTTATAAAAGAAGATAAAACCGCGGAGTGCTATTAAATGAGAGGGTGGAAACTGAAGATAGGGGTGCAAAAGCCCCCTTTTTGGCTTTTTCAATATACCTCGTAAACCAAGCAAAATTTTGATATATTGCACATAAAACTTTTTGTAGAGAATAAAATTTCCTATTGGAATAATGTTTTTTAAAAATTGAAAAAAAAAAAAATGTCCATACCAAAATAGTCTAAACAATCATAAAAAAAATATCAAAAAAATTGATTTTTTGAGTTGTACATTTTTTTTGGGTTGAGATAGACATAAACATTGCTCCAAAGAAAAAAAGAAGATTAAATTTCCTTCAAAATGCTGTACTCACTAAATTTTTTCATTGCAAATTAACCGAAGTATGGCCATTTGAATCTATCTTTTTTTCGAATTTTTAGTTTTACTCAAGTAAAACAGAAACATTTGAGGGGAAAGTACGATAACTTAAGCACCAAGAACTGATAATGAGATTTTGTAGAGGGGTTAAATACAATCATTGTTTACTATGGAAGGGGGCGTCACTGTCCCCCCATTTTGGCGGGAGGGGAAATTTTCTAAAAAAAATACTTAAAATAAAAAAAAATTATTAAAAAACAACGGCAACCCTTACAGTTTTGATTGATACTTTTTACAAAAGCTACAATTATAAACTTAGCATGAGTTTTAAAATGAAGTTATTTTAATCAATTCTTTTTGAAATAAACGAGTAATTCCGATAAGGAAAGTATTTTGTCTATTTTTCAATTTTCTCAAAAAGTAGAAGGCATAGGAACATTATGATTTTCATGATTTGATAAGAAATCAATTAAGGCAGTTTACATTGTCGTATTGAAGTCCACAGTCTTTGTGAAAATTGTACTCAATGTGCTTTTTAAACTTTTTTTCACAAGTTTTGACTTTGAAATCGGGTATTTCAAATGTTTCTGTTTTACTTGAGTAAAACTAAAAATTCGAAAAAAAGATAGATTCAAATGGCCATACTTCGGTTAATTTGCAATGAAAAAATTTAGTGAGTACAGCATTTTGAAGGAAATTTAATCTTCTTTTTTTCTTTGGAGCAATGTTTATGTCTATCTCAACCCAAAAAAAATGTACAACTTAAAAAATCAATTTTTTTGATATTTTTTTTATGATTGTTTCGACTATTTTGGTATGGACATTTTTTTTTCAATTTTTAAAAAACATTATTCCAATAGGAAATTTAATTCTCTACAAAAAGTTTTATGTGCAATATATCAAAATTTTGGTTTACGAGGTATATTGAAAAAACCAAAAAGGGGGCTTTTGCACCCCTATCTTCAGTTTCCACCCTCTCATTTAATAGCACTCCGCGGTTTTATCTTCTTTTATAACCCATTGAACGATTCCTGCAATAAAAACCCGTGAACGTCTTATTACCCTGTTTTTTTCGACATAATCAATAGCCTATAAGCAGGATCAGACAATATAATACTAAATGAACTGCAAAAGATGGAGATGATCTTTAAGATCTGCATGTGAGCTATATTCCGCTTAAATGGCGAGAAATAAAGATCAGGTTAATTTTTAAGGGAGGCAAGTTCACCCACGATAAACGATAATACTCAGACCATACTTAAAACTCTGAACGACTGATTGCTATCCGTTTAATAAACTGCATTGACACAAAGCTTCTGTCTTTAAGTCAAAATGCATTATTTTAAAGGGTAATCAATGGATAAATCCTCCAAAACTTGTAAAGAGCTATCGAAAATTCCTGCTCCAACAAGAGGAGTGTATCATTGCAATACATAGAAGGCGCCTCAAACAACGGCGACAGATCCATTAAATAAATTTCAGGCAAATCAGAATGTCAAAGATTCTCTTGGTGAATTGATCAATCTAATGCTAAATAGCGGGAACTTTAATTCAAAACCGTGTGGTTTTCCCCATTTTGAGGAATTTAGTAGTCAACGAGCTCAAGAGTTAGTTGAATTCAATATAAGTTCAAGTGACCTCAACTCTAAGAATTTATAAATAATTTTATTAATTTTTTATTATTTTGTTATTTTTTTCTTTGTTTTCAAGACTTAGTTGTTTCGATTCGTAAAAAAAAGCTAAGCCACTCCTCAACTTTGAATTCTTTCAAACCCAGACACACACAAGTTGACTTAAATGTTTAAATTGGTATAGGTGGATCCGAAAATAAAAATCCTAGTGATTAAGCTCATTTTTTCAGGATTCCAAATCTTGATTTTTTTAAATAAACCTATTTAAATTCTATTAATGATCTATGAGGTATAACCAGGGTCGATAATTTTAGAAACCAAATAAAAATCATAGTAGGATGAAACCCATTGGAAAAGGAGGTGAATATGAAAAAAATTAAAGGAAAAATAAATTACGGACGAGCCGAGTTCGGGAAGTGGGTGGGTTGAGTTTTTAATGGTAAAGAATGGTATATCTTGATTTTCGGCAGAACTACAAGTTTTATAGAAAAAAGTTGTATGGCAATGTTGTAGGTAATAAAAAGATCTACAACTTTAGTACCGACAATTTTTCAAATAACCTCAAATTTATATGAAAAATTAAAATAACCGAGTTTTTGGTTTTTTATTTTTATCTTTTTTGAAAAGATGTGTTTTTCTACGGCATTTGGGTAAAACTTACCTTATTACGTCCCAAATACACAGTAATTTATTTGATTTAAAATATTAATTTTTTAACCTTATTTTGACATAATATCAAAAAAACACCCTAATTTTCAACCGAAAATTCACGTGTAAAAATATCAGCTTTTTTCAAAAAATCGGTGGGTAATTTTTTCGTTAAAATCTCTACTTTCTGATTGTGTAAACATAAATTTACATTAGTGTACCATAGTACATATTCTCGGAAAATGCAAAAAATGAAAAAAAGCTTAAATTCGAATTTTTTATCATTATTAACAATTTGGGCTATTTATTTAAATTTACACTTTAATTACTCAAAAACCGTTAGATTTTATGTTACATTGATAAATCTATTGGTATCAAAATGATAAATCCTTTATTATACCTAAAGTTTGTATGTCAGCTCTTTCGTTTTCCTTGGGTGATTTTCGATTTCACCTTTTAATATCGTAGTTTGTGTATTTAGACTGAAAATATTAAAGCATTGTCTCTATGCAGTTCAAATGTACTTGCTTGCTTATTCAGTCCCATATGCTAGGTAAAGGCTAGTTGCATAGGAGTTTATAACTTTTCGTACGTTTCTATCTGAGCTGATGGCAATATTCGGCGATTTTGCTTTGGCTAATAGACTCTTTCAATCGCAATGGAAAGTTGAACCCAAAGATTTCTAAAATAATTCACTTTATAAAAAATATACGTATTTGAGCTTAAATATAGTTATCTAACGACTTTATCTACGTTAGTTGGTTAGAAACAACTATAAGTCAACATCGATTAGATAAAAAAAGCAAATTCATATCTGATTTGCCAATAACTCTATACAAACGTTGATTTCCGTGCCATAGATTTTTAATTCAAGTCGTGTTGTTAAATTACATCAGAAAATCAATATCAGATAAATTAATCCACCCTCTTATCGTATATAGCAATCATTGAAAAGTTAATTAATTGTCATTGCAATACAATCAATTAGAAAAAACCTCAACAAAAATTATCCATTTACTCATATGATAAGAAATCAAAATCTAAAAAACACATTAATCAATATCAATTAATTTTAAATTAATTACATCTAACATGCCAACTTGGAGTTAAATCATCAATTTTATCTTTACCTTCGTACCCAACTTGAATTGAATAAAATCTTATACAAACATTCAACACTCGATCGAATCATGGAAAAACATCTTAACTTTTCTTAGCGCGTCTAAACACCATTCATTGATTCATTCATCAGCATCATAGATCGATAAGACTAATAAACCAAACTTTACTTATATACAATGCGATTGAATCTCTTAGTAAAGATAGGCTTCGGCTCATAACAATTACACTTTATGTCGATGATGATCTTGTCTAAGTCGGGCTTAATGGTAGAAGACGATAAAAGCCGCCAGACACATTACCGTCGCATTAAAATCAACTCATCTCAGCCAAATTAACTCATCGATCGACGCGATTGTTGGTAATTATGAAAATAAACAAAATGAAATAATATCAAAACCGTTTAGCGCGCTTTATTGACCAGCCAGAAGAAGTGTAAATTGATAATCGCTTGGGTCAACAGAAATGTTGCCGTTGCCGCCGCCGAACCTACTCCTCTGGAGGTACACTTTTACCCGCATATGTAAACTTCGTGTCGGTGTCGCTCAGATCATCTTCAAAGGTGATTTTGTGTTTTCACGATGAGTGGCAGTGGCGGTGTGGTTTGGTGTTGCTTGCTACTTCAGACACAGCGCTAAAGGAACCTTGAGTGGCAATTTTTTGGGAATCAACGTTGTCGTTGTAGTCGAGTCGCCGTCGTCAGTTGGCAAGAATCCCAAATTAACGAAGCAAACAAACAGCAAATGGACAAATATGCACGTTCGGGATGGACAATATGAATATAATGTTGTTTTGGCGGCAGAGGGCGGCTGAAAGTATTGATGTTTTCATACAGGAGGACCTCTAGGAGGCTTGGGTTCTTTCAATTCATCCACTCAATTTGTCGGAATATGGTAAATCCGATTGGTAAATAAGTACCCGCAGTTCTAGAGACAGCAGCAGCAGTATAAGCATTTGGTTTTTAACTTCTGCAGCAGCCTGCTACGTTGTAGGTCAAATAGAAAAGAAGAATTTGTATTTACCCGAATCAGCCTAAATTGATGTTTAACTTGCAGACGAAGAAAAAGAGGTATATAAGTGAAAAGGCGTTAAGTAGCTTTTTGGTATTGAATTGGAATGAAGTGGTCGGGGTACATCAACAAATTTTTAGCTTGAGTTGAATTAAGATAATGAAAAGTTTGCTATATCAATTTCGAACTTATAAGTGATAATCATGGTGTTTAAGAGGGTTTCCTTATTATTTTTTTTTTTTAACTGGCAGCCATTAAGGCGGCTTTTTTATTTTTATTTTTTGTTATTTTGTTTTTCTTTCACTAATTGTAATTGACGAGGTTAACTTTAAGTAACCGACACTTAAGTCGTTAAGTGAGTATAAACTGCTAGCTAGCAGCGCAGCGCTTAGACCGGCTCAGACTGAATGAAATTATTTCTTGCAGTTTTCTTTCTCTAAATCGATTTATTTTTAGAAAAAGTGTAGTGTTTACCTATAAACATTTTGAATAAGTAATTTTGAAGTTCTTTGCTCAGGTCTTTTGTTTTTGCATAATGAGAAATATAAATGCGCTTTAGCCGATTTTAATATAAAATAAATGCGAAAGGGTCATTGCATATGGCTTCTTTCGATGAATAATATTTTCGGAAGGCTTCCATTAATATCAGTGAGGTCATACACTGAAAATAATAAATTTCGTAAAATTACGAAAATCGTTTCATACACTACATTTTCGTTGGCCCAACGAAACTTTCGTTGGCTCAACGAAAATATGTAATTTTTCATAATATGAAAACCTTCATCAATTAATGAAAACGTTTCATACACTTTTTCTCCCTTTTTAGTGAAAAAAAAAATCCAATTTAATGAAAGGATGCATCAATTGACGAAAAATTTCATACTCATTTTAAAGAATAAAAATAAGAATTTTTTTTAATTAAGTAACGAAAAAATTCATTAACTTATGAAATTCAACATTAACTAACGAAAATTTTCATAAACTTATGAAAATTCTTCATATACTAATGAAATAGGTTTCGGCTTATGAAAAAATACATCAGTTAACGAAAAAAAAATCGTTGTCTTACAAAAAAAAAAACGTAGACTTCGGTGCATTTCTGTTTTAATGATTAAAAATAATTGAATCTTGCTGGATATAGTTCACATTAGGTTTTGGTTTAAAAATCTATGTAAGTTGAGCTGAATATAAAAAATATTTGCGTATTGACAAGGTGTCTCACGATAAGTCAACTAATGAGTCCATGTGAGCTCCACCGGGGCGAAACGCCAATTTATTAAAAAATTCAAAATATGTTTTTTTTTTATGGTTAAAAATTTTCAGCGGATTTTCTGAATTTCGGGTTTTTTTTTATATGAAATGAATGAACAATTTCGTAGGTTAACGAAAAAATTCGTAATTCTACGAAAAGAATGCAAGTATAATCTACTAAAAAAAAAAATAATTAATACAACGAAAAGTTTCGTAAGCTAAAGAATAATTTTTCATAATTTAATTAAAATATTCATAAAATTTACGAAAAAATTCTTTAGCTAACGAAAGTTCCTTTCATAAATTAATCAAAAAATACATTGACTAACGAAAAATATCATCGCGGATAGTTAAAAATTTCGTAAAATGATGTAAAAATTCATTAATTCTCGATCAAAAAATTTTATGAAAAATTTCATTAAAGTACTACAGTTTTCGTTGATTGATGAAGCTTTTCATTAACGTATGAAAGCCATGTCGTTGAGCCAATTAAATTTTTAATCGGTTGAAAATTAATTAAATTTTCGTTGGCTTAACGAATTTTTTTCGTTGTATTTACGTAAGGATTTGGTTCAGTGCAACATTTCAGTGGGGCAAAAATCTTTCTATTTGCTTACATAAATCTGTGTAAGTTATTTTATTTGAATCTTTCCGGCAAAGAAAGTTGCAGGATAATTTTGCAAAAACTTCTTTTTTAAGTTATATTTAAAACATTATTGGTTTTGTACAAGAACGTGGTACGGAAACAATACCATTTCATTAAAATGTATATTTCTGTGTATAAAATTAATTGAAGTAGATTTTTTTTTTCAGAAACCATAGGGTATTTATAAACAAATAGTTTAGACTTTCATAACACTGTGCAAGTTTTTTGGACAAAATTTTTGAGACAGCTGCGCGATTGACTGTTTCGCCCTATTTCGTACCCGAGAAATCGATTGGCGTCATTAATTTTTCGATTTATCGGTACGACTTCGAACAAATTTTTTTTTTTTATTTTGAGCATTTTCCACTGTTTTAGTCATTTTTCAATCAAAAACAATGTTTATATTGCTAATTATTCTGCTCAAACGTTATTTGCTACCAGTAGAAAGACATTATAAACAATTTTAAACAATTTATTTGAAAATTAAGTGATCTTTTTTTTTAAATTAAAAAAAAAATCGAAATTTTTGTACATTGTTTATCGTTTGCATGTTTTCTATTAAAAATTAATTAAACTGTTAATTTAGTGTTGGTTAAACTTCGACAGTCTATCGAAAACAATTATCTAGTATGTCGATACTTCACAAAACTATCGACAGTTTCAATACTTCCAAATTATTTTACCACAAGGCTACCGATGTTATCGATTGATTTTTCAGAAAACTATCGATACAATCGACAATTTAAACTATCGATATCTACCAAACACTATGTTAATTCGTTGCTTACATGTAATTAATATAATTCTAAAATTGGTTTTTATTGAATGAAAGACAGTATTTTAACATTATCGACTCATCAGAAGTTTGTAGATCAACTCTTTTGTTTATATAGATCATGAGAAAAATGAATTAATTTTTTTTTTTAATTTGAAAGGTTTTTTTAGTTGAATTTGAATTAAAAGAGCATTGTATAGAAACCTCAGCATCGCTGATGACGACGAGTAAATTTCACAGCCCGATTCGCCCCCAGAAGTAGCGAATAGTGTTGTTGCAGAAAGAACAATATCGCACCGAAAACCTTTTCAAAAGTAAATTTATTATTTCTCCATTTAAATAATCCACTAATGGATTGTATCAATACAAAATTCATTTACAATGTAACTGGTCTTTTTTTATAACTCTAAATTCCCAATATAAAATGCACATTTAATATTTATGAAATTATAATTTTCTAGCTTGATAAATAAACATCTTGAAATTATAGTTGTTAACATCACAAAAACCAGCTTTAACATAGTTTCAATTAAAGTTTACCACAAATTGACTTGTCAAATTAAAACAAGAAACAACAACACAAAAAAATACTTTATCCACAAACTAAATGTCATTTTGCTTTGAATGCATAATAATGCAAATGTTTTCACGATCAACTTTCGATCCGTTGGCTGAGAAAATGTCATCACAAAAATTTATTCCGCAACTCACTTTCATATAATAATAATAATAATATCGAGACATTTGCATGCATTCATAAATTCATCCATCACTCCAGCTGAAGGTGAATATAAACAAAAACATATATCTAACCCTTTTTTAAGGTACAGGTATCATTCGAGAGAAAAGACAAAAAAAAAAAAAACAAAGAAAAGGGACTTTATAAATCCATCTCATGCGCATGCAGATGCCCAAAAATAATTCCAGTCCCCCAATATTGTACACTGAGAGAAAAATATAAATCCATAAGAAATATCCATACCTACTAAAAATGCCCAAAAAATAGCTTGAAATGTCAAACAAAAAAATTCTTAAGAGCTGCCACTTAACAACTTAGGAACATGAGGTCCTAAAATGACACCATCTTTAAAATGGCTCAGCATAATTTATAACTTTCATTCTTAAAATAAATTTTTTTTCAGTGTATCTACCATCCACAAAGTCTATAACCAAAATGTCAAACCGCAGGTCATCAGATTGGCACAATTGATGTGAAGTTGATGTGTGACGTTTGTGCAGCATTTACTTGTCAGTCAGCTCAACTGTTTGCATGCATCCAATTTGAATACCCGTCGTCGTCGCACCATCATCATCATCTTGTTTTGTAGCTTTTTTTTTTTTTAGACTGAAAACCTCTTTTACCCAAATTGATTTTTCAGATTTTTCCATCATTAAGCGAAAATTGAACGAAAACAATTTCCTCTGCGCGTCTTTGATGAGCTTCCCTTTAAGCCCCCATATGCACATAACCTGAAAATGTTAGGGCCTTAACCGACAACGCACGTGAAAAAGTACAAATTCAAAAATTATTCCATTGGTACTTATTAGGAAATTCTCGATTCTATAGGTAGGTACCATTCCTAACTTGGGATTCCTTTACCACACTCCAAGGTGGCCGCATGACAGGCGTGTATTTTTTGTTGTTGTTGTTTGTATAAACCTCCTTCCTATATAAAACTCCTTCTGCAAAATTACCATTCATTGCTTTCCACACAAGTTGGTAGTAGCTGATTGTTGATGTCTTCATAACGATCCTGTGCGTGACTCACTCGTCGCTCAAAGTCGCTGCCAATGGGACAGAATCCGTCAACGGAATGCAACATGGCCAATTGATATCCGTGCAGCACAAAATAACGCTAAAAAAGGAGTTCGTTATTTCTGTAATGAACGATTTTCCATAGGTAGAGAGTTTTGTAGGAGTTATAGGAGCTGCATTTACGGGCCTCATTTCTCGCAATGGTACTATTAAATTTTCCGCCAGATTGAATTGTTGTTGTCTGCGTTGCGTTGGTTGTGGCTTTGGTATAAGCTAAATCTATTCGAACCATTGTACGAGCGAGTCGGGGCTGTCACAATGTTTTTGGGTAAGACCTTTACTTCAATTCCACCCTGACTCTATTTATACTCTTATACTCTTTGCTGTGATCCTTTTTGGAATTGGAGAAGATGTCTGATTGCAGTTTAAATGGTAATTTTGTGCGAATACGGATTGTTATACTTCATATGAGTTTGAGTTGAGTTCTTCGTTTTCTTCTTCTTTTCGGAATCAAAGATGCGTTTTTCGTTCCAATCAAAATTTAATAAATATTTAATTTTATTTATTTTGTTGTTTTTGTATTCTTTTGTCCTCGAGAAGGTATTGGGGAATATTTTATTAGGCAGGGATCAGCATCGGACGAGGTCTGACATATAAAAGAGACAAAAGAAGGATGTCATGGAAAATTAATTCCAATTTGTTATGAATTGAAATTGAAGATGGATTTATAAAGTTTTGACATTTTTTGGGCTTTGGGGTTATACACATGATTAAAGTGGTAATTTATGGCTGCGGATTACAAGTAAATTACAAAAAAAAAAGGAAAAGTTACATAGGTAGATATGGTTAAGTGAGGTCTTGGTGCTTTAAATGAAAGAGACAGTTAATTGTTGGCGATGCACGTAGTAGATTGCAGGTTTAAAAAAAATGGAAAAGGCATCTAGATCTGAAAAGTCTTTTATCATCAATTGGTCCTCCTATTATATTATGCTATAATGGAATGGTAATTCTATCAATTTGGCTTCTTGCAACTCATTTTGTGGTAGTCTGAAAAAAAAAAACAATGAAAATAAACGACAGATACAAGAACTTTGCCAATTTGAAGTTCCAACATCTGACAACCTTTTATTTATCAAATCATTAGAGTCGACAAAAACACTAGCTATAGCTACAAAATTTACTTCACAAACAAACAACAATCGAGTTGCTTATAGTTTTGCTGTTTTATTTTAATTTTAATTTGAAATTTTTATTTTGTCATTTTTGAAGAAAATTTTTAATTTGGAAAATTCAAGCTGCTGTTTCCTGTTTGAATAATTTTGCCAAGAAAAATGGTGTCGCTCCGAAGTACCTAGTCAAAATTTTTAAATTTTTGTTGTGATACTCCTGCGTGAATTTCGTAAATCCCTGAAAAAAAATGTCCATTTCCTTTCCTTAAGTTCAGGTCCTTTGAAAATCGTTCTCATTAAATAAAACGCCGGAATATAAAATATGTAGTTAAATTACCAAGAAAAAATCAAACTACATAATAATTAATATGAAAAAAAAAAAAAAAAAAAATTTTGTCTTTTACGGGCAACCTAATTCGCAATATATTCTTCAGTTCGCAATATTGTTCTTCTCTGTGTCTGTGTTCTGGTTCTCATAAATACGTCAGCGAGTCCTATCATCGTCGTAGTCGTCTTTTTTGATGGTGTTTATTAAATTTTTTTTTTAATGTTGTATAAGGTTATAGGTTTATCAACGAAATTTTTTGAGTTTAGTTCCAAAATTTCTGTCTTTCGCGTGTGGTTTAGTTTTGTAAGTACTTTTCCCAGTGAAATTATATGCTTTGAATCAGCATTTGGAAGAATTGGGTGAGCCATGAAGGATCTGAAAGAAAACACATACAGGCATCTTTCAAAAACAAATGCAGGTAAGTGTTTTTGTTTTAAATATTTTTATTATTATTAATTTTTCATAAAATAACAACAATCTATTTTATTATTTAAAAAATTTATAAAAATGAATTATTTGTAATGTAAGTCTTCATTAGCTTCAATGCCTTCAAAAATTTAATTATTTTACTATTTCACATTTTAAAAGAGAGAAGAACTATGAAATTGTTAATACTAAAGCCACTTTAAATATCCAAGGACTTCTTATACTTTTTGTAGGATTATTCTGTCAAATTGTTGCCTACTAGGTATTACTTCAATTTTTTTTTTAACTTTTGAATAATGCAGACTTACCAAAAGATCTATTGTAAAATGACACTACATTTCTCAAAAATATAAAAATATACAGCTTGTTCAATTTTAATGGTAAAATAAAATAAAAAAATAAAATAGTGCTCCAAACTTCAGCCCCACAGCTTGAACTCTGTATTGAATAGGGATTTGATACATTTGTAGATTTTTTTTGAATTAACCCCGAAAATTGATTAAAATTGATACGTCGTCCTTTGATTGGAAAAAATCTTTAAATTTTTGAAATAGTTGAAAAGTTCTGTGTCTTCGCATATACACTTTTCAGCTTAATTGAATCATTTGTAAATTTTTGACACGTAAGATTAGCTAAGATTGAGCTGAAAGCCAATCTGATTCTTTTTGCAAATGGAATAACAACTTGAACTGCTTCTATTGGACAGGTATAATTTTTTTTAAGACTTTTAAGATATAATTCACCGAAATCTGTCAGGTCTCACTTTTTACACCAAACTAATATAGATCGCTTATATTTCATTTTAATACATCCTACTTTTTTGCCCACTTTAATTTGTAAATTTTCTATTTTTAGTAATAACCACGAGTAGAATGAGAAAAAGAATGTTTTTTATTTTCTGTCCCCAGTTTAAAGTTTAGGATTAAAGCTATCAAGAAGTCCTGTAACCATGCCAATTTTTTTTAAAGTTAAAAATGAGTTATCAGATATTTACTTATAAGAATGTTTGTACCTTTGTATTTTTTGAAATCGCTTTTGTTGATAGAATGATAGAAATGATAGAAAATTGTATCCATTTATAAAAAGTTTGAACCTCAGTTCTTTTGTTTTGATTTTTTTTTCTGGTTGGACCTTGATAATCGCGAATTATAATTTTTGAAGATCTATGTATAATTTGTCTGATTCAAATTTTTTTTTTGTTCAAAGTAGATAATTGAACGCTCTACAAAAAAGCTCATATTAATTTTTTTGATAAACTGCCCCGTTTCGAAGTTATTGAACTTTAAAATATAAAATGTAATTTTTTCTTCATTTTTTTTTTCATTTTTTTGACGAAACTATTATGTTTTTCAAAATTTTGCAAACTTTTCGAATATTTATATTCTATGTTGTGTTTTGGTTTCACAGATCCTTTTATATAACTATCGAACCCCAAATACTAGATATCATATTAGATTTCTTCAATAAATTCGAACTATTCATTTTTTCAACTAAAAATTATTTTAATAAATTTTTCGCGCCGGTTTTTTTTTTTAATTTTGTAAATGCAATTTTGTAGAGCGTTCAATTTTATACAAAAAAAAGATTAAATCTAGCCTTTTTGATGAAAAGTTATAAAATTCCAAACTCAAAAACACAATCTCTCCCATGTAAATCATATGGGAAATAGAAATTTGCGATGCGGTGGTACTTAATGATAATATTAAGGGCTGGAACTTTAACAGTATTTTTTTCAACATTTCCGACAATATTTTCGGTATTACTTTGAACAAAAACAATTTTTTTTTTTTGAATCAGTCTTATGTACCTACATATATGGTTTTTTAAAAGATGCCCATACAAAGATATTTACAAAACTTTAAATTCTGAGATCGAATCCCTATTTGACTGGACACTATTTAAGCAAAATTAAGTGTATAGTAACGACAAGGGGGTATTTGTACTTATGTCTATTAATGTTCATAATTTAAAAAAATAATTAAATGTTTAATTTTATTTACCTTTTATTTACCTTTTACGTTGAGGTTTTGAAAGGTGCGTTTTTTAGATTATAATGATGTTATATCTTCAGACAATTTGCGTGCCAATATTTCTTTAAATAAAAAATACCTTTAAGAAAAAGTCCAGATGACTTGTTAACATTTCTTAAAATACAATGTAACTCAATTGTGTTAATTAAAATATTGTAAGTACAAGCTTCTGTAATGACCCAAATTTTAAAAATTCAATTTCTTGTCGAACAAAATTCCAGTTGAAAAGTTGAAACTTCCTTAAAACAAAAAAACACATTCATAATTTAAGCGTTCAATAAATAATCAACTTATAACACGCTATGTGATACGATTTCATTAATGATTTTATTTTTGGCAACATGTATTTATAATTTGACTAATTAATAAGTCAGCGGGTGTCGGTCGTCGCTGGACGACGAAATATCAAAAAATGTTAATGAGTCTCACGATTCACGAATCAATTGGCACCTTGAAAAATTAGCAGAAGTTACTGTGTTGTGTTTGCACTGCGGTATAGTTTTTTTTTTCTTTGTATTATTGGATGCATGCAAATCCAAAAGAACAACACGAATCCCATTAGGCGAATAAGATAAACAAACATCCTGCAGCTTAAGAGAGTTAAAAACAAAACAAAAATGTATACTCCTTTTGTCGGCTTACAGCTGTGGGAAAAAAAAAGAAAGAAAGTTTTTATTTTGTATATTCGAAGGTTTTTTCGATGTTTGCAAAATTCTTTTCGTCAGGACTCCACTTAGAGGTGTATGTGTTTGTCATGTGTAAAAAGACACCATCAACCATAAAAAAGTCGTCCTTTTAACAGGCACCTCTATATTCAGCAGGTAAACCTATGGCTACGAACTGATCGGAATATTTATGACCGATTTGACGGTAGACATTACATTTCGGAACCCTTTGTTATAGAAACACTTTGCGCATCAAACGAGTACGAGTACCTATATCCTTTTTGGCTAATATACCCAAAGGCAGCACTTATGTTAACATGTCCTGGCACTTTTCGATACTTTTGATGTTTTGCGGTTACATCAATTTTGTAGGGATAGTGTTTAGGTAAATGTTAGTTTGTCAAGTAGTTTCGGTGATAGTTTTTAAGGACATTCATATGTGAAATTTGTTGTTTCTTGGGTTTTCACATTGTGTTTTGATGTTTTAGGAAATTGATGATATTTGTTTAAAGGATATTTAGTGTTTAGATGTCAAAGAGTTTTAATGGCTTTTTACTATCCGAAGTCCTAATTTATAGTCTTAAAGATTTATTACCATTTTGGAATGTATGCTTATTAAAAGGAACAGCTATGCAAATAATATTTTATTTAAGAACTATAACAAAAATAAATTTTTAATTTAAGATGTTCCGTGTTTTCAGAATTTGCTTGCTCTTTTGTTATTTCAAATATTTCATAGATGACTTTTTAAAATTTTATATTTTCAAAAAAATCATCTATCCGCAAGTTCTCCCTTTTGATGAAATCCAGTAATTTTGTAGAAACTTTTGTTGAGGTACCTAGATTTTTTGTATGTTTTTTTTTTTTTATATATTATTTTGGGTACTTGACATGATATAAACGAAAATTATAATGTCTAAAAATTTTCACTCAGTTTTAGATTTTTTAAAAATATTTAAAAATTTCATAAGTGATAATTTTGACAATTTTTTTTGAAATTTTGCTTCAAAATTATCGAATAAAAATTTCGTAGGAACATTATAATTATGTACCTACCAATTTTTTTTTTATTTTTGAATTTTTTTACTCAAGGTATTTATAAAAAACAAAACGCTTTAAAAAGCCGTGCGGCGTGATGTGCGGTGGTTCGGTGGAGTTCCATTTTTACTCGGGAAAATGTGTAAAATGGAACTTTTCACGTCTTTGTACAGTTCATAGTTTTAGGTTTTACTATTTGGCACATTTTCTACGGTACCATACATTTTCGCTTACACTGATTATTACTGACAAAATTAAACCTTTTTTTTGTTGCCGAAACAAAAATATACTTTTCTGAATTTTATCGGTGTGTTGAACTCGAAACCGAAGTAAAAAAAAATTAATCACTGCCGTTTTCGAAATATTACCGTTAGAAAATGCAGTACTTCGGGCCGTATTTTTTTATATAAGGAAAATTGTTTGAGCATATTTAGTAACGGTTTTTATAAGAACTATAAATCTGTTTAAATCTTTCCGATATCTTTTTCACTGCCCGAGATATCCTCAGTTGTTTGGCATACTTTATAAATTTTAGAACGTCATCTCCTTTATGATATATGAAGCCAAGCCCACTTACTTCATTTTAAGATATCTCGGGCAATACAAACGATTTTGAAAAGATTTAAACGGGTATCATATAGAAACCGTCACTTAATATGCTCTAACAATTTTTCTTATACAAAAGAATAAGGTCCCAATAACTCAAAAAAACGTTTTTTTTGCATTTTCTAACGGTAACGGTAGCTGATTAGTTGTTTCTGACTTCGGATTTGAGTTCAGCACACCGAAAACCTTCAGAAAAGTATATTTTTGTTTCGACAACAAAACCCTTGTAAACCAGTGTTATTCCTTAACTGTTTTGTGAAAGTGCTATTTTAACTCGATTAAAGCCTTTGGTTATAATTTAGACCTCTTGTGGTTTCTTTCCGTGTATTAAATTTTCTCCTTTCTCGATTTTGTTGCAATTTATAACCTGTTTAAGTATGTTCAAAGTTCGAGTACAAAAATCCCAAACTTTAAAAAAGATTTCAATAAATGATATTTGATAGCATTTACATAACCCCGTTTTTTTTTTCTACAGCTCAGTAGTAAGTCTTTCTATTGTACTTACTGATATAATTTGTTTTTGTTTTGCGTCCTCCTGCGGTTCTTAGTTCTATATCTAGAATCATTGTAAAATCATTTTTTTTTCGGTATCTGTACCTTTTAAAAATTGTTCCTATTTCCGATAGCTTGAACAGCAGCTTTGAATTTCAATCGTAAAATATTTGAAATCTTTTATTTGAATTCGTTGGAAAAAACTTCTTCGGTGAGATGAATATTTTCAGTGCATCTGTTTTCTCTATAAGTGACATTATCAGTTAAACAAAATTAAAAACATTCACCTGCAACAAAATAACAAAAAAAAAAAATAATTGTGTCACAATAAAAACAAAAACAAATCATTCTTGATCGATAAAACATTGTTATGTCTGCTCCTGGGCCTCTGGAAAACTCACCATCAACATTATTTTACAGCTCAAGTCTAAATATTTATGTTATTAAATGATGTCTCCACAAGCATCCATCAACCATCACTGACTTCTTCAAAACCAGCCTCCAATTATTATGTCTCTATTCATAATTTATTACATCAAATTTTGGAATCCCTCTTAAAGATAAAGATTATAATCATCATCTTAAGAAAGAAAAACATAAAAAAAAATCAAACGAAACTAGATGCTTAAATTCCATTCCACAGCCCAAAGCGCCACATCAATCTTAATTTCTTAATTTTCAATGCCATCAGCGAACAGCAAACATAAAATGTCACTGCTAATATGATCTCATAATAGAGTATAATAATTTTCCACCTGTATCTGGAAAATTCATGTGTCTCATAAAATGTTTTATAAGACCTCATCTTATCTCCTCGGGACAATCTGATGGTTGTTTTAACTAAAAATTCCAAGTAATCGGTGTGTAAACGTTTTTGTGCAATCAGATTAGCATCTCTTTTTTTTTTTTTTTTGAGTTTTTGGGCTACCACACGCCCCATTTCTGTCATTTTGGCTCCTTGAATGTCTTAATTAAGATGGATACACCTACCCGCAGCCCAGGTTTACTACTGTCTCTCTGTCACGGTCATGATTATGATCGTGATCTTGTTCACTGTGCCAACTCCTCAAAAATATTTTTTTTGTTTTATAAAGACATTAAAAGAATTATGAACGCACATACACTTTCGTTTTAGGTAGCTATATGCCGGGAAAATATGTCTGCCGCAACATTTTTTTATACAAGAATTTGCACAATAATGTACCTGGCTTGAGAGCAAGTTGTGGAATGGTAAAAATAGTGAAATAAAACATAAATTGGGACCCATTCCCAAGGTCCTAAGAGCAACTTCGTCAGACCAAGATGAACACTTTATTTTTCTTTCAATGAAAAACGAAAAACTCTCACTCTGGACTAAACAGTGTTGACAGTAATGCTTGTGGGTTAGAAAAATTTATTACCCTCTCGACCAGTAGCCAAAGGGCCGAAAATTTCTAAGAATCGACAAGGATCCTATTGCCTTCGATTAGGATCAAAAACCTTTTTTGTTACCTAAACTCTCTCACTCTACTATGACCTTTGACTACTAGTCCAACGAGGTAGAAAAATACAACAAAAAAAAAGTTATTGGGCCGTTAATTAACTCAAAGTCATTTTCAGGCTGTTAAAAAAAAGGGTCTGAATAAATTTCCACTGTCAACAGCATGATCAAGAGAAGGGTGCTTGTGATCTTGTTCCAATTTATTTAATTCTTGTTTCAAGGCGATTCAACAAAATGTCTCCAATTGTATGGCATCAGGCTCGTTTAGTTGTTAATTAGAAATCATAATTTCCGGGATACATATATTTGTTTCGTTTTTTTAGATACTTTGCACCTGGGTGCGCTTTAATAGCACGATCGTTGTTAAATGAAATCTTTCCCAGCGGGTTAGCATTATCCAGTCATGAATTCATAAAGATGCAAGAGTTGATTTTTTTCTGAGCCTTCAAAATTTGTCTGAGCTAAGTTATTGATGTGATAAAATAAAGTTCGGATATGAGCCCCATGTTGCCACATTGATGATGATTATGTAAACATAGTTGGAGACATGGTCAATCTTTATGGTTATCGAATGAAGATTTCATGCGGCGAATTGACATTGGTTTATATTAAAATCTAATTTGCTAAGTTTCCTAATGATTTTTAATGCGACAAACATGGAAATTCCTATTTGTTTTTTTTTAAACCCACTTTAACTATGTAGTTAAATACCTAAGCGGTTTTTCTATATTTGGAATTCAAGCAAACTTCAAGTTATTATGTTTGATGGTTTTGTTAGTAAAAACAGGTGGAATCAGTGTTGAGTTTTCGTACCAATCCGAGAATGACAACCTGGCGAAATTAGTATTTTGAGTTTAATAAACACTATAACTTGTTATAAACAAAATACATAAATCAACGTAGGGCGCGCGACTATCGCAACACCATTTTGTTTAGACAAAAGATTTGAGCAACGAACTTTATTTTGAGGTTTTTCTTTTTTATTTTTGATATTTTCAAAAGAATTTTTGTTTCAATGTTTTATTATCTTATATATAAAAATGAGTTCGTTTAGTGTGTGTGGCCGATAAACTCGCGTTTGGCTGGTCCGATTTTGGTAATTTTTGTTTTGTTTTAAAGGTTTTTATATGTAGATGGTTTGTATCAAAAAAAATAATACCTTTTCGCGCATCCTTACATAGCTGTCAATTTGAACGAGTAAAAAAACACTCTCCCTTTTTAAATATTTTAACTAAGCTTAATTTGTAAGGCTTTCAAAATAATAATAATTTTGAGTGAAACAAATAATTATTCGTCTGTGACATTAAATCCACAAATCTTGTGTATTAAATCCACATATGGACCTCACAAATAAAATGTATATCTCTGATTTTAATTTAGGACAAATAAGTAAAGCATTGGCACATCAATCAGAGTTATGGTTTGTATCTACATATTATATATATTTCTCCTGTGCGTTTGTTTGTGGCCCTACTCCTAAACGACTAGACAGATTTTTCTGAAATTTTGTGTGAAATATATGTGAAAAGGTCCATCCGAAACAGATTTTGATTTATAATTGGACCCGGTAGGTGGCGCTGCTGTCAAGTTATAGGCAAATTCCATATTTTGGGGTCGAATAACTGAACAGATTTTTGTGAAATTTTGTTTATTTGATAAGGTCTATCCGTTACAGGTTTTGTTTCATAATTTGATCCGATAGGTGGCGCTGTTTTCAAGTTATAGGCAAATTCCATAGGTGGGGTCGAATGACTGGACAGATTTTTGTGAAATTTTGTGTTATGACAAGGTTCATTCGAGACAAGTTTTGTTTCATGATTGGACCCAGTAGTTGGCACTGTTGTCAAGTTGTAGGAAAATTACATATTTTGATTTTTGTGAAACTTTTTGTGTCTGATACAATTTATACGAAACATGTTTTGTTTCATAAATTGGACCCGGTCCGGTAGGTGTTGCCGAAGTAGTTATAGACAAATTTCATATTTGGAGTCCGAAAGACTTGACAGATTTTTGTGAAAGTTCGTTTGTGTGATAAGTTCCATCCATGTTTTGTAAATTATAACTGTATGCGGTAGGGGGCGCTGTTGTCAAATTATATATAGAAAGACTTGACGCTGTTGTCAAGTTATAGTTAAATTCGATATTTGGAGTCCGAACGGCTGTATAGACTTTTATGAATTTTTTTTGCGTTTGATAAGGTTCATTCGAGACAGGCTTTGTTTCATAGTTGGACGGGACCTGGTACGTGGCGCTGCTGTCAAGTTATGAGCAAATTCAATATTTGGGGTTCAAAGAGCTCATATTCAAGGCTAATAAAAACAAACACGATTTAACTCTTTTAAATGTTATTTTCTCAATTAAAATTGTTTACCACTAAGCTATATCTCACAGTTGAAAATTGGTATGATAAACTGAAACTTAAAATTTGTTTAAGTTGTTTCAACTACCAATTTATTATTACAATTTCCGCATTAATTTAAAATGATTTAATCTTCTTAAGAAAATATTTTAATATTTAGACGTATGTATAGAATTAAGACGGAATCTTTTCATTTTAAGTCGGTTTCTTTACAATTTACAAAAAAAGATTGCTACTTTTTGAATTTCCTAAATAGCCAAAAAAATATCATGATACAGTCAAATAAGGTGAAAAAAAGGAGTAATCCTCGGAATGAATGCTAATAGAAATTTTTTTTCTTCGGTTTGGCATTCTATAACATACCTCAAAAGTGTAGAAAAATCTCATGTCCGCAAGTCACGATTTTCAAGGTCAAAGCGCGAAATGGAGATTTTCAAAATAAGCAATAAAAGACAATGGTATTATATTCACATATGATACAATACTTCGAGGTATTTTTTAATGCTGATGCCAAAAAATCTAGACAAGATCAAGACAATCTGACGTCTCTGAAAAAAGTTATACCTGTTTTTCAATTGTCAACCCATATTATTATAACAGTTGCAAACTTACTATCGAAAAACCATTAAAAGTTATGGTAGAGGGAAAAAATTATTCATGAAGGTTTTCATATCCATTATCATTAAGAATCAAAACAATGCAATGAAAAAAACATTCATACCTATGAAAAATTGGTATTTTTTGAGAAAAGGGACAATTTTGGGATATGCACTAAAAAACATCCTGGTACAATCTTATAATTAGTGCTGATAGGCTAATTTTTTTGTTTGTATCTTTGTTTGGATATTATATAACTTATGTCAAAAATCAAAAAAAAAATTTTTTGTAATCAGCATTAAAAAATGCCTCGAAGTTATGTAATTCTTGAAATTCTAATTTTGAAAAATCTCCATTTCGCGATTTGAGCTTGAAAATCGCGACTTGCAGACATGAGATTTTTCTAGACTTTTGAGGTATGTTATGGAATCCCAAAACGAAGGTTTTGAGCAAAAAAAATTCTATTAGCATTCATTCCGAGGTGAAACCCTTATTTGACTGGATTATCAAATTTTAGTAGCGATTGAAAGTGATTGAAAGGAGTTCGAGACACATAAGATTTTGTTTTTAAAAACATTTTTTTACTATTTGACGCAAAAAATCCGTGCCAATAACAGAAAAAAACAGTGGCATGCATACAACATACATATCGCCTGGGAAAGCAAAATTATTGTAACTCCATATAGTATCTGTTAAGGACATAATACCATTTTGCTTTCCGCTGAAGATTTATGTTGTTATACCTTAATAATAATATTAATGAAACATCGTACACATTCCAATTAAAATTATAATAGATAGCTAACAGACAAATGGTTTGCTTTTTTTAATACTTTATACAATTTTATGTTTGTCTTCCATATATCAAGTTGTGGCCCGATTTTTTTGTATTGGAAAAGGTTAACACATTACAAAGCCAAAAATTGAAAATAAATACAAGAAAAATGCGGAACGAAGTCCGCCGGGTCAGCTAGTAAACAATAAATCTCTATCGCTTTCTGATATGTTTTAAATTTAGGTACTAATATAGTGTATGGTATACACTTTCAGCACTACCACGAAACAAAATATAAATTTTTTCATTTAATTTTTCTCTCTGCTTCAAAATACAGGGGGAGGAGTCACGGATTCATGACCCCCCCCAAAGAACTCAAAACTTAAACAAGAAATTGTTATGTGCTACTAAATTCTTTTGAGTAAGATGATTTTCAAAATGTCGAAGTTTTAGAACATGAACGAAAATGAAAAGTGAAAAAATTTTTCGGTATTCAAACTAACTATTTTCCCATATTTGGCAATGTGGTCATATTTTTAGCGACCGCTATGCTGGATTAATATTATTTTCATTCGTTCGATAATATAAGGCATTGTAGAGTTTTGAATGGATTTAAAATTCAAATATTTTTTTTAATTTTGACTAAACCGATAATATAGATAAGAATATAAGCAACCTTGTCTAAAGGCAAATTAAATATTTAAGCAAGCTTAGTTCACTTAAAATAACCTTGGAAAATCAATTTTAGAAAATCTAATAATCTTAAGCAGTTCTTTAATTAGTATTGCCGTTTGAAATTTCGAAAAATATGTCTACCCTAAAACTAGCATAATTTTGTTTAATATCTTCTGTTACGCCGAAAATATTTTGTTGTCTTTACTATTTTGACAGAGGTATTTGAATCCTGTAACCCTTTCGTCCTAAAGGAAACAAATTCGTGTACTATTTTAAAACAAAATTTAAAATAAATTGCATTTTCAAATGCAATTTTTTTTGCAAAACTTTGCGATTCGTTTGCTTGAAGTTAGGAAGACAATTGATTCGAAATTTACCAGTTTTATTAAATAAAAATGATTTCAATTGTAAGTGAATACTTAGCATTTATTTGCATTTTTTTTTTTTGAATATTTTGACATATTTTGGAAATAAATGCATGTTTTTCATGCATATTTTCGCAAAAATTGACAAAAATAACGAAATTACACGCTTGAAATTTTTGACTAAAAGTGACTGAAAGTCAATTGGAAAAAAGTCAAAAACGTATCAGCAAATGCTGTGCAAAACTGACAAACCAACGTTGTCCAAACTCATAAAAAACACGATCAAATGATAAATTGATTTATTTAAGAGTAAATTTTCGGCAATTTTGTTTATTTTTTTTTTAAAGAAAACCCCAATGTTTCCAAAAAGTTACATCTTTGAACTTTGAAATGGTTTCGTATATAGATTTCATAAAAAATACGTAAAATATTTTTATAATTTTTAAAGAAATATTGATATTTTACAAAATCATGTGGCCTTAAATGCATATTTAAAGTGCATATTTTCTATTTTCAAGAGCATATTTTAAGCGAATATTTTTCGTTTTTAAGTGCATGAAAATCCTATCCCTATACATAACACTGTACTTTAAGGACAGGATGGTCTTAATTGGTCAGACTTAAGGCTAAACCCTAAACAAAAGCAAACGAATCACACAACGTTTTTGTTTGGTTATTCTTAGAACTCTTCGGAACTATTCGATTCGAAATGCAAAACAAACTTTAATTTTTTTAATTCAAATAGCACATTTTCAAGTTTATGCCTACTATCAAAACTTTTGTAAAAAAAAAATTTGGCATGACCAAAAAGTCGAAAAACTTGGGTGGGGTTACGAAAATTTTCAAGTACCTACATAGGTACCTAATTTCAAATAAAAAAAAATCAATACTTAATTCAAAGTAATTAATTTTAAAAATAAGCCATTTTGCATAAAAAAAAATACAATGCACGGTTGTAATTTTTTTTTAATCCTAAAGCGTGTTTGTTTTTTGTTGTTGAAAAGTTTTTAAAATTTGTATTAATATTATTAATATAAGGATTACTTACACGTTTCTATATTAAAACTTTGAAATCGACTTCATAGTTTACGACAAATAGTGATTAAAAAACGGTTTTATCACTTATACCGTTAGTAGCGGTTCAAAAATATATTTTCGTATGATACAAGTATCACACATTGTTTGTATCATTACCAATACAAATTTTAATAAAAATCGTTAGAGTCTTTAAAAAAAAAACTTTTGATAGGTGTCGTTAGTTTTGGTTAAAAAAAAATTAAATTTACCATAAAACAACAGCAGTGTTTGGATTGGTTTTTCATGACCAAACGCATAAGATTTATAAACCAGCTCTTGTATTCACCGAATTAGAGTCCGATAAAAAATCTTTGAAAACGCACTGTTTATTCATTCGACTTTATTCATTCTTGTCCATAATTATTGGCAAATTTTGAGACCTTTTTGGATTTAATGTGGAATAATACACTCTTTCAAAGTACTTTGTTAAAAAAATATAACTTGGGAGTATGAAAATCGAAGGCTTATAATTGCCGTAAATGGTGTGGTGCACTTAAATATACATTTTTGCAAAAACAACAATGAATAGAATAGAATTTTTTTATTTAATTTTCTCTTTGCTCAAATTACTTTAATTAGAATGCCATAAAATACAACAAATATACCTGAATCTTATCCATTCAAACTGTACCCTTAATTAAATTTGCACTGCACTGAATTTACTTTTTTTTTTTGTTAATATGGAAAGTAAAAAAAAGTTTAAATTAATAAAGAGACTTCATTCAAACAAAAGAGCTGACCAGCGAACTTTATTTTTAAAGAAGAAGTATTTCGTGGACGTATTATATTTTTTATCAAATAGAAAATTGTTTTTCGAAAATAAAGGCCCATCAATTGAACAAGATTAAAATTTAAAACCAAAATATATTTTTTATAACCATTGTTTCTATTTTTTTGTGAATTTGTATATTTTTATTTCAATTTTGCAGAACACATTTCTAAGTAAATGGGATTTAAAGACAGTTAACCTCTTACCGCATGATTTTTTTTTTCGTGAAAAAAATATATATGGTAGATTTTGTTAAATAAAAAGACACGTGTTTCAGGAATTTTCAATTTTTTGAGTAAAAGTCGGAAAATTTTGGTTTTTCCGGTTTGGATCATATTTGGCACATTGAGCAGAAAACGAACAAAAAAAAATGTAAATTAAATTAATTATACGTAAAAACTACGCGCTGGAACTGTATGAGTCTCAATAAAATAGATTAAAAGGCCTTTTAATCTATTTTAAATTAAATTTATAACATTCCGCACGAAAACGTAGAAAAAATCGGGTGTAGATAATAAGAAAAAAAATTAATTTGTTCCCTTGTTGCACGATGGCTCATATATGGACCAACAGGAGGGGAACATTTCTGCACGGTGGCTCATATATGATCTAATCACTTAATGCCACTTTCAAATGTCTAAAACTTGATAAATGTAACAAAATATATATTAGCAATAATAATTACATTATATCCTTTATTGGCATATTTTTTTAAAAGTTCTTACTCATTGTTTTATATTTTTTATTCAATTTTCAATTTTTCAAATATGCTCCGTCCTGCCTATCACCAGTTCGGCCACTTTACCGGATAACTATGCTCGCCCAAATCATTACAGATGGCGTTTTATAATGTTATTTAGAGGCCTTATATTACTTAATTCGAAAAGTTTAAACAAAACTAGATTTTTTTTTTTAACTTTAAAGTATTAAGGCTTTTTATGGTTTGGCTCATATATGAGCCACTGTGCGGTAAGGGGTTAAAGTCTGCATGTTGCCAAAAATATTTTTGTATGCAATTATTTTCAAAATGTCAGTAGGTAACTAAGGCAGTAAATCAATATAGAACTTTTTCCAAACAAAAGTTTCTAACGCTATAATAAAAACTAACTACCCTTTTAAAGTCACTAATATTTTTTTTATTTACGTCAATGAGTTTTTACTTATGCAAGTTCAATTACACCATTTTATCACACCCACCTCCTAAAATAACTCCTTTCTTTCCATATTTACCGTCGGAAATAAAGTGGACCACATAAAACTAAACTACCCCTCTCTCAAACACTTATCTCTATAACTTTTCATTGCTAAATTATGCCCATCAAAAAAATATGAAAAAATCATGTGGATCACAATAACGGTCTACCAAGATAAAAATAGCCCTCTAAAGCTACTATAAGTTTAAACGATACAATGATACCTATTCTCATACTGTCTCGTGCGAGTTACCTGGGATGTTTATGAAGTTACCATAATTTTGTTAACAAACAAAGAGGACAAACACAAACACAAAACACAAAAAAAAAATGGCCGTCAATTGTTTCGCACTGCGTGAGCCCTATTGTCGTAAAAAAAAAACTGAGTGAAAAATCCCTTTGAGGTAATAAATAATTTTTTAAGACGACATTTTGCAACGTAATGTGGCATAAGGCGTATGTATCCACAAAATATACATAAGCAAACCACTCGCTCTATGGAAAGAAGTACAAAAGAGGTCCCATTATAGAAGACGCCGCCAACACAGCTACCATCACAACCACTGCCATGGACATATAATATGCAAAGAAAAGAACAGCTCTAAAACGTTCATTTTGGCCCATATACAGAATGAGGATGTCATAGAGGTCCTTTCCTTCTTATATCCTAACACTCGGGAATTTCCACTTTTATTGGATATTTTACCCTATTGTACCGTCATTGTCAGTACCATGAAGTGCAAAAGTTTTTTTTTCTTTTTTATTATTTTACTGTTGAAAAATTCTAATATCACGGATAGCTCATGCACGAGTGCCACCATTTACTATAGCCACCATCAGACTTATGCCATATCATCTCTTCATCGTCCTTTGGGCTTTATTGAAATTTTATACCATACCGCTCGCGCTATGTCGTCGTCATCGTCATCGTCGTCGGTCGTCAGCTCAAATAGGACTTAAGGAACATAATAATCATAACAATCGTGAAGGAATAAAGTTCTTTCGAGTTGGGGATTGGAGAATATGGATATGACTGTGATTTTAGTTTTATGAAAATCGCGTTCTTTAACATTTCGAAAAATATTGTGTTTGGTTGGTGCTGGTTATATCCTTGTTCTTGCCAAGTTGATTCTGGCTATTAAATGCTTTCACGATATGGCTGGCTAAATGCCATTATTCTGAAACGTAATTGTTTTAAGTTTGAAAACTGCTGTTTTAGGAATGCATTGGCCGTAGCAGAATTCTGCATGCGGCAAACGAATTAAGGATAATTTAATATGGAGTGCCATCAACATGTTCAAATGGAATGTTATTATATGAGAATTATAATTTTAATAAGACTTTTTTTTTATTTGAAAATTGGAGACTTTGAGTTGAAAGTTTCATTTCCAACTGCAGACCGAATTGGTTTTGTATTTCTTTTAATCACGCGAATGTTACATTTTACAAATTATACATGATTTTGATATGTTTCATATTTGGAACTTATGTATGTGTGTTTTTTTTTACCTTATTTTTTTTTCTTTCTTAATTTATAAATAAATTGATTAAATACATATTCAATTCCGTTAGATAGTTTTAATTTGTTTTCCATTGATCTCATACAAAAGTTTGAAGCTCAGCTCTTTTGTTTTACTTTGGATAAATAAAAAAATAATGATCGCTTTCTCGTTGCTTAAAGAATCTAACGATCGATTTAAATTATAAGAATAAGTTGCGAACTTTAACTTAACAACGGATTATAGAAGATGGATCTTATTTTATGAATTCAAATTCCATTGGAAAGACAATAAAATTGATTTCTACCTACTCAAAAATAAACGGTATTGAATTGATCAAAAGGGTTAAAGCTGGTGATTTACGAACTTTGTCATACTGAATAATTTTCTAAAACTTTTTTTTTTTTCTAAAGCTTAAATCGCAACTGTCAATAATTTCACAAAATGGATTCTCAAAATAAAAAATTGTTTTAAAATTTACTGGGACCTTATATGAAAAAAATAAAAATTAAAAAAAAAATATAGTTTACTCTGTAAAAAAATCATTTGCAAGCGCTATCGTTTTCATGACTTCTTTATTTCATTTATTTCGCAAAATAAAACAAATTAATTTAACTTAAATTTTCGAGTCTGTTTTTAAATAAAAAAAATAAGCTTTCATAACACGAAGAATCTTTATGTTACAAATCCATTTATCGATCTTGTTCCAAGAGGTTAAGTAAATTCCATAACCTATTACTTAAAACCTTATGGCCAGTTAATATATATATTTTTTTCTGAATATCAAAAAAGGCTTCCACCTACTTTTTAATGCTTTTTTTCGAAATTTCCATTCAAATTTTTATGTAAAAATGGTGTTCAAACAAAGAGAGGAAATTACAAAAACTGAAAATGAACAAAAAAAAAAAAAAAAATAAAAATAAATATTCTGAAACACAATAAAGCACCCAGCATGAATAATTGCAAATTAATGTAAATCGTCCCCAGAACACGAAACGTTTTATTTATTTTCTTCCCCAACAAATCCACCATCATCATCATCATCGTCGTCGTCCTTGCATTTTACCTAGTTACAACTTTTTTTTTTATTTTTTTCTTCTCCTTTTTCCTTTTTCCTTTTTTTACATTTTTTTTATTGCAATTACAATGAAAGACGCCAATAAAAAACTGAACTAGCTTGAGACCTTGAGGAGAGAAAGAGGGTGGCGGTGTGGTACGTTCATGGCAATAGAGAGAAAACACAATTTTTCAGTCACAATTTTTTTGTTTATTACTTTTTTTCTTTTATGATCCTGCATTAAGGGATGAGGTCTTGACGTAATTTCAATTAATTTTGATAAACGAGCTTTGGCAGAAACACCGCTAAAAATTTTTATATACCAACACTCAATGCTGTTGCCAAGTTGTTATTATTATTTTTTTATTATTACTTTATTGCTTAACATCAGTCGGAGATTTATATTTTAATTTATATATTTTCTTTAGTATTTTCACATTAAAATAATTTTTTATTTTTTGGAAATTTAAGGTTAGGGCATTTACTTTGAGAGACAACTTTTGGTAAGATAAACTGCTGTGCAATTTATGAATTTTAATAATAAAGAATTTTAAATATGTGTGTGATTCCTGCTGACAAAATGATTTATTCAAGTTAATTATAGTTCATTTAAAATTCTTGAATCTAATTTAAAAGATTTTAGACTCGAGTTGGTATAAAAGGTGGTTAAATAAGATCCTTTAATTCAACTTAGTTAAAAAATAAAAACCAAAGAATCTGATTCGAAGTTAAAAGATGTCCTTGTTCCTTTTTATCGCACTAAAATCAATAAAATGAAATATTTAACTTCCCTTTTCTATATTCACTTTGATCAGATTTCTAGCCGACATCAAAATTTTACATATAAATACGCAGAATTGGCAGGTGTGTAAGACAGACAGTGCAGCGACTTATTCATCCATCTGCACGAATAAAAGTCTCAATAAAACAAAAATATTTTCCGAAACCATTTAGTGATCTGCTCCTCATAAACTAACGATACAAATGCTTCAATAATAGTAGTCATTCAATAAATCCTTTCTCTCTCTCTCTTCTCAATATCGCATCACTCTCCTTATATCTTTGCATCAAAAGCGGCAAAACTTGTGTGATAATTCAAAGCTAATGCATTCACAAAACACCGTTGTTGAGCTCTTCCCCAAATAACCCCGAAATCCGAAAGAACATTGTGTACATTATTTGTACCCGACTGGCAGCGGAGCCTGAATGAATCCTTTGTCCAATAGCTACGACGACGTAGACAACTGTGCGGATGAACGCACGCGGCGTGCGGCTTCATGTTGCTTCCAAAAAGGCTCCAAAACATATCATTGACCACCAAATATGAAAAAAATACAAGTGAGAGATGGAAAAAAGCTACTCCTTTCGTTCAAGATTGGGTAGAAATTAATGTTTTCCTCGTTTCGAATGATAAGAATCTAGGGAAAGAGATTGAAAACTTTTAGAACACTACCGACCAAACGTATTGAATCGACCGACAATGACGACGAGAAGCCATTTGGAGAGAATATATACGCACACCAGCCAGCAGGGGTAGTCTGGACGACGGTGAATCCGAATACACTATGCGATGAGATTCAAATGTGGCCATAAATCTCATCGATTGGGAATTATGTTTATTATTAACTTTTATGTTGTAATGTTTTCTTCCTCTGATTTCTTTTGGTGATGCGGCGGCATCGGTATTTTAGAGTTTAGTGCAGTCAGCGCCTCATGGTTTGGACAATCACATCAGTTGGTGGAACTTCTTTAAGGAGCGTCACTACGATTTTGTTGATATAAATCTAGTTTCCGATTTAATACGAATGTTTAAAGTTTTTTTTTGTTGTTGGAATTGCTGGTTTTTATAATACATATTATAATCTTGTGGTTGTCTCATCAAGATATCAAATTTTAGAAGATTGGGTTTATTTATTTTTTTTTTTTTTTTCAAATCAAATTAATAAAATTTGAAACGGAAACCAAGGAAACGCAAAAGGTTTTCGAGGTATTTGAAAGTAAAACTCCTGTTTCCAGTAATACTTTAAGATTCAAATATTTTTTTCGAAAGTCTGACTGCTTAAAATGATGATTTTACATGATAACGTCATATAAAAATTAAAAAAAATATTTAAAAAGGGTATGTGACTGTCTTGGGATACTAACTTCAGATCTCTGGTGCAAAAGACAAATTGTTCAACAGTTTTAATCAATGGGCTGCTGATTCTATATACGTATGGCTGTCTTAAGTTTGACTAGCCTCATATGGCATTAAAGATGAAAATAGTTAGATCCCAAACCCGTCTCTATGGACCTAATGGTTATCAAGATATTACCTTTCGAATATCGTTAAATTAAAATTAAAATTTTCCATATGGTGAATTTCAATTTAACACACAGAGAAAAATATGACCCGCTAAAAACTAACAGATTGCCATATTGTTTTACCGTCCATACATTTCATAAGGAAATCTTATTAAAATCAACGATTAATAAGGTTTTTTTAAGGAGATTTCTTATTATTTTTATAGAGAAAATCTTATTAAAATTTGACTGAAAAGTTGATTTTTTTTGCAACTTAGCACTAGAACAAAAATCGCTATCAACATTTTCATGGCAGGTTGGTTCAGGTGGTAAGGTGGGCGACTAAAGATTTGAAGTCTCCAGTTCGATTCCCAGCCTGGTAATCTTTTTTTTTTATTTTTTTGCAGATTTTAAAACAATAAGGAAAACCCGATTGTTTTAATAAGGTTTCCTTCTTGGATGAAAACCATAGAGAAATCTTATTGTTTTTGTTCTATTTTATGTGGTCTATTTTTCTCTGTGCATAAATTTAAAATGGCACTAACGCATCATTTTCTTTATTTTGGTTACATAACAGAAGAACGTCCTTTTTTCGATACGTAATACCATAATGACATGAGTATTTGCCAAATCATTTGACTCGTTAGTCAAAATATTGTCCCAAGTCTGATAAAATAATTGTATTTTTATGAACATTGAAATTAAGCTCGAATTATAATTTCGAAATAAAAATTGGACATTCATAAAAAAGTTCAAAACTTTCTTTTTTTTTTGTTTTGGATGGTATTGTTTTAACATCACAAAACAATTTTCGATGGGAAAATATCCCTGTTTTATACTTTTTGGAACGTAATTTTGGGGAAATCAGGTTTTAAACTTATTTCTTATTTAAACTATTTTGGGGTTATAATTTCATTTTCATAGTCTTTACAAAAAAAAAAATTAATACAAAATAGTTCATGACTTTTGTCTCTAGAGAGCGTCTAATTTATTTCATGTCACATAGCTTTAACTAGCGGACACGGAAGATACCTCATTTATTAAATTACAAAAATTAGTTTAGAAGTTATGATGCCACAATTAACATACTGGTCAAACTCATAACTAGCGATCACTTCGTTGAACCGGAAATTCAGTATTAAAGGCACACATTTTGACTGAAAGGTGTTTTAAGTGTCTATTGTTTAATATTGGAGCTGAATTTTACTAACACTTTTCACACAAAAAGTCAAGAGTTGCTTAAACTCACAATTTGAAAGTCTGAAACAACAAATTCTATTTTTGTGGGCTACAGGTCTTTTATTATTTTCCTACTTGTATCAGTCGACGTTTCAGGTATGAATATACTTTTTTCAGGACTAATATAATATTTAAACATATTTTAAGCCTCTTAAGGTTTCTTAACTAGTGATGGGAACTATCAACTATCGAATGATTTGAACTACCGATAGTTAGTAACTGAATGATTTTAACTATCGAATAGTTCATTCATTCATTAATTCAGTTATTCATTCGAATAAAACTATCGAATGAAAACAATCGAACAAACTATCGAATAAACTATCGAATAAAAACTATCGTATAAAAAAACTATTTGAATGAAAAAACTATCGTATAAAAAACTATTAAAATGAAAAAACTATCGTTTAAGAAAACTACATATTTGAATTAAAAAACTATAGTATAAAAAACTATTCGAATGAAAAAACTATCGAATAAGAATAATGTTCAAAAGAAAATACTATCAAATAAAAAAACTTTTTAAATGACAAAACTATCGTATCAAAAAACTACTCGAATAAATATAGTAACTAAACTATCGAATAAAAAAAACTATCGATAGTTTGATAGTTTTTATTCGATAGTTCCCATCACTATTCTTAACAATCTTTAAATCTGCTTTTCTCATTTTTACTTGCGATATAGGTACTATAGGGCAAGTTGAGTATTCGTAAAAAAAATCGAACTCGAGATAACAATTTTACATGACATTACGATGATGGAGAATGCCAAAAAAGTGGGTCCGGCAATTCTGTCTGTCTGTCCGTCTGTCTGTATGTACCTCGAGCTACGGCCTAAACTATTCGAATGATTTTGTTCAAACTTGGTAGTTAACAGTTTTGGGTGATTCCCTAGAGGACAAATTCCAATTTTTTTAGACTCCAATGAATATTTGTTTATTGCTTTTTTACGAAAATAAGTACCTAGTTGAAAAATTTGTTAAAAAAATACACGCAGAATTCGAAGAATTCAGAATTCAGAATTCAGATTCGTTTAAACAAAAGAGCTGAGCAGCGAACTTTGTTCGATTTTTTTTTATTTTTCTGTACAATAAAATTGTCAGTATTTGTGGATAAATAAAGGTTAAACTAAAGGGTAATTGATAAATTTAAAGATATAACCACCACACAAACTACGCAGTAAAAATAGGTGTTTCGAAGCTAAAAACTTAGGTTTGCACTATCTATGCTAGTAACATCTTAAAGTGAGTGCGATATTTTATAACCTTACATAATGACATATTAGAAGATCATGTTTCTTACAACAAATATGAAGGTACCTTAATTTTATCATATTTTTAATTTCACTGCTTATTGAAGATATCCCTAGAATAATACAAATTAGCTCAAATTTCACAAACAATACTTAATTTTAAAATAAACTCATATCCTAATATAATCATAAAAATATTAGAATAAAATATTTTTTTTTTCCTTTAAAGCATTTCCTTTATGCCACCACCATCACACTGAATCCAATTTATAATACACACACACACCCGGAGTGAAATGTTCAACAAATCATAGTCGCAAACGATGTTACCCCAAAAATTAAAGCCTTCAACAAACTTATTAATATGATAATTTGTAAGCTATTAAATCGATTCAAACACAGCCAGCCCATTGTTGGTTTCTTGTGATGTATATTATCATTATTATTGTTATTATGTATTTTTTTTAATCAAAACGAGAATCGAATTAATTCACACTGAGATGAAAAATATAATAAACGATGATGCGCCGGTCATTATCACTTGGCCGCAAATGATTTGGGGCGGTACCGGAGACACTATGGAGACGATAATCAAATTGATTTTTTTTTTCTTGGTTTTTTTTTGAATGAAAACCGTGAAATTATTCAAATGTACACAAAATGGGATATGGGATGGGAATGATGATCCCCCAATTGATGCCCACATGAGGTCCAAAATATTGAATTTTCTTCATTGAATTTTTAATTGCAATCGAGAGTAAAAAAAGGTTTGATTGTGAATTTACGACAGTGGACCGTAACGAGATGAGCGCATTGCCTTTATAGTTTGTGATGGTAATAAAAATTCATTCTTTTGGCTATGGAAATGCTAAAATGTAGCTTAAATTCGATTGGGAATTGGAATTGGACCTTCTTCTTGGTTCACAATATGACGGTTAATTGCTTTTGTCACCGAACCTATCGGTTTTTTTTTTCGAATTAAAAGGGACTGTTTTTTTCTTTTGTTTCGTAATTGCTGTTTGTTTTTGTTTATTGTTATTTGAAGTTTATTAATAGAAAATGTTAATTTAAATAACTAGAGAGGGCTTGAGAAATCATAAACGGAGGTGGAAAGCATTTTTGACTTTTTTAATGAATTATTTATTAAAAACAAAAAAGTGTTGAAAACATTTTTCATTAAATTTTTGATTTGGAAAGAATTTTTAAATTAAAAACTAATTTTTTTATTGCCAAATAGTAGTTCCTTAGAAAAAAATTACACAAATTTCATGAAAAAAAAGATGAAAAACGCACGTTTTCATAATCATCTGGATGGTATATTCCTTTGATCCTTGTTGGTACCGACAAAAAGATACCTTAATCATCTCATACAAAATTGAAATATTTCTTAACCTCAATTCTATTACAAGCGTGAAATCAAAAATGTCAATAATTTTGATCCTAGTTTTAGATTAGAATGTTAACAGCTTCAGCTTCTGTGTGTCTTTGAAGGAAAAGGACCACCTGGAAATCGTAACCAAACGTTTAAGATAAGCAAAGAACGAACGACAAGGAATATTGGGTCAGGTAAACACTGCTTTTAAAATTCTGTATATTGATAAAGAGGACAAGTTATGTAACTTATCTTTTCGTTAAATAGGTCTAGGTATACATTTTTTCTTGGTTGGTGTCCAAACAGTAAGCGGCACGTGGAATGTTAATTTTTAACGTATTCCAAGGAGTTTGTACCCTTATATTCTGTAGCAAGGAATCTGTTCAATTTGATCTTAAAGGAGAAACGACACTGAGTTTACAGTAAAATGTATTCTTTTTCTTTACAGTCATTATTAAAAACGTGATTGATTTTGAAAAAAAAGAATGCCCTTCTTAAGAATTAATTATTTGACACATTAGAACCAAATTTCAAGGAAATTCATCGGCTGTTTTTAAAAATTTGGTTCAAACTTACTTTTGACCAAGAGCAGATAGAAATGTGGAGATCTATTGCCCCCCGAATAGCCACCAGTGTTGGAAGTACCGTAATCTCAGTCTGGAAATTCGACATGGTTGACTTTAAAAAATTCTAACTTCTCTTGCAGGCATCTTTGAAATGAGATTGATACGTCATATGAAAGGTGAAATAATAAGCTTTTACATGGTATATATTTTTTATAGGTTGTCAAACAAAAAAATTGATTCCATAGCCTGAGAACATAAAAATAAATCTTTTTTTTGCTTTTTTTTTAATGAAATTTGATCGAGTTCAAAAAATTCTAGCTCTTTTTGTAGATGTCTCATAGACTTGATCGATATATATATTTTGAACTGAAGCAATAAGCTTTCAGGTGGCATAAAATTTTGTAAAGATTGTAGATGAAAAAAATGGAATTAATGACGTGAGAAGATAAAAATTCATGTTTTTTTTTATGAAAATGATTGTTTTCAATAAATTATTTTTATACTTTTTGCGCATTGTAAAAATTTAAAAATGGTTTTATTATTAAGAAGAAATACTTTTCTTTTAAATTGCATAATTTTTTTTTGTAAGCTTTTAAAATAAAAAAATTAATATAATGAGAAAATAAAATAGGTATTTTTTTAGCTTTTTCTTGTAAATTATGATTGTTTGAAATAAGCGTTTATCAATTGGCTCATTTTAAACAAAAGCAAACAACCTGTTTTCTGACGACGCTATCACGTAAAATCATCGTCCGTAAACCGGCTTTATAGACAATCTCTTTTTTCTTATATCTCGCTTAGAAAGTGTTCCTCCCATACAAATTTTTCAATTTATAGCTAATTAATCGAAAACGACTCTAATGATTTTGATTAAACTTTGCAGACGTAGTATTCAAAGCTATTGAAATAAAACTGCATTTTTAGTTTTTCTCAAAAAATTCAAATAAAAATATAAAAATTTTAATTTTCCAAAATGTTGCTCTCCCTTAACATCAATTAAAATTTCTTCAAATTCAATTCAAGGGGGATCTTAAATTTTAAAATTAAACTAACATAAAAGTGTTTTGAACTTAAAGAGCAAGCACGTGCGACCCAGCATTTTATTTTTATTAAATATATGTAGTTAGAACCGTTTTAGAATAAAAAAAAAACTTTTAGTAGGTATGTAATTGTAGTTTAGGAAAAAAAAATTTCTTTCTAGGGAATCACCCAAACTCCTTGATTTCTAAGTCTGAAGAAAATTGCTGCTGCATTAAGAATCAAAAATTTCAATGTAGCAGCTCAATTTTTAAATTTCAAAACTGATTAAATATCAATTATAATGATGATTGATCAAGCCTATATCGTTTCGATAATTCAATAAAATAGACAACTCTTTATCTTACGTTATCTGGTCAGCCTACTTCGGACCACGTAAAATTATCTATTAAAAGAAATTTACCCATAATTAAGTAAAAAAAAAAAACTACTATAAATTAAGAAGCACACAAGAGGAGTAGTAGAAGGAATGTCCAACATGATGTCGATTCCACTTTTATCTTCGTCAACATGATAAAAACATGAAATCTACGAAACACGCAACCGTTTTACTCTACCTACATATCGACTACCGTCTGTCCGGTGCTGATGCTCTGGGTGTTGGCGTTGTTATCGTTTTCTTTGATATTGCTCTCGCCATCGCCATCCATCCAGTTTGTTGATGAAAGTGAATTAAATTTTTTTCTCCTAGATGGTTTTTATATCCCCAAAAATTTCAGTTTCACCTACCTAATAATAATTCCAGCATTAAAAATAAAATTACACGAAAAAAAAGGTCCTTATTGATGACGATGAATTTATGACTTTAGACCACCATTGACGTGCGATGAAGGATGATTATCAAGATTTTTCGATTTTTCTTTAATTTTTTTTTAAGATTGTGAGTCTTTTGTCATTTTGGGATCGACAATGATCATTTGGCTTGATAAATGCGGCGCTTTGTCTTTTGCGAGATACATTGGCAGTTGTTGTGGCGAATTTAATTTCACGCGCGACATTTTTTTGTTTCTTTAAGTTTTAACAATTTTTTTGTTGTCAAGTTGCTGTATTGAATGATATTGCTGGTTAGCAATGTTATAAAATTGTGCCGCGTGCGTGTGTACGAATTTTGTTGAATTATTTTTTTTTGGTGTCAAATGATTGGTTGACAGATCGTTTGTCATCGTGTGATGGTTGAATCAATTTGTCCATGAGGCAAGTATTAATCAGAGCAAAATATCGATCGATGGAAGGTGTTTTGCAGCTTTCGCAAAATATCACCTTGATGAAAAAGGGTGACCGTTTGTTCTTTTGAAGAAGGATTTTTAACAAAAAAATATGTGTAATATAACCTTTAGAAATAATATGAGAATTGACTATTTTGTTAAGATACCACAAGGTTGCCCAATAGGGGCCGGTTTCTTTTTTTAATTATTCTTCTATTAAATTTCTTCGAATATTCTAATAAATCCTTGTCATATTTAAATAAAATTCTTCAAATTGTTCCGTAGTCTCCTACTGACACACTAACACACAATAACTTCAATAATATTGATGTTGTCTTGTTTAACACAAATTCATTATTGTTAACTCATTTAGAGAGTCACTACAAATTACTTCCACTAATACTAATAATCGTTTGAAAGTTTCAAAGTGACTTGTTATGCTGTAAAGATGTTTCAAGTAATTACATACCTTACCTACTACCGGACTGGTGGTAATGGCGGTCAAAGATAAAAGTATCCCTCTTAATAGTATTCCGTAACCGTAATACCTACTAGTATATTTAATTATCTCTCAATTAGATAAAAAGTCGATGATGTGATTCTTATTATTGCCGCCAAAGCATCACACGGGTTATTATAGATAGTGTTGTATCTTTGACTGTGATGAAAGCTGACGGCAACATGCCGCAATTCAGAGATATTATGTTAAGTAAATAGCAATTAACACCTGATGGACGAGAATTTATTAGATATTATGTGTGGGATGCATTTATATTGGTGTAAATGACGCAAGTCAATATATGAATAACGTTCATCACTTTGTAGCAAATCGTGGTGGTATCCGACAATAGTTTTTTTTAGACAACCAACGCAACGGTTTCAGTCCGAAGTTGGTCAATAATTAGGTTGATCATTTAAAATGAGATTTAAGCCAGGACCATTGAGTCTAATTTTTACTGAGGTACGTTTAAAAAGAAGAGAATGTATTGCTGGTTTAGAAAAGTGTTGAAGTACGGACTTGTCCAACGACCCACTCTAAGGCACTTACCACGCACCACTGGTAGTTGCCTTTCACCAAAAGTTAAACATGATGCTTTACTTATTGCTTTAGCTGATATAAATATTATAACTCACAAAAATTCGTTGAAATTTGTGTTCCAGGAAATAAAGTCCCACAAGAAAAAATGTAATAAGGTCTAAAATTTGGATATTTTTTTCATTATTGAAATTATGTCCCAATGCAATAAGACTCCAACGAAATAAAAAAAAATGCCCCAAAAATATATGAATTAAGGCCCCAACTTGTTTTGACATTTTTTTGGAAAAATTATATAAAAAATCATTTTTTTATCATAATGAAATTTATTTTAGATAATGAAATATGTATTACCTCAAACCAAGCCAGCCATCTTTATGGACTAAAGTTATAAAATTGTTTCTCAAGGATGTTTTAAACAGTTGTTGGGGGTAAATTATGCCTACATAAAATGTTTCGAAGAATTGAAATTCCCCAAAAAAAGAGGTTGTCTGTAAAGCCGGTTAACGGGCGATGATTTTACTTGATAACGTCGTAAGAAAACAGGTTGTGTGCTTTTAAAATGAGTCAATTGAAGTGTTTATTTATTTTAAACAATCATAATTTACAAGAAAAAGCTAAAAAAAATACCTTTTTTATTTTCTCTTTATATTAAAATAATTATACCATTAAAAAGCCAAATATTTCTTCTAAATAATAAAACCATTTTTAAATTTTTACAAAGCGCAAAAAGTATTAAAATAATTTATTAAAAACAATCATTTCTTATGAAAAAAGTGAAAAAATCATTTCCATCACCCAAAAATTCATTTTTTGATATAACAACCTATAATACATTTTATACCACCTGAAAGCTTATTGCTTCAGCTCAAAATATATATATCGATTATGTCTTTTAGGCATCTACAAAAAGAGCTGGAATTTTTTGAACTCGATCAATTTTCATCAAAAAAAAAGCAAAAAAAAAAACATATAATTTTATGTTCTCACGCTATTGAATCGATTTTTTTTAGACAACCTATACAAAATTTTATATCATGTAAAAGCTTATAATTTCGCCTTTCATATGACGTTTCAATCTTATTTCTGCGATGCCTAGAAAAAAAATTAGAATTTTTTAAAACCAACCATGTCGAAATTCCAAACTGAGTTTACGGTACTTCCCACACTGGTGGCTGTTCATGATCAACAGATCTCCACAGGTGTTTTGAGGTATTTCGCAAGTTTTTAAATTTAACATTCTGTAGCTTGTAGTGAATTTACAGTTGTGTGTGATATACCAAATGAAAGGTAGCATCAGCAGAATGCTCAATAAAGTTAAATCAAATTTGTATTTGCTTTAGATCAAATGATAGAACCTGTTGAAAAATAAAACTTTATTTTACCGTTATCTCAAAATTGTTACTACAAAATTAATTGAAATTTTGCACAGATATAGTCCTGTCTGTTATCTATCTACAATCTTTCATTTATTTATCTGTTGAAAAAAAAAGATAAAAATAAAAAACGGTTAAAAAAGGTCAAAAAACTTGGGACAAAAAAACTTGTTTTTCCCGTTATTCGGTCAAAAACCTTTTTGAAATACCACATGTATGTGCACAGTCATATATCTGTTGAAAAAAAATGATAAAAATAAAAAACGGTTAAAAAAGGTCAAAAAACTTGGGACAAAAAAACTTGTTTTTCCCGTTATTCGGTCAAAAACCTTTTTGAAATACCACATGTATGCGCACAGTCACTACATGTTCTATAAGCTTGAGATTTTTTGAATGCTACAAAAATTAAAAAAAAAAATAAAATCTCACCAAAAATACCCCAAAATAAGTAGGTGTTTTTCAAAAATTCATATTTCGAAACGCCGAGACTTAAAAAAAATCCGTATCAGACCCCTAACTTTTTTTTATTATCTTTCGAATGACGTTTTTCAAATTGTCAAAAATTCCCCTACCTATAATCACCTCTTTGTCAAAGGTCTACCTCATGTTTTGGTTTTAGAAAACCATTAATAGCTTGATTTTGAAATTTTTTAGAATTTTTTCAATACCATTGTCAGTCTTGCAATAAATTTATCTATTGATTAAAAAAAAATTCAACTCTTACATTGTCGCTTTTAGAAAATAGCCAATTTTTGAAATTTTGTTTAACCCCTATTTACCCTATGAAAAGATGGAATTTTTTAAAATGATTCTAATGTATTTAACTTTAGGTTATTATCTTTAATATAAGCTATAGAAGATTTTTGTATCTCTAATAGTTTATTTTTAATTTTGAGTTGAAATATTTGCCGCACTGCGAAAGTGCGAGAGTGGAACGGGAAAAAATGGCGTCACTTTTTTGTGGTGGCTGCCATGGTTCATCGATTTATAAGACGTTATCACGTCAAAAAAAAAAACAAAAATATTTGAGAAATTTCGCTGTTGTTGTTTTGTATGTATTTTTTTGCGACTTAATTTCATGTTTTTCTCGGCTCTACTGGCTTGTGCTTAATTTTGTGGACCAAAATTTTTTGTTTAATTTAATTTTGCAAACACGAATTAAAAGATAGTGTTCAAAATATATGTAAAAAATGCAAACTATGATTTGCGAAAATAAATTGCTTAGTTCCGCCTTACTTTTCATCGAATTAATAACATCCTTGATTATCTGTTGTTTGCCAAAAATCTCGGTGAAATTTAAATTTAAAACACGTTTATTTCCGTTTTCTATTTTTAAGGTCCAGTTCTCACGATTATGAGGAGAAAACAAAACATTTTTAAAAACACGATTCATTAATAAATGTCATTTAAAATAACGCCTTCCCATCCACTTGTTCAGCGTATAACCCGTCCGGTCCTCGCAATAATTTATAAAAAGTAGGTTGGTTAAAAAAAAAAAACATCATTAAAAATTCATAACGTCCATAAAAACCCTTCAATCACCATTCAATGACAATGAATAAAACATCAACTCACATTCGGTCAATTTCCTGTGCAGTCCTTTCCTTGTCCAAATTGTTAATTTTTGCAATTTCCCATGTCAATCCAAAGTCGTCTCGTCTTCTCTCCAAAACCATCAAATACAATGAGCAACAAACAACATGATGCTGCAAACAATGTTATAAATAAAAATATTTATTTTACTTCGCAGCACCCTTTTTATCGCTTATACACCCTTGGCAGAAAAATACTTATTAATATACATTACACCACCAACGCCAGTCGCCATCAACAACGGCTGACGGCAGTAGCGGGCGGGTGTTTGCAACACCCCATCATAAAACATAATAACAATATGAAAACAGATTAACTCGTCAAACGGTTTTTGACTTTTCCCATTCTTTTGAATTAGAATCTTTTTTAAGGGTTGATTTTGCGGGAATAGGATATTCTTTCTTTTTTTTCCACTAACTTCCGGCTGCTGTAGCAAGTGATTGCGATTCGTTTTGCGGCTCCAATCAAAATTCCATCCTTGTGCGTTGAATATTGCCCATGTCCATTAGAAAAAGAATAAAAAGAGGAAATTTCCTCTCCTTATGAGCGGCAGCATCAATCTGTTATCCGCTCTATTAGCTAGAAGGGTGGAAGTGATGCATTGGGTTATTTCGAGCAACACATAGCCCCTTGCAGATTGTTCGTGTCAATTGTGTTCTATATTTCATTTGATTTTTGGCCTCGTCGTAAGTTTTTTTTTTGGGATCATATTTCAAGCAAAAGCGAACAAACATCATCCCCTTATTACATTGACTTAATCAAATCATAGTCTTATTGTGTGCCCGCACTTCTTTTATTTTTATAAACGGGCAAAATGGATATGAATGACGGTTTTTTTTCTCAGGGATTAATTGGTTTTTCTGATTATTGCGAGAAACGTGTATATTTCGGGTTTTGAATACTAAATTTTTAGTTTAATTGGAAAAGATCCTTAAGAAGAGATCTAAGAAAAATTAAGTTCGCTGCTCAAGTCTTTTGTTTAAACGATGAAAATAATTTAGTCTTCATTAATTTTTACAAAGACATTAGAAATACCGTCCTTTTTTTCATATGTTTGATCCACTGTGAAATTGTGAGACTTTTCGGTCCAAAAGGAAGTACAAAAATTTGTTTATACATCAATTTTTAAAACTGTTGTGTATTTTTGAATTATCTATCTTCGCTGTCTAAAATACAATCGAAGCAGAAACCACCACTTCCTCCACTTGAATCAACTAATCTGCAATCAAAAGCAAGACTAATATCCTTTTTTCAAGTGATGACATTAAAACACACCAAAGACACCGCTCTTTTGTATTTCCTTGACTCTGTTTCAACAAAAGAAAAAAACTGTCCTCGACAGCAAAAAAAGGAACTAAACAACAAACGCACCTTAGCAAATATTGACTGCCACCAGCAGAAGCATCATAAACATCTGTCAATCAGTCTCATCGAATGAAAGAAATAACAAACTCTCTCTAAATACCGATTAAGGACACAATATTCAGGATATCAATTCAAAAAGAACACCGAAACGATATCCCCTGTATTAACAAAACTGAACGAAATAAGTATATTGGATTGGATAAAATTGTTTTCTTTATTTTTTTTTTTTTTATTTAATCAAATTGCTCTCAAACTGTTTAAATAGAATTCTCAAATTTCATTTCATTCAAATGCGGCGTTAATCAGAGTTGGAAAATATCTTTTCAATTTGATAATCCTGCGATGTCATTAAATAAAATGTCCTTTTTCCATGTGAGCAACATTCAAGAGGGTGAGAGAATATATTCAAATGTCGAAAACTCATTCAGATTTAAATCTAAATCACTCAATTTGAGTGAAAATACATTTTATCCTTTTTCGATTTTATTATTCATCTCAAGACTCTACACGCTCACAATGTGTTTGTTGATTTTTTCCAAGAATTTGGCAGGATGTGTATATTCATATGCAAATTTTGAAAGTTTTTCAAAAAAAACCAATAGCAGTGAATTTCTTCTTCAATTTTCCAATTTTCAATTTCCAAAGAAATGGCCCGATATCACGTTCATTGCAACTTTATTATAGTCCCGTGTTACGAGATTGGCAGTGATTTCTGATTTTTCGTTTATCCTCAAATTCAAATGTCCTGATTTTATGTTGTTTTTTTTTCTGTTTTTAAATTCAAACAACCTGGAGAGGAGGAGATGTAGAATGAACGATTTTGCATATAAACTGTTTGATTGTCAGTTTTGGTGTTATTGTTGTTGTTGGAATTGAGAAGACGCATTGTGCACTTTAGAATGAACAAAAATCCAATTTCAAATGAAAAAGGATATAAAAGTGAATTAGTAGCGCGAGGAGAATGAAATGTTAGGGGAGTTAGTTATATTGAAAAAAAGTGTTGCAAGGCGGCCATTAAAAGGCGCCTTCATGCTTGCTGCAACACAAACCATTGCCATCCATCCACCATACTGACGCAAACAATTCAACCCAATGAAGCGGATATGTCAATTTCCATTTAGATGTTTCTTTTATTGGTTTTCATTCTCCTGTGCTCTCCTAAAGCCTGGAATATATCCTTTCCACTGATTTTGACAGCGACTACCTATATCGAATCAACAAAAAACGAACAGATAGAAATCTGAAAACAATTCGGCAACCTGCCGTGATTCTGTTTATTTGTTATTTGCATATACACGATTGTTAAAGAGTGCTGCAAAAGAAATGAGTCCCGATAAGGGTTTTGACATTTTTCCAAGGATTGTCATCTTGCTTGGACCCATTTCGGTAGTAGTAACTTTTTTTTATATACACAAGAATTTTCAGGTGTATATCGTGATTTATGTAAATGTTATTATTTCAGATGATACAATCGAAGAGAATTCAATTTGCGATTGTGTGCGATTGTTAAATTTATACGATGGCGCTGTTTTTTTTTGGAAGGCGGCGGCTATTTTCGATAACGAAAAACAAAGTTGGTGGATATTTTGCAAAATATAGAGCTATGAAAAAAAGGCTATTCAAAAAGCTAGTAGCAAAACAAGATTTCCATGTAGAATTTTGGGTGAGTTCTCTTATTTTAGAAATGAAATGAAATTGCGACATGTAGATGATATAATATTGATGCTCCAACCAGTCATGTTTTATTGAAGTCTAGCCAAAGGATACAAGAATTTTAGAAAGCTCTTATCTTAGATGTACTGTGCGGTTTTTGCAATGTTGTTTCTACATATACCAATAGTGAAACACCACGATTTTTTCAATGTTTTTTTTTTTCAGTTTGTAACTTTTTAATTCTTAAAGGTGCATCCATGAAAATTTTCTTTTAACTGACAACTCAAACTGACCTTTAGTTGAAATAACGAGACCCAATGTAATTAAAAAATATTGAATTCTTGAAATAATGAAAATACGTTGCAGCTTGTGTTAAGAATTTGGCAAGGATTAAGTTTTATTAATACATGTAAGTTTGTTGCCATCTATCAGACAAACTTAATCACCATTATGATTACTTTGCCTTTTCAATACTTTGCTAAAACACTTACGATATTCATATCTAATACTTATTTACTTACTTTTCAAATATTGATATTTTGTTATTTTAAATTATTTTTCAATTGCTGTTTAATTATTTAATAAGCTGGGTCACAGATCCCAAAGCCGACATAATTGTTGATTTAGGTAATTTAATAATGTTTAATTTTGTTAATTTTTTTATTTAATTGTTATTAAATATTTAGTTCCTTTACTACATCAACTTGTGTCTCAATCCGAATAATTGGACTTAATTTTATATAATCGTCAAAGTTTCAAGCCAAACGGTTGAAACTTACAAATCAACAATTAAGATGGAAGATATTAAAGTTAAATTCTGTTTATCTTCCGAAGCTTGGGAAAACAAAACTACAGTAATGGTCAAATCCATTGAAATTTTGGGCCGGGAAGAAATTTTTTCTTTTCCAATTGAAAGTCAACCAATACAAAAACACACGGAGTTGACGAAACTGTCTATAATAAAGGGAGCAGTGAAGAGCCTAAATACAAGAGGAAAAATTAGAAATATTACAATTACACTAAAAAAAGAATTGCAAAAATCATATTTTGATGAGGAAGGTAATGTAGTCTTTGGTGATTATTATTTAGAGGCAATCTATTTCTCCCCCCAACCCACTACCAATACCCCTTTACCTACTATTGAAAATCCCATCAGGTCTTTTTCAAATAATATGATGCTAGAAAAATTTTCAAGTAAAAATCAAAATGCAAAGTCATGGTTAAATTTGTTTTTGCTCGAATGTCAAAGATTAAAATTGAATGAAAAACAATATCCAGAATCTCTAAAACTTTACTTGGAAGGACCTGCTTTAGACTGGTTTTCATCCTTATACAAAAATTGTTCTATGAATAAACCTTGGGATTATTGGGAGACATCTTTTCTAAGTACATTTGGAGAGAAATCATGGAGTGAAATTGATTACGCTTATTCTTTTCATTGGTTAAATGGTCCATTCTTAGATTTTGCTTTAAAAAAGATAAATCTTCTTATTGATGTCGATCCAGATCTAAGCATAAGCTCTCAGATCAATTTTATTGTTTTAGCTTTACCAAAGTTTGTAAGATCGCGTATAAATAAGAAAGAAATAGTAACGATCGAAAATCTAATGTCTAGCTTGCGACAACTTGATCCAATATCAAACAATAATACACATGTAAGTAAATATGAATTTGATATAAATAGACAAAAACGAAGCTTCATACCATGTCAGATCTGTGAGAAAGCTGGCTACACGAATAGATTTCATTCAGAAAGTGTATGCAGAAACAAAATAAGACCAGCTTATATAAAATTCTCAGAATCAAAAAACTGAGTACGATCCCGCTTATAAAGCTTAATGTTCTAATCAATAATGAAATTGCCAATGCACTTTATGATTCTGGAGCAAATGTGTCATTAATTAACTACAATTTTTTTAAGAAATTACAATTGATTAACAATTTAAGCGGGATCCAAACTATAAAAACAATGAGTGGTCTCACAGATGTGTATGGTGAAGTAACTGTCTCTTTGAAAATATTAAATATACAAAAACAATTTTCATTTTTAATTATGAAAAGTGATTTGTTTGAAGAAGATTTGATTATCGGGCTCAATTGCATTAAAGAGTTTCGATTATGCCAAAACGAAAATTTAGAAATTACTCAAATTTTGAGTCCCATTCTCGAGAATGACGAATTAAAATGCAATCATAGCTTAATTTCAGAGCTTGAAAACAATGATAATGTTTTGAATGATCTTCTAAAAAAATATGATCTCGTTTTTGCTAAAGAAAAATTTGATATTGGTACGGTTAAAAATTTTGAAGCTACGATTAGATTAACTGAAAATAAATATATATCTAGAAAACCATATAAATGTTCCATTCCGGATAAAATAGAAATCGAATCTCAAATAAAAAAATTATTAAAAGCAGGACTTATTGAAGAGTCATATAGTCCATATGCCTCTCCTGTTACTTTAGTATATAAGAAGGAAGAGGGAAAAAAATCACGGTTGTGTATTGACTATCGTGAGCTTAATAAAATAGTTGTCCCCGAAGGTCAACCATTCCCTCGAATTGATGATCTTGTTGTTCGTGTTGGAAAGTGTGTTTACTTTTCCAAACTAGACATTAATTCAGCCTTTTGGTCTATACCTCTGCGTGCTAAAGATAAATACAAAACGGCTTTTGTTACACACCATGGTCACTGGCAATGGGCATGTTTACCTTTCGGTTTAAAATCAGCTCCTGCTATATTCCAAAGAATTTTATCAAGTATAATAAGAAATAATAACCTAGATTCTTTTGCTATAAACTATATAGATGATATATTAATTTTTTCAAATAGCTATTCTGATCATTTAAAACACATTAAAAGAACATTACAGGTTTTACAAGAACAAGGTTTAAAGTTAAATACAAACAAATGTTGTTTTGCACAAAAAGAAGTAACTTATTTAGGACATCAAATATCAAATAATAGTATTAAACCTATTAATGATAATTTAGTATCTTTAAGGGATTTCCCTGAACCAAAAACTAAAAAAAATATAAGACAGTTTCTGGGCAAAGTGAATTTTTATTTAAAATACATTCCCAGATCTGCAATGACTCTAGAACCTTTACATAACCTCTTGCGAAAAAATGTAAAATTTGTATGGTCAGAAGAATGTAAATACAGCTTTGAAAAAGTAAAAAAATATTTATGTACAACGCCTGTCTTAGCTATATTCGATCCAAATAAACCAATATACATTTATACGGATGCTAGCTTAGAAGGTGTTGGTGCAATTTTGAAACAACCTCAAGAAGACGAATCTGTTAAACCGGTGTTTTATTTCTCACGAAAACTTAATGAATCTCAAAAAACTAAAAGAGCCATATATATTGAATGTTTAGCAATAAAAGAAGCTATATTATACTGGCAATATTATTTAATAGGCCAAAAATTCATAGTATTTACTGATCATGAACCATTACGAAATTTAAATATTAAGAACTGCAAAGACATTGAATTAAATCACATCATAAATTTCATCTTACAATTCGATTGCAAAGTTCAATATAATCCGGGTAAAAACAATTCAGAAGCTGATTGTCTTTCGAGAAATCCAGTCCTACCCGAAAAAAATGATAGTTGTAATTCACAAATAAAAATCGTGAATTTCTTAACAGTACAAAATATATTGGAAAATCAAAAGCAATTAACATGTGATAAATATTGTAAAATAAAAAATAAAATTATGTACAAAACTTTAAATAAAAGAGAGAAAGTATGGTTAACAGAGGACTACGGTATCTCATTACTCAAAAAAATACATGATTCGCAAGGTCATATTGGTGTTAAGCAAATGATACTAACAATTGCACCAACCTTTTATTTCAAGAATATACACAAACACATAAAAATCATTTGTAGGACTTGTGAAACATGTATTAAGAATAAAACAAGATTCGGTAATTTTAAAGCTCCGTTGTCACAATTAGGTCCAGCATCCATGCCATTAGAGATAGTATCACTAGATACAATAGGAGGTTTCACGGGAAATAGATCACCAAAAAAGTATTTACATTTGATGGTAGATCAATTAACTCGATACGCTTTTATTTCTACGTCGAAAACACAAACAGCGAGAGATTTTATTAATCTGGTAAAAACAATTGAGAAAAAAGGCAACATTAAGACGATTTTTACTGATCAATATCCTGGAATTAATTCTTTGGAGTTCAAAAACTATTTAAAGAATAAAGATATAAAATTGATTTTCACAGCAGTAGACTGTGCATTTTCTAATGGACAGAATGAGCGAACCAATCAAACTTTAGTAAATAGAATTCGTTGCAAAATATATGAAAATAAAAATAAGCCCTGGTCAGTGATTGCTGAACAGTGTATTTCCGAATATAACAATACCATTCACACTTCAACGGGTTTCTCTCCCAATTATTTATTAACAGGTGAGGATGTCTCAATTATCCCAATGGAGTTAAATAGTAATACGTTAGACAATTTAGATTTTAATAGATCTGTAGCAATACAAAATGCAAACAGATCGCATAATATAAACAAAAAGTATTATGATAAGAATTCTAAAGAAATTGAATATGAAGAAAATGACTTAGTTTATATTCAAAATGGTAACAAACTCAATAGAAACAAATTAGATCCTGTTCGAATGGGTCCTTTCAAGATTAAGAGAAAGATATCTAATTCGATTTACGAGATAGATCTTGGCAGTAAAAAGAAAGACTTGAACATTTTTCATAAAAGCAAGATGATTCCCTATTCTTTTTATCCTGATGAATCCTCTCGGGGAAGGGGGGATGTAAGTTTGTTGCCATCTATCAGACAAACTTAATCACCATTATGATTACTTTGCCTTTTCAATACTTTGCTAAAACACTTACGATATTCATATCTAATACTTATTTACTTACTTTTCAAATATTGATATTTTGTTATTTTAAATTATTTTTCAATTGCTGTTTAATTATTTAATAAGCTGGGTCACAGATCCCAAAGCCGACATAATTGTTGATTTAGGTAATTTAATAATGTTTAATTTTGTTAATTTGTTTTATTTAATTGTTATTAAATATTTAGTTCCTTTACTACATCAACTTGTGTCTCAATCCGAATAATTGGACTTAATTTTATATAATCGTCAAAGTTTCAAGCCAAACGGTTGAAACTTACATACATATTTAACAAAAATTGTAACACAAACTTCTAGAGCTATGGCGTAGATTGTATTTACTTGGCAAGAGAACATTTTAAATGTATTAAGGATTTTAAGCGACTTTATTCTCAGCGACAAAAGAGTTGAGATGAATTTTTTTTTGTCGCAGTAGGATTCTCCAAATATCAAACATTCTACATGCAGCTGGATTTTACTTTTATTTTTATCAGCCTCCTACTGCAGAAACTGATTTTTTTTTTTTAAATATTAAGTAAAATTTTTATATACAAAATATAAAGTTTGCTACTCAGCTCTTTTGTTTTGTTATCTAGATTAAATAATAGAAATAAACCATATGAGCTCGTTTTATTCAAATCACTGATCAACAAGGTTTTTGTTACAATAACTAAATTGTACTATTTTAATTTTCATTGTATTCACTCGAAGTTGAACACAACTTGAGGATTTCTACCTTCAACTTCCAAAATTGTTTTTATTCACACAATGTTGACGTTTCCAGTCTTTAATTTTCTACTCGTGAGTTGATCAACTTTCGACTTTCTCAACTCCTGGAAAAAATAGAAGATTGCGACGCAAACGTTAGAAAAAGTTATTTATTTTCCGTCAAAAAAAGTATTTCTTAGTGAAAAAAAAAAAATAACATAACGCTCGGAAGCAATTTTTTGCTTTGAATATAGGCCATTAATTTGTTTGGGGTAGGTCGTAGATATTTATAACGATGAACTGAAATTTTTTCGTAGGAGGAGAGAATACAAAATGTTTGTACCTACCAACAAAGTCAAACTGTGGTGAATGTGTGTTAGAAGTTTTTAGCAATTTGTCATAAAGGAAAAAACGAAACTAAACATTTAAAGAAATTCGCCAGCAAATAAAACACAAAACTAAAAAAAAATTCTATTTGGTGACGTACTAAATTCAAAATATGATATGAAACTGACAGTATTCTGTTTATTGTCACAAATATCTCAGGTATATTTTTCAAATCAGAAGTTTGCCTGCTTTAGATTTAAAACTGGAGAGTTGAGAGAAAAATTAAACTTGGGATTTATATCTCAAGTTGAGGTCAACTCTGTAGTTATTCAAATTGAGATTTTGGCCCAAGTTGAGCAAAAGTGAATAAAATCGCCCTAAAGGATTTTGGCATCCTCAGTTCGAATCCGAAGTTGGAAAATTCTATCACTTTATGTTTTAAAATATTCACATTAGAAACTCACACACGCCGTTTCATACACTTTTTGAAGTATGTCCTTGCCCGTGATAATTTGATTATTTTCAATGTGTCTTTTTTTCTTCGAATAATCTTGTTGAAATCAAAATTAACAAAAAAAGGATCCAACAGATTGTGAAAAACGGATGTTTGAAAAAATGACCTACACAGATTAAGTATATTTTTATAGAATAAACTTTTTTGGATTTATCATTGCTCCTTGAGTGGAGGTCTTACATAGGTCGTACAAAAAAATCCGTTTTAGTGAAAAATCTGACTTTTTGGGTAAAACGACAATAAAACAAAAATTTTATTTTTCCGTAACTCTCATGTTTGCCCTAAGATATTTAATTTTTTGTTTTTAATCATTTTCAAGCCAAGTTCAAGATAAGAAATTTTGGCACTACACTTTTTTTTAAAGGACCAAGAAGTAAGTAGGTACCTAATTAGGATGAATTGTTGCTGAAATATAGGGCTTAAAAAATCACAAAAATCCTTACGCACTGCTAGATCTAATAAGTAATGCCACATAAGAGTTTCAAAAACAAAATAAAATTTTTTGTTTAAAATTCAAATTTAACCCCAGAAATATTGCCATTTTTATTTCCGAACTCCGGTTAGTTGTTTTAATTGCAATCGAGAATTAAACTCTCATCTTTTGGCTCATCTTCTATGAATAGTTAAAAAGTTACCATTTTTATTCATCAAGGGACATTTCGTTTTTCGTTTGCCTATCCCTTTCTTCAACTGTACTCTAGCGTTAAATGAGCGGTATATTCGGTATTTATAATGAATTTCCAGTAAGTGCTTGCATTTTATTTCATACTTACGAAAACCATTGAATTAATGTCCAAGGGGAAGGATTTCGGTTTTGAATACTTGTAATAAACATTTGTGATCCTTTAAATCCAATTCTAAGAAATTGTTGCAATGTTTAAAATTTTTTTTTAGAATCAATATCAAATAGTTTAGTATTTCGTTTATACCTGCAACAACTTCCACTTCCAGTATAGGTATTGTTCAAATCCCTCAAAAATAATTTCCGCAAACTCATTTTAATTTTGTTACTAATTAATTAATTCAATCGCAGGTTTTTATCCATAACCTAGTAACAGTTGAAAAGCTAATCGCTAGAACTATTCCTGCCTTCCTCTTGTCATCACCAAGTAGTTATCATTTCAAGTCTCATGTTATCTAAAACAAAATCAAAATGCTTAACTTTTTTATTACAACACACACAACCTCCTTTTCAACACAATTGTTTTACTCCTTTCTCACTCTTCTTGTTATAACTGTCATCTTTACCAATCTCAACACAATAAAATCCTCAAAACGACCAACGACTGGCAACGTTACTTCGTCTAATCGGATAAACTTCCATAAAAGAATCCATTTCACTAAACTCAACCGAAAACCAAAGTTAATTCCTAACATTTGCACAGGACTCTTTTCTGTCTATCTTCTGTGCGGTTGCACGGCAGAACTCAAATTCTGTTTGCTGCAATATTCCTTGGCTGTCCTGTCATTCACCTAACAGAAGTTATATTGTTATTTCCATTCCATCGCAGTACCAGCGAAATTATTACAGTCAGTATTTGCTGTCAGAGAGGCGACAACCATGAATTGTTTGCTGCAAATAGGCTTAATTTCCTCCTCCGATTATCTTGACGAATGATCGACCAACGTTGTGTCACGTGGCTCAGTAAGTTTTTATCGGCAAAAACTCGAGCCAAAGAAAAAAATTAACAAAAAGGATAACGTCATTTATGATTAACAAAAACCTATTAGTGTTCTATTCATAGCTCAAGGATTAAATTTCGACGTTGTGCATTTTTTTCATTTTTTTGCTTTGTTTGATTTTTAAGGACTTCTTTGTGATGTAATGAGATTTTTTTCTTTTATGAAAAAAGTGTTTTTTCATGTCCTTGTGGGTTTTAAAATTTTTTAACGACCTTTAAAAAATGGTGATAAATGGATTTTGAGGTGGGAATTATTATAGAATTTTTTTTCCGTCAGATAGGGAGTCCTTTTTTTATTTTATGCGGCAATGTATGGGGAAATCCTTTTACAGGAGTATCAATATCCGTTTGAGTGGCATGGCACGTTCACTCAGACGATTTTGAATTGCAAAGCTTCCGATTTGAACGTGTGTGTAGATATTTGTATCGAATTTGATAGAACTTATAGATCGAACTCAAAACACTTCTCATTTATTGGGGGAAAGGAGGCAAAGGGAAGAACGATTGAAGTGCAAATGACATCAAATCGAAGCTTATGATGGGAAAAGTTTTCGCCACGACAATTGCGCTCCATCCTTATGATGATGCCATGTTCACATTATTTCGACAGCTTTACGTAGACGAGGACAATGCTGCAGTCAGTATGGAGTATAGACCTCGACAGAAACATCACGAACTACATGATTCTCGGTGTCAACGAATAAATAATAAGAATCTCATGATAGATTCATGACGGTGTGTCGTCGTCGTTTTCGGTATGGAACTGATGGAGAAACTCTATGCTCGATGGTGACGATGGCAATGATGATGATGATGATGATGACTGGGAAGTGGAATTGGAAACTTTTAGATGACAAAAGTGTTTATTGATTTGCTTATATGTGCTGTTATATCAGAACGATGGCGATGGCATAACCACAAGTCATTTGTTTTGATGACTGAAGTGTTATTGATAACGACTAACATCGATAGAAAGTATTTACATACGGGCACGTAATGGGGGTACCTACGGAATTTTGCATAAATGTTTGCTTCAGGCAAACAGTGTATTTTATTTACAAAGGAAAATATCATAGGTTAAGGAATTTCACACCGATTCCGACAATCGACAAAAATTGGGACTTTTTAGTTGCCAAAACTTTTACTTCCTTGTATGCCAATGTATACATTTATTGTTTGAATACCTTAAGAGCCATTTTCTTCACTATTGCTCAACTTGAAGCAAACTCGAGAGTTGGCGAACTTGAGAGTTGACTTCAACTCGAAGGTTGAATCAAAAGTTGAACATTTGTTTTCTTCACTTTAAAAAAAAAACAGAAGTTGGCCAACTTCCAGTTTGAAAAATATCCCTGGGATATTTGTGACAGTTTATACTAATAGTGTCAGTTTCAAATTTAAAAAGCAATCGAGTATGTCATTTAAATTGAAGTTCTGTATAAATCTGGTGCAATTTTTTTTTTTGTCAAAATGTCAAATTAATTTTAGTAATAAATTTAAATGCATTTTGCTTTGTTTCTTTTTCTGTAAAAATGAATTTCAAAGGAATAATATTTTTTGTGCAAAAGTGTGTGTGTGTGCAAAAGCGATGTTGACGGGATGTAAAAAAATGGTTGGAAAATGTGAATGACAATTTTTAATGAACAAATTGGAAAATATGTTTCTATAAGTATAATTCTCAATTATTTGTCCATGAAAACAAAAATAAAAGAGTTTTTGCCACGATTCACCATCAAAAAGAAGAAAAAATATGGCATTTCACAGAAAACTCTCAGGTTTGCTCCCTCAACTTCTAATATTTTCGGAAGTTGAGCAAACCAGAAGTTGACCAACTAGAGAGTTGAGAATCAAAAGTTGAAACTGTCAACTTTGAGTGAAGAAAAACAAAATCACAAGTTGAGAAAAAAAATCCTCAAGTTGATTTTAACATTTGGTGAAGAAAACGGCTCTAAATGTGTTTAAAGCTGTTATGAATAAAGTTTGCAGCTATTGTTGTAAATACACTAAAAACGGTTGATAATAAGTAGACCAATAATTATAAGTTAGATAGGTTTTAATTGATTTGTATAAAATCGGAAAATCAATTAAACTATATAATTTTTTTTATCAAATTTAATTAATTTGATAATTTATTTGATACGTATTGATGCTATGATTTTTTGCCCTTTGAAATAATAATACATTTACAACACATTTTGATTTATTGGATTGGGAGTTAGACCTTAGAGCTTAGACCAACGACAGTGGGTACTTAAAAATATTTGAAAAATTAGGTTTCTAATAGTGACCTCAGTATATATGAATTAACATTGCGTTCAATAAGTCTCAGTCAGCCCGGTAACTTAGCAAATAAACGAACAACAGAAACTTTTCTGTTAAAATAAGTTGCACAACTGGGCCTTTTTATTGTGGTAAAAGTGGCTTAGTTGAATTTTATAGTTAATTTTAAAAGAAATGTAAAAAAAAAAAATTTTTAAACGGCTTCAATTTCCATGTAAAGTATGCCATCAGATTTCTTATACAACAAAGAACTTTTGAAAATTGTAGCATTACCGTTCTAAAAAAAATATTCTTTTTTTATTTAAAGAATTTGAAAAAAAATTTCAAAAAATAACACGGTGTATAACACTCAAAAAATACGCGGGCGGAGACCTATCAGGTTTTGTAGAGCTAGTCGCACTGAATACGAAACGGTATTTGAAAATCCCCTAACACCCCCAAAATCTGAAGTTACGGGCAAAAAACGGTTTTTTAGACCTTCATCCATTGAAAAAATTCTAGCTTCGACAATTTTTTACCCATTTTCGATTTTTTTACAGTTTCTGATAGAAGATAAATGTACCTTTTTAACAATATATAAAACATTTAACTCGGTTGAACCACTTAGAATTTATAAGCTGTCAAAGTTCAAAAATTCAATTTTTTTTGTCATTTGCCCAACTTCGGCATCAAGTTATAGTACATGTTTTCAAAACAACATGCTATTTAAAAAATATATTCTAAGACTATATCTATTTCCCAATTAATCGAGGTATTTTTTATGAAAATCACTTCAAAAATGGCTTAGAAAAAAATTTTTTTCGATTTCAACCCAGATACAGAAATTCGAACTTTTAGGTATAGAACAAAAATGTTGTTTCGGCACGTAGTAGGATAACTTGGGCGCCAGGATTTGATAACGGGTTTTTGTAGAGGAGCTCAATACAAACATTTTTTTCTTTGGGAGGGGGGTCTATCTCTCCCCGTTTAGGTGGGAGGGGCATTTTTCTAAAAAAAAAATTATCAAAATAAAAAAAATTATTAAAAAACAACGGCAACACTTGCAGTAATAAATGATACCATTTCCGAAAGGCAAAATTGTACATTTGATTCTAATTTTTAAATCAATATAATATAACCAATGGTTTTTGAAATAATCGATTTCAGAGTTAAAAATAGGCGAAAAAAAAATTTTTTAAACTCATTTTATACTATTTTTGTCCAGACTGTGAATTTTAGTAAAAAACTTACTCACACAGAAAACTGCCTCAAATGATTCCTTATCGAACCGTGAAAACTATATGTTTCTATGTCTTCTAGTTTTTGAGAAAATTGAAAAATTATTTTATCAGATTTTTCTTTTTTCAAAATATTTTTTGTTTTTATTTTTCAATTTTCTCAAAAACTAGAAGACATAGAAACATATAGTTTTCACGGTTCTTTTTCGCCTATTTTTAACTCTGAAATCGATTATTTCAAAAACCATTGGTTATATTATATTGATTTAAAAATTAGAATCAAATGTACAATTTTGCCTTTCGGAAATGGTATCATTTATTACTGCAAGTGTTGCCGTTGTTTTTTAATAATTTTTTTTATTTTGATAATTTTTTTTTTAGAAAAATGCCCCTCCCACCTAAACGGGGAGAGATAGACCCCCCTCCCAAAGAAAAAAATGTTTGTATTGAGCTCCTCTACAAAAACCCGTTATCAAATCCTGGCGCCCAAGTTATCCTACTACGTGCCGAAACAACATTTTTGTTCTATACCTAAAAGTTCGAATTTCTGTATCTGGGTTGAAATCGAAAAAAATTTTTTTCTAAGCCATTTTTGAAGTGATTTTCATAAAACATACCTCGATTAATTGGGAAATAGATATAGTCTTAGAATATATTTTTTAAATAGCATGTTGTTTTGAAAACATATACTTTTAATTGATGCCGAAGTTGGGCAAATGACAAAAAAAATTGAATTTTTGAACTTTGACAGCTTATAAATTCTAAGTGGTTCAACCGAGTTAAATGTTTTATACATTGTTAAAAAGGTATATTTATCTTCTATCAGAAACTGTAAAAAAATCGAAAATGGGTAAAAAATTGTCGAAGCTAGAATTTTTTCAATGGGTGAAGGTCCAAAAAACCGTTTTTTGCCCGTAACTCCAGATTTTGGGGGTGTTAGGGGATTTTCAAATACCGTTTCGTATTCAGTGCGACTAGCTCTACAAAACCTGATAGGTCTCCGCCTGCGTATATTTTAAAACCTCATTTTTGTAACACCGTGTAATTGGTATGCTATTCTGAAGAAATAATTTAATCCATTATTTCCGTAATTTTCAAATTAAGATTACTAAAATGCTTTTATTTAAAAAAATTCGTTAAAACCAGTTAAGTCTTTTACGAGTCATAACTCATTTTGCCCTCCTAAAAACGTGCAAATAAAACAAACAAAAATTATAAAATCTTATAACACAGAATAAAAACTTGATTCAAGAAATAACAGGTGCATTCATAGCGGATTTTTTTTTTCTTAAAAATCCATGTTGCATGATTTTTTTCAAAGCCTGCCCCATTGTCTATTTAATTTTAATACAATGCTTTTAACGAGTAGCTTTTGCCAGTTGCTCTGTTCATTTATTGAAAAACAAAAAAACATAACCCTTGTACAAATTACTCCAATTTGGGACTTGTCCGTACCTCAAACTTTTTGATAAACGTACAAAGTGGTGCACTATCAATTTTTTCTAGCCCAAACCATTTATTTTCTTCAATCTAAGTTTCATACTTTTACATTTTGTGTTACGAGTATATACGTATTCAATTAAATAATAAAAGAATTTAATTCCGAAAAAAAAAATCAAGTTCGCTGCTCAGGTCTTTTGTTTGAACGAGGCTGAAGATGATAGTTAAAAAGTGCTTATACATATATTCTATTTTTGGAAATCATCAAACATGCGTTTTGGATCTATGCTACTTATATTAGACTGATTCAAAAAAAAAAATATTGTTGGAAATGACGAAAAAAAAATACTGTAAAAGTTTCAGCCCTTAATGTTAACATTTAGTACCGCTGCATCGCAAATTTCTATTTCCCATACGATTTATATGGGAAAGATTGTGTATTTGTGTTTTTTATCTTTTTAATGGTTCATCCAAAAGGCTTGACAAAATCATTTTCTTTTATAAAATTTTGCGCTCTACAAAAAAACTCCTATTAATTTTTTTGATTTACCCCCGCGTTTCGAAGTTATTCAACTTTAAAATATAAAAAGTAATTTTTTCTCATCTTTTCCGATTTTTTGACAAAATTATTAGGTTTTCCAAAAAATTTTGCAAAATTTTCGAATATTTGTATTCTGTGTTGTGTTTTGGTTTCACCGATCCTTTTATATAACTCTCAAACCCCTAATACTATCATATTTGATTTCTTCAATAAATTCGAATTATTCATTTTTTCAACTAAAAATTATTTTAATTAATTTTTCGCGTCCGTTTTTTTTAAATTTTATAAATGCAATTGTAGTGCGTTCAGTTTTATACAAGAAAATGATTGAATCTAGCGTTTTTGACGAACGATTAAAAATATAAAAAATTCTAAACACAAATACACAATATTTCCCATACAAATCGTATTGGAAATACAAATTTGCGATGCGGCGGTACTAAATGTTAACATTAAGGGCTGAAACTTTTAGAGTATTTTTTTTTTCGTCATTTCCAACAATATTTTCTGTAATGCTTAAAACAAAAAAAAAAAAAATTTTGAATTAGTCTAACTTATGTACACATTTAAAAATTATTTCTTCTTGTGTTTTTCATAAGAATTAATTTCCAATATTTAGATAGCGACTGATTCATTTACAACATTAGAATCTTCAGTCAAAAACCTAAAATTGTTCAATTGGTTCATAAAAAATGGAACAACAAATTAATCAATCAAAGTGAAACTCAACGGAACTCCTGTTATGTAACTTTATGACTGGCGATAAATATTTTGTTGTGGTTATAAAATTCTTTGTAACCCCGTATTAGTTCAGAATTTATGAACTAAGAAATTACAATTTTTAGCAAAATTTCCTTAATTTTGTTTTATTTTTATAGTCTTTTTAAAAGCTTTATTTTAGTGATCAAATAACAGAACCAGGACACAGACTCTCTTACCAATGGCTGCCATATTTTTTGTACGTTTGTTTTCAAAGTTGGAAAGACCTTAATTTAACATGGTTTTTGTATATATATATATATTAATGTCGTTCGATTTGAATTCCAAAATTTCAATCTTCAACGTAAACTAGAAAATCACTTTAAACTAACAATAATTCACTTTGATTTAAAAATTTCGTGTTTGATCCCAAATTTTCAAAAGTTTATTTGTTTTAAGGTACCTAAATGTTTTTTTTTTTCATACCATTTGGTATTTTGACTCAGCTCAAATTGATACAAACGTTGAAATCCTTAATGCACAGAAATATTTGAAGTTATCATTATTTTTACATGAATTTCAAACTAGTATTCCAAAAGAATAACAACTTTTTCCACCCACATAAAATTATATTCATACTAACTATCAAATTTTCAGCATCACATTTTAGCACCATTAATCTTTACCATCATAAATGAAAGTTGCGAAATCCACTCCCTCCTAATAAATTTTTGGGATAATCTTTCGCTCACTCAAGGATTCTCACGTCCACAAGACAATCATGTCCTGCCCCGCCACACCTATCAAAGTGGATCATTATATTTCAATAAAACTCAGCCGGAAACCATTAAGATAAATAAATACGCGCGCATCAGATGCCTTCCCATCTCATCTCCAAACTCATCTCATCCCCCCAGAGATCTAAACGAAAATTCGTTTAAATCCCTCTGCCATTTTGTAGATTGTAGAAGTCCTTCCTGCCTGCCATGCCTTTGCTCGTTTGCTCAAGATGCTTCTTCATTCGTCGTCATCGTCTTATCTGCGAATATATTTATTTTTATTCGTTTTATCGTATTAAGGCCGCAAACAGAGAGAAAGAGGAACGCCAACGAGCAATGACTACGACAACGCCAACGTCGACACTGAGGCGTTAAATCAAATAAATTGCATCCCCGGCATATCGGGTGGATGATGATGGAATCAGGCACAAAATGGTGGCCAGGACGATGATGGTGATATGGCAGAGTCCGGGGTTGATCCATCCAGCATCCACCTAATTTACAATTTAATTCTCCATCCCCCCCCCGCAACCCCTTGTAAAAACAGATAACGATGTGAATTTAAATTGTGGAACGATATTTTCTCCACATTGAGCAACAATTCCACAATTGATTGCCTCCCATTTCAACCCACTTCGCTCCAAACTTAAATGGCCACTGTTGGTGCAATTAAAATTTTCTGGTTAGGAAATATCCATGCCACGGCAATTAACTTTAACACCCCATTAATTTCGACACCTTGCCTCGAGCTCTCCGCAGGCAATATAAAAACAACTAAAAAGAAATGAAACAATGAATTAATTACCCCCGGAGCAATTGTTGCTATCAACACAAAAAAAAACAACACATCCCCCAAGGCGGGCGTCAAAACCCCATTTGTGCCACATTCCGTGTTGGGGCGCAATTGGAATTTCATTCATATACGAAATTTCATCTTAATTACTTTGTGCACAGTGTACAGCTGTAATTTAGGGGAAAAACTTCGACACAGCATGTTATCTAGATGCGGGAAGGGTGGTAAGGGCGGTAAGGGCGGTAAGGGTGTGTGCTCTGTGGGCTAACACTGGTGGCGAAAGCGAAAAAAAACCCACTTTTCGTTTTAGCCTATTCTCTCCCAAAATGGCTACATAATGGAGCGCTCATAACGGACGAATGAGCACGGGAAAAAGCGTTTAAACGTAATTAAGTGTGCAAAAGATAAGACCCCAGCTCAGTTCCAGAGCTGGGTGAGTGGGTGTATATTGGGTGGTGATAATGTCGGTGTTCCACATCGACTCTATTACTGGGGTGCGGCTGAAATTGCCAAAAAAAGGTGAATTGCTATTTGGGTTATTTTGCACACATACGATGCGGGGAAGAGCAGAGAGCGACTGAGTTAATATATGCTTGTGACGAGCTTTGAATCTTGATTGGAGTATATTAGTCGGCATGGGAATGAGGGTGGATAAATTAAAGCAAAAGTTCGGCATCCATTGTTCGCAAAGACTTATTGAGGGGTAATTTTTCTGTTTATTACGTCTGAATTGTTCGACAAAGTATTAGTTTTTCTTCGTGTGTGTAAGAGATAATGAAAGCAATTTCGTATATGTGGTGTATCAAAAGGGAAAAGGATAAGAAATTTCATTCTTAGCTAAATATTGTTTGTATGCAAATCAGACAAAAGGTTCGAATGTATCTAATTAAGTAAAGATGAGTTCAAGGTTTTGTAACATGCTAATGACTAAGTTAAAATGTATTCCTTCAGGTGAGAAAAAGTAAAGCTTTTGAACCCACCTCAGATACAGTTCAACCTTTAAAGTGTAGATACACTAAGAGAAACTAGAAAAGCTATGAGTTTAGTTTTTGAGTCTATTGTGAATACTTCTTAGTGTGATTCTGTAGCCCATCTCAATTTTTTATAAAAAAAAGTTCTTTTTGTGCAAAGGTTTTTCTTTCTTCTCGAGCCTGCTCAATCTTAAGCTAGTTTCTTCCACTTTCTTCCGCCACCTTTAACGAGGTCTTCCTATACTGTCCGCTGTCCTTATAAGTCAAAAAGAAATTCTCCGCCTTCCTTAAAGGCCGTTCCTCTGCTCCATTGAGGGCTGGGAAGATAAAACTCTTTAAGTTGATCGATAGAGTGAAGGATTGAGTATTCCTTCGTTTGATTTCAGAGCTGGTTTTGTTGTCAATGTCAATAGCGATATAAGTATAAGTGAAGTACTTTACTACATCGAAGTTATGACTGTCTAAAAAGGTAGTTATATTTTGCGCAATATACGTTTGTGTTGAGTTTCCCCGGTGTTATTTCTTAACTATAGAATATATACTTGGTTTCACCCCCTACATGAAGTAATTTGCTTCAAACTTGGTTTTTGGGGCGATTCCCTGGAGGGAAAATTGAGTTTTTTTTTTCGACCAATATGAAAAATTTGTTTTTCTAGATTTTGATTAAAAATAATTTTTTTTTAATGTTGTTAGCAATAAATTGAATCATTTTCATGATGTCTGACTTTCGTGTATATTATTTTATTGAATTTTTGACCATTATACATTTTTTGGATTTAAATTCTTTAATAACTACCGGTTTTTTAAAAAGAGAGTTTCCTAGTTAATGAAGTTTTTGTAAGAATAAAGATCAAAATTTTCCCTTATACATGTTTGTAGATATTATTGAGGATTTCAAGCTCAAACCAATTTTTGAACCAAAAATATTTGATACACAATAGCTTGATTCGGACAACCCTTTAAATTTATTACATGCGACAAAGGGTACCATTTATACTATTGATTTTATCGGACTTATCGCGGATTTTTCCCTATTTCCCAAAAAAACACTCTTTAACCTAAAATATTTGTATAGACTTTTTAAGTTCTTGCTTTCTGTTATAAATAAAACATTTTGACCAATTTTCATTGGTGTAACAATTTTTTCCCAGTTTTTGTGGTACTAATTCCAAATTTCATCATTTCTTGAAAAAAAAAACACCCTTTCACTCAAAATAATTTTTACTTTTTATAGATTCTTAATTGAATCATTTATTTGCAAAACATGATAAGTCCATGATTTTAAATTTTTCAGGAGAAGAAAAAAACGTTTTATTTTCTTTTGATATGCGTAGAAAAATTTATAAAAAATACATTCTGTAGAACTCTTGCCTAGCTACAAAATACCGTTTCGTTTTTAATTTTTGGAGCGATAGCTCAAAAGATAAAAAAAAAAACGCTTTTGGACTTATCATACTTTGAAAATAAAAGGATGTGAAATTAGTTTTTAAATGGATATGCAATTTTGCTTTTAGCCCCAGTCTATCAAACAATTGTATTTGAGAATAAAATGCAATGTCCGGACTGCTTATTTAACTTTAAAGTAGCTTTAAACTTAAGATTTTCAGATATTAATCTAATATACCATTTACATAAAAAGAAGCTGTTGTTTATTTTTAAAAGATGATAAGTCCGGGACTTATTCTGTTTTTGATACTAAAAAAATATTTCGAGTAGCTGTAAAATCGGATATAGATGAAGTATACTTCATATTTTAAAGACAGACGTGGTTATCCCTGGAGTACAAATTTAGTCAAAAAAACGAATTTAAAAAAAAAGCGGACTTATCATGTTTTGCAAATAAATGATTTAATTCTTATACCAACCAAAACTATTTCACCAAGTTTAATCAATTAATAAAATATAAGTTAGCTGTTATGATACCTTTCTCACACACAACTTAACCTATCAAAAAAACACCCTTTGAACCAAAATATTTTTGAAAACTTAATGAATCCTTTGTCCCTGTTTTATTTTAAACCTTCATCTCAAATTTTGTCAGTGTATCATGTTTTTCACATTGGTTTCGGTTATATTTTACTTGTTGAAGTCAAAGAACAAGCATCCTTGTTTTCAATCGGCAATAACTTTTCTTAGAGCAATCGTATTGACTTTATTTTTATGTCATTAGATTCAAAATACCTTGAAAACATGTGTCATATGATGATATTCAACAAACAATTTTTTTCAGTATATTTTTGACCTTCACCCCCTCCCTCTTGTCCGCGAAAAAACACCCTTCCACCCAACTTTTTTTATAGACTTTTTTGTACTTGTTCTTATCCCAAAAGCAAACTTTTTGCCAAGTTTCATGAGTGTAACAATTTTTTTTATTTATGCCTATTTTACCTGTAATATTCATTCGTATTTGTTTGGGACCTTGTTGCTTAGGGCCCTATTATACAAAGCAAACATTTTTTTCAATAGAGAATTTTGAACAACAACTTTAATAACGTAAATTACCTACTGTGAAAATTTTTTAATGCAGACAATCATTAGATTGACGTTTTTAAAGATAAGATCTTAGAACAATTGTTTTCTTTTCTTATAAAACTGTTACTAACGCTTTTTTAAAATTGCTCTTAATGTCTGTCGAACCTAATCTAAATAAATTGCTTTTTTGTTAATATTACTGGCTCGTGCGAAAAATTTACAAACACTCAAAAAGTAACTAAGTAACTTTAAACGGCTCCGCGAAATTAGGCCCCATTAAATAAGGCCCCAATACAAAAATGAAATAAGGCCCCAAAAAAATACACACAAAACAACAACAACGAAATTTCTCAAATTTTGGGGTGTTATTTCATTTTTGGGGGCCTTGTTTCATTTTATTTTTGGGGCATAATTTCATTACGAAATAAGGCCCCCATGAAATTAGACCACAACACTTATTTTGGGGCTTTTCATTTTATTTTAAAAGCAATTTGGGGCTTTATTTCATTTTTCATAATTTACATAAAAATGCTACCTATACCTACTAAATTATCTTTCAAAATCGCGCGATTTGTAAGCTATTCTGTTACTTGCAATGCTTATCAATGTAAAGATATTGCTGCAAACCAACAGGGAGTATAAGAAAAGCTGCAAAAAATTGAAAGGCATTAGTTTGCAGCACGATCTTAACATTGAAAAGCATTATTAAATAACAGAATAACTGAAAAAATCGCGCGATTTTTTTTTAGCTATTCTGCTATTTAATAATGCTTTTCAATGTTAAGATCGTGCTGCAAACTAATGCCTTTCCATGTTAAGACCGTGTATAAAACCATCAGGGAGTAACAGAATAGCTTCAAGAAATTGCGCGATTTCTTGCAGCTATTCTGTTACTCCCTGATGGTTTGCAGTACGATGTTTACATTGGAAAGCATTAGAAAGTAATTAAATAGCTGAAAAATCGCGTGACATCGTGCTGCACTGCAAACTAATGCCTTTCAATGTAAAGATCGTGCAGAAAACCATCAGGGATCATTGAAAAAAGCATTAATAAGTAACAGAATAATAGAACAAAAAAAAACAACAACAGTTTAAAACATCCTTGAAGAACAATTTTAAAAGTTCCGTCCATAAAGACGGTTCTATTGGTTTGGGGTTATATTTCATTACCAAAAATAAATTAATAATCAAAATGAAAAACTGGGGTCTTATTTCATTTTTCTAGAAAAGTTCAAAACAAGTTGGGGCTTTATTTCATTTATTTTTGGGGCATTTTGTCATTTCGATGGGGCCTTGTTTTACTGGGTCATATTTTCATTATGAAAAAATACTTAAATTTGGGTCCTTATTTCCCGGGGCCTAATTTCGCGGAGCCACTTTGAACTCTTCAATTTCTTCCTTATTTTATCATTTATATATTTTTTCAATTTTTCACACTACATGTAATCAAAAACCATTACGTGACTTTGTAAGCTAAGGTCCTTTTAGTAACAAAATCGTATAGTATATTACTATAATAATAAAAGTCACACCTAATAAATCATATCATTGACCCAAAAGGTATTATGTTACCATGAGAAAAAAAAAACTAACAATTAAAATACAAAAAAAAGCAACATTGTAATAAAAGGCTAAGCTCCTTGTTGTATAATTGAATTAATCCCAAAACCAAAACTTGCCTCTGTATCAAATATCATCATCCCTCAATGGGCTTATAAAATAATAATAATCACAAACTCGTCCTCCCTTATCATCATTGCAAAATAATATTAATAACTTACTGTGGAATATAGAGCTTAACTAGTCAAACGCTTGTATAAAGTATAATCTCCCATATATCCACCCTCGTACACACATAAATGGCTTATTGAAGTTTTACCAATTTAGTCCCTTTTTCTGTATTTATTCGGAAAATCTGACATATACAGTGTGTGCTAAAAAGCATCTCTCTAAATATTATTTTGTGGTTTTTAAACGTTCCCCCAGGGATAGATATAATATGTACGCGTTTGTGGCATACTTCCTGTATTTCGTGAATATCCTGACGATGCTACATGTCAAAAAGGGTGCTACAAAAACATATTGAAAACGATATGTATGGATAAATAAAAAGGATGCGGCGGGATGTTTATGGTATGTCCTTGTTCATATTCGATAATAATGCGACAGAGGGTTGTTCTCTCTACAAAAAACATAATGATTCCTTCTAATAATCACAGCATCATCTAAAGCG